>NC_139892.1:20565477-21765477 GCF_905171665.1 Trachurus trachurus | reverse complement strand
GCTTTAATGTCTCTGAGCTCAGTGCGTCAGACGTGGACAAAGTACGCGGCTGTAGCGGTGCCAGAGTCCTGAGGGTCCCGCAGGGCCTCAGGCAGGACTTCACCACCAGACGACCTCCCCATCCTCATCGTGTTTCTACTAAACAGAGTCTTCTCGTAGTCGATCAGCTGCCTCCAGAAACCAGCGTTGGGTCTGATGAAGGGTCGCTGCTCCAAAACCTGCTCAAAAGCCTGACGCAGGCTGAGACCTTCAAACCTGCACACAGACCAGAACCACATCAGAGTTTTTGTTTTTATTTAGCTTTTCAGTTTGCTTTTTTTATTTCAGATTAGTTGAAGCACTTTTAGTTTAGTTTTTATTTTTGAGGATCTGACTAGTTTTTTTTATATATAGTTTTAGTTTTTCCAGGTATAATCCTCTGTGAGACCTCTTAAAATTTACTTCCAAATTTGTGGGATTCGTCCCTTTTAGTTGCATCCCATATTGTTCCAATCAGTCCTCATCACGTTACATTATTGTGGGTCATACTCGAGGCCGTCTCATATTGAGCTGTGGCGTTTTCTTCCTGCAACTTTAGCCATCTCTAAGAAAACTAAAACTAAGCTGCTGTTATTTGCAATTCAGTTTAGTTTTAGATTTTTGCATTGTTCTTTTTTTTTTTTTTTTTTAGTTCTTGTTTTTGGAAAAACGGTCATTTTTATATCTGTTTAAAGCAGAAGTAAGCGATCCGGTCGTTTTGGCTAACTTCCTGTCAGCCGATGGAGTTAGCAGTCCCCGCCCTTGTCCCTACGTCACCACATGCACGCGCATCCCTTGGCTGCACACACAGAGAGGACCGCCCCTTTATGCCGTTCTATCTCCTCATTGGATAAAGGTTGTAGGATACAAGGAAAGTTTTCTCCTCGGCTTACAGCAGGAGAAAAAAAAAAAATGAACACAAATATTCTGCTTACTTCTGCTTTAAGTTAACTAAAAAAAAAATTCACTGCTAGTTTGAGATTTAGTTAACTGGTACAGGTGGTGTACCTCATCAGGTAGGCCATGACCAGAGCCGGGGAGCGGCTCCGGCCGGCGGTGCAGTGGACCAGCGTCCTGCCCGTCTGGTTCTGGTTGATCCGCTGAGCCACGGGGTCAAAGTACTGGTTCAGGGGGGCGTGAGGTTGATCCTGAACGGGGACGTGGACGACCTGCAGTCCGTCCAGGGGCGGGTAGGACACGTCCTCCAGGCCGGTGGCGTTGACGATGAGGGTGATGTTCCTGCTGGTCAGCACGCTGAGGTTCAGCGCCGAGTCCAGACCGCTGAGGAACAGACCAGCAGAGATCTGGGAGGTCCGGGACATGACCGGCTGCAGCAGGAGGAGACGGACAAACACCTGTCAGATCTCATCCAGGTCAACACCACCTAACAGGGAACAGCAGGGTGGTCAACTCCAGCAGAGCAATGACAACAACACACAAGGATTAAGAATCAAAATGAACAAATGATAGCCTACATAAAAAATAAATTAAAAAAAAGACATTTCTCAGTCTCAACATTCATTGTGCTATTTTCAATCCAACACAGGCTTTAATGTTTTACAAATCTGTTTGTGTTAACCTTTTACACCACTTCCCAACTTTTTTGGAAACAGTTATATAGGGTTATTAATGCTGTCAGCAGTATTTTTACATTTATTTTTTTAGAATAAAATAGAGACACAGAAATATCATAATTACCCAAACGTTTTAATATTGCATTTAGCCTACTAAATAAAATATTTATTGAATCATTTATTATTTTATTTATTTTAATGCATTTTTGTGCTTTAGGCAACCTGTTGAGTAAACGATGGTGAAACAGACTTGAATCAGCTGTTTCTATCCAATACAGCTCTGGTAAATCGATCCTGTGTGCAGTAGCCTACTATCAGTAGGTTAGTATTGATATGAACTGATTCAGCAGCAGAGGACGACAGGGTGCAGTCTGTCAGACAGAGACATGTCCGGGCACAGCTGAGTGTGAGCGTCACTTGACAGTGAGTCACAGTTAAAACCATCGAGGTTAAAAACAAACTCAGTTTCGTTTCTGCTCACAGACCGACGGAGCGACCGTACATCTACACAGGTAGGACTGTCTGCTCTCACCTTTATAACAACACAACACACTGATAAACACGAGCAGGGACCAGACACAGCTAGGACAGAGGGGCGACCACATCAGCTCCGTTCACAAATATCACATTTACAGGCCTCTTTCCTACCACGACGCTGAAGTTAGCCTCCGGTTTACAGCTTCCGCTTCGGCAGTTAAGGGGAAAGTTAAGGGGAACTTAACTTTGACAGCTGAGCGTCCGATCCTGGCCACTAAGTTAAGAGGCACTATGCCTCTATGAGGCCACTATGTTAGAGTTGTGTGTTTAATATTCAAAGTAAGACTTTAACACATTTTCAGAGCAAAGACTCTTCAAAAACAGTAGCCTATAGCTTAATACCAAAAGAGTTACAGTCACTCACCTCACAGGCATGCTTTCTTCTAGGCTACTTGCTTTAACATTTTCCTGTCAATTTTGTTTTGTTTTGTGCTGAAAATCAATAGGTTTGCAAGTTTTTGGTTGTAGGACTTTGGAGGTTGCGATTTGCTTTTGAAATGTGTGTTGTTCAGAGAGGTTTTCAATAAAAATAGCCAGTCATGTGCTTTTTGATCAGGACCTGGTCTATGTGTTCTAGAAGCAGAAAAAGGTCCTTTTTTTTTTTTTTTTTTTTTTTTTAACATTTTCCACAAATACGAAAAGGGTCCATAAACCATAAACAGACTCTTTATCTTATCCGGTAAAGCGTTTAAGTATTTCTTTACAATTTTAATAACGCAGTCATAACAGTGTGATTACCAGAGAGTCAGCGCTAGGCTACATGTTGTCCAAGTTAAGAATCCCTTAGGCTAACTTTCCCCTTAACTAACCGGAAGCTAATTTAAGCGCCGTCCTCCCTCCTCTCGCTTCCCCCTGGTTGGATAAAAAAGTGTTGAGGAAAATTTCCGTAACAGCTGCTACACTGTCTTCATGCGACGTCATGACAACGAGACGAAAAACAAAAACACAAGGGGCATATCATGTTATGTAGCTAATGTTTTGTAACCAGGTTCAGGGTTAATGTGTGAACCAGATCAAACAGATACTATGAGTATTTTCCGCCTCTTCCTCTGTAGTTCTTGTAGCTGGTGGACCAACAGAGTCACACAGAGAGGATGGTCGGCTCTGAGGCCTCCTCACCTGCTCATCCCGATGTCAGACACCAGGGATTAATCTCCATAGGCTTAACCGGCAGCATCCGGCTGTCGACTTCAAAATAAAAGCCCCACAGTTTTAGTTGCTTTTATGTATGAAACTGAAAATTTGAACTTGTACTTTTTCATTAGTAGCCTATGATGTAAAATAACTTGACTGCAGGTTCTGGCATTAGAATTAAAGTACATTAAAAAATCAGTGTGTGAGAATAAATAGGCCTATGTCTAACTGGACAGAGGCAGGTGAGATGACGTGTGTCCTGCTGTCTCTTAGAGGTGAGCACGGTGTGTGAGTTTAGAGTCCAGTCCTCGTTAACCTGTTCCTGTTTTCATCTAGACCACATGACCATGCAGAATCACAGCACCCAGATGCCGACAGGGACCGATCAGAGCCGGAAAACCGTCCTGCCTCAGGTCAGATACCATCCAACCATCACGACTCAGACCTCTGGAGACGGAGCCCGACCCAAAACCACTAAAACCTCAGGAACCAGAACAAGGCGGATGCAGAAGACCAGACCTGGAGCTGCACAACAACACCCCGACCAGACTGGAGGCCGGCAGGCCGACAACACAGCGGGAGGAGCAAACAAAAACCAGAGCGCTCAAAAACCCATCAAGAAACCAAATCAAAAACAGGTTCAGAGTACAGATACAGATCCAGCTCCTCCACGAAAACCAGATGGCGACTCTGACAGAGCCCTTCCCACGCCACAGGAGGTCCCTCTAGGTCTGGCTGTCCGGTTGGACCGGTCTGTGGTGGAGGATGTGGAGGTCTTGACCCGTGGACAGAGGACCAACCAGGACTGGTTCTCATGGAGGAAGAACCGCATCACAGCTTCTGTCGCTCACCGCATCGCTCACTGTCGCTATGTCCACGGCGGGAGCAGAACCCCACCCACCTCCTACCTGGATGCCATCACAGGTAGGGACAACGGAGATGGATATAAATACAGATCAGGCAGAGAGTTGTTTGGTCAGGTTATGACCCAGGATCAGCTGCTTCATGATTTTTAGAGTTGAGGTTCAAACTGTGTTAAGTTTCAGATCATGTTTCCATTTAAAAATCCCTTCACTAACATCTCTGTTGACGTTGAATGATGGACTGTAACTGTAAAAACATGGCTTCTGTATTTTCAAAGTGTCAGAAAATGATTGTGAGGTCCTGAATCCGACCGTAGCTCAGTGTGTCTGATCCAGGATCTCTGTTTGGTGATGGAAGACCAATCACTAATGAAGCTCACTGTGATTCATCAGGTGAGGGTCGCAGAGTCCAGACCAGAGCCATGAGCTGGGGGGTCAACATGGAGGCCAAGGTCGTCAGCATTTATCAGGTACAGTTCAACACAATGATGCTGATGCTGTTCAGACCACAGAGGACCCTCCCCAGGCTCTAATACTGATGTTGTCCCACAGAGACTGAAGAGTTTGGAGTTGAGACGGGAGGTCTCCGTTCAGGACTGCGGTCTGTTCATCGACCCTCAGCGGTCCTGGTTGGCTGCGAGTCCTGATGGCATAGTGACGGAGAGACGGACCGGCCAATGGCTGCTCTGCCTGGAGGTGAAGTGTCCTTACAAACACAGACACCGGCGCGTGGAGGAGGCCTGCAGGGAGGACCCTGCCTTCTGCCTGGAAATACAGGATGTGGACAGACAGGAGCCTGGAGGGGTAAAAGAGCCTTTACTGTCAGAGCAGTCTCGTCCTTAAAGGGATAGTTCAACATTTTGGCAAATTGGCCCATTGCCATAATCCCTATAGTCATAGCAGTAGGTTTTTTAACTTTCATTGTCGCTGCAAGCTATTTTTAGAACGGCGGAGCAGAACCGCGAGCTGCTCAGAGCTACGCTACGGAGGCTAATGGGATTTCTTGGTTTCCCTCATCAAACTCATCAAATACACAATCCAACAACTCCAAAACGCTCTTGTGGACAAGTTGTGACCTGCACATTCACCACGCTGTGAGATAATAATGGAACTTTATGAGAGTCGTTTTAGAGGCAAATGCAGAGACTGCTTGCAGAAAAACTGCCCCTGACGGGAACGCGTATCAGCGGTTTTGCATGAATTTGCCTCATAGCGTGGTGAATGTGCAGGTCACAACTTGTCCACCAGAGCGTTTTGGAGTTGTTGGATTGTGTATTTGATGAGTTTGATGAGGGAAACCAAGAAATCCCATTAGCCTCCGTAGCGTAGCTCTGAGCAGCTCGCGGCTCTGCTCCGCCGTTCTAAAAACAGCTTGCAGCGACAAATAAAAGTAACGAACCCACTGCCATGACTATAGGGATTATGGCAATGGGTCAATTTGCCAAAATGTTGAACTATCCCTTTAAAGTCCCCTGTCTCAAACATCACCTCTTTGTCTCTCTCATCTTTTGCTGGCCTGTGACATCTTCCCCTCGTCTCTCCTCATCTCTAACATCCTCTCCTCATCTTCTTGTCCCCCCCCCCCAGTCTTCAGTCTACCATCTGAAGACGTCCCACAGTTACTACACACAGATCCAGTGTCAGCTGGCGGTGACGGGGCTGCAACGGGCCGACCTCGTCGTCTACACCTTAAAGGAGACAGCCATTGTCCCAGTAACGTTTGACCCTGACCTGTGGGAGGAGACGGTGTCCAAGCTGGAGGTGTTTTACAGAGACGCCGTCCTGCCTCGTCTCAGGGAGAAGAAACAGCAGGAGACAGCATCAGCCAGGGCGGAGCTGTAGAGACCAGCTGGACCCGAGTCTCTGAGCCCTCCAAGGACAATGAAAGCAGAAAAGGGATCCACCAGCAATAACCAATATGCCCTGAGAGAAACTATTGCTACAGCACTGTCTCCGTGTGTAATAATAACCGTTTTAGGAAAAGTAAATAACAGAAACACGTCTGTATAATGTAACACAGCTAAACACACCGTTCTCCACCATGATCATACAGTTGAATCAAAGTGGTCTAAAACTATTTTATCACAAAGACAACATTAAAACCTTCATGCAGGTGGATCTACTGTTGCATTAGACTGTATCAGTTTTAGCTCCGTGTAATGATAAACTGAACACTGAGTATATTGGTACTAGTATCAGGTTCTGCGTGCCAGACTAGATGAACAAGTTGGTTTCACTGCTGCTCTCATCTGCAGCTTAGAGATGCTCTTTAGGTCAATGGTTTTGGCATACATTATCATCACAATATGAGATCTTGAGCCCTTTACTCCAAGACATTTGAACTGGCTCACTTTTGTACTTTTATCTGAGAATATTTTAAAACTTTATTTTTAACTTGTACGGCAGTAAAGTGTTTTTGCAGTGATGGACTGATACGTGCTGACAAGCTGCAGTTAGTGAAGAGTTTCTGTTACAAGTTTATTGCTGTTCTGTCTGAACACAGCTGATGTTGCTGCTCATGTTTTATTTCTACAGTGACTAATTGGTTAAATGTTCACATCTGCTGGTTGCTTTAGCTTAGCGGTTAGCACTGTCCTCTCTCTAAATAGTTAAACTAGCTACTCTAGTCTGCACACAGCAGTATCCAGCACTGATGAGCTGTTACAATGTGGAGTCAGAGCCAAAGTCGTACGTTTAATTTTTAAAGTTTGTTTATTTTATGGATTTATTTTTGGATTTAAAAAAAAGGAACGATACTGATGATCAGAAAATGCTGAGAACCGCCACTAACAGTCAGCCACGTTGATAATCAGCCCAGAAACACACAGTACCAGTGATGCTGGAGCAGCTGTTTGACTTTCTTACTCCAACAAGATGTTTTCCACCTGTAACTGAATCTTTTTCTTGTTGTAATAACAAACTCTTCTGCTCTCTGAAAAAGTGTGACCACACGTGTGATGAAACCTCCTGTGATAAATAAAGGACTTGGCGTGATGCTAAACTGAGGATCCTGGTCAACAGTGTGTGACTTCAGTGATGCACCATCTGCTCTGCTGATCAGATCAACGACTCAAGTGACCTGTAACATATCTTCAACAGATGAGTTGGTCACATGGCAGGTCACAGCTGAGAACATCCTTTTACAAAACATCTGTGTTAAGAGATAAATTCAGTTGGATGGAGGTCCTTAAGATCCAAGTCGGCCTGTGTTTGAGTCCTTACACATGATTCATTGAGTGTTAGAGTAGCTGAAATGATTTAGCAGCATCAGATTCATTGATTCAGATTAAGTCCATCAGGAAAATTTAAGATCGATTTATTTGTTTTAAATAATTCTTAATCTTTAGGTTTGGTAAAGATGTTCAAACACTGTGGGTGAAGAAGAGGCTGAACACATGATCTGATGGGTTTTATTGTTTGTCTCTGAATGTAAATATGTTTGATGTCAGGTCCTTTCAAAACTGATAAAACCTCGAACCTCTGCTGAGTCCATACAAAACTAAACCGGGTTTAATGTGACGGCAACGTGACAACAGACGCATGTTTGACTTTAAATAATCTCCAGGTGGTCTCCGGCAACTCCTCTTCCTCCAAAGTTCCACGACCAATCAGCTTGCAGCACACTGTCACTTGAATCGGACGATGAGTAAACGTCCTCCGATCAGCTCTGGCGGCCGATTGGCTTTTTGCGACGGGTGTTATTATGCAGGGGGCGGGGCTTATGTTACTAATGGTCAGCGTGGTCGGTGAGCAGCGGACGGAGCCTCACAGGTAGCCCTCCTTCTTGAATTGCTCGTGCAGAATGTCTCTGTACTCGTCGAAGCCGCCGTCGATGCGTCCAACTTTCCCGCTTTCACACACCCACAGCTCCTTGCACACCAATCGGATCAGACGCTCGTCGTGGGACACCAGGATGAGTCCGCCCTGAAACACATGAAAACAACATGAATGTGGATATAAAAGAGGACGGTGTTGTTTCAACAGCTGATCATCTGATCAGACCGCACGCTCTCTTCCTCTTTGTGTTTTAATGAGGCAGATTTATAAACAAGCTCAAACATGAATTGCCTTCATTTGACTCCCACTCATGTCCCTGCAGGTGAGACACACCTGAACCCATCTGAACACAAACGGCTCCTGGTGTGTGTCAGGAAGCTCGACACATCAAACATGTGACGTGTAGCTGAGGCTCTGCTCAGACCTGCAGCAGCATAAATCTGAAGTGAGGAAAAGCTCACAGTGGACTGGCAGGAAATAAAATGACAAAGGATACCTAACAACATTAGTGTTGTGACAGAACCTGCAGTTCATTAATTTGTTGTCGGGGTCAAAAATCTTATATGGTGATAACTGTTTATGATGACACTGTAGAGGAGGTGGTCCTTCATTACGGCAAAGACATATTTGCGTTCACACTGTTAAAGGACTGTGGTTGAGTCTCAATCTCTAAATGACAGACATCAACACCATGTCTAAGCAGGTCCACAAACACACACGCACAGTAACACACACACTCACTTTGAATTTGTTGAGCGCTTTAGCCAGAGCCTCGATGGTCTCCATGTCCAGGTGGTTGGTCGGCTCATCAAGGATATAAAAGTTTGGACTGGAGGACAAAGAGAAGAGAAACTCTGAACTGAACTGATCATCATCATCATCATCATCATCATCATCAGACACACTCGACGCTCCATTACCATGGCATGGTCATCTGTGCGAAGGCCACCCTGCTCTTCTGTCCTCCCGACAGACTGGCCACCGGCCGCGTGGCCAGCTCCCCGGTGATGCCGTAACCTCCCAGCTGGTGGCGGTACTCCTCCTCTGTCCGACCTGCAGCGCCGCACACAGACAACCGCCAATCACAGCTCATCACCTGTGTGCAAGTTTGTTACCGTAGTAGCCGATCAATGTTGCAGTTTCCATAGTTACCAGGGAACCTGTTGAGCAGCAGCTCCACGGAGCAGACGTTCAGGTCCAGCTGATCCACGTGATGCTGACTGAAGTAACCGATCTTCAAGTTCCTGATGAGATATAAGGTCTGGTTAGTGACTGCTATTAAAACCAGTGATAACGCCATAGAAATGGTTTGTGTTTGTTACATGAAAAGAAAGTCGACAACTCCATAAATAAATGTTAAAATGGAGCCAGAATTGTACATCAACAATAAACCATATAAATGGTTTTATAGGCAGGTTTCCTATGTTCATTGTATGAATGTTGTGTACACTGAACATCCCTGTAAATTAAACCTGTATTTACACATTCCCTCTGAACATTTCTTCAAAAGTAGTTCCCTGAAACCAGAATGATATCTAACATTACCTTCAGTAACAGTTCCCTGTAAACATCCCTATAAAATTGACTCGAAGTGTTTCCTATGATGGTACATCATTGCCTACGAACAGTGACAGTCTGACACAGGTAGAGAAACCACGGTTTCCTCCTGTGCTCTGATTGGTCGGCAGGTAATCTCACCTGTGAGCTTGTCTGACTCCATTGACCGGTGTCAACTCGCCCATCAGCAGTTTGAGGACGGTGGTTTTACCTGCGCCGTTTTCACCAACCTGACAGAAAACAGTAGGTGTTTACTCGCTGTTATTGATCAGTGTGATTTAGTTCAATATTAAAACCATCATGATGAAGACGTTTTCAAAGGTCCATGTTAATGAAGATGTCAAGTCGTGTTATCGCCCTGGATCTTGAGATTTGTTTGGTACTGAGGGATCAACAACCTATGAAAACAGCTGTACAGTCAGCGATTGGTTCATTTCATGGTAACACATACGATGCAGATCCGAGAGTCGAGGTCAGCGGACACGTTGAGGCCAGAGAAGAGTCGCTTGTCTGGGGAGTAGTAGAACTCCACCTCGTCTAACTGCAGGATGGGAGGAGACAACTTCTCAAAGTTATCTGGAAACCTGCAGAAAAACACAACGTGTCAATCAATCAATCCCCACGGAAGCACCGACACATGAACCCGCTGTGGTTGAGTCAGCCGCTCATAGATGATGCTGCAGCCGAGCTGATAACCGCCACACTGGAGGATCTTTGTGGAACAGGACAGACTTAATCTCCAATCACAGCTTGTTGTTTATTCTGCAGCTGGTGTTGATACACTCCTGTTTTTGTTTTGATAATTATGACAGACTACGGAGAAAATTAACCAATATAAAAAATAATTGATAACAAACTGAGTTGTATTTATATTAGGCCATTTAAATTAATATTCTGTTCAACTTGCATGTCACAAAATGCCTAAAAATGAAAAGGCACCGTTTTTGGACAAAGTTTGTATGTTTTCCATTCTTTAAGCACCGGTTTAAACACTGTTTAAGCACCGGCACCGTTTCGGTAGCGGATAAAACCTTAACGATACCCATCCCTACTTGTGAGTGGAGCTTTGTGTCAATCAGAGAAACAACTGTCATCTGTATCACTGTGTACTGAAGCTGTAAACCCACCACAGCTGTGAGCTGCTCAGAGCCAGATGAGCCAGATGAACCTGTTAGGGGCCCAGGGCCAAACATGTGCATTTGTTATCCAGCACACAGCGCAGAACAGACGACAGCTTTATTATGTTTGACACAGAGACCCTGAGACCGACCAAGGTCAGTTAGTCTGTGCTCATTTAGTCAAACTATTTATTCCTGAAAATGCTCCATGTGAAATGTTGTAATGTTTTGCCATGATTGATTTGGCCGACTCCATGTTGTTCCGAGAGCCGGAAACGGTTGCTGCCCCTCTGCCTGGGTAGGTGGTCATGGTGGGTACAAGGACCTGGATGACTGATAACCTTCACAGACATCCATCCTCTTACCTTAAAGTGACGTCAGGTTCTTTTTCAAGGGGCTTCAGCTCCGGTCTGCGGGAGGAGACCAAACAGTAACAATGAGACACAGTGTCAGTCAAGTCAGCAACTGCTTCTCACAAGTCTGGACCAGGACTCACAGTCTCTCCAGCAGCTTCAGTTTGCTCTGGACCTGAGCTGCTCTGTTGGCGTTGTAGCGAAACCTGTCGATGAACACCTGAAACAGAAGCAGCGCGTCACTGGAAACTGCTGCGGTGCAACATCCACCTGTTTGTGCCCTTTGTGCCGTGGCAGTACCTGTATGTGTTGTCTGTACTGCAGCTGGGCCTCGTACTCTCGCTGCTGGTTCTTCAGTCTGTCTTCTTTGGTTTTGACAAAGTTTTCGTAGTCGCCACGGTAACTGTCGAGCCTCTGGGAGTGCAAGTGGATGATGTCCGTAACCACGGCATTCAGGAAGTTTCTGTCGTGAGAGACGACCAGGATGGTGGACTGCCACGTCTGTGGGAACAAGTACAGGACTTTAATGTCTGTCCCTTGTTAGCTCGTGGCTAAGCCTTGACAGTGTTTACAATGAGGAATGCTAAAGCGAAAATAAGTCATAGATCAGACCTGCAGGTAGTTCTCTAACCACAGGATGGCTCTGACATCCAACATGTTGGTCGGCTCTGAGAGACAAAACAGCAACACATTAGGGCACTGCAGCAGTAGTACAACAACACTGTAAACACAACTCAGTCATACTGCTACTATGATTGATCCTACTACTTATATACTTTTTGTACTACCTCTTCACTACTACTTCTAGTACTAGTAGTTATACTAATACAACTGATTGAACAGGTAGTTGAATGTGTACTCCTCTCACTACATTATACTACTACTACTGTTTCTCTGCCTTCCAATTCTGCTCCTGGTCCTTTTCATCACACTCATTGTTCTTTACCCACACCCCCTTCCTCCACTCATCTCTCTCCTCCTGTTCGTACTCCTCCTCAGAGGAGATCTACCACTCCCATGTTGCTGCTCTCCTGCTTCTTGTTCTCCAGTCCCTCCCCCTGTTCCTCCTTGCTATCACTCTTTGACCAACACCAACCACCTCTCCTCCTGCTCTGACCACAGTGGGGCAGTGATGTGACTCACCATCCAGCAGCAGCAGGTCCGGCCTGGAGACAGAAACACAGACAGTCAGACAGCTGTTTGAACATCATCGCTGATCATTGTTCACAAGTGGCGATCAGGACTCACCGGGCGAACAGAGCTCTGGCCAACGCCAGTCTCATCCTCCAGCCTCCAGAGAACTCCCTGCACACACAAACATGCTGTTGTCAAGCTGTTCATAATGAGGTGGAAAATTGTGTCAGAGACAGGAGGTGACTCACTTGGTGGTCTGCTGTTGCATCTTGGGAGAGAATCCGAGACCGGCCAGAATGATGGAGGCTCTGATTGGAGGAGACAGACAGTGCATCACAGCCAGGTCATGACCAGCTCTTGTACCAGACTGTAGCAGGTTTGCGTTTTAACATCTGGACTGAATTAACAGCAGTTCTCCACAAGAGAACTGCTCTGGAAACCAGTATCCAGACCGCACGCTAACTGTGAACAGGAAGTAACAGTTTCTACAGCTGACCAGAAAACAACAGGAAGTGATGCGACCTGTTGGTTCAACGTCCCACAGAGCACTTCAACCACTCGTCGACCTGAGCACATGGAAGGAACCACCTGGTCCATGCACACAGCTCTTCATTCTGCTGACACGGATATAAACAATGTGTGTGTGGTGTGTGATGTGTGGTTGCCATAGTTACCGGGCCGGGGCTTTGTCAGCTTCGATCTCCTCCAGCTTGCCGTAGATCTCCGTCAGTCGAACACTCTCCAACCCCTCAGCACTGACACACAGACAAGCAAAGACGGAGCATGAGTATGTGTGTCCATGTGGAAAGTTCACTTCTGTTCTGTGTAATGAGCTCATTTTCTATGTTTGCATTTTACAGAAGCTCAAAAACCACTTGAATCCAGTTTTCAGTCACACTTTTAACTCATTGAGTGCCGCGCTCCTTTCCAAAGTTTTAGTCAAGTGTACCGGCAATTTAGACCATTTTTGACTTTTTATGTAGAGCCATAGTGTATTCTTATATTATTGCCACCAACACATACTGTAGCTCAATTGAAAGGTTTATCTTAATGCTTCAAGTGGCCACAAACCGTTTGTTTCTACGTGCCTCCGTTCCTGAGAAAAGTCAAGCTAAACATGGCTGGGTTTCACCAAAATCCCTCCTTTTTTTCTAGAAAAGGAAATAGAGCGTCTTTTATGAAAGGTGCGCTGTTTGTGTCTGTCGCTCTTCTCACACTCGCATTTCTGGATCAAAGGGCTCGTATAAGATAAATATATACAACAATGGTTGTTCTATTCACAAAACCACCATCGGGGGCGGGGGGGCGCCACTAAACAACAATTACACAGACGCACCGTGCCGTGTCAAAGCCTCTCACCGCGGAACGTGAGGGTCAGTCGGCCACAGCGCCGCGGGAAGACCGGTCCCGCCGGTGGTCGCGGTCCTTCTGTGGTACGGGTCGGTGCCGGTGGCCTGCTTTGGCCCAGAGACCATCAGATTTTACCGCGGGGGGACTTTGGGGAGGACACGGTGTTGCTCGAGGTGAAGACCGGGCGGGACTGTGGGCTGAGAGCTTCCTGGTTCAGCTCCCAGCTGCTGCAGCCTCGCGGGTGAGAGCAGAGCAGCTGCGCTGCATCTGCATGCAGAACTCCGTTTGCAGAAGCCGAGTTATGATAAAAACTTCCAGATCATGAGCTGTCATGTGACTTTGATCGTCATCTATTTCAGTTCTCCTCGTCGTAGAGTCCCCAAATTTACATATAATGTGTATTAAAGTGTCTATTTTCATAATTTAAAAAAAAAGCAAAAAACGAAAAATCTCGTTTTTGGCACTCAACGCATGGGAACGAAAAACGAGAAATTACGTGGTTGGCACTCAATGAGTTAAGATGCACTTTTCACAAATTTGTCATTTTCAACTATATATTTCATGATGATGGATT
This sequence comes from Trachurus trachurus, assembly GCF_905171665.1. Classification (NCBI taxonomy): domain Eukaryota; kingdom Metazoa; phylum Chordata; class Actinopteri; order Carangiformes; family Carangidae; genus Trachurus; species Trachurus trachurus. Next base: position 21,751,488 of record NC_139892.1, on the reverse strand, counting down.
TCACCGTTGATTGTCTGGATCTTAAGTTATTATGATTAAAAACTAGAGTTACCGCCTTGTGTTCTTGTGACCACTAAAATCTGATCAGTTTTATCTTTAATTCCTAATCAGGGTTTGTGTGCAATTTGAAAATGTTGCATCAAAGCGTTACAGAGACATCACGCCCAAGACCACGGGACAGACAGACGGTCGACCTGACAAACAATCTACCTTCAGCTGTGACTGCAGCTGGCGACGTGGAGAAATAAAAAGCTACAGACATGTTTGACAGCTCAGTTCTCAGCTGTTTACAAATAGCCTGTGTTTTCTGAGCAGAGTCAGTGACAATGAGTGACTTTACTAGTTATGATAAAAGATGGAGTAAAGAACTGAAGTCAGACCAGAGGAATAAACTAGAATTATGTTGTTTCCTTCAGTGAAGACAGAGTTCACTTAGTTTAACTCAACAGGACTAAAACCGTCATGTGTTTTGGTCCCGGGACTAAATCTATCTGCTGCTGCACCAACATAATTTCTCGTGGCTGTTTATCTTACGTTCCGTTAGCGATGCGAGCGTTCAGCATCTTCTCCTCACTCAGGAGCCCCTCCCTCAGCGTGTCGCTCTCCAGGACGCTCTGGAGCGCCATCGTCTCGTCGCCGGCCACTTCCTGCTCCACGTGCAGGATGGAGATGTGAGCTGGGACACGGAGGTTTCGACTCGCCAACATCTTCAGCAGCGTTGTCTTCCCCAGGCCGTTTCGACCAATCAGGCCGTACCGCCGACCTGTGGCCAGAGAGACCTCCGCCCCCTGCAGCAGACACCTGGAAATAGAGGAATAAATAGTAAATGATCATACAGCATCAGATGTTGGTCCGACAAAGTCCTTCTTAAACAAGATGGAAGCAATACGTTATCATGTTGTGTCATGATTCTCTTTGCAAACATGGTCATTGTTGATGAATGAACAGATCAGTGGCGTCCAAAACTACAAATCAATGATCAATTACGCTCCCTGGCTGCTACAGCAAACAACAAACTAATGTGTGTGTTCTGAGGGGTATAGAGCTGCAACAATTAATCGATTAATCAAACAATAATCGGTTATTAAATTAATCGTCAACTATTTTGATAATCGAATAATCGGTTTGAGTAGTTTTTTAAGAAAAAAAGTCAAAATTCTCTGATTTCAGCTTCTTAAATGTGAATAGTTCTGGATTATTTTTTCCTTTATGACAATAAACTGAGTATCTCTTTGGTTTGTGGACAAAACAATACATTTGGGGACGTTGTCTTGTGGTTTGGGAAACACCGATTTATATTTTTTAACATTTTATTGACCAAACAACTAATCGATTAATCGTTTAAATAATCGACAGATGAGAATTGACAGAGATGAGAATAATCGTTAGTTGCAGCCCTAGAGGTCAAACACACTCCTCCCTCCACTCACCTTTCTCCAAAGGAAACATCAAAGTTCTCGATGCGAATGTCGTAGCTGCGGTTCTTCCCTGATTGGTCGACTCGGTTGTCCTTCTTACTGCTGGCCTGACTGGCCGACGCCTCCTCCAGGACCCTGTGGAGAGACAACAGAGACAGACGAGTGAGGACAGGTGAGACCGCTCCAGGACAGATGTGTACAGGTGAGGGCCAGGTGTGTACTGACAGCGGCGTGGTGCCTTTCTGAGTGTCCTTCTCGTTCCTGCGTTCATGTTTAGCCTTCAGCTTCGCCTCGGCTTTTTCCAGTTTCTTAGCGTCAACTGTCTGAAAAGACAGAGAGGAAGTAATGACATTTAATGACATCACAGAGTGGAGAAGTGAGGCAGACACAAAGACAAAGTCAGAGTGTGCGTAACAGAGTCAGTGACAGAGACACACTGGCTGTGAACTAGCGCCAAAGAGAGTGAGAGAGTGACAGGGCGCTGGGTTGAAGACTCACTGTGTTCTGGGCACGTTTCATCATCCAGATACCCTGAACATCTTTGTCTGCTGCTGACACTGTAGATAAACACAGACAGTAGAAATATATTATATGCTGTACTGCCTCAAAATACACACACACACAGACACTGAGGTGCAGTGTGTTCCTCACCGTTGTCTGCAGAGATCTGAGAGAGTTGAACAGGAGCGTCCAACAACACCTGCTTCTGGGAGCCATGATGGTTGTTCCTGACAAATACGGAGGACAGATGTTAGTACAGATGTCAGAACAAAAACAGAAACAAAAATTACTGTAGTTCCTCTGTAACAGGGAGAGAGATGGAGTTTACTCTGAATGAACACAAGGAATAAATGAGACAAACACACATGACATGAACACAACTCCCACTAACGGAACAGATACACACAGAGATATTGATCTGATAGATAATCGCAGTTACTTCGTTGAACCTTTTGTGTTAAAAATGTCAGAGATTAATTTTATTTTCTGCATGACAGTGTCAAACTAAACAGGACTAAAGTCTAAACTAACTAAAGAAATCAAATCCAACTTGATACTTGAGATCAGGTTTTAGGTAAAACATCTTTTAAAGACCACTCCCTCTATTCATGCTTTCTTACAGTTGGAGGGTGTTGAACATCTGGAAGCAGATGTCTCTGACGTCATCCTCGTTTTTACTGTCAGCAGACACTCCCTGCAGGAGACCACCGATGGCGTCGTAGACCTCCTCGCCATCCTCGAAGTCTGCACCGCCGCTCGCAAGAACACCTGAGACACACACACACACAAAGACACATGATGAAAAACACATCGTTTTCACCATCATCAGTTAACATCAGCTTCTGTCCTATTCTGTTATCAAGTCGTCTTTAAAGGAAACAGATGTGCAGGATGTTTCTGGACGTGAAGATCTGTACTATATCGCTACATCCAGGTGACAGGTTACAGCACCAGAGGTTAAAGAAGGTGTTAAAGAATCACGGACATCTAAAAAACCTCCTGTTGAACCTGCTGCCTCTGTGACACAGAGTGTATGGGATGGATGGAGGTCAGAAGAAACTAGACTCGACTGGATTTGAAGGAGGCTTTCTATCTAAAGCCAGTCCAGTTCCCTCTGAGTCTTCAAGACCTCACGTTGAGTCATTCTCTTTTTGTAAATAACTGTAGGTCAGTTTGTGACAATAGATGAAAAAATGTATCATGAGATTTGTTAAAACCTGCCACTGTCTTTGTCTGAGGTGTTCTGATGAAGACAGAGGGTCTCCTGAACTTCTCGTCCTGTGGTGAAATGAGGCGTTGCTGCTGCTGTAGCTTCCTCTCTGACCTGACTGACACACACGGCTGATGTTGTCTCAGATGTCAACCAGGTTGTCCAGCAGACACTGCAGCATCAAACACTTCACTGACCAACACTGACTGATAGTTTCTTTTCCCTGCAGACGTAAAAGCCCTGAGCCTCATGAGGAAGGAGAAGGAGAACCAGCTCTGCTCATTCTGGTAGATGTTGGTCTGTGATTCATCCCTGACACACAGTGGCAGCTGCAGTGTCACACACACACTCAAACACACTACACGCCATATTTATTTATCGGGTTAACATAAACCAATTACATTAATATTTTCTTCCTGTCAGCTCTAAACTTCGCTGTATTCACTTCTTATAAAGACGGATGACTACAACGAAACACTTCCTTCGTGGTTTCTGTGGGTCGCGGTTCGAGGTTTGGCCCAGTCAGACCGGGACCGACACGAGCTGACTCGGGTTAAAGTGGAGCTAACCGGTCCCACGCTGTCCTGCCCACAGCCCCGGCTCCGGTTAGCTACAGTAGCTCCTTTAGCTCTGTGGCCACGGAGCCACGGAGCCGCGGAGCCGGATAACACGCGGCGTACCGGCCGGTCTGTGGCCGCTCTGTGGCTGCTCCACCGGGGCTCGAACAGCGGCCACACGACGGCTCGGTGCCCGGCGTCTCACCTGTGATGTAGTCGAAAACTTCCGAGTCGATGTGAGGAAACTCGCTCTTCAGGATGTCCACGTACGTCGCCATGATACCGGCCCTGGACTGAGCCGCGCTGCGCATGCGCCAACATGCGACAGCGCCACGACCCTTCTTCTGTGGTGCTTTACGGAAGTCAGCGCCGAAAATGCAATACATCCATGCGAAAATGTTGCATTACTGCCACCCACGTGCTACTTTTTTTTTCTTTTTTTTTTTTACTTTTTATTTATTTATTTATTTGAAGTATCATCAAATGGGCTCTTTGCACAGCTCCACTACTTCCTTAATTTCTTTATTTACTTTTGTGTTTCATTGGTACAGTCGAGAGCTTGGTTTTTTTGCATTTCACTGCACTGTTTTTTATCTAGGCTATCTATCTATCTATCTATCTATCTATCTATCTATCTATCTATCTATCTATCTATCTGATTAATCCAGGTGTGTCTGACCATTGTGACTACTCAGACACACCTGGGTTAATCAGTTTGTCCAATGCCTAAGACAGGAAATGAAGGAGCAGCATTAGGTTCAGGAAGTAGTGGAGCTGTGCAAAGAGCCCATTACATGCATTTAAGGCACATTTGTGATACAAAGATTGAAAATGTTGAATCAGCTAGCAAGCCAATGAAAAGAAAAAGAACAGAGAATAACTATGTGAGGGTCTTATTCTAGAAGGGTAAATAAATCCAATTAAAAAAAGAGTCTGTTTGTCATGTAGGCTAGTACAAGGATTTTGTTGTAGCCTATATTTTGAATTCATTCTTCCATCCGTTGATGTGGGGCTTCATCTTGAGGTATTTGCATCTGTGAATGAAATGTTTTCCAACCCGTGTTAGTACTTTGCTGCTCTCACCTTGGTTTTTTTTAATGACTTGTTCTTTCCTTTCTGTTAACGTGCTTTTTAATCGTCCCCCACTCACTCTCTTTTTGGATAGGTCCAAATGTCTCCTTGTTGTTGTAGTTAGATATTCCACACTATGTTCTTCCTCTCTGATTTTGATTCCGGCCTATCAGCTCTTTCATGTCACAAGATACTCTGTGCAGGAACTGAAGGAAATGTGATCATTTTCCTCTAAATATTCTTCAGTTTGCAACAGATATTTCAAACTGATGATAAGGGGCACGGGCACAGCAGGCAAAGCAGATTTTCGCCTCTCCCCCATCTCTCCAGTGAGGCATCAGCAGTGGCGTGCACAGGGAGGGGGCAGGGGGGGCGGTCGCCCCCCCTCGTGGCCCAATTGTTGAAAAACGCGTGCTAAAGTGCCCCCTGGGAGCCAAAACGCGCGTTAAAGTGCCCCCTTGGAAGCCAAAACACGTGCTAAAGTGTCCTCATGGGGGGCAAAACGTGTGTTAAAGTGCCCTCTAGGAGCTAAAACGTGTGCTCAAGTGCCCTCATGGGGGCCAAAACGTGTGCTAAAGTGCCCTCTAGGAGCCACAATGCGTGCTAAAGTGCCCTCTAGGATACTGAAACGTGTGCTTAAGTGCCCTCATGGTAGCCAAAACACATGTTAAAGTGCCCTCTTGGAAGCCAAAACACATGTTAAAGTGCCCTTGGAAGCCAAAACGTGTGCTAAAGTGCCCTCTAGGAGCCAAAACGTGTGCTAAAGAGCCCTCTAGGAGCCACAATGCGTGCTAAAGTGCCCTCTAGGATACTGAAACGTGTGCTTAAGTGCCCTCATGGTAGCCAAAACACATGTTAAAGTGCCCTCTTGGAAGCCAAAACACATGTTAAAGTGCCCTTGGAAGCCAAAACGTGTGCTAAAGTGCCCTCTTGGGAGCCAAAACACGTGTTAAAACAGGCCACATCGATGTTTTTTAGTCTTAAGATATTGATATTATAAAACAGGCCAAATCAACGTTTAAAAAGGCCAATTTTTTTTCGCCGCCGACCTGTGGTCGCCGGCCAAACGCGCCATGTCGCTACAGTCTCACTCTTGTCATTTTCTGAAACTTGGCAGCCCTGAAAGTGCCCTCTAGGAGCCACATCTAGGAGCCAAAACGTGTGCTAAAGTGCCCCCTTGGAAGCCAAAACGTGTGCTAAAGTGCCCCCTTGGGAGCCAAAACACGTGTTAAAGTGCCCCCTTGGAAGCCAAAATGCGTGCTAAATTGCTCTCTAGGAGCCTAAATGTGTGCTAAAGTGCCCTCTTGGGGGCCAAAACACGTGTTAAAACAGGCCAAATCAACGTTTTTTTAGTCTGAAGGTATCGATATTAAAACAGGCCAAATCGATGTTAAAAAAGGCCAAAAAATTTTCGCCGCCGACCTGTGGTCGCTGGCCAAACGCACCATGTCGCTACAGTCTCATTCTTGTCATTTTCTGAAACTTGGCAGCCCTGAAAGTGCCCTCTAGGAGCCACATCTAGGAGCCAAAACATGAGCTAAAGTGGCCTCTTGGGAGCTAAAACACGTGTTAAAGTGCCTTCAGGGAAGCCAAAACGCGTGCTAAAGTGCCCTCCTCAGTGGCGAGGACGCGCTATTAGGTGCCCCTTTTTTTCCTTTTCGCCCCTGCCCTTCAAAAAGTCTGTGCACGCCACTGGGCATCAGTCTTGACATTGCATGACCACCATATTCCAAGTTTGTATGGTCTGTCCATACCAAAAAAGGTAGTTTGGTCCCTACATCCCTGCCCTTCTATTTCCTTGCTTAGCTCTAGTTTTTTTTTTTTTTTTTAATTCACAAGTAGTATCACATATGCCTTCCTTCCTCTTCCTTCTGCTCTCATATACCATCACATATGAAACCTTATTTGGTTTGAACCAACCCTCCTGAACACAGATGACATCTGACTTTTTCTTTCTACCAGTGTAACAGACGTGCACTCACTCACCCAAAGGACGTACTAACCAACTTGCCAAGCGTTGTTGTCAACCTCTAGGCGAAACGGTTAGCATCGTCACCTGCCGTGCAGGAGACCAGGATTCAAACTCCACCTAGGGCAGGCTGCGAGAAAACACAACACAGAGGGCCAGATATGAACATCGGCTACACCAGCTATAATATAAATTCTACCCATTTCCTATCAAGCTTCTCATATTCCACTGAAAATTTTAAATTACGAGTATTAAAAAAGCAATAAATCTCTTGACTCGACTGTATCCTAAATTAATGAATTACCAGAGTTGAGAGAGAGACAAGAAATGGAAGGCAGAGAGGGGAATAGAATAGGGCAGTTTAACGCGGGATTCAAACCGGGGTCGCCTGCAGTGAGCACTATAGCCTCAACACATGGGCCAGATGCTCCCACCACCAATGCTCTGCAGTTTTAGCAATGATCTGAATGATTTCAGTTTTCAATTGAACCCAAATATGGCCATGTTTTAGTTTTTCTTACTTTATTTTGTTCTTTTTTATGTATAACTCTCCTCTCATCTCAGATCCAATCCCATTTCCTGCACTTGTTTGTGTCCCAACTTTGTGATTGTTTGCCCTATGACCCTGCCTTCCTTGTGTATTTATTCTTTTTGCTCCCCTTTGTCTTAGCCATGTTGTTAAAAGCACCAACCTGATTTTTAGTTTGTTCTTGACTAATTTTTCTGCATTTGACTCTGCCTCTGCCTATAGTCCCTTTGTTCTGTGTGTTGTTAATTTACTCCCGTGGACTGTACCTGTTGGTTTGTACTAAAGTCCTGATTTTTGGAAGCCAACTGTGTTCGAGTCATGCATTTGGGTCTACTCCAGGTTTGTCAGCAGACTTGACACATTCCCCCTCAAATCTCATCACTAGATTAAGCAATCCTGCTTTAGAGCTTTATTCATTGTCTCCTCTTCCCTCACCTTTCAAGGCAACTACTCTATATCTTTCCTCTGTCTTTGATGACTGTTATTCACCTTTTTCCCCTCCCACCACTCCCATTCACTCGCCCTCCTCTCACCTTCCTCAAGTCCATATGGCTCTTGTCATTGTCTGTCTCCCTCCTTGTCACCCTCCCATGTGTGTGTACCAAGTGATGCAGGAATATCGTTGTAGACCTAAAGGCCGCTGGTCAGTACTCCCACTAATTAATCTCCACAATAGTACACACTCCCACAGTTCTATGTCCAAATGTCTGCAATCCAAAGTCAGTGTTGTTTATAATGATCAAAAGTCAACCACATCCAAAACCAGACCAAGTCAAACCTCACACTCACTGTCCCTTAGCTAGTTAAACGAAATCAAGCAGGGCAAAGCTCCTGAAGCTCTTGGGGGATTTTTAAATGTCCATTTGGGGTGACGTCATTGGACAATTTAACAATTTTAGGAACAACTTTGGACAATTTAGTTAAAGATTCTGTTATGTTCTATGACTCCTCCTGAAGACTGCACTTTAACAAATCTTTTTAAATTTCTTTCAATTTTTTGGTAGACTACTTTCAGATTTTTTGAAACATTAATGTACATTTTTTGTTATTGATTAATTTCTTTTAGCCTATTGCATCTAACATCTGACTGACGTGTTTAAGTTCATATAGGCTACAGGACAAGAAAACAAAACTATTTATTTTCCCTGGTGATTTTATTGCTGCTCGTTCTGCAGCTTCATTATCTTTTCATTGCTGTGTGAATCAACATGTTTTTCTCGTTAGTGGATGAATTGTTTTTGTTAAAGGTTGAGTTGGGGAGCGGTGTTTAGCTCAGTTGGTAGAGCACCCGCCTCATGTGTTCTCTCTCTCGACTCTCCTGTCCATTAAAGGTGAAAAAGCCCCAAAACTAACCCTAATTCATTAATTTAGGATACAGTCGAGTCAAGAGATTTATTGGTAAAAAAAAAAGGTAGAGTTGGTTTGTTCATCGCAGTTTGTAAACACAACATTCAAACTGGGCCACTCCTCTCTGGCTCAACTGCCCACGCCCCCTGCCGCTGACAGCAGTCAGGACTGACCCACGTTGGACTGCTGTGTTCACATCTGTTCACATCGAACCCTTCTCCACTTCGGCCTTCAAAGTTCTTGTTTGAGCATTTTAGATACCGAATGGACGCTGTCAAGCTAAATAGCGGATGCAATTACCAGCAAAGAAAGGGAAATATACAGTCAGAGGGAAGTGCTGGTGCATTGGGCACATACGTGGCCGTCTCCAGCTACGGGAGCTGCGATGAGTAGGAGGGCTGCCAGGTGTGAACAGAAGTAGGTGGCCGCCACCCAGGCCTGCACCCACTGCAGTGGCCCTCCTACTTGTTGAGGCTCCCGTGGTGATGGCCTGGGTACGACCCCTACACTCTAGCTCTAGCACTTCCCTCTGACTGTATTTCCATTACTTTGCTGTAAGTGGGTATCTGCTGTTTCTCATGGCTTGATGGTGTCCAGTCCAGACATTATCTTGGTGGTAGGTTTTTACAAGCCCAGTGCCCACTGTGCTGCACGCCCAACTTCACCTGCGCTCATTGGGTGGGGACAAAACACAGACTCTCCGCCCAGAAACGTCCTGTCCACACCAAAGCATCAAAATACAGGTGGGGGCGGGGCTCTGCAGACAGTCCCCACCACATGAGTAGAATATTATTCAACAGGATTTCTTTTGTGTAAGTCCTGCTTTAAAAAAAAGAAAAAGAAAGAAAGAAAATCCTATGCCTTTAAAGTAGGCCTTCACTTTTGAATTTGGACTTTTTGAATATAGACTTTTTTTTTTTTTTTTGAAACAGCTAACAATACACTTTTCTTATTTGAAAAAAAAAAAAAAAAAAAGCAGCTCGTCATGTGTTGACCAGTCGCCTGCTCCCCGCGCCGCTCTGCGCATGCGCCGCGCTGTGTTTAGGGTGGGAGAGTTAGCCGTTAGCAGGGAGAGCTAACAGCCGGAGTGTGTAATGGCGGCCACGGTGTTGTTGGGGTCTGCGGACAACACCGGACTCAGCTTCACGGTCGGAGGCGGAGGCTCCGGGAATGTTTTAATCGGGAATAACAATGGACTGGGACCGGCGGGGCCGGCGCCCTGGAACCGGTCCCTGGACCGGGCGCTGGACGAAGCCTCGGCCACCGGGAGTCTGAACCTCAGCGGCAGGAAGCTGAAGGAGTTCCCCCGGAGCGCCGCCAACCACGACCTGACGGACACCACCAGGGCCGGTGAGTGAGCCCGCAGCCCGGGCACCGCCACGCTCCGCTGCGACACATCTGTTCACGTCGGGGCGGTTACAATGAGTTGCAGGCAGTTTGGAGCAGTTCTCAGCAGCAGGGGAAGTGAAAATCCAGTGTGGAGGCTCCAGAGGAGACGGGACGGGAAAACCGTCAGGGCCGGTGTTATGACAAACACTGCACCCCCTAAAAAAAGTTCCCCTGTCGCGGTTCAGCTGTGAGGAAGCACTTCCCATAAACACTAGAGCCAATCCCCACACTAATTTATGTATTTGGGTTTTTCTGCAGAGTTTCTACCTCCGGTATATAATCAAAATAATCTGTGTGATCCGACCCGTTCATCAGGAGGAACCAAAATAACGTGAGCTAACTTCAGCTAGGCAGCGCGGTTAATTCAGCACCCTCACGTTTTTTTATACAGTGCTAAAGTTGTGTAAAAAAATATTGTAGTATGTGTGACTGGAGTCGGCTCTCTGTCTTAAACTGAGATGTAGATGTGTGGGTGTGAGGTGGAGGTGTGCTGCGGCTCTGTGTGTCACTCCACCGGTGAGGTTTGTTGAGTGGAGGAGGTTGGTGTTAGCAGCTAACATGCTAACCCCGCTCCTGCTGTGTTTGTGTCCTGGCACGAGAGAGGAGATGGTGACCCGCTGCTGCTGCTGTCACCGGGCGGTGGGGAGGGGGTCACTGAGCCGGTGGAGCCTCACTGGGGTTTCTGGCGTCGCCGCAGTCTGGTTTTATCCACTGTTTATTGACTGTAATTAGATAACGAGGCAGTAGGTGAATAACTGTCTGCTGCTCCACGACGGCAGCAGCGTGGAGAATCAAAACACATGGAGCTGAGGAGGTTACCTCTGTGTGTGTCAGCAGGACAGGCTGGACCGGACACAGTCATCAGTCATTTGACCTCTCATGACAGGCAGACAGAGGAAAGGTTCAAGTGTGGTCCACTTGTGTCATAAATATTATATGTGTGTGTGTATTCGCAGTACCTCTGTGTTTACATGAGGTCTGTGATGTTTGGATTTGGTGTGGGTGAAATAGATGTGATGAATGTAATTCATGATATACTGATTACTCTGTAAATTCAGAAATAGTTTTACATGACCAAGCAGTGCTGGCCACACCTCAGCAGCAGTAAGACGCTCCTCAGCCTGTTGGTTAAGATGCTGCTGCACCATGTTTACAACTTTACTCTCCTCTCTTGGTTCTCTTGTCCCCCTCTTCTTGTGTGGTGGTTTGCGAACCATCTTCAGAGTTGTGTTACCGCCTCCAACCGCCTTGCATCACATGTTAACATGGTGCAGTTTTGCTGCCGAATCATGTTCCTGCCCCTGAATATTAAGTAGGGACACTGAGGGGCAGGTGTCACAGTGGAAATATGAAAATATTTACACATGGACACACATGCTATTGTTGCACTGTGTATCGTCATACAGCCAACCCAGTCTGACTGGAGAAGAGATACACAGTCAGTGTTTGATCCGAAACATGTTGTGACTGAACGTGGATCCTGTGTCTCTGCTGTCGCAGCATCTGGGGATGATTTCATCACAACATGGTCCACTGAGAGATTTTATGAAAAACGTGCTTATTAGCTAAGATTATTTGTTAAATAGTTTGTGCATCTATGTATGTATTTTGATTCCCATTAGTTATTAACATCAGCAACTTCTTATGTGTGTCATTTGATGTTGGGGGGTACAAGTGTCGTAGTTAACCACCAATTAGATTAATTACTGGAACAAAATCATGTATGAAGAGTACATGTCTGCATTCTTTTAGCTGTAAACACTAATGTATCGGGGGAAACACTGAAGGAGCGCCCACTCCTCTCATGTCATCTGCCACAGTCAAATTAATCCTAACACAGTTTCATCATGAACCCAGAATAATTCAGAAAACCAGCTGTAGTTTTATTTAACAGCTATAACAGACAACCACACAATGAGTTGCTCATAATAAAACACTGACTATCAGACTAACTAGGCCTATTAAATAACCAAGTGAGGGTCTCTCTCTCTCTCTCTGTCTGTGTTGCTCCGTCTCTGGTAAAACACCCACATCTCAACACATCTCATACCAGTGCAGCAGCTATATTCAGTACACTGGGAAACAAGCTGTGTAACAGGACATGAAGCACTTCCTGGTCTGTAGGACACCATCAAACGTATCCAGCCAGAGGAAAACACAGAGCTGCAGCTTCAGAGGCTCCACATGTGTGAACTCGGCGTCAGGCCCGGCTCACACCTGGTGTTAACGTGTGTCTTTAGTCCCTCAAATGACAATCTTTAAAATGAGTCACCACATACAGTATGTCTTGAAAAAACGACTTGTGATCAGATCTCACTTCCCCATTGTATGCAAATACACAGGTGTGTGTTTTTAGCCAATCAACACACAGGTCTCTTCTTGTCAAAGTGCGTACGTGTGTAAAAATGGAGAGAGAATCAATGCATTGTGCACAGCTCCTACATTGAAATAGTAAAATATTTTCAGCTCATGTTAAAACTGTGAAGGAGGCTTGTGGCAGAGGACGTCAGTAGAGTGGGCGGTCCTTCAACATGGCCAGGAAGCATGGAAACATTTGTGTTGAATGTGTTTTGGGTGCATTCACAGTTCACACACCTGTATTTAGAAGTGTCCACTGATTGGCTCACCTGAGACAGATGTTAATCATAGACTGTAGATAAAGATGAAGCCTGAGGTCGAGACTTCAACAACTGTCGGCTTGTGGCAGGAATGCACCCACCTTCCTGTCAGTCAAATGGCTGACACCCTCAATTAAGCAGGACTTAAAGCCTTTACAAGCCCACCCCCCATTTGTACAGTTGTCATCAAGGATAAAACCAGCTATGGAGTAAAACTGTTCTTGTAACAGGCTGTCAACAACATGTTAATTTCTGCTGTAAAGTTGGAGATTTTAATATTGGAGAGTATGAGATGATGAAGTATAACAGTACCTTGATAAACACAGACATGTGCTCAGTTCATGTTCTGCTAAGTTTAACCAGTGTCGCACAACAATGACAGTGACCGCGCACTGGGTTAGTAGCACAACTGAATATTTTGTTCAGTATCATATTATAGTCGTATGAATCGAATGGGTTTGCTCAGTCATAATAACAACAAATCCTGTGATGATGATCCATGAGGATTTTGTGTGTTGAGCTGTGGTGGATTCAGTCGTCAGGGGGCAGTGAAGCTGATTTCACCTCTAAACCTGACATTTTAATCGAAAGCTTTAGTAGAAAAAAGATGGGAGAGATTTTTTTATTGTTTGTATCGTGACTCGTCAGGTGTTTATGGTGCTTATTTATAGTCTGGGATGCCTTCTCATAATTTATTTGTGAGTTTGTTCACAATTATATTTCATTTATTTTATAGCCTACATGTATACAGTAATACCCAGATCTATATGATGTATTTAAGTGTTCACTGCAGTGTATATTATATAAGAATAGAATGAACTGTTGCATATAACCTCAACTATGAGGCCAGAACTGAAAACAGGAGTGTCGCTGATTGAGTGGGCGATTGGTCAACTGGCTGAGAGTTTGAGTTTCCTTTTTGGTCATCGCTGTTTCAGAGTGAAACGGTACAAACCATTTCCTTCATGGGGGGGTGTGGGGGTTACCGTCTGTACTGCAGTGTTGTTGACAACTGAGACTTTGTCTCTGCTCTTACAGACTTCTGAGATTTCTTTTGGTGACAAATCTAGACTTTCTAGACTTTTTTTAACAAACCATGGCTCTCTCTCCTCTTCTTTCTGTGCTCTGTGTGAGAAACACAGTAATAACTGAAGCTGCAAGCAGTGCTGAAAGCTGGAGGGGCTGACGACTGCCGAGAGTTTACGTTGTTATGCATAGTCACAACAACTACACAACACCTTGTCAACCAGATTTCATGATATATCATGAAAGATGTATTTAACATCTGCGTTTTAACATTTTAAATGTCAAATTAAATGTCAAATTAAAACTGGCCAATCGTCCCCTCGGTTTTCATGAATATTCAAGGACCTGAACACCAGCATGGTGCTACAGTATCAGCAGAATAATAATAGTCCCAGCAAAAACAATAAGTTCCTTCACCTTTGGTGCTTGGTTCCTATTAACAAGAACAAAAACAATAGATCCAACAGCATTTGCTGCTTGGACCGATAAAAATATTGAATCTCTTATTACTTTCACTGTGAGTCTCTTCAGGTTACAGTAAATCCAGCTAAAGTCTTTGTTTTTCACTGATGTGGAGCAGCAGCGAGTGTCTGCTGGTTAACATGTCGTCTTAATGGAACACATTTCAATCACTTTCAGACTTATTCCATTGTCATCGTGACCACACATTAACAGTGTAGTATGACAACGATACTATAGTGACCAAAATGATCATGGTTATCAGTTTTATCACAGTGATGTTAAAATGTGCTGCAAATGTTGTTAAATAAAACTCAACGTGAAACCATTTCACCAATTTAGTATTTGCATTTGTACAGTAAATAATAACGCACCCATCACATCAGTGTCAATAGGGACCAGTAGCAGTAGAGAGTTTACCTGCTACACTGCAGCCAGCTACACCAGTAGCTGCTGACTTCAGCTCACTCATGTGCGTGTGTGTGTATGACGGCGTCATCACACTGGTCGTCTCTGTGTTGAGAAGCTGCTCACAGCCACGGACGTTGGAGCATCAACGCACTCAGTACGATTACATGCAGCGCTTAATCGAGCTATGCTCAAAATTCGATTTTGGCGACTTCTGTCCTTGTCCCAGTTTACATGCAACTGAGAAAATCTTTTAATAGGTCAAAATCGACCTTTTTGACCTATTAGCCAGACGGCAGACCGGCATTTTCGAACAACAGCAAGATGGTTAATCGTAAAGCTTTGTTCATCGCTTACGTAATGTGTGCGTGTTACTTATTTTGCAGATAAGGTGCACGCTGTCCCTCGTGGTCATGGTGATTTCGAGATCTAGACAAGAACGCCGCAACGCTACAACAATAGCTTCTGCGACCGGCTTTCTTGGATGTTTTTGTTCTGGGGTCTTACGCCAGCACGGGAGGTGTGGAGCATGCGCACATGTGTTGTCCAGTTAAACGCTGATTACGGCGTATACATGCGGGAGAAAGTCGAATTCCAATCGCATTATCTGGGTGTCTTAATCAGAGTTGGAGAACTCCGATATTAGTCGGACTAACCCGTTTAACATGTGCTCAGTTGTCCAGTTATAGTCGGATTAAAGCAGAAGTAAGCGATCCGGTCGTTTTGGCTAACTTCTTGTCAGCCGATGGAGTTAGCAGTCCCCGCCCTCGTCATGGATCTATTGGTCCTCGTCCCTACGTCACCACATTCACGCGCATCCCTTGGCTGCACACACAGAGAGGACCGCCCCTTTATGCTGTTCTCTCTCCTCATTGGATAAAGGTTGTAGGATACAAGGAACGTTTTCTCCTTGGCTTACAGCAGAGCAGAGTGACTGACAGACCCGTGTTTCGGACCAAACACTCTATATAAGTGATTGCTGTCGGAAGATATAACTATTTAAGATTTATATTAACACAAATATACCGCTTACTTCTGCTTTAAAGACCCCCTCCCATGAAAATCGTGTTTTTCGTGCTTTTCACATGTTCCTGTGGCATTTTTCTTGTGTTAGAGCACATAGCAGCAGAAAAGGAAGTGCAAAAATTGCATTTCTGAGTTTTTCTGCCTTCAAACTGCTGCGAACCAATGGCAGACGCAAACTGGCAGTTTCAGGCAGACTGGAGCTGACGTGTCACAGCTCCAGGGGAGGGCACTAGTGCTACAAGCTCCCGCCCCGCTCTGCATCTGGCTCAGAGGTGAAAGGCTTGGCAGCTCGGTGTAGTTGTCAAGGTATAACAGGTAGAGCTCACCTGGTAGAGCAGCTTGCACCATGAGCATGGACTATGTTCCAGTCTGGGATCGATTCCCAGTGTGGAGTTTTACGCTAAACGCGCTGAATCTGTAATTGTACAATGTCCAGCTGTCAGCGAGCGGTGGGTGGGGTGCGAGGAGGTGGCTGGGCGGGTGCAGAGCAGCGCAGTCTCCGCCCACCCTCCAGAGGTGCATTGCTAATGTGCATTGCTAATGAGCTGGTTTTAAAATGACCAAAAAGGGTCGCGGGAGGGGGACTTTAAGGCAATAATTCGGTTTTCTCAAGTGTCATGTAAACGACCTACTGACTGAGAAATCACTGCTCCACGACCTCGTTGGAGCACACACGTGTCTGAGAGACTGGTGCTGCTTGATGCTGCTGCACAAACTAAACAAAACATGTCAGTGAGAACAGCTTCATTGTGAATTCATCTGTATTAAATCCTGTGTGTGTGTGAGAGGAGCAGAGAGTGAAGGCGAGAGACGCCTGCGTTAAACTGATGATTCGGCGCAGGGAAATAGGATATATATGATCAGCTGATCAGTCTGTGTAATGGCATCCTCTGTGACCATGGCAACCACAGTGAGTGATCTGATTGGGTAATGACGCTTAAGGCAGAAGAAGGTTTGGATAAACAGGGTGTTGTTAGAGGGGTTGGTTTCTATTTTCAGACTCAGTCACAAGTTTGTCACAGTTATCGCTCTCTCACACACAGTGCTCTTTATTACCACATTTCTGTTGAGCCATGACGGAGTTCACAGGCTGAATGAAGAGGGGAACAGTGTGTTTATCTGTCCTGCTTCAGCTGCTGCCTGCTCTCATCCAGCTGTTCTCAGTGCAACATCTGCAAACAGCCTCAGTCCTCCACCTGCTGAGACTCGGTCAGAGCTGGTGGAGGCCAAACACAGAGCTGAAAGAGACGGAGCACCGACTACAGACACCACAGCACATGGATAGAAATTAGAAACTCTTAAAAAGCTCTCGTCCGTTTATTGATACCTCAGAAAGCAGAGTCAGACTCTTAGATCACGTCGCTGTGCCACAGTGGATGTGTGACTGGTCCTAACAGGAAGTCCTAAAGCGTCTCAGCAGCTGTGTGTGTGTGGACCAGTGGGTGTTTGAACAAGAGCGTCTGAGGTTCCTGTGTGTGGTTTGTGCATCTGTTGGCTAAAACCGCCGTCGGCCAAGGTGTGAGTGTCTATCGGATGTGGAGGAAGTGAAACAGAGCTGCCCCCACTACGACGTGAAAAGTCCCGTTTCCACATAGGAAGTTCCTGGTAAAAATGTAGGAGGGGGGTCCTGTACAGTGGACCCGTAGAGGATCCACCGGGCTCTTGAGGCAACGTTATCATTGTGCAGCTGTTTTGATCGTCGTGTAATCGTTGTGCGACAGTTTTTCTTTTTTAAGTATATTTTTGGGGGCTTTTGTTGCCTTTAATTGACAGGTTGGTTGAGAGGAGGCAGACAGAGGGGGAATGACGAGCAGCAAAGGGCCACACCATGTGGGATTCAAACCAGGCTGCAGAGAGGACTGTAGCCTCTGCACATGGGACCCTTACTCTACCCACTGAACTAAACGGCAGTCCTGACTGTTTTTCTTTTACTGTGTTTGTTGTTGTTGTTGTTGTTGTTGGTTTTAGTGCTGTCATTCCTGCTCTAGGCTGAAAATCACAGGACATGTCTGTTTATACAAGTCAGTAGGGCTGGGACGATACGCTTTTCTCCCGATTCGATTCTTCTACGATTTTTTGGATGGCGATTCGATTTAAATTGCGATTCTATGATATTGCCGATTCTCTCGATTTTTAGTCTGCATTTTTAACATTTATCTGCATACTCCATTATAAAGTGAACTTAAACCCTTTTCAAAACCTGTACTCTCTGTATGTAAAAAAGGCCAACAAATGCACATTGCACAATATTAAAAAATTTCAAAAAAAAAAAAAAAAATTCAAAAAAAAAAAATATATCGTCCAAAAAGATATCGCGATATTTATGTGAATCGATTTTTTCTCCCACCCCTACAAGTCAGCAGTGTAAAGCTCAAGCATGTGGGAGCCTCCTTTTATATTTAATAAGGGGTGGGAGATATCTGCCATTACACTATCCTATCCTAACCCCCCCAATATACAGTATTGGGTGAACAAAAATTTTAATGCAAATATAAATTGCAGACTGCTTGCTGCGCCAATATGCCGTCCCACGCACCTCGTCTGTTTGGGTTTTTTTTGGTGGACATCACCGGGCCTATAAAACATTCTCGGGGAAACACTGTATTTGTGTAGTATTATATATCATAAACAAGACATTACGGGTTACGGGGCGCGTTTGTGTTTTGGTGCCGCTGAGACAAGAGCCGGGACACCGGGTCGGCAGCACTGATCTTGCAAGATTGGTTGCAAGGTTGGCTACATGGAAGGCAGAGAGCCTCCATTCTCCCTGTAACAAGTTACAAGACATTTATTAAACCATCACAATTACTCCGAAGCTGTTTAATTAACGCAAAAATGTAGTTAAGCTACAAATCCTGCATAGTTCCTCTTTAAAACTGCATCACTGTAAACAAAACAACTCCAGAGACGTCACAGAGTCGGATACAAGACTGAAGCATCGCATGACCAAAACATTTCTCCTGCATGATATCTCTGGAGAGATAACATCACCATTACAGGCTCCGTTTAACTGTAGATCATACGACTTGATGACCTCCTCCCTCTGGGCTGGACGAGGCTCGCTGCAGTTCACACATCAGACTGTAACCTGATCTCTGTCTGTATGTCCAGATCTGTCTCGTAACCGTCTGTCGGAGCTTCCTCTGGAGGTCTGTCTCTTCGTGTCTCTGGAGAGTCTGAATCTTTACCAGAACTGTCTGAGGTCTCTGCCGGACAGTCTGCTCAACCTGCAGGCCCTCACCTACCTGAACCTCAGGTAACACACACTCTCTCAAACACACACACACACGTTGTTACCATCCTACGCTGAGTAAATATGATTGCTCACATTGTTCCCTCTCTCTCTTCTCTCTCCTTTGTCCGTCTTCTTTGTCTACCTGCCCCCCCCCCTCCCCCCCCCCTCCCTACCTGCCTCCCTCTCTCTCAGTCGTAACCAGCTGTCTGTCCTCCCCGTGGTGGTCTGCAGTCTCCCTCTGAAGGTTTTGATAGCCTGCAACAACAAACTGGTTTCTCTTCCAGAAGAACTGGGCCAGCTGAGACACCTGACTGAACTGGTCTGTGAACTGGATTATTGAGTCTGGGTTGGGCATGGGTTCATGTCACATTTCTGTATTGTCACAGATTCACTTTCCAAACCACTGTCTCTATGAAACTGCACAGAAAGTTGCCTATTTTTATTTAATACAAAGAACATATAGATAATCTTTTATTACGGACTCAGGTCCATTATATACTGTAAGGAAACACTTATTACTTAAGCTGTGTATGTTTGAGCTGAGAAATACACTCCTAAAATATGGTTATTTCCTGTGTTGTGCTTGATAATCAAGCAAATAGACAAATTAACTTACAATATAGGCTAACTCACAAATTGCAATATTTTCCACCATGATCGCAATCGCACAATTTTATCAAATCGTGCAGACCGCACACCTGTGATTATCATGTATTGGCTGGTTAATAGGATTATTATATCATATTTATATGTGTTATATATACTGTATTTATATTATATTATATTATAGGAATATAATATATTATATTATATTATATTGTATTATTATTCAGGCAGATGTTTTGGTGTAAACTAAATCTTAACATTTATAAAACATCAGGTTTAGGTCTCAGTAGCAACAAGAACATCTGATAACAGATAAATATATATTGATAAGGTGTGTTGATAAATCAGTATGTCTAAGGTCACAATCAGCTCTTAAATGATTAACTACAACACGTTACAGTAGTGAGTGGTGACAAATGTCTGTCATCTCAGTGTATCATCATGTTTGCTATCTGCTTTGATCGGTCATTGATTATCAGTTATTGAAGGATATATTGCCCCCCCCCCCCGCAGGATGTCAGCTGTAACGAGATCCAGACTTTACCGTCTCAGGTGGGTCAGCTGGAGGCTCTACGGGACCTGAACATCAGGAGGAACCACCTGGTCAGACTGCCCCCAGGTAAACACACATCACCCCACACACACAGAGAACCGCCTTAAACCAGTTAAGGTGGACTGTCAGTGGCTCAGGCAGAAGCTGATGCATCTGTGTTGGTGTTTTTTTTAGAGCTGGCCGAGCTCCCACTGGTGCGCCTGGACTTCTCCTGTAACAAAGTGACCTCCATCCCCGTCTGTTACCGACAACTCACACAGCTACAGACCATCGTCCTCGACAACAACCCTCTGCAGACCCCACCTGCTCAGGTACGGTGTGACGTCATCGTCCTGCTGTCTGTCTGTCTGGATTCAGCTGAAGACTCTGCCGCTCACTGCTCTCACCACTCTCTGTTTCTGTGTGTAGATTTGTATTAAAGGGAAAGTCCATATATTTAAATACCTGAACCTGGAGGCCAGTAAGACGACCCCTGATGCCCCCGCCTTCAGCTCCTGGTCTGTACTCAACACACACACACACACGTCACATTAGTGTTTAACATCTGTCGTCTTCAGTAACTGGAGAAATTGGAAGTTGATTTATTGATCAGAAAAAAGACAGAAACATACAGTGTGAATTATCATTAATTACTGAACAATGATGCTCTGTTTTTTATCATTGTAAACTGACTATTTGGTCACAGAGTTGAAACCTGTCACAGTTAGGGATGTCACAATTATAGATTTTCTTCGTGCGATTATTGTCAGGGTATTACGATTATCACAATAATTATCAATACATTTTACAACACTATGAATGTGTAAAATCAAATATAGTCAAAATATAATTACATTACTAATCTCTTAATATAGGACCAGTTATTAATCCCCCAGGGGAAGTGTTTGAAATATTTAAGTCATTATTTGTCCTCTATACCAAATGTTTGAGTTTATTTTAATAATTTTTTTAAATTACAAATGACTGGAGAACATTTAAATTCCCACTAATTCAGTGTTACATTAGAGAAATGGACCAGTATCTGTGCATTCACCTTTACTTTGGTGCACATCTGACGATATGGTTCCGAGTTCGACATAATCTTTTTGGGAAAGTGACGGTATTTAGGAATCTTTACGATCAATTAATTGTGGCGTTTAATACCGCGATTAATTGTGAAAACAAGTAATCGTGACATCCATAGTCACAGTCAGTGTCAGACCCACTCAGGGTGGGTTTGCTGTTGCGAATGTTGCAGTGACAAACAGACAAATTAAACTCGGTACCTGTAGAATAAACCAGCCTAGCCTGGAAACCACATGAGCTTCACAATAAAAGCCTCAGTTATTCCCTCTGTTGAAAGGCTTTAATCATGACAAGAAGTGATGAGGATGTCTCCGGTTAACGTGAACTAACTGTGTGTGTCAGTGTTGATGAGCTGTACCCCGGTCGACCATACGGAGCACTGGATTCAGGCTTCAACAGCGTTGACAGTGGAGACAAGAGGTGGTCAGGGAACGAGGTGAGACACACACACACACACACACACACACACACACACACACACACACACACACACACACACACACACACACACACACACACACACACACACACACACACACACACACACACACACACACACACACACACACACACACACACACACAGGCATCCCTTCTCTTTTTCCTGTGTGTGCTCGACCTGACTTCCTGTCTGCTTGCTCAGCCCACAGAGGAGCTGTCGGAGCTGCCACAGAGAGTGGCTGAGATCAGCAGAGAGCAGCGACTGAGAGCGGCAGGGGGAGCAGGACCACTACTGTCTAATGGCACACGTAAGTCCGTCTCTGTTCTCAGATCAGTTTGGACCCGAGTCTCTGTTCAGTGGAAGTTTTACCATCTGGAAAAGTCCACCTAGATTTTAAAAAAGCTTTTAATTTTCCTTCAGTATCACAGTGACCCTGTGACAGTTGGTGAACATTATAGGTCGCTGCAGACAGGAGCTGGTTCAGCTGCTGGTAATCAGACTGTGTGATGTCAGGGAAATAGAGACAGGCGCCAGTTGTAGCTCACAGCGACGCACAAATTAATTTAAAGCAGGATTACCCCAGAAGAAAAGTAAACAAAAGATCCAATAATATAAGTGTTTATCTTGTTCTGTCAGTGAATTATTTGACACTGTCACTCATACTCTGATATTTACTGTGATGAAAACTTGACCACTTTGTGATTGAAACTCCTCCCATAACTTTTAAAATACTGATATGAAGCTGTTCAGTAATGAGGCTGCAGTAACTCCAGGTTTAACTCGTGGTTTTCAGTCCTATGATGGTGGTTCACTTGTTTTATGGATGAGTCATCTTGATGATGGATGCTGAACTTTTAACCTGCTCCAGTGCAGGTTTCTATTTACACTTCCCTGATGATTTGATTGATGGTCTCCTGCTGGCTCTGTTTCACTGTTCATCAGACGTAGAGCTGGAGCAGATAGACTTTATAGACAGCTGCGTGGGGGAGGACGAGGAGGAGGAGGGGAGGAGTCGAGGAGGAGGAGGAGGAGGCGGCGGAGGAGGAGGAGGAGGAGGAGGAGGAGGTGGAGGAGGAGGTGGGGACAGCGCCAGCCTGAGCTCTCAGTTCATGGCCTACATCGAGAAACGCATCACCAGAGAGGTAGGAGCGCCGCCCGCCAGGAATCACACCTGAACCTGTCTGATCAAAGACACTACAGGCCTTGAAGCCCAGTTCCGATTTGTTGCCTATATCCGATCTTTTCATCCGTCTGTTTACATGTTCTGTTGAAGTGACACATGATATCTGCATTTACATTTCAGGTAAACAACCACACTGTCATCAATATGCGCTATTGATACATTATTGATGACGTACGACTCACATTGCCAGCGAATATCCGATCTGTCTGTTCAGACTGCAGATGCATTGGCGGAAATCCGATTTGTATCTGATTTATTTCCACTTATAACGGGGACCTGAATCCGATCTGACACTATCTGATATCACCCGTTTTTTTCCCCATTTACACGTTCATGTTACAGATCCGATCTGAGAAAATCGGAATTGGGCCACTTGAGCCATGTAGTGTAAAGACAGCCAGCGTGTGTCAGAGTGAATGATGGACTGTGTCAGTCAGAGCAGCAGGTGGATCTTGATCACCTGAGTCTGGTTCCAGCCTCCACCTGTGCAGGTGTAAGATGAAAACTGCTCTCACTTTATTTTGTAAAAACCTTGAGTGAATTCCTGTCTGTGTCCAGGGTTCTCCAGTGAAAACCAACTCATCCAGGACAGAGGACACAAGGAGGCACAACAGGTACACACACACACACACACACACACACACACACACACACACACACACACACACACACACACACACACACACACAGTGACTGAAGCTGTGTGCTGGAGCTCTAACAGTCCTGTCTGTTTGTCAGGAGTGTGGTTGACGGAGTCACGCTACCCTCCACCGCCCAAAATCAGGTAACACCTCCTCCTGCTCTCTGACATGAACCTGAAGTGACACAAACTATTGTTGCTGACTGTCTCCCCCTCTGTCTCCCCCTCTGTGTCTCAGCGGGCTGCCGGCCCAGGAGGAGTGGAGAGGATGAGGAGGGAGGCTCAGCTTGCCGCTCTGAGGTACGACGAGGAGAGACAGAAGACCCGTTCCCTGCAGAGATGCAACGTCGCCAGTTACACCAAGGTAACGCCAGTTCCACACCAGTACTCTGTGCTCTAGTCTTTGATCACATAGTTCAGGTTCAGCTGCTTGTTTTTATATTTAAATTGCTTTGGTTTCGTGATTAAAAAACACCAGAACATCTGTTGGAGTTATTCACCATTAGACTCGAGCCTGATCAGTAAGCTGTTGATTTTGCATCAGAACATCTTTACTGAAACCAAACTGCCATGAAATGGCGCCCAGCTAAATGAAACTGTATGCATCCTGCTGTGTTTCACAATAAAAGCCCCTCCAGGGAAGGGATAATACAGACTCATAATGAACGGACACGGTCACAACATGAACTGACTCTGACTCTGTTGTTTTTCAGCATAAAGCAGCTCAGAGTCCAACAAAGACCAGTCCAGACAGTGAGGTGAGTCTGTCTGTCTTTGTGTGTTTTGTGTGGTTGTCGTTTTGCATTGTTACAGAAGTATTTCCTCTTCTACACATAGCCCCCTCCACCGCTGTACCACAGGTACATGATCAGTTCAGCAGAGGCCTCAGTACGCACCAAAAAAACTCAGATGCACGTGCAGGACTCCATGAACATTTTGTTTGTACGGGGCCATTTCACATGGGGTTAGGCACACATGCACACATATCACACTTCACCCTCTCTGCCCTCAGTGAAACATGCTCTGTTAAGAACCAGTGAAAGTGAAAGTCGGCCAAAAACACGCCAAAGACAATTCAGTGAGTACAAGGAGGGGGGGGGGGGGGGGGGGGTGTTGGTTTCAGAGGCAGAGTCCAGTAACGGTAGTATTGTGCTCTTTGTCCTCCGTCATTGTCATTGTGAAGGAGCTTGTTTATGTGGATCATTCGTCAACTAAATTCACTTTCTCTTGATTGAAATGTTTACTGTAGTAATTTAGTTTGTTGCATCAGCCGCTCCCAAACCGCAGCCCATGATATATAAGAAGTAAAGGGTGTGATGAGATCTCATAAGATCAAAACGTGGCGATATTTCCCTTTTTAAGTGAAAAGCTGTCTTGCGGGCACAGGGCAGGTGGTCCGCGGATCGGTTGATGACAAAACACTGGCTCACCACTCCAGCTGAATAAACGGGCAATAAAATAAATAAATAAATACAACTCTGCTCTTATCTGCTACCTCTGCTACCTCTGTCTTTTCAACTGCAGGAGACATAGTGAGCATGTCCACAAAATGTGGACATGCTCATATTCTATTACCATACCTTAGGCTGTGTAGTTGTAGCATGTTGTCAGTGTCATGCTTGAAAAAAAAAAGAGTCAGTCTAAAAAAAAAAGAAATGTTTAGTTTATTTTTTTATAATTTTTTGTTTTAGTCTCAATTTGTGGAAAGACGTTCAACAGTTGAAAGCTCATGCTTAGGTAATGCATTAAAAGTTATAAAACATTTCAAAATGCAGTTGCATTGTTTTGTGACTTGGATTAAATAAAAAAGTCTGTTTGTCCAGTCAGATATTTTGTAATGGTAGTTTTTTCTTAAAAGTAATGTTAAAATATTGTCTTGTCTCGTTCTCGTGAACCCAATATCGTGTATCGTCTTGTCTCGTGAGCTGAGCGATCGTCACACCCCTAATAAGAAGTGATGACAATCAGAATCAACAAAGTTGGATATTTGACCTCTGGTTTTTTCTCTCATTTTAAATGTAGCCCCGTGGTTTAAGTGTTAGCTTACCCCCCCCCCCCCCCCCCCCCCCCCCCCCGCCCTCTGTTTAGACCAGCCCCTTCATCACCACACCTGGTCACCAGCACATCACATCTGTCTGTGTTTGTTAATGTGTCTTTGATGTGTGTGTGTGTGTGTTCAGACTGTCTACCCCTCCAGACGCTCCACCCACACCGACGACTCTGCACTCTTCATGGTAAGAGTTTGCGCCCCCCCCCCCCCCCCCCCCCATCAATATACTAACTGACCTCTAAAATAAAAGCTTCTTCATGAGTTTAGAACCAGCTGACCTGAATCATTCAGATTTGTTTCATCGCCACAGATGTCAAAAAGTACTTCACTCTTTTTCTTCCTTTTCTTTTTTTAATTGTTTATAATAAAAGCCACTGTAGTGTACCTCTTCCCCTCACATTTTCAGAATAATTCATTCAAACGGAGAACCCTCCACCTCTGACCCCTTATTTCAGATTAACCCAGCAACTTGCTCACCCACTGATTTCAGTCAAGGACAATTATTCCTAACCAAGGGCACCAGGGTTCAAGTACTTCTACAATTACTTGAGGATATGTGGAAAGATTAGATAAATTATATTTACCATGTGAGCACAGATTGATCTCTCATTGTCAACTGGATCAGATCCTTTAGCTTGTGTTGAGGGTTAGTTTATGTGGTGACCTCTGACCTCTTGCTCTCCTGGTCCCTGGTATCAGACCTTTACCTCCACCACACAGTGAGCATGTTGATGTTACACACATCTGACTGATTCTGGCTCTGCTGCTGTTTTCTAATAATAATAAGCATGTGACATCACAGGCTCCTCTTTAATCCGACCCCCCCCCCCCCCCCCCCCCCGGTTCACTCACACTGAGGACTCAACACACCGACCCCCTGTCAGTCCATGGTCACTCACCTGTCCCCTGTCTTCCTGTCGTCGTAGTCCTGCCTGCCACTGTCCTCCCTCACACTCTCCGCTGTCTAAACTAGACCGTTGTTCACCCGTCGTACAGTTTTCCTCATCAGTTCACACCTGTAACCTCCTACAGGTGAACTGTGACGCTGTCTTTGATGTCTGTGTCCACTCCGAACTGTGACATAAATGAGAGGTTCACACGGATCTGTCTGTCTGTCTGTCTGTCTGTCTGTCTGTCTGACTGTCTGAATCTGTCTCTGTCTGAATCTGAATCTGTCTGAATCTGAATCTGTCTGAATCTGTCTGTATCTGTCTGTATCTGTCTGTCTGAATCTGTCTCTGTCTGAATCTGTCTCTGTCTGAATCTGAATCTGTCTGAATCTGTCTGAATCTGTCTGAATCTGAATCTGTCTGAATCTGTCTGAATCTGAATCTGTCTGAATCTGAATCTGTCTCTGTCTGAATCTGTCTGAATCTGTCTGAATCTGAATCTGTCTGAATCTGAATCTGTCTCTGTCTGAATCTGAATCTGTCTGAATCTGTCTCTGTCTGAATCTGTCTGAATCTGAATCTGTCTGAATCTGAATCTGTCTGAATCTGTCTGAATCTGAATCTGTCTGAATCTGAATCTGTCTGAATCTGAATCTGTCTGTCTCTGTCTGAATCTGTCTGAATCTGAATCTGTCTCTGTCTGAATCTGTCTGAATCTGTCTGAATCTGAATATGTCTGAATCTGTCTGTCTGAATCTGTCTCTGTCTGAATCTGAATCTGTCTGAATCTGAATCTGTCTGAATCTGTCTGAATCTGAATCTGTCTGAATCTGAATCTGTCTGAATCTGAATCTGTCTGAATCTGTCTGTATCTGTCTGTCTGAATCTGTCTCTGTCTGAATCTGAATCTGTCTGAATCTGAATCTGTCTGAATCTGTCTGAATCTGAATCTGTCTGAATCTGTCTCTGTCTGAATCTGAATCTGTCTGAATCTGTCTCTGTCTGAATCTGTCTGAATCTGAATCTGTCTGAATCTGAATCTGTCTGAATCTGAATCTGTCTGAATCTGAATCTGTCTGAATCTGTCTGAATCTGTCTGAATCTGTCTGAATCTGAATCTGTCTCTGTCTGAATCTGTCTGAATCTGAATCTGTCTCTGTCTGAATCTGTCTGAATCTGAATCTGTCTGAATCTGTCTGAATCTGTCTGTCTGAATCTGTTTGTCTGAATCTGTCTGAATCTGAATCTGTCTGAATCTGTCTGAATCTGTCTGTCTGAATCTGTCTGAATCTGTCTCTGTCTGAATCTGAATCTGTCTCTGTCTGAATCTGTTTGTCTGAATCTGTCTGAATCTGAATCTGTTTGTCTGAATCTGTCTGAATCTGAATCTGTTTGTCTGTCTCTGTCTGAATCTGAATCTGTCTGAATCTGTCTGAATCTGTCTGAATCTGAATCTGTCTGAATCTGAATCTGTCTGAATCTGTCTCTGTCTGAATCTGTCTGAATCTGTCTGAATCTGTTTGTCTGAATCTGTCTGAATCTGTCTCTGTCTGAATCTGAATCTGTCTGAATCTGAATCTGTCTGAATCTGTCTCTGTCTGAATCTGTCTCTGTCTGAATCTGTCTGAATCTGAATCTGTCTGAATCTGTCTGAATCTGAATCTGTCTGAATCTGTCTCTGTCTGAATCTGTCTGAATCTGAATCTGAATCTATCTGAATCTGTCTCTGACTGAATCTGTCTGAATCTGAATCTGTCTGAATCTCAATCTGTCTGAATCTCAATCTGTCTGAATCTGTCTGAATCTGAATCTGTCTGAATCTGTTTGAATCTGTCTCTGTCTGAATCTGTCTCTGTCTGAATCTGTCTGAATCTGAATCTGTCTGAATCTGTCTGAATCTGTCTCTGTCTGAATCTGTCTGAATCTGTTTGTCTGAATCTGTCTGAATCTGAATCTGTCTGAATCTGTCTCTGTCTGAATCTGTTTGTCTGAATCTGTCTGAATCTGTTTGTCTGAATCTGTCTGAATCTGTTTGTCTGAATCTGTCTCTGTCTGAATCTGTCTCTGTCTGAATCTGTCTGAATCTGTCTCTGTCTGAATCTGAATCTGTCTGAATCTGTCTCTGTCTGAATCTGTCTGAATCTGAATCTGTCTGAATCTGTCTGAATCTGTCTGAATCTGAATCTGTCTGAATCTGTCTGAATCTGTCTGAATCTGAATCTGTCTCTGTCTGAATCTGAATCTGTCTGAATCTGAATCTGTCTGAATCTGTCTGTCTGAATCTGAATCTGTCTGAATCTGTCTGAATCTGAATCTGTCTGAATTTGTCTGAATCTGTCTGTCTGAATCTGTCTCTGTCTGAATCTGTCTGAATCTGAATCTGTCTGAATTTGTCTGAATCTGTCTCTGTCTGAATCTGTCTGAATCTGTCTGAATCTGAATCTGTCTGAATCTGTCTGAATCTGTTTGTCTGAATCTGTCACTGTCTGTCTCTGTCTGAATCTGAATCTATCTGAATTTGTCTGAATCTGTCTCTGTCTGAATCTGAATCTGTCTGAATCTGTCTGAATCTGAATCTGTCTGAATCTGTCTGAATCTGTCTCTGTCTGAATCTGAATCTGTCTGAATCTGTCTCTGTCTGAATCTGTCTGAATCTGAATCTGTCTGAATCTGTCTCTGTCTGAATCTGAATCTGTCTGAATCTGTCTGAATCTGTCTGAATCTGAATCTGTCTGAATCTGTCTGAATCTGAATCTGTCTGAATCTGAATCTGTCTCTGTCTGAATCTGTCTGAATCTGTCTGAATCTGTCTCTGTCTGAATCTGTCTGAATCTGAATCTGTCTGAATCTGAATCTGTCTCTGTCTGAATCTGAATCTGTCTGAATCTGAATCTGTCTGAATCTGTCTCTGTCTGAATCTGTCTGAATCTGAATCTGTCTGAATCTGAATCTGTCTGAATCTGTCTGAATCTGAATCTGTCTGAATCTGAATCTGTCTGAATCTGAATCTGTCTGTCTCTGTCTGAATCTGTCTGAATCTGAATCTGTCTCTGTCTGAATCTGTCTGAATCTGTCTGAATCTGAATATGTCTGAATCTGTCTGTCTGAATCTGTCTCTGTCTGAATCTGAATCTGTCTGAATCTGAATCTGTCTGAATCTGTCTGAATCTGAATCTGTCTGAATCTGAATCTGTCTGAATCTGAATCTGTCTGAATCTGTCTGTATCTGTCTGTCTGAATCTGTCTCTGTCTGAATCTGAATCTGTCTGAATCTGAATCTGTCTGAATCTGTCTGAATCTGAATCTGTCTGAATCTGTCTCTGTCTGAATCTGAATCTGTCTGAATCTGTCTCTGTCTGAATCTGTCTGAATCTGAATCTGTCTGAATCTGAATCTGTCTGAATCTGAATCTGTCTGAATCTGAATCTGTCTGAATCTGTCTGAATCTGTCTGAATCTGAATCTGTCTCTGTCTGAATCTGTCTGAATCTGAATCTGTCTCTGTCTGAATCTGTCTGAATCTGAATCTGTCTGAATCTGTCTGAATCTGTCTGTCTGAATCTGTTTGTCTGAATCTGTCTGAATCTGAATCTGTCTGAATCTGTCTGAATCTGTCTGTCTGAATCTGTCTGAATCTGTCTCTGTCTGAATCTGAATCTGTCTCTGTCTGAATCTGTTTGTCTGAATCTGTCTGAATCTGTTTGTCTGAATCTGTCTGAATCTGAATCTGTTTGTCTGAATCTGTCTGAATCTGAATCTGTTTGTCTGTCTCTGTCTGAATCTGAATCTGTCTGAATCTGTCTGAATCTGTCTGAATCTGAATCTGTCTGAATCTGTCTCTGTCTGAATCTGTCTGAATCTGTCTGAATCTGTTTGTCTGAATCTGTCTGAATCTGTCTCTGTCTGAATCTGAATCTGTCTGAATCTGAATCTGTCTGAATCTGTCTCTGTCTGAATCTGTCTCTGTCTGAATCTGTCTGAATCTGAATCTGTCTGAATCTGTCTGAATCTGAATCTGTCTGAATCTGTCTCTGTCTGAATCTGTCTGAATCTGAATCTGAATCTATCTGAATCTGTCTCTGACTGAATCTGTCTGAATCTGAATCTGTCTGAATCTCAATCTGTCTGAATCTGTCTCTGTCTGAATCTGTCTGAATCTGAATCTGTCTGAATCTGTTTGAATCTGTCTCTGTCTGAATCTGTCTCTGTCTGAATCTGTCTGAATCTGAATCTGTCTGAATCTGTCTGAATCTGTCTCTGTCTGAATCTGTCTGAATCTGTTTGTCTGAATCTGTCTGAATCTGAATCTGTCTGAATCTGTCTCTGTCTGAATCTGTTTGTCTGAATCTGTCTGAATCTGTTTGTCTGAATCTGTTTGTCTGAATCTGTCTCTGTCTGAATCTGTCTGAATCTGTCTCTGTCTGAATCTGAATCTGTCTGAATCTGTCTCTGTCTGAATCTGTCTGAATCTGAATCTGTCTGAATCTGTCTGAATCTGTCTGAATCTGAATCTGTCTGAATCTGTCTGAATCTGTCTGAATCTGAATCTGTCTTTGTCTGAATCTGAATCTGTCTGAATCTGAATCTGTCTGAATCTGTCTGTCTGAATCTGTCTCTGTCTGAATCTGTCTGAATCTGAATCTGTCTGAATTTGTCTGAATCTGTCTCTGTCTGAATCTGTCTGAATCTGTCTGAATCTGAATCTGTCTGAATCTGTCTGAATCTGTTTGTCTGAATCTGTCACTGTCTGTCTCTGTCTGAATCTGAATCTATCTGAATTTGTCTGAATCTGTCTCTGTCTGAATCTGAATCTGTCTGAATCTGTCTGAATCTGAATCTGTCTGAATCTGTCTGAATCTGTCTCTGTCTGAATCTGAATCTGTCTGAATCTGTCTCTGTCTGAATCTGTCTGAATCTGAATCTGTCTGAATCTGTCTGAATCTGTCTCTGTCTGAATCTGTCTGAATCTGAATCTGTCTGAATCTGAATCTGTCTGAATCTGTCTGAATCTGAATCTGTCTGAATCTGTCTGAATCTGAATCTGTCTGAATCTGTCTGAATCTGAATCTGTTTGTCTGAATCTGTCTGAATCTGTCTCTGTCTGAATCTGAATCTGTCACTGTCTGAATCTGTCTCTGTCTGAATCTGAATCTGTCTGAATCTGAATCTGTCTGAATCTGTTTGTCTGAATCTGTCTGAATCTGTCTGAATCTGTCTCTGTCTGAATCTGTCTCTGTCTGAATCTGTTTGTCTGAATCTGTCTCTGTCTGAATCTGTCTGTCTGAATCTGAATCTGTCTGAATCTGTCTCTGTCTGAATCTGAATCTGTCTGAATCTGAATCTGTCTGAATCTGAATCTGTCTGAATCTGAATCTGTCTGAATCTGTCTGAATCTGAATCTGTTTGTCTGAATCTGTCTGAATCTGTCTGAATCTGAATCTGTTTGTCTGAATCTGTCTGAATCTGTCTCTGTCTGAATCTGAATCTGTCTGAATCTGAATCTGTCTGAATCTGTCTCTGTCTGAATCTGAATCTGTCTGAATCTGAATCTGTCTGAATCTGTTTGTCTGAATCTGTCTGAATCTGTCTGAATCTGTTTGTCTGAATCTGTCTCTGTCTGAATCTGTCTCTGTCTGAATCTGTTTGTCTGAATCTGTCTCTGTCTGAATCTGTCTGTCTGAATCTGAATCTGTCTGAATCTGTCTCTGTCTGAATCTGAATCTGTCTGAATCTGAATCTGTCTGAATCTGAATCTGTCTGAATCTGAATCTGTCTGAATCTGTCTGAATCTGAATCTGTTTGTCTGAATCTGTCTGAATCTGTCTGAATCTGAATCTGTCTGAATCTGAATCTGTCTGAATCTGTCTGAATCTGAATCTGTTTGTCTGAATCTGTCTGAATCTGTCTGAATCTGAATCTGTTTGTCTGAATCTGTCTGAATCTGTCTCTGTCTGAATCTGTCTGAATCTGAATCTGTCTGTCTCTGTCTGAATCTGAATCTGTCTGAATCTGTTTGTCTGAATCTGTCTGAATCTGTCTCTGTCTGAATCTGAATCTGTCTGAATCTGAATCTGTCTGAATCTGTCTGTCTGAATCTGAATCTGTCTGAATCTGTCTCTGTCTGAATCTGAATCTGTCTGAATCTGAATCAGTCTGAATCTGTCTCTGTCTGAATCTGTCTCTGTCTCTGTCTGAATCTGTCTGAATCTGAATCTGTCTGAATCTGTTTGTCTGAATCTGTCTCTGTCTGAATCTGTCTCTGTCTGAATCTGTCTGAATCTGTCTCTGTCTGAATCTGAATCTGTCTGAATCTGTCTGAATCTGTCTGAATCTGAATCTGTCTGAATCTGTCTGAATCTGTCTCTGTCTGTCTGTCTGAATCTGTCTCTGTCTGTGTGTTTATTTTGTAGGGTTTGAATGAACAGGATCACTCACAGATGAGTTTCTGTGGTAGAATCGAACCTGTTGTGCAGTTGGTTGTGTTAGTTTGTGTGTGTTAGACGTCGTGTGCCGTCAACTGAACAGAGAAATGGAGTCAGAAGTGACTCTGTGTTAAAACATGTTTATACTGAAACTTGCTGTAACATTAACTTAAGTCTTTATTGTAAATTAACTGAATCTTTTTCTCTCTCCTTCATCTTCACTCCTTTGATTTTGTACCTTCCGTGCCATCATCTATAATTTTCCTCTATGATTTCTTGCATTGGTTCCTTTGGTTGTGTTCTCCTCCCGTCTTCACTTTTTCTTTAGTTTGTTTTTCTTCTTCTTCTTCTCTCCCTCTGTCCTGATTTTGCCCTTCTGCCCATCTCAGTGTGTTCTGGTGTTTGAGATCGACTTTAACACAAATACTATAAAGAGACGACCTGGTTCACACAGACAGGTGACCTCTGAGCCCAGCTCTCTCTGTGTGTGGTTGTGGTTAAAACAGTCGTCAGATGTAACTGTGTGAACCTCTGTTTCTCATGTCAGAAACATGAGGTCAGAGCCTGAGAGTCACTGACGTACAAACTCTTTAATCTGGATCAGATCAAGTGACTTCCTGATCTGTTAAAAAGATGCAGATTGAACTATTCAACTATTAGATTAGATACAACATCAATGAGAAACACAACAACCAGAATATGATGCATTATCACAGTTTTTGTCTTTTCCTACATTGAGATTCATTTTTGTTCTTAAAACTACAAATAAAGTACAAATAAATCTTCTCCTATGTTATAAAAATATACAGACCAGAGGACTGACCTCTGTGTATTGGTTCACACAGGTTTTGTGTTGGCACTTGTATCAGAGAAGTGTCTCTTATTAAAGCAATAATGCAGGTAAAATCTGGCAACTTTTAGAAAGATTTCATGAATAAAACCTAAAGTAGATGTATTTTATTTTCTGGGTTTCTCTATGTTAATATATTTCTCCACCGTATAAACTCACTAAGGGATCAGTGAGGCTTAGACGAGGTCAGAAACATTTTAATCTTTTTCAGACCAAACTGATCTTCAGACCTGAACCCTCTGAGTTCTTGTTTTCATTTGTGTTTAAGTTTAAACCTTCATCTTTTTATTTCTGCCACTTTCCTCCTTCTCTCCCTCCCCCCCTACTGTTGTGTCTGTCAGTCTGTGGCTGGAGTGTCTGTAGACGGCTGTCGCTCTCATGCTTCTGATAGCTCCGCCTCCTGTCTGCTGCAGGTACTGCACCTTGCATGCTGCTGCTGCTCTTTCCATTTCAGTGTGTACTGGTCAAACTGGGGAGCAGCTTCATTTCTGTTTGGTTTGAAGAATCAGTCTGGATTTATTTTTTCTGCTTCTCTTTTGAGCTCAAACCCCTAGTTCGACCGCAAACAGAGAATCATTCAATTAAACACATGCAACACCTTCAGTTCTGACAATTAAGTGTGACCTTAAACTATTTTGAGTTTTAATCCAGGACTCTCAACTCAGTGTGTCTCATTTCATCTGGCTGAAGGACCACCTGTCTCTCAGGTGTGTTCAGGTGTCTAACTGTCCTGTGTTGTGTCTCTGCAGGGAGAGGACAGAGCAGCTCTGTCCCCCACAGGTAATCAGGCAGAAATATGAGCTTCACATTTAGATTCTGTTCTTTTACTTTGACTGATTCAGTTTTTTTTTCTTCCAGCCAATCAGTCGCCCTCTTACCCCAGCTCAGCGGGTGGGACCTCCTGTCGGACGGCCAGCCTGAGACCAGAGAGCTTCCTGTTTCGGGCCGGCCAGAAAGAAGAGAAGAGGAAAGGTCAGCAGGCCCCGTCTCCGCTGTCAGATCGGTTGGTTACAATCCTTCACGTGTGGGTCGGTGGAGTCTAACTCCTGCTGTTCTCTCTGTGACCTCCAGGTGACGCTGCTGCTGCTGCTGCTCCACAGAAACAGGAGGAGGCTCCTGCTGCTCCTCCTCTGGTTGGAGAAGACGCTGAGCTGGTGGAGCAGCTCAGGAAGGTGAGGGTTGAACTTCTTCATCCTGCGTCACACTGAGCTAAGCTGCTGCTGCTGCCTTCAACACACAACCTCTGATGACACTACTTCACCTCTGTCTCTGTTGATCCAGAACATTGAGGCACGACTTAAAGTGTCGTTGCCTAGCGACCTGGGAGCAGCTCTGACGGATGGGGTAGTTCTGTGTCACCTGGCCAATCACGTGAGACCACGGTCCGTCCCCAGTATCCACGTCCCCTCTCCTGCTGTGGTGAGAACACATCTATATATGCAGATTGTTTATCGCTTTGCTGCTGTTACAATCTGAATATTACTCATCATCATAATAATAATAATAATAACAATAATAGTAAAAACAATAATAATGTTAATGAAGTCAATGACAACATTAAGGCCCTGGCTAATCCTCTCTCTGTGACCCGCAGCCTAAACTCACCATGGCCAAATGTCGACGAAATGTAGAGAATTTCTTGGAGGCGTGTCGCAGGATTGGAGTCCCACAGGTAACACACGCACACGCACACGCACACACACACACACAGTGACAGGTGTATGAACTAACAGAAAAGTTCTCTGGACTACATTCACATGTACCAAGACATATGTAAGACAACGTGACTCTTTCCTCCTGTGACCCGTCCTGAAAAATGTTAAAAATCGGATGTTGGTAATTTTTATGAGGCGCAAGCAGAGGTGCTGACATACATAAATGTAAAATGTTTAATAGTATAGTAGGGGAATCATCATGGAACTAAAACCAAGCAAAGAACTAAGTTTGGTTGAACCTGCACATTTTGCTTTCGGTAATGTTGTGTAGTGTATTGGCTGTGACATCAATTTCTGCTGCTACCCCTCAACTAACAGCTTTCTTTCTTCTCTTTCATCTTCCCGCCTTTCATTAATCCTTTTTTTTTTATTATTCTGCCCATCTCACTCTTTTGTTTGTTCTGTCTCATTTTTTTAAATTATGCACCACGTCCATCTCATCTTGGCACAAACACCCTCAGGACAATCTTTGTTCAGTGGGGGAGGTCCTGGATGGAAAAGGGGGAGGTGTTTATGGGACAGTTGGTGTGTTGCTCTCCATGGCACCACCTCTGACCAGCCCCTCCCCTCGGGTCCAGTTGGCTGGCTTCGCCCTCTTCTACCTGTCCGTCATGTCGGTGCTGTGTGCCATCTACGTACACCTGGCACCACATGTCTGAGACGCAACCTGAGCACAAAACGTTCACATAACACAGTTCGTATGTACAATAATGTGTCCCAACAGATACATGTTGCGTCTCCTCTCATCCCAGAGGCTACTTCACTTCTAAGTGACGAGTGCCAGGCATTTACTTCTGCGGCCATTCACATCTTGGGAGTTGAGGAGTTGCTGATAAACACCGCAACCCTTTGCGCTTCAAGCCAAGTAAAACTCTGAGGCCGAGGCTTGTCCACCCTGAGGACCTGGATGTAAGCAGAAGGAGGACTAAGACACAATTTATCACAGTATTCACTGGGTCAACAAATCGTATCTGGCCTCAATTACTCTCAAGGCGTAGATGGCCCCATAAGAAGTAAATATGTGGCTGAAGAAGCCTTTTGGATGTGACCGTAAACATGTTCAAGAACATCAAGCAAGTCCTGTTACCTTCATATAGCACTTAGAAATGTCATATCCTGGGTGACTTAGTACCTTCACAGACATTCCCAAAATATCCTTCCCAGACAAGTCTCAGAGCACTGAAATAATGCAGTGAGATATGATAAGATATGATTCAGGGCACAGCATTCAAAGGACTAGTTGGACATTTTGAGGTGACCTTGTTTAGCACAAAACCTGGATGCATGGATAAAGCACTAGCTTTGCACTGTCTATCACCCATCTGTTCTTTGACACTTACCCAGTATTGTGGTCACAGTGGGATATATGAAGTCGCCCCGACATCAGCCCTCAGGTCTCACTGGAGAACTTGGCTTCTCCACGTCAGATGATGCTATTGATATAATCCCTCCCTCATGGTCTGGGACTCGCCTCAGGAGGAATCCAAGGATCATCCTGGTTTAAATGCCCAAACCATCTCTACTGGCTCATTTCTACTTGAAGGATCAGCATTCCTACTCCAGTTTCCTTTCAGTTATATGCACCCAACATCCAGGCTCAAAGAGTGAGTTCAGTCATCCTATGACAAAAGGGATCTGTCTGCAATCTCATTCACGACTATTGGGGATTGGACATTCATCAGTCTCAAATTTCTGCCATTTGTCCAGGTCCAGGTAAAAGAGCTAGTAGGCTGAGAAAGGTCATTCTCCCCAGCAAAGTCCTATTCTTGCATCTTTGAAGGATTCAAAGACCTTCCCTTGACCCAAATGGATAGATGGCCAATGTGGATTCTTGTGGTCTTTTACCAATTGGACATCCCAACACA
Source organism: Trachurus trachurus (assembly GCF_905171665.1). Lineage (NCBI taxonomy): Eukaryota > Metazoa > Chordata > Actinopteri > Carangiformes > Carangidae > Trachurus > Trachurus trachurus. The sequence goes on along the minus strand of NC_139892.1, from coordinate 21,714,446 downwards.
TTACCAAACTAGATGAGTTATGTAACTGCTTCAGGGTGTTTTAGGTCTATCCTGGGATCTCCCTGAAGTTGTATATACCAGGAAAACTTCCATAGTGAGGCCTTCAAGCAGCTCATCCCAGTTGTATAATCCTGAAGAAAAAAAACCTAGACCCTTGGAGACCAGTGACATCCTCTTGAGGATCGCCTTCTCTGACTTCATGTTCAGCTCTCTTAGCCTGTCAGTATTAAGATCCAGCTTATTCCTGAGTAAGATCCTGAGGTATTTGAACTTTTTGATCTCCCGTTCACATCAAACCTGCTACTTTGATTGATGAATCAATCAACAAAATGTTAGACCCGGCATAATGTTCATATAGAAAGTGTTTGTTTACTTCCATAGACCGCTCTCCGTTATGTTGCCCCCACACCAAACCTCTCGATTCATAGGAAACACTGCATAGACAGGAAAAATTGGTCATTCACTACCATATTTCATACCTGTACAGAGACAAAAACACAGGTGAAAAGTCACTTGATTGATGCATGAATCATGAATTAGACAGAGATCATGAGCCTGATGACTTCAGAAAACGATAAAAGGTTCGCAACTTGAGTTTGACTTTAATAGAACCGATTCATGACCTAAGCCTTTGGGACTTGGAAAGACTACCCATGGTCCCCCAACCTGCACAATCTTCCTGTTTTTAATCACAACATACTTTGAATCAGTCTCACAGCAGCCAGTAGAGTTGCAGAAAATGAGATGAAATTTATTTGTCAGTGGAGACAGATAAATAATCACTTCCCTTCAGCTCAAAGCACAACTTGGACTCTGGAGAGCCAGAAAAGTGATAAAGAATTTCCTTAATTTCATATTTTAATGGACATCAAAAACAGGAATTGTAGAATAGTATGCCATTTTTGTAAACATTTCACAAATGTTGAGCGATTAATAGTTGATTGAATCATTTGTTTTTACAATTTCCATTTTGAATGCATATCAAATCATGAAAGTTAAGAAATTCATTATTACATTTCCTGTGGTATCACTGGTCCTCCGTATTGAATTGAGACCTGGACCTTGTTAACTCTGACTTGACTTGGGATGTATTCAGGACTTTTTCACTCTGATGTGGCATTTGGTCTTGACTTGGCCTTAAGTTGGGACTTGCAGGTCTTGACTCAGAACTTGATGTTGAAAATGTTGCTGCTAAATTTGCCATACGTCTGTTATCTCCTCGTGGGTCTGAGATTCTTTTCAGCCATAAAGAATCACGTAATCCCTCAGGTGATGTTATATTTGACAATCCCCCAAAGATGGAGGTCTACCTTGAAGCTTGTTACCCGTCTGTTAAAGCTCCGCCCCCCTGTGCCTTATGTTTGGTTGCCTGTCCAACTGTTTGAGAGCCTTTTGAGACCCCCGTCGTCAGAAACCTGTCATACCCTGTATGAATGTATGCAGAAGGAGAAGAGACTTTGTGCACCAAAAGTGTGTTTGAACACGCGTTAGTTTATTGTGGGGATAAAAGCTGAATCCTAAGCGTAGGAGCCTTTCGGTGTTGGCAGGTCAGTGACACTCCTAAGCCTTCATGCCACCACTGGAACTTAGCAAGTTATAACACCATTATTGTTGGCTCTACTTTTGTTTCCACTGGTCTCTACTCACTTTTGAGATAAATGCCTGGGACAAACACAACAACACAAAACCTTTACTTTCACTGTGACATCTGCACAGAGAGGGGATAACTGAAGAACAGTAGAGGAGACTTGCTTAACAAGCAAACCTGTCCAGGAGAATTTTGAAACATCGAACAAGATGGTAAAAGAAAAGAATAAAATACAAACTGAAACTGACTCAACGCCAACCCTAGCAATAACAGACCCTTATACTCCTTTGGTGTTAATGTGGATCTCACATCCAACCCAACCTCTTCCATTGTTGTCCGTCCTATCACTGAGATACAGACATTGTCATTTATTGTCTGTTTGGTGGGGGATTTCTGAAATGGTTTGTAAAACACAGTGGAAGCACAAGCAGAGCCTTGTAGTTCAGAAACGAGTCTGAGTACAACTGGAAGTGGACTCATCTTCCTCTCAGATGACCCAAACCCTCAAACCAGTAACCATGTGATCAGCTGTAATTCAGCCATGAACTTCATCAAGTTCCAGCTTCAATCTTGTTGAAAGTGAAAACCACATGGGGTTGGAAATGGAAGAAGAAGATTAAATACTTGACCTTTGTCTCTTTTTTTTTTTATAAGAGGTGATGTCGGAGTTTTTTTTAAGTGGCCTGATGTTGGAGAAATCTTTTCCCTCTGAACTCTGTTAATAAAATGAGCTAAAGCATCGTGACTCATCTGTGTCTCTTTACCTCTCAGCTTTCAAGTTAACATTAAGTTTTTATAGCTCTCATCTTATTTTTTTTTCACAGCAGTTTCATGGCCAGACGGGTAGTTTTCACAATATTACTTTCCATCCCTGACCACTTAGAGTTAGCATAAACTAATTAACACCATTCGCCTAAAACTCTAGGAGCAGGTTTAACTTTGTCAGTGTCACTTTTTACAACTAGTGACATGATGAGAAATGTTTACAGATGACGGCTTCAGGTTTTTTTGTGTGTAAACTGAACTATCATCTTTTCTTTCCCCCTTCAGTTCTCACTCATGTGTTATTTTAAGTTGTTGCTCCTTGTTCACCATTTCTCCTACCATGGTTACTGTTATTTTATCCATTGATTTTGATTTACCATCTGTTGATTCCCCCTTTCTTTTTTATTTTCTGTTTGTCTCCCACACCCCCACCCCTTCGTTTGTCCTCGTGTGTGTGTCTCTGTAGAGTCAGTTGTGTCTTCCCCTTCACATCCTGGAAGAGCGAGGGCTCCCCCAAGTGGCCGGGACCGTCAGCTGTCTGCTCAACCTGGCCCCGCCACGACACCCCATCACCACGACAACCACCACAACGTCATCATCAACCACATCTGGACCCTAAGTCACCAATGTAGACAACGCTAACACCACTGCCACCACCACCATCACCATCGTCATCGTCACCATCGCCACACACGCACTCAATCAGCCTCTGGGAAGCCACAACCAGATAGAAACCTCCAGAGCAGCAGGTCGGTGTCTGATGGAGACATGAGCAGAGCTGAACATCAGTAACACAGCCACAGTGACACTAGTATATAGTATAGTATCTCTGAATGAGCAGTCGTAGCAGAGTAACGTGACGGTGCGCTTATATCAGGGCACAGCTGAGTTGACGGCCACTCAGTACAAACAGTACAGTGACACCACAAAGAATGAAGGAGCAGCTGTGGCCGGAGAAACGTGAGAATATCTTTTTAATGTGCAGCAGCTGTTCTGAATGGTAACAAGATTATATCAGCAGCTGAGTAATTTGCCTCGGTGCTATTTATTAAATATTCTCAATTTTCTGGATTAAACACCTTTCCTTCTTCTGCATACACTTTAGGACGAGTTATTAAATATATATTTTAACTTTAACGATTTTTTTTAAACATACCAAGACTTAACAGGAATTATTAATTAATTCTAACTGTAGACTTTCATGGGTCTGGCTGCTTTTCAGCCAGTTGAAACACACACCAAACGCCGGTGTGGAGGTTGATGCCTTCTTGTGTTTTTTGCAGTCTTTATCTGACATCATTGACATTTAATTTTATTTAATTTATGTATTTATAATTGTTCTGAACATGTTGAGACACAAACTTAACAACCAAAAGTGTAATATCCACACAAAAAATCGAATTAACAAACATTTCCTAAGTAACTAACGCGAGTGAGCCCATCACACTGATGTAGCTAATTGCAACTATGGCTAGTGTAGTTATGCATTTGTTAGTTTAAAAATGACACTAATGTAGGTTGCTGCTAACAATAGTTGGTATGGAGGTGATGCTAACACAGCTAATTAATATTTATCTACAATTGAGAACATTAGCAAACATCAATATGCTCACTAGCTCAGCGATAACATTGATTAAAACTTTAAAAGAAGAGTCTCCGCAGCACTGCTACTAATAAGAGTCAAAATAAAACGGTAGCTAACAGTAGTTGGTTTTGGAGGTTAAGCCAAAACGGCTTGCTGAAAACATAGCTAAGATTTATTAACGTTATTATTTGAAGCTGAAGATTATGAACCTGACAGCTGATGGTTGTTTACAGTGCTAATGCTAGTGAATGCTAATGATAGCCAACAAACTTGAAATTTATGTTGTTTGAAATTGATCACTTCCAGTGTTGATCCATCTTATCAAGCTATTCAGGTCTGTCTGTAGTCAACATGGATAACGTTGATCTAGAGATTATAGCTGAAGTGAAACATAATGAACAGGTTGGTTGGACATGCTAGTTTTAGTTGGCTGTTTGCTGATATTAAACTGCTTCAGAGAAGTTTGACTCTAATTTAGCTCATTGCTAACATGTTGCTGTCACCAGTTGAACCTTCAGCTCTGTTTCTAGTCTCCATCAGATCCAAACTCGCACACAGTTTAACTGTTTCTTTCAAAGAGGCACAATCTGGTTCTGGTCCCAAGTTGATTAGATGGACACTGGACCCTGAGCTCTGACTTGGAGGCTCGTCGGTGTCTTAAAACCAACAACAGACGGACGTCTTTGACTGATGCTTTGCACCCTGTCTTTAATATTTTACTGTTTTTTTTAAGTTTTTTTTTTTTTTTTACCTTTCTGAGCTCTGATGGAGGTTTGTAATTTCAGGTTGGGCAGATGTTAGCAGCTGTTTGAGACTCTGTCACCGTCTGATCGACCTTTCATATCTGATTAGGACCAAATTGTTCCAGTAACACACACACATTCATTAGCTCAGACAGTACACTACATGACCAAAAGTATGTGGACAGCCCTGTCCCTGTATTCTTTAGTGATGATAATATATTTTTATTTTTTTAGCACTTTTCAGATGTTACAGGAAAATAAACTCCTGGTAAACTGTAAGGGAAGTGGAATAGATACTGAAACAGCACAACAAAGATCAGGAACAAATAATGTAGTAGGATTTTAATGGATGGTTTAACAAATATTCATGCACGTACACGTGCATGCCTCGGTCCACATGTGCTTTAGTTTATTGATCCTGATAGAAGCTGCAGTGTCCACCTCCCATTTGAACTGACTTTTGAAGTTTGATAAGCTGTTTTTAGTCTGAGGTTTGTAATTTAAAGATTTTTACCTTCAATTGAATCCTGACCCTTAACATTAAAGTAGCTCTATGCAAGTTAGGCCAAGTTAGCATTCTCTGCTCTTTACTTCCCAGTCTCTGTGGGAGCTTCAGCCTCAATGTTTACAATACAAGAGGTGATGATTTGTCCTCTGAGCAGTGTGAGGACGGACTGGACGCAGCAGTGAGTTGCTGTCAGAACGTGATGAGCCAGGCTGGTTGGCACGCTAAACAAGATTTAACACTGGCATTGGTTTGTAGCTATGTAGCAATAATAGAAATATTGCATATTGCTCCATTAAGATATTTGACAAATATCAGCTGGTCCTTTCAGAATAAAAGCAGGGAGTGTTATTAGCTACTTAAAAGGTTTAATACTAACTACAGACTATGACACGTCCTCTTGTGGGGGCAATGTTGTGGTGTTTTGTTTTTTTTCTAAGCTATAATGTGGTTTAACACAGATTGATTGTGCAATGACAGCACATGATATTACAGTACTGCCATTATTATCTGGTAAATGCTCATTTACCTGTTAGTGGTTTCTTGTTGTTATCGTGAATATGATGGTTCTCCCTGAACAGTGCACTCAGTTTATCAGTGGTCCTGACGTGATTGGACAAGGTCGATCAGGTGGTGACGCCGTCTCTTCACCTTCTCATGTTTGTGTTGCATGCTGGGACATTTTTCTTGTTGAACAGGTGACCTGGATTCTCCTGAGCTGACACTAAACACTGAATGGACAGTCTGCAGTCCCACTCTGACTCTTATCTTTATCACATGTATGTGTACAAATATATCCTGTAAATAGACACATCTATATTTTTTCTCAGACAGATGCAGCGGCTCAGAGGACGAAAAAAAAAAAAAAAAAAAAGTTCTTTACAAAAAGCAGACGGTGGCATCTCTGTCCTGTCTGCAGTCAAAGTTTGACCTGTGACCACACCCACCAGTGATGTCACAGCATCCTGGCGTGCACCTGTGCGTTAGTGCAGCCAGGTGAGAGGTGAAGCCGGTGGAGGAGAGGGTTCACAGGAGCCGTTCAGTTGCTCCGCTGACGGATCAACGCTGGTGTTGAAGCACTAATCCACCACATAAACACTGGGAGTTTGTCTCCTCCCTTCGCAGCCGTGGAGTTGACCACGTCTCACCTGCAGCTGTCCGTCATGTGTCCGATGTTTCTGTTCTGCTGAAAGCAAAAAGGTCAAAAGTCAGTGAATGCAGCTGTAAGAGTTAAAAGAAAAATAATTATGCTGTTTATCCCCTAACGGATCATGTTTGCACACATTTTCTGGTTTTAGATCATTTTCTGTTCATTATTTTGTCCATTTGTTGACTTCTCTCAGAAGCTGTGTGTTTACAGGTTTTATTTTTTCAGACGTGTGTTCAGATGAGCATGGCCTCACATTAGTACCGGGATCTGTCGGCGTCTGAGCCACCTGTTTATTCCTTTGTCAAACAGTTTGAACTCCACTGACAGGACGGAGGAGACAATGACATAACAGTTTCATTTCTTCTTTTAGTTTTTAATTTCCATTGTTTTCATAGAGCTCGGGCTGCATTCAGGTGATGTGGGGAATCAGGGTTTTTGTCTGTCAGTTCAATGTCCAGCTGATCCTAAAGAACAGATACTGAAGTTTTTCCACAAAAGAAATCAACACAAAACTAAAGTTTCAATCTGCTGCAGGAAACTTTTTGGTTGGAGTTTGGTCGGATAGAAACGTCCAGACCAGAGCCTCGGATTGTTCCAGCTTCACCTGAATGCAGCAACAGACCTTCAGTGTCGGCCTGAAACACTGGGATCTGTCGGTGCCCGATCCCTCCTGGAAACCCGGTTTGTTCCACACGTGCAGAACAATGGTAACCCTGAGGGGCAGCTTCAGGACCACAGAGAGACGATTCTGCCCTGAACGCTTGGTCCCGCCCCCAACAATGCTCCACCAATCAGAGGCTGCAGGTTAGAGACAGTCAGAGACTCATCAGAGATCTGAATCACAGCAAGCGCCGAGGAAAAAGGATGATGAGTGTTTAGGGTCCGTAAAAGTTCCTGTGAGTCTGAACTCTGGGCCACAGTCCCCCGAGAAGGCGCCGTGATGGACGGGTGAACCGGGCCAGAGGGTTCAGACGTGGTGTCCAGTTTGCACAGTGTAATGTTTTTCTTGGTGTTTTCTCCTGTGGCGGTGACGAGTCGTGACAGGTCATGTGCTTTTAAAGGACATTCCACCGTTTTTAAAGGAGGACAAATAGAGACTGTTTCACAGGTTTAAGTTTTACATTTTTTTTCACGCTGACAAACTGTATAAAAGATTTGAACACAGCTGTATGAAGAGTTAAGTTTAAGTACATTAAATAAATATTTTAATTTGACTCTCTTCACTGGTGTCGGTGCTACAGGTCCAGTCAGGGCTGAAATCTTCGATCTGACACTGCAGGGAAAAGTCTGATTTGTCTGTTACAGAAACATCCTCAATCTTCTACATATTCAATATTTCACAAAAACAGCTGGAATCATTAAATACAATATGGAGAACCAACAGTGAACATTAATATACTCAACATGTTTTTATAGCTGCTCACGGTCTGTTATAAACCAGGTGTTACATCTTTATACTGAATATAGACGATAAGCCAATAACTTGTTTGTTATTCACTGTGTGTGGACTGTGAGGAAAACGTGTCATCAGAAACCTTTTTCAGAAGACGAGGGGAACCAGGATGAACCATTAACTGGACTTAAGAGTTGAGTTTCAAAGGCATAAAATGGTTATGATGAAAAACAATTACAACACACTTATCCTGCTTTAAAGAACAAGATAAAAAATAAGTTCAAAACATTTTCCTTTTTCTCCTCTGTTTTAACCGATCTGCTACTTAAGTGTATAAAGTAAAATTTAGTTTAGTTTATTTTTATTAACATGTCTTACACCAGAGGTGCCCAGCCCTCATGGGTTTACAAGACACTTGGAGCAAAAGAAAAATACAGAAGCCTTACAAAGCGCACACAGAAAGAAAATAGATACAGGGAATAATGCTCCTATGCTTCCATATGCATATACTGTACATACCTACACACATGTATGCATGAAGTATATAGTATATGAAATGGAGATGACATGGAACAAATACATTTACAGTTTTATACTGTTTAGGTATTCAGTATTATTGAATGGCGTACAGCTTTTTTACACCTTAATAGAAAGAATACAATATTTTACATTGTACTTACAGATAAATAGATTAAAATAGAAATGTAATAAATATAGTAGAGGTTTTTAATGCTATCCAAAATAGTGAGAAATGTGTTGTGGAAGTGTTTCTTCTTTTTTTGAATTATAAAATAGTGTTAGAGATAACAACACTGATATTTTTGAATAATAAAATGTGTCTGGAATAAACGGAGTTGAAAAAAAAAGATGAATGAACAGTTAAAAAACACATTGATATAATAAATAAAACCCTAATTTAAATGTTTCCGATCAGGCAGCTGCGCGGACACCTCTGTGGACGATAATTACCCAGCATGCCCCTCGGCCGGTCTTTCCCTCCATCTTCCCCGCAGTGACGGTAAGAGCCTCGCACATCCCGACACAAACTTCTCCTTTATTCGTTATTCTCCGGTTTATTTCACGCCGATCGTCGCCGCCGGTGAACGGACACCGTGTCCTCCGGTCACCGGCCGCGGCACGGCGGCGTCCGGCGGCGGATGGCGGAGATGCGGGGTGGATAGCATTAGCAGCGGCTAACGGAGCGGAGCTTAGCCCGGCTCAGGGGGGCTGTTAGTCCGGGTAGACACGCGTCAACCTCCCGGTGTCCGCGGTGCTGTTGACCCGGGAGATCGGTTCAGTCGCCGGCGGCGGGGCAACGCGGTGCCGGTGGTGTCTGTCCGGCCTCCGGGGGGTGTTGTAGCGGTTAGCATCAGGCGGGGAGGGAGACCAGCAGCGGCCGGAGGGAGGGGGAGATAGGGAAGTCAGCATGGAGAGTCAGAGCTGGTCCGCATGGGTCCGCACGGGTGTAGACTGTGGAGCCGTGGAGCCAGCCTGCAGGACTGAACCGCTCCGTTAGTGTAAAACAGACCAGCACGTGATGAAAGTGATCAGCTTCATGTTCAATAACCAATCAGTACACCACACTGTGGCTGCTAGGTGTCTAACAGGAAGTAGGAGAGACTGTGAAGCAGCAGACAGTGTGTTTACCTGCTGTGAGTGCACAGAGCATCAGGACACATCTGGATACATCTGGATACCGCTGCTGAGAAGCATAGATGGTTCATTTGCAGATGTTTGAAGTCTGAATCGCTCAGGACTCGTAATGTTGACAGGTGACAGGTGTTGAGTCGTCTGCACAGGTGGGAGACTGCTTGGGTTAGGGTTAACACTTTTAAAATGTTACCGGATAATAAACTCCAGGTAAATTGTAAAGGAAGTGGTATGTATGTATGTGTATATACACACTGAAACGGCACAACAAAGATCAGGAACAAATAATGTAGTAAGATTTTAATGGATGGTTTATTTCACCGACGATGGTTGGTGTCTGTGAACACCTGAACACCTGAAATCTCCCAAAGCATCGACACCAACAGTCAGTCGCCCGTCATCACAGTCTGTGTTTTCACCTGAACGTGAAACCAGGACGTGATGCCGACAGTCGTCTAACGTCTTGTTGTGTTTTTACAGGTGAACTGATCTGGAGAAGATTGACAATGCCTGGACGGTAAGTCTGATTCCACAACCCGCCCGACTTCAGCAGCTCAAACTGTTTGTCTCCATCTCTCCTTTGCTCTGATGAAACGATGATGATGATGATTGTGACTGACAGCTGCTGCTTTGTTGTTGTCGTTGTCTCAGACTGTGGAGTAAGGCCATCTTCACCGGCTACAAACGTGGCCTGAGGAACCAGCGCGAGCACACGGCTCTCCTGAAGCTGGAGGGGTGTTACACCAGAGATGAGGTGGACTTCTACCTGGGGAAACGTTGTGCCTACGTGTACAAGGCCAAGAAGTAAGACTCACCGCTGTCGCCCTTCAGGCACATCCAGGGTTGTTTTGTGTGAGGTCGTCCTGCACAGTCGGTGTGTTTGCTCGCTGCAGTGGATCTACGTCAGGGTGCTGACCATCAGGAGAGGCCACACTCACTAACACACTGTTCATTTTTGGGCTCATTTAAAAAACACAGTGTCTCTGGTTAAAGGGATACTTCACCCAAAATCAATAACTCACCAATTTTCTACTCGCCGTCATGTCAAGGAAGGGTTTGGAGAATTTTCGGAGTCTTAAAACACTTCTGGATTTCCAGGGGGGAGGGGGGTCCGGCTGGCAATGGATTTTCATATAATGGCAGTGGATTGTGCTCACTTTTGAATCGTCCAAAACACACGCTATGAAACATCCTAAGTGTAGTGTAGGAGAGAACATGCTGCAGGTGTGACTGTACGTGTTGAGGAAGCTCATTGGTGGAGAAAAATGTACCTTATGTGCTGTTGAGGCTTCTGATGCATTTTAACAGGCTACAACTGTGTCGGTCTCTAAACTTGTTTTCTGGTGTGTTTGTGTGGATGTTTGTAGAGTGAGTGGGTTCAGCACATGTTCACTGTAGCAGCCTGTGAGGATCCTGTAATTGGACACAGGGTTGTGAACTGTATCACCTCCCTCCTCCACTCAGGACGTTCAACATTTGATTGTGTGTGTGTGTGGACTCAAACTCCAAATGGTTTGGTTTATTAAGATCCCCATTAGCTTTTGCAAAGCAGCAGGTATTCTTCCTGGGGTCTTTCATTTTCATAAGTGACAATACAAACCAACTATAAACAACACATACTTGAGAGGCTACATAAAAAAAAAGGTACATACTTAATACATACAAATACACACAAAACACCCAAGACGACACCAAACATAAAAGTTACAAGCTCCTACATTGAATGTTTCCTGTCACACACAGATGCCATGACCCAAAACTGAAACCAAATATTTACGACAGACCATTTTACAAATTTTAACTAATGGTCAAAATTCTGAGTTAAATCATTATCTTTTAATTTTGTTTTAAAACTTATATTTCTTGTGTAACAATTAGGAAGGGCTCCTTCATAGCTCTATATAATATGGTACGTTGAGATGGTGTCCTGGGTTAAATAAAATAACCTCCAACAGCATGTCGAGTTCAGTAATTATGGGTCTCAGAACTAAAAGATGATTTTCTATAAAAAATATTTGGCGTCTCTGATGTTGAATGTGTTGAGCTGTGGAGAACGGTGGGAAAGCATCTTTAGGTTTCTAGTTCCCATGACAAACCTGTTGTTGTTGTTGTTGTACACTTAACACCAGCTGCTCTGTCTAGTTGGTGACTCGGCCAGATGTTTAACATGCTAGAAATCTGGCCGGTGGTAACGACAGGTCAGCGAGCCTCAACAATCACGTCTTTTGATGGTTGGTCCTCGCTGATCAGCCACTGATTTGCGTCCGTCAGCAACGTGGAAATAGTTTAGTCTGTGGCGTTACTGAGCATCTACGAGATAAACGATTCACTCGCTGCCGGTCTGAGAGCTGGTCGTGTGTGTTCATACAGTTTTATTGTGCACCATAATGAACTGGACTGTACCTGTGTGGTGTTGTTGTGGCGCCGACTGACTGACCGCTGTCTCTCTCTCTGCAGGAACACAGTGACGCCGGGCGGTAAACCCAACAAGACCAGAGTGATCTGGGGAAAAGTGACCCGGGCTCACGGCAACAGCGGGATGGTCCGCGCCAAGTTCAGCAGCAACCTGCCGGCTAAAGCCATCGGACACAGAGTCAGAGTGGTGAGTCGCAGTGGGCTTCCTTTATTGCTTAAAACCAGGTCAATCACCATGGTAACCGGATAGATCGCTTCAGGGGGATCAAATCTGTGTCGCTGGTCGTACAGGATCCTGATGGGGGTCAAAAGACTGAACAGATCAATAATCCACACTCATCAATATTTACATCATAATGAAGCAGATTAATAAATGTTAAACATTTCGATCAGACGACTTATCAGAACAAACTTTTCTCTCTTGAGCAGACACAGTTTGAGTTCAACTTTTATTTTCTCTCTCGTTCATCAGACAAATACTCAAACCTATTGATAACTAATACTCTTATTTACAATATCATTAGTCTGACTTTAAAAGTGTATGTAGCTATTTTGAATTGATATAATTTTCATTTCACCTTGACCAACTTTTGGGTGCAGGTGAAACTGAATTCGCTGCACAGTGTTTTGTCAATAACTTTATTCATGGTTCTGATAAAGTTCCTTTATAATGAACGGCTCCATGTGAACTGATGCTGGAGAGGAAACCCCGGGTTTAACTGAGCCGGTTGATAACCAGCGTCACAGTAAACGTTATCAAGATGTTGACTAATGAGAACATGAAGTTCTCCTTGGTGTTGAGCTCTAGTTGTAGTTTGAGCCTCTGGTTTGATCCTGGGGCCTGTACGATGGAGCAGGATTTGAGCTTAGCGAGGTAACTTCAGGGTTAACTCTGGGTTTTCTGTACTTTACTACAACGGCGGTTCACTTCTTACCGGGCTACATCTCCATGGTAACTTATGCTGAACGGCTAACCTGGTCCGGAGCAGGTTATGTTCCAGGTTGAGATCGCCAGGTAGAAAAGCTCCGCGTCCTGACCAATCGGTTCTCCTGGAAGATGGCATCACTGTTGTTAGGCGTGTGAATATTGTACAAACACATGTAAAAAAAAAGAAGAAAGAAAACCAACTCGGAGCCAAACCCTGAGACGATCCCTCCGAAGCCCCCTGGCTTTTTTAGAGGAATGTCTCTGAGATATAAGAGATAAGTAATGGAGATAAGTTTTCATTGGAGGGACTGACGAACCTCTGTCGGCTAATTGAACCGAATGTGGCCAGTGACACACACCAGAGTTGTGCGCTCACCGTCCCACTAACACTCTGCATCGCATACCCACCACCAAACTACATGTGGGAAACAGATGCGATTCCTATCAGAGCCATCCCATAATGATGGAGCAGTGATTTTCACTACTTTCTGCTCTTTGCTGCAGTGACTCTGTTGCTTTTTGTCTGGATTTGATCCGTCAGTTCTTCATGTTGCTGCAGAGTTATTGTTGCTCCTCGTTAGTGAAACACGGTGCTCTGCTGTCAGATGTGTCCATGTCTGTGATTGGTCAGATGCTGCAAACTCCGCCCCTTTATGTGAACACCCTCACACCTAGACTGGGAAACCTTGCTTGACTTGCCGAGTTGCTAACCACCTCGTGTCACCGCTTGGTGTAACTGTAATTGGGGGGGTAACTGGAAGAAAGGCCGGATTGTTGAACCTGCTTTGTAGCTCAGGGCCCGGGACATGAAACTAAACCCTCTGATGGGTCATTGATCAGTTGTAGGTTAAGTCTGTGTCCAGGTTTATCAACTCTGTCATCACTGACTTTGACCTTCATCACAGTTCACTTTGTCCATCGCATACAAAAGCGCTACATACAAAGATCTAGTTGAACTGAACCCAACTTGATCCTGATAACATGAACTATAAAGGTTCAGGTGCCTCTGGTTCTGTCCAGGTACAAACTTGATTATAAACAACATTAACACAACTACAATTTAAATCTTGAGTGATGTGATTTGAAATGCTAATACCTGCAGGTAGTTATAGTCATTATGTTGAAAAGTATGAAGGTTAAAGAAAATAACATGACAAGAAAACACATTTTCGGTCCTATCAAAATAAAAGCAGAATGCGAGAAAGTGATGTGTGCGATATGAGCGAAATAAGACATTTAAATAACATGGTTATGAAGCAGCAGCTAATGGTCTCAAGCATGTTGTAACATTTGACAAAGGAACAATTTTGGTCAAATAACTTAAGTTTAACTAAATCTCGTTAGCGATGCGCTTCAGTTACCATGGTGATATCCTGTGTGCTTGGATCAGAAACAATATGAGACGATGTGCTTTTTATTGTGATGGCTGATGAGACTTCCTGTGTTTACAGATGCTGTATCCCTCAAGAGTCTGAAGAGGAGCTGTCGTCCCTTGTGTTGTTTGTACAGAAACAATAAAATGACCAGGTTCAAACCTGCTGCACTGTCTCTTTATTCAAACATGACATCATGTATGACAACATCAGTGTGAGTCTCTCACCCGAGAGGAGGGGCACGCCGTCGCATCGAGCAATAAACGTTCCTAACCACTTCTCTACACTGATGGACAAGGTCACAAGGGGACTGTGTTGTATTTATAAGGATGTGGGACGAGACAAACTATAACACTGGGACCATGAATATATTTATTTATGTCTTATATGAATTAAGGCGTTAAAGAAATGCAGTCAGAGTTTAAACGCATAAATAAGCATGGTTTCATGATGTATCAGGTGAAATAATTTAGCTGATTCTCTAGTGGAAGGAAACATTTTAATGAATGAATTGTATATAGACCATAGTGTTTTTGTTGGGTGACTGTAAATTCACTTGTTTATTGATGACTCCTCACTGGATCTAAAGAGAATAAATCTATATATTAATTTGTCCATCAGTTCTGGAGGTCACAGACATCAAACGGCCGCTTTGTTTCTACATGTTAAACTGACACAATGGGTCACTTTGTTACTGGATTGACAAAGTCCTGACCAGTCAGTGGACAGGTGTATAGATCAGGGCAGCTGTTGAAATGTCGACCTAAATCATAAGTTTAGGTGAGATCGGTCAGGGATCACTAAGGTTTCAGTGTTACAAGTGGTTGTGTGGTTTGTAACAAAGCTTCTTAATGTGTGAGGAGGATGCATCTGTCAGGTCAATGTAACCTTCATCACTGCTCTGTCTTACAACTTCACGTTGTTACTTTGATCACAGTCACTAAACTAACGCGATGCCAAAGCAGCTGCAGACCAAACTTGTGTTTATACTTCACGTGGGTCACAAACTCTGGACTATAAGACACAAATGAGACGCATGAAGGAATAAAACAGCTCCTCTCCTCACTCCCATTTGTTGCCCGGGACAATATGGCGGCCATGTTGAGCTGACGTCACTCTGGTAGGACTCCATATCCCATGATGCCCCGCGCTGCTGTTGCTGCTGCTGCTGCTGCTGCTGGAAGTCCGTGAGCTGCAGCTTCTCCGAGGAGGAGCTGTTTACAAGGGAGAGCGGACCTGAAGGAGGACAGCGAGGACACGAGACGCTCACACGGAGACAGAGACAGGTGAGCTGCTCAGCGACCACCTGTCATCTCCCCCTGTCTGACGGTCGGAGTGAGAGGACACCTTGTCCTGTAGCATCAGGCTTTTATTGTGGAGGATGTCATTCTTATTTTATTCTGGAGGGTCGTAGATTGTTGTTGTTTGTTTTTTTCCCCATATATATCTGATAAATACTGTTTTACATTCTCCCATGATGCACTTGTGCTTCCCCATACTGCACTGTATTTGTAGTAGCAGCACTGTGGTATCCCCACAGTGTCAGTGTGTGTGTACAGTAAGAAGTGATTGTGTGTACTATAAGATATAGCAACGTGTACAATATGAAGTACTAGTGTGAACTCAGTAGTAGTATATAAGTTTTAGTGCGTACTAAGTGAAGTATTGGGGTGTACTGGGGTGTGAAGTACTAACGCGTCCTGTCGTGTATGTGTGTGGTGGTCTCAGACTGGTTGGACAGTGAGAGACGGGGTCAGAGGTCACAGCTCCATGTGGTTTGATAGAAGATGAGAGAACATGACTTTGGACGGACGGAGCCAGGGTCTCTCCATCCCTCCTGCAGCGCTCTGCCGGGGTCAGGGGTCAAAGTGCAGGCGCAGGTGAGAACAAATGGTCCACATCCAGGTTCATTGAGTCTGTGCATCCTCATCCTCATCCTCATCCTCATCCTCATCCTCCTCTTCATCATCATCAGACACTAGTGTGACCTTCTGTTTGTGTTTGAGGTTCAGACAAACTGGTTCAGACTCAAAAGACTGTGGTCGTTTCATACCTAACTGATATATAAACAACAAGGTCTAGTTAATACGTGATGAGAAAATAAAACAGCAAAACAGGGACAAGGAGAGAAAGGAGAGATCGCAGAGATGGAGTGAGGTGAGGAGGAAATCGAAGATTCACAGTGATAGAGGGAGAAACATAAGAGAAACAAAGAGGAGCAGAGGATAAAAGGACGACAGGACTAAGTGAAGCTGCAGCCTCCTCGCATCCCTTCATTGTTTACATAATGAAGCCCCGCCTCCCACTGATGCTGAGGGACATCCACGTGTCTGATTGGCTGATGCCGAGAGGCTGTAAAGGCGGCTCATTGGTCGATGTCGTGTGAATGAATGTGATGAGTGTGTGTGTGGTCTGTGTGTGTGTGAGAGAGAGAGAGAGAGAAAGAGAGAGAGAGCATCATGAGGCAGCAAACGTGAGCTGTGCAAGTGCCTGGCAGCAGAGAGATCACACTCACACGCTCACACACAGGGATGATGCCGAGTGTGTGAGTGTGACTGAACCCGTCGGAGAGATGAGGTTCATTACCCATGAGCCTCTGCTGCTCAGCAAAGAGAATCAAAACATTAAAACCAAGAAGCCTGTGAATATTCTCATTTGTCCAGGTCATAGTTATCTCAAGGAAATTTAAATCGAATGCAACTGGACCAGTCCCAGCCTGGTCAGAGGCGTACACGAACTGATGAAGCCTCTTGGATGAGAGGTGAAACAAGAGACAAATAACCAAGTCCAGTTGCATTCGATTTAAATTTCCTTGAGATTAAAACCAAGAATATGTTTTTAACTTTCTTTCATCGTCTCTTTCATTGTGTTTACACACCGATCACCATGGAAAACGCATCATAGTGTCATAAACAGTTCCTGTGTTTTAATCATCAGGAAGAGTCTGGACCGGTCTGGACTAATCAGACGATGATGAAGTTCTTTGTACCTTAACAATGATCTGTCAATCTGTGTGTGTGTGTGTCTGGTCAGGATGCGTTGGGTGTGCGTGAGGACAGATCAGCTGGTTGCCATGGCAAAGAGTTGGAGGAGGGCGGAGCTAAAGATGACAATCAAAGCAAACTCGGTGGAAAGAACAGGTAACGCACACACACACACACACACACTGAACATAAAGAAGAGGAACACACAGCTGAGATGTGTGTGTGTGTGTGTGTGTGTGTGTGTGTGTGTGTGTGTGTGTGTGTGTGTGTGTGTGTGTGTCCTCAGGTGTGATCACCCTGTCGACAGCGCAGATCTCTTCTCCTTCATGACGTTTCAATGGCTGACTCCTCTGGTCGTGCACGCCCGCAAGAAAGGACAGCTGCTATTGGACGACATCTGGGCCGTGTCACAGAGGGACGGTTGCCATGACAACAGCCTGAGGTGGGTGGAGCGGAGTTTATGAATGAGTCTTGGATTTGAAAGTTTGAACTAAAAGAGAGAGTTACCACACACACAGTGGTGGTGGTGAGACACAAGACAGGAAGTTATCGCTCCATGATCACACACAGAAAAACAACTCAGGAGCTTCAAGCTCAAAACATCCTGCTAAGTGTGATGGACATTTGATATGAAGATTGAATGTTAAAATGGGTTTGATAGCAGGGTAATGATGGAAACAAGAGAAAATGGCAAGAAAAATAGATGATCACAGCTGCACAACTCAGGTATAATAATAATAATAAGGATTTACTCTTAATAATCACAGTATTATTTCTATAATTGTCCATTAAAGCAGAAGTGAGTGATCCGGTCGTTTTCGCTAATGCTGCGTTCCAGGCAGGCTTTTGAAATCGTAAATTACAGCTTCAAGTCACAACTTACGACTTTGTAGCGTTCCAGGCAACCCACTCGTGTTTTTCCGACCTGTTTTACCGGTGAAAGTCACTATAACGGCCACTCGTAACTTCCGACCGGTGAACTCGTACCAGATCGAACTGGTACCACTTCACGGTCGGAAAAATACGAGTTTCCTTGAACGCACCATAACAGTCCTCGTCGCTACGTCACCACATTCACAGCGTTCCTTGGCTGCACACACAGCCCTGCGTGCCGTTCTCTCTCCTCATTGGATAAAAACTGTAGGATACGATAAATGTTTTCTCTTCGGCTCAGAGCAGAGCAGAGGGACTGAGAGACCCGTGTTTCAGTCCAAACACTCTATGTAAGTGATTGCTGTCGGAAGATATAACTATTTAAGACTTATATTAACACAAATATATCACTCACTTCTGCTTTAAGATACATTTATGTTCAATATGATGACCTTGTTACAGCTGGGGTTTGGACCTCACAGAGGAGAGCCCAGGTGGCAGTGGTGGCAGGAGGCAGGCTGGCCAGTCTAAGTAATCTCACATTTGAGCACTTTAAAAATGCAATAGCTACTTTATATGTGTGTAATAATTCAGTTACTTTTTGGGGTAAGTAACAAGTAATGATAACTAATTAACGTGCCCAACACTGTCGAGGAAGCAGGCAAAAAACAGCAGGGCTCAAACTAGAAAAGGGAGCAAAAAACCACGTGTTAGTCGAAGCCAAGTGCAAAGCACGGACTAACAATCAAAGTACCAAGAAACACACTACGAGACAAGAGAAGCACGTGATCAAAAGCACAAATGAATAGGACGGTATTATCTGACAGAGCGGTGAAGTCAAGACCAGGCTCATATAGAGGAAGGTGATTCAGGACAGGTGTGCCTCATCTGAGTCTGGGGAGAGAGAGTAGCCGGCCACGTCTCCTGCCACAACCTGCATCCAGAAAAACACAAACCCCAGACCATAAACAGACCTGATGAATATATGCGCTTGGTGTGAACTGTAACACATTACTAACACAACGAACTCTGGAAACCCTCAGGCTGGCGTCTCTGTGGGAGGAGGAGCAGAGGTCAAAGGGCAGCGAGGCTTCTCTCTGCTCGGTGATGTGGTCTTTCTGTCAAGCTCGTCTCCTCCTCTCCATCCTCTGTCTGGCCGTCACACAGCTGGCTGGGTTCAGTGGGCCGGTGAGTCTGGTACCGGTGTGACTTGTACTATCAGTGCAACCAGCTCAACCAATAAAACCCACTATGACCAGTTCATACAGCACGATGACAAGGCATGACGCCAGTAGAGCTAAAGCAGTGGTGTTGTCCCTCCTCCAGGCGTTCGTGGTGAAGCGTCTGCTGGAGTACACCGAGCAGGAGGAGTCGGACCTGGGCTACGGTCTGCTGCTGGTTCTGGGTCTTTTCACCACCGAGCTGATCCGGTCCTGGTCTCTGGCTCTGACTTGGGCCCTGAACTACAGGACTGGGATCAGGCTGAGAGGAGCTGTGCTGAGCTTGGCCTTCGACAAGATCCTCCGTCTGCGCAGTGTCAGAGACAAGACCATAGGACAGGTACTGGCCTTGTTTCCTGTCCTCCCTGTCTCCTCTCTCCTCCTGTCTTTATCTCTCCAGAGGAAAGAAGCATGGCCTGTTTTTTCTCTCTCTCCCTCTCCCATCTGTCAAAATTAGGAAAACTTCATCGACATGATCAAAACTCTGACATTCATTGAGAAAACTCAACATCCTGTCTTCCCTCTCCTTTCAGCTGGTGAACATGTGCTCCAGTGATGGTCAGAGGATGTTTGAGGCAGCAGCGGTGGGCAGTCTGTTAGCAGGAGGCCCCCTGGTGGCCGTCCTCGGCGTGGCCTACAACCTGTTCATACTGGGTCCAACATCTCTCCTGGGATCCGCTGTCTTCATCCTGTTCTACCCCACTATGGTCAGTAACTGTCCGTCCTCCTCCGAGTCCTGACTCAGTCAGACCTGGACCACATGTTGATCACATTCAGTGTGATGTCACTTTCTGTACAGGCTTTGGTTTTGGTTTACTCTGTGAAAAGATTTTTGTTGTTCACTTTTTATATATCTTTAAAGGGATACTTCACACAAAATTGATAATTCACCAATTGTCTACTCACTGTCATGCCAAGGAAGGGTTCGGAGAACTTTCAGAGTCATCAAAACACTTTTGGAGTTCCAGGGGGGGTCCGGCTGGCAACAGATTTTCATATAATGGCAGCGGATTGTGCTCACTTTTGAATCATCCAAAACACACACTATGAAACATCCAAATACCTCCATACTGCTCGTCCATACTGCTCGTCCGTACTGACCCAAGTGTCCTGAAGCCGCCACATGAAAAAGTTGTTCAGAAAAAAATAATTTGATCTCTGTTTTAGCCTTGTTTTAGTAGCTCCCAGTGGCTCTGTTGATGTTTGTGCACATGCGCGAGATTTGCTGCGAGATGTTCGTTCGTCGTTGTAAACCATTGGATGTATGATGTAAACACGGAAGAACATCTCGCAGCAAACCTTGCGCATCTTTCACAGCCACTGGGAGCTACTACTACTACACAGCTTCAGGATACTTGGGTCAGTACGGACGAGCAGTATGGAGGTATTTGGATGTTTCATAGTGTGTGTTTTGGCCGATTCAAAAGTGAGCTCTCTCCGCCGCCATTGTATGAAAATCCCTTGCCAGCTGGACCCCCCCTGGAACTCCACAAGTTCTCCAAACCCTTCCTTGGCATGACATTGAGTAGAAAATTGGTGAATCATCGATTTTGGGTGAAGTATCCCTTTAAATGAATATATATCTATACGGAGCTTTCGGCAGTCTACACAGCTGAGGCTCATGTTGTTTGCTCTGATAGCTCTACCTTCAATCAGATGCACAGCACACACACTGCAAACAGTCACAAGGTGCAACTTGTATAGATACGTGTGTCATCAGCATATTGTTGTAACTTGGTATTAAACGGTCACTCAAACCTTTACAGTTACCATTATAAAACATCTGCCATGAGATGCTGTACCAGTAGGTCCTCGCACCTGATCCAGATGATTGATCCTGATTTTATGAGCAGATGTTCAGCTCCAGACTGACGGCGTACTTCAGGAGGAAGGGCATGGCCGTGACCGACAGACGAGTCCAGAAGATGAACGAGATCCTCAGCTACATCAAGTTCATCAAGATGTATGCCTGGGTCAAAGCCTTCTCCCAGGACGTCCGCCGTACGTATTCAGATGAAACACTCTGGAGCCGGAGGACCTGTCACCATGGTCACACAGAGGCATAGTGCCGATGACACCTGTTGTTTTCTGTCTTTAGGTATCCGTGAGGAGGAGCGCGGCATCCTCCAACTCACAGGTTACTTTCAGAGCATCACCGTCGGCGTGGCTCCCATCGTTGTCGTCATTGCCAGCGTGGCGACGTTCTCCACCCACATGCTGCTTGGGTTTGACCTGACGGCCGCTCAGGTACTGGACACACAGACCCCACCTGTGACCTGTTGGCGCTGTAGTTACAGCTCATGTGTTTTTAATGCAGACTTAACTTTAACAGATGTTTCCTCTCCGTTTCTTCAGGCCTTCACCGTGGTGACAGTGTTTAATGCCATGACCTTTGCCCTGAAGGTCACTCCATTTTCTGTCAAGTCTCTGTCAGAAGCTTCAGTGGCTGTGGAGAGATTCAAGGTGTGACACACTTCCTTACCTTTACTTTTCCTTTTCCCTTCCTTACGTTTCATTTCCTTTCCTTTCTTACCTTTCCTACCTACCTACCTTTTCCACCTACCTATCTAAACACATAATTGCCTACCTTGCTGCCTTTTATCTATTCCCAGCATGAAACCTGGACTGTCCCTAAAGATTCAGATGGCTCAGATGGTTATTGTTAGTGTCAGGGTCCAGGACAAGGAAACCTGCCACAGCCCAGTCATTAATGATTTTGTCGAGTGCAGTGAAGAGTCCAACCTTCAGCTGAACATAGATAAAACTCAAAATCAAACTGCAAATTGTATAGAGAGATATGCCTTAGACACACAGAGAGAGAGAGAGAACCAGAGAGAGGAAAAATATAAATGGGGGGATGGGTGGATGAATAGACCGAATTGGAGGGATGGAATTAACTCAGTGGGCAGAGATAGCACTAAGCTGATGCGTAAGTGCATCTTGATCTCCATCCACTGTGTATATAGCTTATCCGTGCAGGATCATGGGGGAGCTGGAGCCAATCCCATCTGACATAGAGATGAGGGTGGGGTCCTCATCCCTGGACAGGTCACCAGAGTCATGGTTTGTCTCTGGTCTTCATGTTTTATTTTGAAGTTCCATGACTTGTCTTCCTGTGTTTGTACTCGTGATTCACCTGTGTCTGATTGCACCACCTGTGTCTCATCCCCTTGTGTATGTTATGTGTTGTGTAATAGACAAGGGGTATATTATATGCAGTGATGGGAATAACAGCGTTAAAATAAGCGGCGTTACTAACGGCGTTATTTTTTTCAGTAACGAGTAATCTAACTAATTACTATTTCCACAGTTACAACGCCGTTACCGCTACCGACAATTAAATGAGGCGCGTTATTACAATACTCAGTGAAGCCGTTGTCCTTCGACTTGGCTCATCTCACTCAGCCACAGAAGCTGCAAAACTTCTGTGGCTAACCCTTTGGTGAGGGGAGGGGGGAGGAGGGCGGAGGAGGGAGGGACGAGACAACCGCGTGATGATGATTGGTTGAGGCAGAGTAAGGTTTCATGCTAAGCCAATCAGAGGCAGTGTTCAGTTTGTACACAAACCACACACGCACGCAGTTTAGCCTCACACACACAAACTAGGGAAGCTGCCGACCAAGTTCGGAGGGAAAGTTGGCGTTTTCAAAGTGAAACTACAAACACTACTTTAATCTCCTTGAGGTAAAAGACAAGCACATACATGTGAGGTGTAGGCCTACATTATGTCCCGGAGCGAAGTGTTTGTCCACGTCCGTTATAAGCAACTCCAATCTACTGAAGCATCTCTCAACAGCACACGCGTCTACAAAACTAGTGGCCCAAAACACCGTTGTTGACACGGTTTGTGATGATAGCAGGGTGTAGGCTACTGCCAAGCCAGTTTAGTGAGTTAGCGAGGTATGTAGAGTCTAAAGCCAGGCTCTCCTGTACTACAAAGGTAGCTCTCTTTTAACCCAGCTAGATCAGCATGGTAACTTGTGCTTAGCCCATAACATGGTCCCGACCAGGTTATGTTCAGAGTTTCATCCTAAAATCGGCTATAAAAGCGCCGCTGTTTCACTATACTCATTTACAGCTGCGTCAGCTTTACTTTGAAAGTCCAGTGGAGCTGGATCAGAACGGAGCGTTTCATCCGCTCTGTTGACTTTCTCTCTGAGCGTCTCCGCCTGCAGACGTTCAGCTGAGGGGATACGCTGCTCAGCTGTTGATCCGACTCGAGTCAGGAGCTCATACTGTAGGTATATTAGACTATAGCCTATATATTTCACTTTTATCACCGCTGAAAGAAGCAGGGTCTCTGCAGGTTTCACCAGCTCAAATTTAAGACTTTTAAAGACATTTTTAAGACCATTATGGATGAAATTTAAGACCTATCATGACAAATAAAAAACGTACAAAAGAAATGCGGAGTCACAAAATTAGAAATTGATTGCAATATATAAGTTGCGTGTTAGGCTTGTTTGTAGTTGAAAATACATTAAATAAAGCACAATGAAGTGTCAGGAGCATTTTATTGAACATTTGCGGTAGCAAGGGCTCTACCATAACATTTTTCTCAAGGAGCACGCCTAAAGTAAAGTATTTGGGGGCACAAAAAGAAATTGGGGAGCGAAATTAAAAATGTTTATGGAACATATTATTTATTTAATTCACTGGCAACCAACAGGCAGATGGCTTTAAGCCTTGAATAACGTTAAGGGTCAAACATGACCCATTTTTACATTGGAGAACAGTAAAAACACCAACACTTCACCTTTGGCCTGAAATGTGATTACTTCTAATGTGACCCAGAATAGACAAACATGGAAATATTTCAACTTCTTTAATCAACAGACACGAGCCACAACCTGTTCTGTATTATGACCAAGACAATATCTGACACATGAAGTAAATACATTGGCCTTTGGTCACCCAGTAGTCGAGTTGAGGGGGGATGGGGGGATGGCATCCCCCCTGAAATAAAAACGATCAAAATCATCCCCCCTGTAAAAATGCCATCCCCCCTCTCCATCCCCTTTTTACATTAAATGTTGGACATAACTATAATTATATTAAGGCTGTCGCCTGGCCTGGGCATTCCCGGCTCTAGCCCTGAACATTTCTTATATAGCCCAGGTCCAGGATGTTTTCTCAGACGGAGTTAAGGGCCTTTCACACCGAACGCGGCAGGCGGCGGAAGGCGGCAGCAAACCCATCACACCGAGCGGCGAGCGCGGTATGCGCTGCGCCCACCGTGAGGTACAGCGCAGACAGGCGCAGAGCAGGGCGGCAGCGCTCACACATATGGCGCAGGTTGCTCAGCGACCGAACAAACAAGACAGGATTTGGGGGGGTATTGTAGAAGAAAAATAACATACATAGAACGTATATATCGTCCTATTTGGGCCTTTACTTTTCCTTCTCCATTTAAGTAAAATAAACTCAAAAACTCAAAACACAACGCTGGAAAAGATGGATCTTCAAGTAGAGTTGTCTTTAATTCACTTCAGAACAAAGCAAAAGAAAAACAACCCGAGTCGCATACATAGGCAAAAGATAAGAAAAACAAAGTTCAGAACTTCGTACACGGAGGTGCACTGCAAAGAGAGCGACAGAGCGACTAATTTCATATCATCAGTGTGTTGCTTATATACTGTTGGGCATGTTTTGATCTCGGTATTTTCCCATCCCACCTGTAATGTAATAAAAGGATCTTCTACCAGTTTGAGCTACTTTGACCTGCCTGTCTCTGTCTTTTCAGAGTCTCTTCCTGTTGCCGGAGGTTGACAGTGTCCGAGCGTTACCTGCTAGTCCTGACGTTGCTGTGGAGATGTGTGGGGCCAGTCTAGCATGGGATGGGTGCAGCCAGAGCACCCAGCCAAGTCCATGTGTCCGACCAGCTAGCAGACTCCGACAAAGGGACAGGTAAACTGACTTTTACATCATCTATGTCCAAAATACATTCACACATTCATACTGTTTCCCTATGTAACGCATGCATCACTGCCGATGCCATGCCAGCATCAACAGTAATGTGGTTGCAGCACAGGGTTGTTGACATAGCTGATCCTAGAGGCAAACCTTTCAATTTACCTACCAATCAACCTTCTGATCTTCACCCATGATCATGAGCTTTGACAAGAGAAAATGATCCTGGATACAAGCAGCTGAAATTAGTTTCCTCTGATCCTCCTGTGATTGTGATCGTCTGACCAAGGTCCTGGCCGATGCCTTTCATCAGAGGTTTTCTGGATTTGTTCAACTGGGAGGAGAACCTGGGGTAGACCCAGAGATTATATCTGATCTCAGAACACACTGTTGTCCCCCAGGAGGAGTTGGAAAATGTTGTTGGGGAGAAGGACATCTGGACTTCTTTAATCAGACTGCTCTGGATAATCAGCAGCAAGTGCATGAATGAATGGACTGAATTATTCTTGAATTCCCCTGGTTTCTGGACAGGGCTAGTAACTAACTAAAAGCCTGGTCTGGTTCTAGACCTCTCGAACTCCTGCTCATGTCTATGATTTATTCAGTTTTTTAGATTGAATGAAATAAAATGTGTCTGGTTTCTCTGATGGTAAATTATTCCAGATGCATGTTAGTTCATGAACTTCTTCTAAAATACTGAACGGTCCAAGTCAGTTACCCTAGTCTAGGGTATGAATCTGTGGTATATGGACTGTCCTATAGTGCATAGACTGTGAATAAAGATGGATGTAGAGACTTCACTCAGAGGTTTCTGTAGAGCAGTTTTGAATCTCAAACTCTGCTGCCATCATCTTCTGTGTCCCTGACTCTGCTGAACACCAGGCTAATCCAAAAATGATCAAAGAGGAGGCGCGTGTGTGTGGAGCAGAGACTTTGGTGCATGCCAGTTTGTGGCAGGTATACGCACTCACTCAGACACGTTTTTGTTCATAACCTTAATTATGCAGAAGTGAATAAACGTGATAAAAGAAGAATTCACTCCCTGTAGAGTTGTCATTTTTAAATGGTAGTCTAAGGGGATTGAATTGCTTGCGGAGCCATACTTCAAGTGTTTATTTGAAGAAGAGCAGTTTTTGGTATTTTCTGTGTTGGATTAATTTTTCAGCCTCGGAGGCCGCCGCTTGTTTGGGAGCAGTCCATGGCATGTGGACCATCTCAGATCAGTAGGTACATCATGGACTGATGGCTGAGAATGATCTGCTGTTGTGTAAACACGTCCTGCAGTGGAAGAAGAAGAGCTAAGCGTGTGTGGTGTGTTTGTGGGGTGATTTCCAGGTGCAGAGACAGAGCTACTGTTCTCCAGGAGGAGGAGGAGGAGGAAGAGGTGACTGGCTCCCTGCTGAGAGGAGGAGGAGGAGGAGATGTAACGCCAAGCCCAGAGGAGGAGGCGGAGGGGGAGGAGACCTGTCCGCCCCTCCTCTCTGTTCCCCCGGTGTCCCCCCGCCCTCAGAGCACCCTGCACTCCATCAACCTGAGCATCCAGCAGGTATCTGTACATCCCCCGTTTACCTGCCTGTCTCTCTGTCTCTGGATGTTATCGGGAGTCTGTCTGTGTATCTCACCTGTCTGTCTCTCTACCTGTCTGTCTGATCAGGGGAAGCTGGTTGGTGTGTGTGGCAGTGTGGGCAGTGGGAAAACCTCCCTCATCTCAGCCATACTAGGACAGGTACCTTCGTTAACTTCACTTCCAGCCTGTGCGCCACCGCTCCCGGTAGTTTAATGAGTGGTATTGATTATCGATTGGTGTATTGACAGATGTCGTTGTCAGACGGCAGTGTGGCTGTCAGAGGAAGGCTGGCCTACGTGGCTCAGCAGGCCTGGATCCTGAACACAACACTGAGAGACAACATCCTGTTTGGACAGCAGTACCAGGAGGACAGGTGAGGCCATTGGTTTGATTTAGGAGCGTGGTCCAGTTTCTGGGGCGGGGCCAACTAATAACTGACCTTTCTTTCTTTGTGTGTGTGTGTGCAGGTATCAGTTGGTGCTGAGTGCCTGCTGTCTCAGACAGGACCTCAACCTGCTGCCCAACGCTGATCTCTCAGAGGTATGAGCTGACTTGTCCAGTGCAGGAATGTACCAACCTGTGAAACGGGGTTTCCCTCACTGGAGACAAAAATGCAATAGGGTCCAGAGTGCTCAGGAAGTTTTTTTTTCAGCAGAGAGAGGGGGACATGAAGTTACAAAGCACTAAAGAAAAAATCCAAGGCACTCCTCTTACAAAAATAAACAGAGTAGCGTAGGGGCTGTTTGCTGCTATGCGTGGGTTGTATCCCAGTCTCCATTTTTAATGATGTACTGGTGTGTTTTAACCATAGCCATCCTAATAAAGGGTTTTTATTTTTTGTTAGAGGAGTGCCTTAGATTTTTTCTTTAGTGCTTTGTATCTTTAACATTGAATCAGGTCAACTGGACTTAGTTTTTATCTTCAAAGACAAAAACTAACTCAAATGCCTATAGATGCCTTTGACCTGGACAAATGAGAATTTGCACAGACTTTTTAAGACTGGATTGGACTGCTTCTAACTTCTCCACTGTAGGCCTACTTAACAATCGTGAACCTTTCCCAACTGTCATGTAAAAAAGGTGATTGGATTACACCACCATTACAACACTGGTCTTGTCTTGGTCTTGGTCTTGGGTTGGTGGTCTTGACCACAACAAGTCCCGGGACTCATCCTCATCAATGATTACGTTGTTTCGAAAGGTTTCTGCAGTGGAACGTAAATTCAGTTTTTCAGAAACATGAATGGTATCTGGCTCTGGTCCAGGTATCAGTTTGACTCCACCTCCTACACATCTGAAAATGACCTGAAGTAGGGAGGAGGAGGATCAGGGAGGCTAGCTACCGTAGCAGCACCACAGCTGTTCCTGAGGAGAAACTCAGAGATCTGAGCCAGTTCAGGGCTCAAACACTTATGTCACAACTTCAGTCTCTCCAGTGTGAGGCAAGTAAATGATGAGTCAGCGTTTCATCATTGGTTGATTCTGAACCAGGAGAGGCGAAGAGGCGATCTGACGTCACCATGGAGAAACAGCTTGCAGTTTAACTGGATCTGATCTGTTGCTATGTGACGAATACATCCCAGCTCTCTGAAGACGTCCATGTTTCCATCTGATTAGATCGGGGAACGTGGTGCCAACCTGAGTGGTGGCCAGCGCCAGCGAATCAGCTTAGCCCGTGCCCTCTACAGTGACCGGGATGTCTACATCCTGGATGATCCGCTCAGCGCGCTCGACGCCCACGTGGCCAACCACGTCTTCCACAACGCCATCAAGAAGCACCTTCGCCACAAGACCATTATCTTCGTCACCCACCAGCTGCAGGTAAACCTCTTCCACACAAGGACAGGGACACTGTAATGGTTACCATAGAGATAACATGTTTGCATGTGTGTGCAGTACCTGGTGGACTGCGATGATGTCATCCTGATGAGGGAGGGGCGTATAATTGAGCAAGGAAGCCATGACAACCTGATGAAACTGAACAGAGACTATGCCGCCATGTTCAACCACTTCCAGCTGGGAGACACTCCGAGCATAGAGGTACCGTCTGTGTGTCTGTCTACCTTTTCCCGCCAGGCACAGACACAACCTTCCCCTTGACATCAGGCAGGCCTGTTCCATTGAGGTTTTTAAATTGAAGCTTACTGTCGTGTATGAGACTTATAGGTTGCTCGCTTTTTCATCAGTGATGTCCTGTGTGATGTGCATTGTGTTTTTGGTATGGTGTATGTTTCTGCTTTTGAACCGTTTGTAGTTTTTGATGTTGTTGTCTTTGTTTTATCAATTTGTTCAGCACTTTGATGTAAAATGCTTTATAAATAAATTTACTATCATTATTACTACTATTATTACCTGTCGGTCTTACTACCTGTCTGTCTCAGGCTCCCAGCAGGAAGTCCAGTGGCTCTCAGAGGAAACCAGCCGACAGTAAACCAGGCTCAGTGAAGAAGAATCCACTGGTTGTCAGGGACAACGGTGAGACAGGACGCCACTCTGTATTTTTCTGTTCTATTCTACTGTTGTTTTTTATTTACTGTGTTTGGTCATGTGACGTTAAAGGGGAGGAGCAGCAGTGTGGGGGCGTGGGCTGGTCGGTGTATTGGCTTTACATGGCAGCTTGTGGTGGCTCCGCCTCGTGCCTGCTGATCCTGGTCCTGTTCCTCTGTAATGTGGGGAGCTCCGCCTTCTGCCAGTGGTGGCTGAGCTACTGGATCAATCAGGGCAGCGGGGTGAGTCACTGCCCCCTCCTTCTCCCTACTCCCTTCCCCACTAAAATCAGCGCTCTTCTTCACTCTTTAACTCCTCCTGACTCCACTCCCTCTCCTGGTTTTTCCAGAACATCACTGTACCACAGGGAAACGACTCCTCAGTGAGCATCAGCATGAAAGACAATCCCATGATGCAACACTATGCTGCTGTTTATGCTTCCTCAATGGGAGTCATGTTGCTCTTCAAAATGATCAGAGGCATTGCCTTCGTCAAGGTCAGTCCACTACACAGTCCCTAATACTGGTGACAAGTTTCAGCAGCTGATTCTCACCTCAGCTTATTCCTGTTCATGTGTCATCATCACCTCTGTCTTTTGCCTGAACCAGAACCAGGATTGTTTTTGCTGAGTCAGTCAACACCTAATGATCGGTCGTGTTCCTCATGTCACATCAGACACACACAGCATGTCTGTTGTATCTGGAGAGCTGAAGGTCTTCAGTGTTTCTACTCTGTCTCTGGTGTTCTCTCTGCAGGTGACTCTGCGAGCCTCCTCAAAGCTGCATGACCAGCTCTTCCACAAGATCCTTCGCTGCCCAATGAAGTTTTTCAACACGATGCCCACAGGACGGATCCTCACCCGCTTCTCCAAGGACATGGACGAAGGTGAAGGACACCAGGAGATGCTGTTGAGGACCTAACAGAGTCACAGAGCCTGTAGAAACATCACTGATAACGTCTTGTCTTGTCTTTTCCCCTCCAGTTGACACCCGCCTGCCCTTCCAGGCTGAGATGTTGATCCAGAATGTGATCCTGGTCTTCTTCTGCCTGGGTGTCATCAGCTGTGTTTTCCCATGGTTCCTGGTGGCTGTGGGTCCTCTGGTGTTACTGTTTGCAGCCCTTCACACCGTCTCCAGGGTCTTCATCCGGGAGCTGAAGCGTATGGACAACGCGACAATGTCCCCGTTCATGACCCACATCACCTCCAGCATCCAAGGCCTGGCCACGCTGCAGGCCTACGACAGGGGCCAGGACTTCCTCGACAGGTCAGGGGTTCGAACCACAAAATGTTCAGAGCAGGTAACGGGGTCTGAAACCTCACCCAGGCTGTATGTGTTGTTTTCAGGTACCAGTCGCTGCTGGACCAGAACCAGGCTCCGTTCTACCTGTTCAGCTGTGCCATGCGGTGGCTGGCAGTGCGCCTGGACGTCATCAGTGTGGCTCTGATCAGCATCACTGCCCTGATGATGGTCCTCATGCATGGACAGATCCCTCCCGCTTACGCCGGCCTCGCCATCTCCTACGCTGTGCAGGTAACTCACACCAGTGCACCATCTGCTCACTGTAAGAAACACACCCTCGACACTGTGATGTGACCATGTTGCCCCTCTCGCCCAGTTGACAGGCTTGTTCCAGTTCACAGTTCGTTTGGCATCTGAGACTGAAGCTCGCTTCACCTCCGTGGAGAGAATCCACCACTACATCCAGGTACAGGAACACTTTACTTACTTCTGGTCCACCCATCATCTGAGGTCGTAAAATCCACAGTGTGCCAACACAAAGTGGAGAAACCACCATTGTTTGTTTTCTTTCTTTTCTGACGAAAAAAAAAACAAAGATTGGCTGAAAAACAACTTTCCAAGATCAGCACTGCCGTCCCAATGTCCCAGCTCTCGTCTCTCAGCTACACAAACGCGCCCCATAACCCATAATCTATTATTTATGACAGATTACACAAATTATACACAAATATACATGTTGTAACATAATATATAATATATAATATATAACGTTATGTACTGCTGTATTGATTGCGTTCTCGCTGGTGTTGTAAACAAATGCACGTGGCCAGGAGGAGGGTTAGCAAAACAGCGGAAAAGCGACCGGACTTACATAGTTCCCCTTTAAAGGCTGTTTCGTATGTTGAAAGCTATGAATAGGTTATTTTTAAAAATCATTTATCAGTAAGGTCATCCAGGAGCTGGACCTGGGCCTCCAGCTGGGACATGTCCTGCTCATGCCTCTGTAATGTGATTTTAGATTTTAGCTACTGCTCTGACGTCACCTCAGTTCCAGTCTGGATGAATGAATCGCTGTGCTGTCTGTGTCTCAGTCCTTGAGTCAGGAGGCCCCGGCCCGTGTCAAAGGCTGTGCCCCTCCAGGTGACTGGCCCCACCAGGGGGAGATGGTGTTCAGGGAGGTTGAGATGCGGTACCAGGAGAACCTCCCTCTGGTCCTGAACAGGATCTCCTGCACCATCAGGCCCAAAGAGAAGGTCGGCATCGTGGGCAGGACTGGATCAGGTAGGACGAGGTTGTGGGTCTTCACAGGTCAGAGGTTTAATTAAAGATCAGTCCCTGTGGATAACATGTCCCTCTGTCTCCCTGCATGTCTGTGTACAGGGAAGTCGTCTCTGGGTGTGGTCTTGTTCAGGCTAGTGGAGTGCTGTGGAGGATCTATCGTCATCGATGGCATCGACATCAGTAACATTGGACTCGCTGACCTCCGCAATAAACTGTCCATCATCCCCCAGGACCCGGTGCTGTTCAGTGGGACCCTCAGGTAGAAACGCCAGAGGAGCTCCTCAGCGGTGGGCTGTATGACAGTGACCTGTCTGTTGAGTTTACAGCACATACCTGTCGGATCAGATCAGTCTGTTTGTGTTCCAGGTTTAATCTGGACCCCTTCAACCAGTACAGCGAAGAACAGGTCTGGGACGCACTGGAGAGGAGTCACATGAAGGAGTGTGTGAGTACACATCGCTGCCTATGTGATCTGTGTAGGTTTTTAATCTTTAAGTCCTCCAAACAAAGAGCTTTACGCTACCGATCACCTTCACACACACTTTCACACAGCACTTTATCGTACATAGCACTATTTTCTACCCTACACACGTTTGCACACATCTGTTTGTTCACATTCTGTGCCTCTGCCTGTCTGTCTCTCAGGTGTCCCAGCTGCCCATGAAGCTCGAGTCAGAGGTGGTGGAGAACGGAGAAAACTTCTCTGTGGGGGAGAGACAGCTGCTGTGTGTCGCCAGAGCTCTGCTGAGGCAGTGCAAGGTGAGAAAGAGAGAGAGAGAGAGAGAGAGAGAGAGAGAGAGAGAGTTTCATTCAGAGACAGACAGGTAAACTCAAATACCCCTTTCCCACTGGTCAAAAAAACAGTTTAAACCCGCTAACAATCGGCTTTTGGTGGCAGTGGGAAAGGCGCACTGAGCAAGCGTTGTGGGTTAAAATCAGCTTTAATCGGCTCGGCTCCGATCGGCTTGCAGTGGGAACGCCAGACCCGGGTCAACCCGCTAATTTACGTTTTGGCGCTGAGCGTTACGTGACGCCACGTCATCGCGCCGGTCGCGTCTCATATCACGTACCAAAACAAAGCTCTGCTTTCATTCGAGACAGGGATCAAAAGACCAAATAACACTGACCAAAAACGATTGAAAAACAAAAGAAGCGACAGTCTGTTTAACTGACGTGTTGTGCCGCGGACGTCCGTCATCCGGCCGCAGCAGACTCTCTGTCCTCCGCGGTCCTGGTGCTCAGGTCAGCCAGCCAGAGAGTCTGCCTCGGCGGACGGACACTCCGCGGCGGGCGGCTGTGGCATGACTGTGTGTGTCTCTTGCACCGCGGATGAGAGCGGGGCGACTGGTTTATGCTCTGTCTGATCCCTCAGCGGGGGGTCAGACTCGGCTCATTTGGTCAATGGGAAAGGGGCCAAATGCCGATTGTTAGCGCGTCGACCCGCTAATTTTAGTGGGAAAATGGTTAAAGACAGGTTCTGTGGTCTGATTGGCTGGTTCTGGTCTCAGGTCCTGATCCTGGATGAGGCCACAGCAGCCATGGATAGTGAAACGGATGGTCTGATCCAGGAGACCATCAGGAGCTCCTGTCAGGACTGCACCACCCTGACCATCGCTCACCGCCTCCACACTGTCCTCTCCTCCGACCGCATCATGGTGCTCAACCAGGGACAGGTTGGTACCACACCGACCGATAGCTGGTTATTTGACAAGGGCCCTGCCCTGGACTGGTTCTGGTCTGTTCTTTTGGACTATGTTTAGTGTAGATGTCCTCTGCTACAGTTTTACATTCACCTGTCTGAATCCTTCAGTCTTTACGCAGCTAATCAATTACAACAGCCAGTTTCAGTGTGCAATGTACAATTAGACGTCATCTACATACAATATGTATGTAGGTGATAATATGTAATACACTGTTTTTATCACACTGACGTTTTGTCTTGTTGCCTCAGTGCTGATCAGGATCAGTGTTTGAATTAACAAACATTAAACAAAGGACAAAACACAGTGTGTCTCCATTCGAGGCTGCAGTGTAGACTCTCAAAATAATGCCTTCATGTCTTTGTCACACACCTGAAAGCACCAGACAAAAATGTCTAAGTCTGAGACAGGGTGGTCCCAATTCACCTACTGTATGGCCAGGCTTCTTCAGCTGAACGTTACACACCTTGATGCTAATCCTTGATCTCTAAAGTGAAATAAATGTGTTCAATCTTAATCGGTAGTTGTTACCATAACCACAGAGAACTGTTAAGCGTAGTTTCCTCTCTCTGCGATTGGTCCAGGTGGTGGAGTTTGACGAGCCGTCCAAGCTGCTGGCCAATGAGAACTCTCGACTGACCTCGATGCTGGCTGCAATGGAAAACAAGATCTCTGTCCGAGGATGACGAGGAGCATGAAGAAGGACCAAAGTGGGGATCAGGGCTTACAGCAAGTCGATGGTCAATCAGCACCTGTGTCGCAGTGATCCCGTTGAAGCCAGTATGAACCATGACAAGGTGCTGTAGCTGTACTGTAGAGGAAAGACCTCAGACCTGCTCTGCTGTAGATTATAATTCGTCAGTCTTACACTCATTAGCCTCGCTGACGTGTCTCTGTGTAACAGTGGTTAATCAGCTGATGTGAATCCGGTCAGTGGTTGTTATTATTTATAAAGATTTGTTTTGTCGTCATAAACACATTCTGAGTTACCATGGTGACCTGCCGCTGTGTGATTTGGATGTCCAGAGAAGGTCTGGAGAAGGATCATTACAATGTGACCCCCTTATTGTTAAAAATCCTCCCAAAATGATTAATTTTCCTCTTGACTGTTTTAAATGTCCATGATTAGACTGAATGTGGCTCAGCTTGAAGTAACAATCTGAACGCTCTCCTGTAATGCGTCAACAAATCTGATGCAGAGGAACCTGAATGCAGCACGACTGAGTGGAAAGGTTGCAGTGAACATGTCTCTGAGTGGACAGCTGGCTGAGCGGAGATTATTCGGGCTTCATCTTGACTCTGGATGATGCTCGCCAGGTCTTGTGTCTGCACATGTAAAGATCAGGTCCCAGTTTTCAGAGACCTAGACCAGACCAGACCTAATGAGGCCTGGACACCTAAACTCTGCCTCTGTGAACGAGTATGATGAGCTCCAGCTAACGTCCACACACTGAGAGGATATTTATAGGACACATAAAGGGGATTTGACTTTAAACTGTCATCAGGTGTGTTACCTGTGTTTAATGTGATGATCTGTATGTCAGTCTGTTGTCGTCACAGTCGCTCTTTTTTGAAGACCTGATCTCATGAAGCTCTGATCGTCATGTGTTCATCTCACAGCATCGTAGCTGAGGGACAGAGCTACCAAAATAAAAAGCCGGGCTGTGAAAGCCAAACAGAGGCTGAACTGTATAAGAACCATAGGAAGTTAGATTTTTTTTTTATGTCAGCTCATTTTCTATCACATTTATCAAACAGCTTTGGAGTGTGTGTGTGTGTGTGTGTGTGTGTGTGTGTGTGTGTGTGTGTGTGTGTGTGTGTGTGTGTGTGTGTGTGTGTGTGTGTGTGTGTGTGTGTGTGTGTGTGTGTGTGTGTGTGTGTGTGTGTGTGTGCGTGCGCGCGCGCTGTGTTTTTATAACAGCCTTATAGCATGACTTGATAATTGCCTTGTCGGAAGGGGGGGTCTGCTCTAAGAAATAAAAATGAAATCTATTTTAAGAATGAACGTTTTGTGGTGCTTCCTGTTTCTGTCCACTTTATTAAAAAACTTTTGTTCTCTCTTTAAATCCTCTCATGTTTTTATTTTATTTTTTGATAATTTTCAGTTGCTCTTCAGATCTTTAAAACCAACAGACATATGTCTCCATTGGATTGAGAGTGTTTATGTTATGTAGTAGTGTTTATGTTATGGGATGTACAGAGTCTTGTTAAGGTATCACTTTATCTGTTTCAGTATCCATCCATTCAAGACAATAAGACAGTTCAGTCTGAGAATAGAATCAAACAGAGCAAAACTGGATTAATTAATTTATAGCCTAAAACACACACAAGAAAACAATTACATCGGGTGACCAGCACAATCGAACTTGGACGCCAGTCACAGGAAAAGCGTCTAAAAATATTTTTGAAGTAGGCTTATCCGAGTAGTGAAATGGAACTCGGATACCGCCCAAGCCGAGCGAGTAGGGGAGACCGGGGTTGGTTGGCACACTTTTCACTCTTTGCCATAGCACTCTGGCATCATTTATGTGAGAATACTCAAACCAGCATCAAATGAAAGGTGAAGGTGTCAGCTTTAACTAAACACATTTCCATGTCCACAGTTATATTCTAAAATCAATTTATTTATGAATAAAATCATACTGCGCACTTGTGCCAACCAGCCCCGACACAGGGTTGGTGTGTCGGGGCAACAGTAAATGATTTGAGCGTTTTTTTTTTTTAAAGAGAAAATATTCAATCAACATATAATTTATTCTTAAATATAGCATATCACCTCTTTGTATTTTTTATTTATTTCTATCTCGCTGTGTTTTAGATTTGCTGTGTGGGGTGGATGCTGATTATTTACATTTAGGCCTATATAGAATCACTGGAATTACAGTATTGGCATATGTAGGCTTTGTGGCCCATTTCACTGCATAAGTCATGTGCCCATTTCTTGCACTCAGTGCACTGAATTGTATGAAA
Source organism: Trachurus trachurus (assembly GCF_905171665.1). Lineage (NCBI taxonomy): Eukaryota > Metazoa > Chordata > Actinopteri > Carangiformes > Carangidae > Trachurus > Trachurus trachurus. The sequence continues at coordinate 21,678,119 of NC_139892.1, read as the reverse complement.
TTATGTTTAATCACATTTAATATATGTATACTGCATGTTGGGGTTGGTTTGTGTGTGCCAACCAACCCCAACATGAGTGTGCCAACCAACCCCGACCAAAACAAACCCACTTTTGTGAATATATGATGTTGCCCAGTTAACATCACTCATCAAAGACTTTCAAGTTTCATATCAAATTGAAGCTGACTCCTATCTCTACAAGCTGGAAGTAACACATTTCCAATATCTTTATCCAAAGCAATTTTATAACACTTTAAGTGCGGGGGGCAATTTTTTACTTTTGGTGCTAAAAAAATGATATTTTGCCCTCAGCAAAAAAGTGAGTCATTTTCAGATGTTTTAACAAACTAGATAAGTGCAGCTCAAAAAGATGATCATTTTGATGTCACATTTGTGAGTCTGTGACCAACAGGAGGCCAGAAAACAGGGGTGTGCCAACCAACCCCTGTAGCCAACCAACCCCGGTCTCCCCTACTCTATTACCCCTTTCCTACTGGTCAAAAAACCCGTTTAAACCCGCTAACAATCGGCTTTTGGTGGCAGTGGGAAAGGCGCACCGAGCTGCGTTGACGCGGTCAAACGACTCGGCAAGCGACGCGGGTTAAAATCGCCTTTAATCGGCTCGGCTCCGAACGGCTTGCAGTGGGAACGCCAGACCCGCGTCAACCCGCTAATTTACGTTTTGACGCTGAGCGTTACGTGACGCTACGTCATCGCGCCGGTCGCGTCTCATATCACGTACCAAAACAAAGCTCTGCTCCGCTCTGCTCTCATCCGAGACTGGGATCAAAAGATCAGAGAACACTGACCAAAAACGATTGAAGAAAAGAAAAGAAGCGACAGTCTGTTTAACTGACGTGTTGTGCCACGGACGTCCGTCATCCGGCCGCAGCAGACTCGCTGTCCTCCGCGGTCCTGGTGCTCCGCAGGTCGGCCAGACACCTCGTCTGCCTCAGCGGGCGGACACTCCGCGGCGGGCGGCTGTGGCATGACTGTGTGTGTCTCTTGCACCGCGGATGAGAGCGGGGCGACTGGTTTATGCTCTGTCTGATCCCCCAGCGGGGGGTCAGACTCGGCCCATTTTGGTCAATGGGAAAGGGGCCAAATGCCGATTGTTAGCGGGTCAACCCGCGTTTAAAAAACCCGCGTCGACCCGCTAATTTTAGTGGGAAAACGGCTTATTTGAGTACTCGGATATCGGCTACAGCCCTAGTGGAGAGTCTGTGTTTTCTCTCCAGCCAATGACAGAGCTCAGGTGAAGCTCATGCTGCAGAGTAGGAGGGCCGCTAACCCCGCTAGCTGTTCCGGATGCAAGCAAGTGCTAGCGGCAGATGCTCTCCGCCACTGCTAACACCCACTAGCGATGGCGGCTAGCACAGCTTCCCAGCTCACCACAACACTCCCGTTGCCGCGACGGCTGGGTATCGGACCGCCGCTCCAGCACTTCACTACACTGTATTTCCTTTTTCTTTACAGTCCTGACAAAGTTACGTTTCTGAAACTGCTGCTAGAGGGGCCCAGTTTAATGTTTTGTTTACAAACTACGAACAAACCTCCAGACTCTACCTTTAAAGCCTGCCTCTGCGGAGGAATACTGAGTGAGTTAGGTAGTTCCAGATAAGGGGGAGGTAGGGTGACGGGGTTAGGGGGCAAGTCAAAGTAATTTGACATGTTTGAACATTTTATAAGAAAAAAAAATGTAATGCAACAGTTACTTTTTCTGGTTATCAATTACTTTTATAATGTGGCAATTCAGTAACGTAGTTACTTAGCGACACAGCGTGGCGGCCTGCCTGTGCGGAGGAATACTGACTGAGTGAGTTGGTTATAGTTCCAGGTAAACGGACGGGACTTCTTGAGTCAAATAAAGGTGAGTAAAGGCGCATTTAATTGTCAGAAACGGGGCGTTGTAACGGGGCAGGAAATAGTAACTTTTTTTGATTACTCGTTAACTGGAAAAAAAAAAAAGTAGCGCCGTTATTTTATAACGCCAATATTATTTGGTTGGAGCAGTTTGGATGTGAGACGCTATCACACACACACACACACACACACACACACACACACACACACACACACACACACACGCACGCACGCACGCACGCACGCACGCACGCACGCACGCACGCACACACACACACACACACACACACACACACGCACACACACCTGGCTGGGCTTTATCCCTTGCTCCACAGCGCCCCTCCCCTCCCCGGTCGCAGAAACTTTTCCCTGCTGTTCTTACTTCCTGTTTGCTCGGGAGCAGATCCTCCGCTGTCCTCTGGCTCCTCGGCGGTGTCCCCCGTGTCTTTGTCTGGGGACGCTGTCTGTGCCCCTCCCTCTGCTCTGTCCTCCACACACAGGCAGACAGACAGGCAGGCAGGCAGACAGGCAGGCAGGCAGACAGACAGGCAGCAACACCTCCACCTCCTGCTAACGTCTCAGCCACCGGGAGGACCTGGATTCAGTGACCGGACAGAGAGCAGGCAGCCCGGTCTGAGCGCACCAGGAAGAGCCGGTGTTTGTCTGACTGTCTGTCCGTCTGTTTCTTCTGATCCGTGTCCTGATGGATTTTACTTAAACCGCTTCGTCCTTTTAAAACCAACTAATAATAATGAGCTCTCTGCTGCTAATGCTAATTACTGTGTGTGAGTGTGCTAATTAGCCGGCGGTGCTAACCAGGTTAGTTGGATAATAAGTTGGATTAGTTGACGCTGCCGCCGTGTTTGACCTCTAACTCCCGACAGGATCAGCTCGGTTTAAAGCTAAAGGTGCTAATTAACCCAAGCAGCAGCTAGCCTCGGATATAACCCGGGTTAAACGTGTCAACAGACTGACCAGGCTTCAGATGTGTCGGTGTGTGTGTGTGTGTATGTGTGTCCAGTCGGACATAAACTTGGTGTGTTTTTGTTGATGTGGTTTGGCCTTTGTGTTTACATTACACCTTGACACAGTCAATGTGTGGTGTTAAAGTGTGTTTACTGTCTGTGGACCAAGACCGGTTTAAATGAGCTGAAACTGGACCCTGGGTTAATGAAACCTCGGCTCTGGCTCACCTGTGTTTACCATGTCCGTGAGTTGAGTTGGTTGTTTTTGAATGCAGTCCAATCCGTCTCACAATAGGTTAAGTTCATTCAGTCTTTTTTGGTTTAAAACCGGGTTTAAATGTAGACTAAGTTTGGTTCAAGGGCGTTAAACTGGACTTTAAATGAGGAAGCAGTTGGTGAATTAGGCCAGAAGTGTATTTAATACGGGGTTTAAGCTTAAGTGTCCTTATTAGTGTTTATTTATTTATTTTTTATTATTATAATATTATTATTATTATTATTATTATTATTATTATTATTATTATTATTATTATTATTGTTAGTGGTTCCCTCCAGTCAGAAGTCAGATAGACTTAAGTAGGGTTTTGAATGTAAGCTGGTTTTGGGAACATGTCATGTAGGTATATTACATTGACTTTAGCCCTGGGCTCAGACCAGACTGGTGAAAAAGTGAGTTGACTACTGGTTTTTGGTTCAGTCAGGCTTTTTTAATGGTCATTTGACCTGAACTTACTCCATCTCGGTGTTAATAGTTTGTTTAACTCACATAAATGGACTAAATAGTTTGTTTGTTTTTTAAACTGTGTTATCACTGTCTGGCCTGGGTTTCAAGTGGGTCTAGAAGCAGATAGTCCACTTTGTTTGATCACAAGTGTCCTTACTTTATGTCTGGTTTACAGAGAGGTTTTGTTAAACTTTGACTAAATCTGATTTTTGAATGTAGTCTAGTCTGGTTCACACAGGCAGAGTCTGATTTAAAACTGGTGTTAATTGTAGTCAGATCTAGTCTTTTCTGACATTGTGAGAAAGGTCAGTGTTGGTTTTGAAATATTAAAGAGCTCTCTTTTGGTTCTCGTTGGTGTTTGATGCAGTTAGACCAGGTCTGAGTGGGGTTTAGTCCCGGGTGTAGCTCATGATGGCGGAGCTCTACCAGACTCCCACCTCCTTGTGCTGCTGCCGGAAGTCCCTGCCGGTGTCTGGCGGCAGGTGTATTGGGGACTCGACGCGGCCCTCGGCGGCTCCGGGTCCTGGGTCTCCGCGGTGCCCCTTGGTGGACGTGGCCTCGGCGTCCAACTTCAGTTGCTTCCAGCTGCGACATTTCCACCTGGACCTGCGGTTGAACTTTGCTGTGAAGGAGATGAGCGGCTGGCTGGTCCTGGACCTGATCCCCGTACAAGCAGACACTCACACTCTGGTCCTGGACTCCCACGCCTCCCTGCTGATCCACTCCATAGACTGTAAGGTCCCCGGAGCCGGGCAGGAGGAGCCCACCTCCCTCACATACCGGATCGACCCGTTCACAGATTATGGATCTTCGCTCAACATTAGCCTGCCGACAGCAGCCGTGAAACCGGGTCGACTGATTCAGATCACGATCCGCTACACCACCACAGATGGCCCAGCGGTGAGAAGACCACATCGCACTCTTGTTTATGATTAAGACCGACCAGTACCGTCAACCTGACTGGTCTGATCACATGTATCAATCCTTTTTTTAAGGCACATTAGAACAGAAACCATATTTACATTGAGTATCACATCACATCCGTATCACAATTATAATATAAATATATTGATATAATAAAGAGCAGGGCATACAGTCTACCTCCTCCGATGTTTTAGCCCACAAGAATGTAATCGGGCGAAATAAGAAACAATACACAATTTGAAAAAGAATAATAATAAATAAATAACTAAGGATACTTGTATGTAATTGAGTAAGTGTGTAAGCTGCTCAGTATAAATGAAACTAAAAGGGAAGCCAAAAGAAAGAGAGAGAGGAGGAGTGTGTGTATCAACCCTGTCTGTCTCTCTGTCAGATCTGGTGGCTGGACTCTGAGCTGACCTGTGGTCAGACTCGTCCTCTCGTCTTCACTCAGGGTCACTCGGTGTGCAACCGCTCCTTCTTCCCCTGCTTCGACACACCGGCCATCAAGAGCACGTACACCGCCACTGTTAGGGTGAGTCTCACCTCCGACACTTGAACTGTCACTGCTGTAGAGCTGGATACACTGTTGTTACCATAGATACTGATATACATGGATTTAATGGACTCCAAGCTAAACTCGCTGTCAGCCCTGAGGATCAAACTCTTCATCCTTTCAATTCAGTAGCTGCCTCCATCAGCTCATGTTAACCATTCCCATGTTTTTCCATGTTCTGTGCTATAAACTGTTTTCTTGTCTGTATATAACATCTATTACACATCTGCCCGTCCTGGGTGAGGGATCCCTCCTCTGTTGCTCACCCTGAGGTTTCTCCTGTTTTTCCCCGTTAAAAGGGTTTTCCTGGGAGTTTTTTGAGGGTCGAACTGTGCGTCCACACCAAAAGCTTCCAAAGCGGCAAAGTCGCCCGAGGATGCGCTTCAGACAAGATTGCTTCCAAAGCGGCAAAATATTTTTAGCTGCTTTGATGTCAAAGTTTGATCGTGCTCATCATTTAAAGGAGCCAAAGGACACTTCTGTTCTGACTGGTTGAAGCCGAACCACGTCACACCTAATTATAATTATAGCTAATTATGAGTTAACCAAGACTCAACTTCCAGCTTTGGACGCTTTGGAAGCATGGCTGACGGCAGGTGATGCTTTGGTCACTCAGGTTTCCGGGCTCTCATTGAAAATGAATGACTTCTGGCATTTTTGAAGCTTTAGAAGCTTTTGGTGTGAACGCAAAGTTAGAGCAGAGGATGTTGTAATGTTGCTACAGTATGTAAAGCCCTTTGAGACAAACTGTTTGTAAAAATGGGCCATACAAATAAAATTGCCTTGCCTTTTCACTGGAAGTTAGCTCAGACCAGATTCAGTCCTTTAGGTCTGGATCCTGGTGCGGAGGTGAGTCACTGTGGAGGAGAACCAGGACACAGCAGAGCATTATATTCACAGTAGTTTGGTTCAGGCAGGAGGAGAGAAAACATTTGTAAATGTCCTCCTCGTTTTCCTCTTCCTCTCCCTCTCCAGGTCCCTGATGGAGTGACGGTCCTGATGAGTGCGTCTCGCAGCTCCTACTCCAAACACGACCGGGTCTTCCAGTTCTCCATGGAGTATCCTGTCCCGTCCTACCTGGTGGCCTTGGTGGCCGGAGAGCTGCAGCATGTGGACGTTGGCCCGAGGTCGTTCAGCCCCGACTGCCCCTGACTTCATTATGTCTTTCTCCTTCATGTTAACATCTCCAAAAACACTTAACTGCCTTTAATATCACTGAGGCATAACTGGTGTTTTGCTGTGTAGAAGACTCATCATATGTCTGTTTTCCATTTTCTCTGAGCAACAACCACTCGTACTAAGAAAGTGTGAGGTAGCGGAGGAGGGGATGAAATAATTTGTGGTCAACTGAACTGAAGATTTTATAATTTCAAAAAAATCTTATAACCTGAAAATGTTTCAATAAGTCCCAAGGTCCCTGCATTGAAGCATTTTACATTTTTGTTTATTTAAATCACTGATCATTTATATTATGTTATTGTTATGATTTTATAATTACATTGTGAGAAGACGGTTATCAGCAGAATCCCCTCTCAGCTTTACAGTGAGTTTCAGTGTCTCACCCAGCTGTTCTCAGAGCAACATCTGTAAACAGCCTCTGTCCTCCACCTGCTGAGACTCGGTCAGAGAGCAGCTGCTGAGCAGAGCTGGTGGAGACCAAACACAGAGCTGAAAGAGAGGGGCACCGACTTAGAGTCATCAGCTGACACAGATACCACAGCACATAAATCATCATGTTGATCTGTAACAGCTGGAGGTGGAAACAAACAACATTGTTCATACACCAACATGTCAAAAATCAGTTCCTGTGACTGTGACCACCTGTAAAACATCCACCATGTGTAAATCTCACTGTCTGTGATCATCAGGATTTACAGACGGATCTACTGTTCATTGATGAACTTAACTGACCCGTCCTCATCCTCCACCTCTGATTAGGAGTCGTGTGTGGGCGGAGCCGTGTCTGTTGTCCTGCGCGGTGAAGAAGTTGGGCGGCAGCGTGGAGCACTGGCTGGGCGTGGCCGAGAAGCTGTTTGGGCCTTACCTGTGGGGCAGGTGAGGTCGCAGTCGAGTGGGATTTAATGTTGTAACGGCTGAAAACGAGTAACCCTGTCACGCTTACGTCCCCTCAGGTGTGACATCGTGTTCCTCCCCCCCTCCTTTCCCATCGTCGCCATGGAAAACCCCTGTCTCACCTTCATCATCGCCTCCATCCTGGAGAGCAGCGAGTTCCTGCTGATCGACGTCATCCACGAGATCGCCCACGGCTGGTTCGGAAACGCGGTCACCAACGCCACGTGGGAGGAGATGTGGCTGAGCGAGGGGCTGGCTACGTACGCCCAGAGGAGGATCACTACTGAGGCCTACGGTACGAGTGCTGCTCACAACACTGCACCTGCTGCGGCTAACTGTGGAGGTACTACAGAAAACACCGACCCCACCGCTAACACTAACCCTGAAATATCATATATAATATCAGTATAATATAATAATATAATATCAAATAACGTTTTAATCTCCTGAGATGAAAACAGCATTACAGCCGTCCCCTAATGGAGGGTTAGGGTTAAAGGGATACTTCACCCAAAATCGATAATTCACCAATTTTCTACTCACCGTCATGCCAAGGAAGGGTTTGGAGAACTTTCTGAGTTATCAAAACGCTTTTGGAGTTCCAGGGGGGGTCCGGCTGGCAACGGATATTCATATAATGGTGGTGGATAGAGCTCACTTTTGAATCGTCCAAAACACACACTATGAAACATCCAGATAACTCCATACTGCTCGTCCGTACTGACCCAAGTGTCCTGAAGCTGCGGCATGAAAAACTTGTTCAGAAAAAAATAATTTGAGCTCTGTTTTTAGCCTTGATGTAGCAGTAGCTCCCAGTGGCTCTGTTGATGTTTGTGCGCATGCAGGAGATTTGCTGTGAGATGTTCGTTCGTCATTGTAAACCATTGGATGTATGATGTACACGGAAGAACATCTTGCACAACAAGGCTAAAAACAGAGATCAAATAATTTTTTTCCGAACAACTTTTTCATGTCGCGGCTTCAGGACACTTGGATTGGATGGTTTTGAAACGTAAGTTCTCCAAACCCTTCCTTGGCATGACGGTGAGTAGAAAATTGGTGAATTATCGATTTTGAGTGAAGTATCCCTTTAATGGAGGGTTAGAGTTAAAGCTCTCTGTCATCCTCCTGTCTCCCACCACCATCACTGGGTGTGGGGGGACATCCCAGAACAGAGCTGACCTTCCTCATCAGTATCTCCACAGCAGTTAGAGACTTTGGTCCTGTTCGTACAGTGCACTAGTGTTGTGAGTCCAGTCCGGTTTATTGATTGGCTGAAAGCCCGGCGGGCAGATTTAATCTTTAATTGCAGCTTCATATTCAGATAGATTATATAAATGAGGAGGTTCAGTTTCACAGTGTAGAGCGCCAAAAGGCCGTCCATGTACTTTTGTCTGAGTACTGTATCACTACAGAGACCAGACAACCAGCTGCTGTTACTACAACACCTGGACTGGTCCTCCATGAGTAACGCTCCCCTCCTCCTTGTCTCTAGGTGAGGCCTTCACCTGTCTGGAAACGGTTGTGCGATTGGACGCCCTGCACAGACAGCTGCGTCTCCTCGGAGACAACAATCCTGTGAGCAAACTACAGGTTAAGTTTGAACCAGGTAACCACACACTCACACACAGAAACACACACACACACAGGTGTGATTGACACCGATGTGGTTGAGTTGACGTCATTGTCCCCTCCCTCCTCCAGGTGTGAACCCCAGCACTCTGATGAACCTGTTCACCTATGAGAAGGGCTTCTGTTTCGTGTCATACCTGTCTCAGCTCTGTGGAGACGTCCGACGCTTTGACTGTTTCCTTAGGGTCAGTACCTACATACACACTGTACGAGTGAGGACACTCTCTGATATAACGCACTCACTAGAGACCCTAACCCTGACTTAAACCTCCTTATCCTAACCTGAACCCATATCGTCCCTATAAATCACAGAAAGACATGTTCAAATACAGTGAGACACAAAACAAAGACACACCCGGCTGAGTACAGACTTATTTCTACAGTATATGTCACACACACACAGACAGGGATTCACTGACTGGGTCTAACTCTGTCTCATCAGTCGTCACTGATGTGACAGACTGGGTCTGCTTCAGGCCGGGTGAGACGGTCTGACCCTGTCTCGGTCAGCACCATGAAAAAAAACACTTAAAAGAAACAGGAAGTGAAAGTCAGAGTGTAATACTCATCGTTTAATGTCGTTCAGCAGACACCAAAATGACGTACAGTGAGCGACATCACTAACAGCTGCTGTGCAGAGGGAGACACTGGTCTAACTATACGCTTCTATAGGCTACTTCGTTTAAGAAAAGAACTGCAGTGCAAGTTCACAGTAAGTTTAACACGTTTAGATGGTAGAACAGTAAACAGTTTCTGTGTGTGTTTTCAGGATTACATATTACAGTTTAAGTTTAAAAGCGTGGTGGCTCAGGACCTCATCGACTACTTCCTGGGCTACTTCCCCGAGCTGCAGGGGGCGACTGTGGCTCAGAGAGAAGGTGAGGAGGCGTCAACTGGACTCAGAACCTAAACTATTCATTCACTAACTTCCACCATAACAGAAATCCTTGTGTGTGTATGAAGAAGTTAAAGTATGAACCCCCCTCCCCTCCCCTCCCCTCCTCCCTCCCTCCCCCCGTCCTGGTCCTCAGGTCTGGAATTTGAGCGCTGGCTGAGCGGCTGTGGGCCCCCGCTGTACGAACCGGATCTGTCAGCAGGGGCAGGTCTGATCCAGCCGGTCCAGGATCTGTGTGATCTGTGGAGCAGCATGGAGTCTCCAGACCTGCAGACCCTGACCACCTTCGACCTCTCAGCCTGGAGTACCTTTCAGATCGTCCTGTTCCTGGACCGCATGCTGGACCACACACCCCTGCCTCAGGGTAATACTGCTGCTGCTGCTGCTGCTGCTGCGTGTTAATGCTACTGGTGCTAGCACAACAACCTGCTCAGGGCTCAGTGGTTGTGTTGGAGCAAACTGTCTCTGAGAGATGGCGCCTAACCTCCATCATGTAGCAAGAGTCCTGATTGAGAGTCACTAGGTCAAAGGTCAACATGGACAGTTTTAAACGGTTTCAAATAGGTTTGGTTTTAAATCAATCTGTTTGAAGATTTCAGCTTGAGGTTACAAAGGGAGCTGGTTGGGTGTTTACATGTGCCGACAAAACGAATGTTTCGAACGTGCACGCAGCTGTGAGTGATTGTGTTACTATGTTAACAACAATATTGATTACAGAAGTGCTACAGCTGTGCCAAAAACAAAACAGAAACATGGAAATACTACATTTGTTGAGCGCAGTCTTTGCTGTTACAATATTTCTCTTTATTAAACAGCAGCCAGACAGATGCCTACTTTCAGAGTCCAGCGGCAGGAGAAGAAGAGCGAGCCTTTTGGAGTCGGAAGTGTGTATGCAATATGTTGCCGGCGTAATCTTTTAGTATGTCCAGTTGTAAATAGGTTTCTCGTGAAGTCCATCTTGGGGCGTGGATTTCTTCTTCTTTTGCTCGAGTGGCAGCCAGCATGCTCAAGCGTGCGTGAGTACGTCAAGTCCTGAGCATGCACATAACGAACGCAGCCAGAAATCAACCTGGTTCAAGGTATACATGACGGACAGAACGCTTTAGAAAAGGTTTAACCTATTTGAAACCGTTTAAAACTGTCCATGTAAACCCACCTACTGACAGCACTGACCTGTCTGTAGTGGGTCAGTATCAGGAAAACACTGAAGACAGATGATACTGGTCTGTTAGAGACCGACGGGTTCATTATTTTTACTGACTGCTTTGTTACTGACTGGTCTGTTGCTGTTGTTTACGATGCTGTGAACGGTGTAACTGACCACACTTCTGTTTGTCTCTGAAGACACGATGGCGAGTCTGTCTGGTCGTTACTCGGCTCTGTTTGACGGTCTGAATGCTGAGGTCCAGATCCGCTGGCTTCAGATGGTGGTGAGGAACACGTTCTACCCAGACCTGCCCCGGGTGCGGGCCTTCCTCCACAAACACGTGAGAACCGAGAGCTGCTCCTCCTCCTCCTCATCACTTTAACTCAGATTAAACAAAGACTTCATTGACTACACTTCCCATAATGCTCTGTAAGTGTCTCAACTCTCTCCTGTCCTCAGACGTCCAGGATGTACACGGTGCCGCTGTACGAGGACCTGGTTGCCGGGGTGATGAAGTGCGTTGCCGTGGAGATTTTCTACCAGACTCAGCGTCGCCTGCATCCGAACCTGAGACGTACGTTACAGCAGATCCTGTTCCAGATCAGCTCCACTCCGGCCAATCAGAACGCTCCAGCCCTGTCCATCATCCCCCCCTCCCCCTCGCCCTCCCCCTCCGCCTCCGCACAGACTCCACAGCCTGCCGCCACGGCAACCGCCTCCACCGCCACCACAGGGACGACCGCCACCGCCATCGCTCTGAGGGACGTCAACGTGTCGGCATGAAGCACCCACCCCGGGCAGGAGGGTGGAGGTCATGAAAAGGCGGTGAAAGTTTAAACACTGTGATGTCGCGAGAGGAAGTTCACTCCAGAGGTTTTAAAGCCCAAGTTGTGGGGAGGTGAGACTGGGGGTCTGCAGACGCACCTGGACCTCCACGCTCATCCTGACCTTTAACCTCAGAGCCGATGTGTAAGTCAGACTGTGGCGGGGGGCGGCGGCGGCGGTGGCTGACTGAGACTTTGTAAAGACTTCAACTTTTAGATTTTTTTTTATTCTCGGTGCAATTAACCTGGTGACGAGCTGCGGCTTCGCCTCGGGTGACGTGACCTCACTGCTGAGTCATCCTTCATGTACACGTTTAGGGACCGCTCCCTAACTAAGCAACCCTGCGTCCACTGCCTCCCAGAGTTACTGTTGCTATGACGACAGGTAACGGGTACAGACTGCAGGCTGTTATCAGTGAACAGGACCTGTGTGAGTGTTGTGTATGAGCTGCAGGCGTAGATACTCAGGGTGACATCCCGTCTCTCTCTCTCACACACACACACTCACACACTCACACACACACACATACAGACACACTCACTCCAGATGACACAAGTTATGATCATACCCACAGACACTTGACGCACACAGAGAAAAGCAGCGTGTGTGATGATGAGGTGTTGGAGGCTTTTGTCAGCGAATATGATCCAGAGACCTCACCTGTGAACACCTGCGGACCAGAGCTGTGCCCCAAATTACTCGCACTTGGGCATTTATTAGTGCTGTCCAAATGTGTAGTGAGGATTTGTTTTCGTACCCTGTGTAGTAGACTCACAGTATCCCACAATGCACCATGAAAAGTAGTGTACAACCACAAAGGATGGCCACACGAATCAAGCAATAATATACCGTCATGCACTGTGCTCACATTAGGGAGGTGAGTCACTTCAGACCCCGCCCAGGTGTCTCTGTAGCCCTGCTCCGCTCTGATTGGTCCAAGTAAACCAAGCGTGTCATGCTGAAAACAGACTACTACTCCCAGGATGCATTTCACTGGCAAACACCCAGCAAACAGTGGGTCGGTGAACAGTATTAGCACCTGCAGGACTTTGTCCGTCCCCCTTTATAATGTGGACCAGACTGCGTGAGGCGCCTCTCTGGAGACGCAGCGACTCGCCACAAGAAGTGATGAGGACAGTTTCCATGTGGGGGAAATAAAGCACTCCTTCGTTCTTCAAGGACCTTAGATGTAAAAGTCCCCCGAGAGTGCAGTGTCATGATTTCTGAGTAAGAGGCCCTTGAGTGTAGATGTAGTCGCGACCCTGCAGACCTGAGACCTTCGCTGTCTCTGGCTCTGCTGCTTTAACTAACTGCTGCTTCTTAACCACAGTAACTGCTCCGTAACCAAATGTAGCTGAGTCCTGACCCCTCAGGTACCTCTTGTCCCGCTGATCCTGAACGCCAGGACCAGGACTCAGAGCTTCTCACCCAGACCCCGATCCGTCAGTGTGAATGTTGAACTGGAGGCGGAGAGACTTGCGTGCGGTCGGGTCTCGGTGGGAAAACAAAAAGAACCAGCAGACGTCACCACAGTGGCCTTAACGGTGCCTTCACTGCAGCTGGGAACGGAGACATTTCAGTGAGACTTAAGACACAGGTTGACTGATCCTGTTTGTTCTCTGTCCTTATAATGATGATCCTTAAATCACCAGCACTCAAGTTTGACCTTTCATGTAGCTTCTTGGGAGGGTTGGGCTCTGACTCTGAGCCCAGAGCAGCTGTGAATCCAAGACTCAGCCTTAAGGTTTGAATCTCATCAGTCGCCTTTGTGAACAAAGTGATTCGAAGCAGAAACACTGCGAATACCTGCAGCTTCAACTAAAAACACAGACCGTGTTTAAACCTGTGTGACCTCGCCTCCGCTCTGAAATGTCCCACTGTTCCCAGCTGGCCCTGAACGCCTCCACAGACAGGTTTATAATCAAGGTGTGATTCAGAATAAACAATTGAAATTACACAATCACTTGTTATTTCTTATTTTACTGATGTGCCTCAAGGGATGGGGGTGGGGAGGGATGGATAAATATAAATCTTATTATCCTTTTTGTCATTTTTTATCTTGTCTTTTTTAATCAGTCCACAACATTAATTAGAACTACATTTATCACGTTTATATCGTTATACTTTACACTATTGTTCAATTCTGGACTCGTCATAAAACAGCAGTGTCATATTTTAATTCATTTGATGCTTTTATTTTCAGGTGAACCGGAAATGTAAAGTCGAACATACTATTTATCACAATAATGATGTCAGCAGTTTCCACAGAGTCCCGTGAATCTGCCTTCAAATTAAAAGTCGGAGAGTGCGGCCGAGCTGAGTGACGTGAAACCTGAGTGAAACAGGATCAGTTTCTTCTCACTGAACGCTCTACAAACTTCAGACCAGATTATGATTATGATTATTTTATTGTAATAGGCTATGTTTGTTTTCACTTTGAATATAAAAGCATACTTAAATATAAAAGAAACAACAGGCCTACTAGGCTACTTACTATAAATAAACTCTCTAATGATGTCACAGTAAATCAAAATCACATTACCCTGCAGCAAACTGTAGTTTAAAATATTTAGGTCAAACTCCAAGAATCTAGAAATAGGCTACTTCATCTCTACTGAAATATCTCGATCTTGGGGAGGTGCAGTCCTACTCAACAAGAATACGTAGATGTTGTGGGAGTTCATGGGTCATAACAGAGGCTGGTCCAGAGTCCAGACCACTGCGCTGTTGTAATTTAGTTTCGTGTAAATAAAATGGATTTGACACAACCCCCCCGCCTGCAGCGGTTATCAGATCGATGCTCTTATTTTGAAGGCCTGCATCGGAAATACCCTATCAAATTGTGCGTAGGCTTGACGGTGGTGTAACATCCGGAGGAGACTGAGAGCATCACAGACCTGCAACAGCTGGACCGACACATCTGGGCCAGAACTGGGGAGTCCTGAGGAAGAGAAAGGGGGACAGCGAGAGAGAGACAGACACAGAGACAGCCAGTGTGTGGTCCCTCTCTCCCTCCACACCTCCCCTCGTCCTCCTCTTCCTCCCTCCGTCTACCCCTGCTCCAGGCCGGTGGGGAGCTCCGGGCCGTGCCGTGCCGTGCCGGTCTCCCGGACCACTATGGGTGACAGCATGGCGGAGGGGACCCGGGTCATCTACCACCTGGAGGACCAGGAGACCCCCTACCTGATCCGGATCAACGTGCCCGCGGAGCGCGTCACCCTGGCGGACTTCAAGCAGGTCCTGAACAAACCCAACGTCAAATTCTTCTTCAAGTCCATGGACGATGACTTCGGGTGAGTCACGTGATTAATAACCGATACCACTGATTATCGATATATGATGTCGATATCTATGATAAGTGAACAAGAGCACGAAAATCAGAATACATATTTTGAAACAGTAGCCTACTGTGACTGATAATATAGGATATGTAGGCCTAATTGATTAACAGATCTCAATGATAACTGATATGGTGGGTGAATATTGATTTCAGATGATGGTAAAAGACACAAAAGTGAATTTAAGGTTGTTTTCCTGTTGGATGTGAAGCTGAATATTGAAGTCAACGAGAAACAGAAGCATTTTGGCTATGAAGCAAAAATAGATTATAATATAATTTTGATCACAATAATCTGAATGCTGAGTCAGCAGTCTGACTGCTGACTCAGGATTCAGACTTGCAACTTCTGCCCAAGTGGAGACTAAACTGCATTACTGTCCGCTGTGAGAGAGAGAATGGTTTACCATGCCATGCCATGCCATACATGTTCACTTCTTACATAAATTGTACACCATGTCACTGACACACACACCATGAACCATAGACTGTCTGGCGTGAACAAGACCAAGTATGGGTAAGGGTAACAAATCACACCACCATCACTCATGTACTGTTTACGTCCAGCCCTGCCGAAGAGCACAGACCAGCACCCCGATGATTTCTGTGCAGTATCGTTACATAACCACGTCACTTCTCACCTGACTGGCTTCCCTCAGTATGTTGGCTGTCTCACAAGGGAAAATAGGACACTTGATCTGTCGTATGCAAACATCAAGGAGAGTTACTACGCTGCCTCAGCTCCACAGATCAGATCATACTCACACCTTCAGACCCTGTGTACTGAGACAGACCGGACTCTAAAGGACTGTGACTGTGAGTGCACAGACTGAATGTCCTGCTGGAGTCACAGGAAAATGAGAACAGTAACAACACTCATCTTGACAGAATGGCTGAATGCACTACAGACAATATTAGCTTCTGTTATGGACTCTGTTTCAAGGACTGTGCACTGCAAAACAAACCTGGCAGCCAGTATAGTCGTAACTAATACTTATCTTGTGCATGTTAAACTTGTTCCCATTAGAAGCACACGGAGGCCAAGCAGCATCAACAACAAACGCTGAGGTGAACAAAGGCTGAACTGATCCAGAGCTTTTCAACAGACTTTAAACTCCACATGAATGAGAATTTCATATCATCGTCTCTACAGTTTTGTACAACAGTCATTGTTCTGACCATCACAGCAGAACCAGTGAAGACGATTGAATAATCTGCTAAAGATTTACACAGACTTAGTTTGTGTATCTCTGTGTTTACTCAGGATTACTGTTGTCGTTCTGTCTGTGAGGGAGGGGCGCACGCAGCCTGTTTAATGTCACATCATACAATCCTACCTTATTGCAGCGGGTGCTGCAGCCTGAGAGGAACCTGCAGACACCACTCAGGGATAATAAAGGCCAGCTATTTTTACATGTCCATTTCCCAGAGGCCTGTACTGTGGAGCAGGACTTAATGTTATGGAGGTAACTTCAGGTTTAACTCTGCTTTTAGTGCAACATGGTTCACTTGTTATTGGGCTAAATCACCACGGTGTCTTACACTGAACTGCAACAGTGTAGGTCGAAGAACGAAGCATCGTTGTAGCTCTGAAAGTCCATTAGTTAAACCTGGAGTTATCTCGATAACCTTAATCCCCCCTCGTGGTACAGGACTCACGAGTGCAACAGCTGTGTTGCCAGTCACATTATGTGTTTGTGTGTCATCGTGGCAACATGGGGTGGTTTGAGGACTTTACCAGGTGTTTATCTGTCCTCATGTGCCAGTGCCAGACTTTAGGAAGATCTCTGTCTGGTCAGGTTGATCACCACCATGATGTGACTGGCTCTGAGACCCGACAGACTGTGTGTTACACCTCTGAGGCTGAAAAAATGAACACACAAACAGCTAGATTAGTCTCCATATATTCCCATGTTAAATGTCCAGCTGTGCAGCAGAAATAAACATGTTAACAGCCTGGTATGAAATGATTTCAGTCTTTCCAGCTCATCTTCTCCTTCATGATGATGACGATGTAATGATGATGTAATGATGATGTGTGTTAACAGGGTGGTGAAAGAGGAGATCAGCGACGATGATGCCAGGCTGCCTTGTTTGAATGGACGTGTCGTCTGCTGGGTCAGGAACACACATTTGAAATGTTTATTTATGCCCACATAAAAAGAAAGTACAAGGGTTCTTGCACAAGGGACATAAACACTGCCAGTACAGTTGACAACGGGAGTCGGTCAGATACGAGTGCCTGGGCGGCTGAACACAGTTACATATATGATGACCTACAGGTCAGATAGAAAGCAGACATCATTCAAGGATACAAAAAACACAGTCTCCTCCAGACTGAGCGGCTTCCAATAATAACTGAAACTGAGCAGTACCTCGCTAACTGTTTAGCTCTTCTTTTAGAGAGGCCAGCCATCTAAAGGCCCCTCACAACCAACTTGTGCACATGTCCCAGACTACCATTTGTAGCATAGCTGAGAGATGGTCTGCTTCAGCTGCTGATATTTTAGCACTTTGGTTAGAAAGGCCTCTTCAAGGCTGTAATCAAAGGTACAACCGACCTCCAGAATGAACACCTCTCTGTGATTTTCATTAACAACAACAACATCAGGTGTGTTAGCTGTAATATTAGAGAACAATGAAACATTATTACCCAGGCTGAACATGCTCGGCTTTACAGTAGAATGTTTATACAGCATGATGGAGGACCTGAAAATAGATGAGATATCTGCTGATATCAAATCCACAGTTCTTTCATGCCTACATACAGTATGTACAGCCCCCTGTAAACATGGCAACCATTTAAGACACACGCACTCGGATGTTAACTCTTAAATTAGGTGTCTTCCTGTCCTCTGTCTTTCTTCAGGTCGTGTCCTCAGACGCCTCTCAGTCAGATTTTCGGGGGTCGGATGTCCAGTCGCTGTCCACGCCGTCCAGCCAGGCGCCGCCCCGCACTGAGAGGACGGGCGGGATCGGAGACTCCAGACCGCCGTCATTCCAGTGAGTCCATGACCGAGTGTGTTTGACTCGACTCGCCTTTCGTTACGTAATGAATGAAACAGCTGATGATCAGTAAACGGTGAACAGATCACGTGTATTTATCTTCACTGTGATACGAGTGTCTGTCTGTTTACCTCTCAGTGCCGCAGCCGTCACCTACCACGATGAACCCCAGGGGTCAGAGGTCACGTCACCAACAGAGAGAGACGCCAGTGAGCGCGGTAAGACACCACAGAGACACAAGCCTGGTGATAACGGAGGGAAAACGTGAAGAAGTGTCCAGAACAACAAAGTTAACAAGAGGACACACGTTCTCATCATTACGACAGGTTTCATCTCATACACAACACACCTCATGTCTGACAAGGACACACACATGCATAACTCTCAACTTTCCTGTTCTTGTTTCTTCTACATTGTGATATCTAAACTCCACCAGGTTCATCTAACTCATGAAAACTAACCATTAGTAAATAAGAACAGAAATGAAGGATTCATTGTAAATTTTAGTATCTGGATTCCAGACAGGTTTCTTAATGGTTTTGTTACAGTAAAACCCCCGTCGATAAGTGTCATAATTAATGTATTGATGGATACTTTAACCTTTAAACCCACCTGCAGAGTGGGATCAGTGTCTGCCAATCATCCTGCTGTTTGTGTGTGCGCAGGTGAGCGTCTGAATGGCCACGCCCACCAACCGGCTGATCAGAACGGGGCACGACCAACAAGTGCAGGTGACAGCTCGTCAAACCAACAGAGCAGCGAGTTAGAGACGACCAGTTTCTGCTCATCTGAGGATGACTCAGGAGGAAGGTCAGTTTTTGCAATAGTTGTGTATTCGTAAACATACAAATAGTGTTCAGTGGATTAGTAAAAACTAGAAAAAGATAGCATATCCTGAAGGAAATGCGTGTGAATGATGAAAGCAGCTGATTCAGATTCAGGAGACTTCATGTGTGTTATCATACAGCTGCTTTACTTCTGCTTCCCATAACACGCTCTCCCTCTACTACTGTCATCACCACTCAAACATAACTCCACGGCACCACCTAGCGGGCATTTGGACTATTACACTAAACACAGCGGTGCAGACTGCATGGAGTCCTGTCTGGTGTGGCAGAGCCATTCCCCCAATTCCAATCCGCCCCCTAAAGACTCAAGCCCTGAACCCTCACTGACTAAAGTGATGTCAGCTCTAAGTGACAGAGTGTGAGAGTCTGTGAGGGTCCAGATGCTGTAAACATGAATGGAACAGCACTTACCCACTCTCACAACACGTTACCTTGACAACAAAATGTTTTTAACTCCGCCCTTGGACCGATAAATTTACTGTAGGCTACTTTCAACGCGCACAAGGTGTGTGAGGGGGACGGACTCAAAACAAAATATTCCTGGATCAGATCTGATCAAATCATCATCAATAATCACAAACTGCACGTTAACACTGACAGTTAACTTCTTCTTTTCTTTTTATTTATTCCTTTTTTTGGCTCCTGTCCATTAACAATAAAGAGACCGGCGGAGCTCTCTCTGACTACTTGTGTTAATTTCTTTTTTTTTTAACACTTGCGTTCCGACGGCATCCCCTGTGTTATGGTTTGACTTCACAACGCTATGAACTGTGGGTAATTCCCCTACCCAAAGTCAGCATCGGTGCTGACTTACGGTAAGGGGGCAGTAAGGGCTCATTCACTGACTCACTGACTTGATGATCTGACAACGGAACAGCCCTCACACACTCACGGACTTCCCGTGAACGCGCCTCTAAGTCAGTGAGTCCGTGAGGGGTCGGATTGGAATTGGGCCATAGACTGTATATAAAAGAGGTAGAGCCCAGTCTGTATGGATGGAAGAGCTGGACGGCACCAGGCCCTGACACCTAGTGGCCGAAGAAGCTAAGTGCGCTGCATGAACGCCTGGCAGCACCAGCTGCTGATGGATGGGACCCACGCTGAGTGATTAACAGAGGGTCGAACGGTCCTGATCCTGAAGTATCTCCATCCCCATAATCCCATCCAACCAACAGCTGATAACGTGCCTCTGCTCAACATGGAGGCTTCTAACAGATAATATGAGTGAGCACATGGCTCAGTACATGAGTGAGCGCAGAGAGGTTGATAGAGTAGTGAGGCCGCACAGACCAATCTGTGCACTGCCTGGATTAAGGACAAGAGAGCCGACGACGACTTCAACAGGACTATAAGAGCCATCGGCAAGAGCTCACTGTGGAAAACAACTCAACAGTTCATACGGATGAAAATGAACTAGTTCACGTTCATGGTTCAATTTATTTTCACAGCTCACAGTTACAAAAAGTATGTTCGTTTGTTGCAGTTTCTTTTTTCCAATCAAATCTCCTTCTGTCATCCCTGGTGATGGCATCACCATTCAAACTAAATGAATTATTGTGAAAGTGAAAAGAGTGCAGTTAAAGTAGAAGTAAGCGGAATATTTGTGTCAATATAAGTCTTAAATAGTTGTATCTTTCGACAGCAATCACTTATATAGAGTGTTTGGTCTGAAACACGGGTCTGTCAGTCACTCTGCTCTGCTGTAAGCCGAGGAGAAAACTTTCCTTGTATCCTACAACCTTTATCCAATGAGGAGAGAGAACGGCATAAAGGGACGGTCCTCTCTGTGTGTGCAGCCAAAGGATGCGCGTGAATGTGGTGACGTAGGGACGAGGGCGGGGACTGCTAACTCCATCTGCTGACAGGAAGTTAGCCAAAATGACCGGATCGCTTACTTCTGCTTTAATATTTAGGTGGTAAGATATAAGGTATGGAAATACCTGCCAGGCACAACTTGCTTACAAGAGTGTCTTTTTTCTGTCTGAATCTAACAAACTGTCAGCAGTAGATGTGTCTGTACTGTCTGTAGTACACTACTGATGCTGGGTCGTGTCTATGAAGATGTCATGTGACGCTTCAACCGCGAGCCACTGTGTGAACATTGCCCACTTTCTTTTTAAATTTATCATTTGTAAACTGATTTGTTCACAAAAATATGAACGAAACCCTCAGTCATATGGCTCAGCGACGTCATCGGCAATCCTCTCTGATTGGTGGGCTGGTCGTAGCACACTCACCTGCCCTCAGGTCATCTTCTTCTGCCCCAGTAAACCTGTTCACACTCTACTGTCCTCCTGCGGCTCTGATGGGCTGCTGCAGGTCACGTGACCTTCTTACTTATGTGACATATTGTCTCGCACATAAAAGAGTTCCTGCTGATCTGAGAGCAGAAAAAATCTGTTCCTGTATCACAGAGAAAAACACTGAGCTCCTGCACAACGGATTCATTACATTTTACTCATCATCACTGCTTTTTAAAAGTTTCTTTGTGTACTTACATTTTACTGCTTTCAGTTTTTGTTTAAAGGTTTGTTTTTTACTTATTAATACTGATTTGAAGATGATTTTTCAAAATACTATTTAGTGTTGTATTGTTTGTATTTTGCAGCATTTTATAGTTTACGTTCAGGTTCATTTCATTTTGCAGTTTTACTAATATCTTTTATTTTATCTAGTATATTTATTGCTTTAGATTTAGAAACAAAATGAAGGAACTGAATTTTGTATTTTGAACGTCAATTTTTAAACTGTTCTTAGTATTTCATCTGATTATTTTTGATGTTCAGTTTGATTTGTATTGATCATTTTTGTGTCTAATTTCTATATCATATTTCATTTTTCAAATTCTATGATATTGTCTGTTGTAAAATGGACAATTAAAAAATTACTTTTATTTATATAAACAGAATGTTCACTTTTACATTTGGAAGGAATACTATGAGATGTTACTTTAGTTGTTTTTTTTTGCTTTTTGTTTTTACTTTTTTGGATCTTTAGTGATTTTTTTTTAATGATAATGGTTTGTAATAGTAAGTTTGTAATAATTGTTTGATAAACACCTTGTTATTTAATAGCAGTTTCACATGTGTCAATCTGTTTCCCTCTGTGATGTCACACCAGGTTCAGCCAATCAACAGAGCAGAACAACTCCTCGCCACGACTTGTCAGGCGACAACGTCGCCGCCATCGGAAACCCAAAACCTCGCGGATGGAGAGGGTGAATACGCACACACACACACACACACACCCTTCTCTTTCTATAAGTGACATCCCAACATACACAACATCAGTTACACACGTCTCTTTGTCAACACCTCGCGATTCTCTCCGATGATGAATTAGATGTAAATGAAACAAACTGATCTTCAGTCCTCTAATCCTGAACTGACCCGTCTGTTGTTCAGTCATGGACCAGATCCATGAGCTGAATCTGTGAAGGAATTGATTCACATTTGACGTGCAGTAGCTACAGCGTGCGTCCATCGAGTGGTCAAAGGTCACTGTGACCACACAGACCATGTTTTTATGCCAGTTACACTAAGTAACTGCTGCTGGATGTGGTCTGTGAGGCAGTGATCTTACTTGGTCTTACAGGTCTTGTCCTGTCTCTCTTGCCAGGAGACAGATGCTCATTCCTGACATATGTATTTGACTGTGTGATGACCTGAATAATGAGGGGGGCAGATTCAAGACAACTTCACTAATCTGGTCTAATCTGGTCTAACAGTGTTGAAAGTGTTTGAGGATATGTTGCCTGATATGCTGCCAGTCAAACACTTTCTTTCTTCTGTCTTCTTTGTGTGAATTTATCATCACTGATCTGTCCCTCGCTGTCTTCTCTACTATATGTGTCTGTCCACATGTCTCTATATCTGTCTCTTCTCCTGTCTGTCTTTCTGTCTCTCTGTCAGTCTGTGTCTTTCAGCAGTGTCACTGACTCCACTATGTCGCTCAACATCATCACTGTAACTCTGAACATGGGTGAGTACAGAGCTGCACTCAACACGTCTGACTGATGGTCATGTGACCGCCGACAGCTGATGATCAGATTTCACCTTTTAACGTAAAACATCCTCAGATGAATCAGGTGTTAGATGAAGCTTTTTTCACATCAATACTGAATCATCATTATCTGTTCATATCTGTGTTTCACATGATAATACAGTAGTGACTGTGTTGATGACCCTTGCACTTACCTGCACATTGCTAACACTGTCTCTGTCCTCCCTGTCTCTCGCTCTCTTTCTGTCCGTCTACTTCTCTCTCTCTGTCTATGCCATCCCTCTCTACCTTTCTTCCCCCCTCTCTCTATGTCTCTATCTCCTTCTCTCTCTCTCTCTCTCTCTCCCTGTCCCTCTCTCCTGTCCCATCTTTCTCTGTCTTTCTCTTTCCCTATCTGTCTATCTGTCTCTCTACCTATTTGTCTGCTTTTCGCTCTCTTCCTGTCTGTCTCTCAGAGAGGTATAACTTCCTGGGGATTAGTATAGTAGGTCAGAGTAATGACAGAGGAGATGGAGGGATTTATATCGGCTCCATCATGAAAGGAGGAGCCGTGGCAGCAGACGGACGTATTGAGCCTGGAGACATGTTACTGCAGGTACTACTGCAATACAAAAATACTACTACAATACTACTCCAAGAGTCACCACCCTAATGTTTTGTGAGGGTCTCCAAGGGTAAACTGATCCCAGGGGAGAGGACTGACTAAGATCAGCATCATAAAAGACTGACACTGTCATTAAAGAGAAACTGGGGCCTCCTCCTGGAGCCAGACCTCAGAGGGGAGTTCCCTGGTTTGGGAGGTTGGGGACATGGGGTCTGGGTGGGACATTTCTTTATAGTCTTTATTGCATAGACAGTGGGTAGGAGCTGTGGTCTTGAAGTCATCTGTGGCTGTTGAGGCGTGAACCAAAGAGGCTGCTCCAGTGGTGAGGTAAGCTGTCAGGCTGAAGAAGGAGGCCGGAAGCAGCAGATAGGTGCCGGGCGAGCAGAAAGACAGCCGTTGGTTGCAGACGGTAAAACACGACTTTAGGCTCAAGGAAATTCTGCAAAATCAAGAAAAAAAGCAGGAGCTCAACTCAGGCTGTGTCCTGTCTTGAGATGTCGACGCTGGTAGAAAAGTCTTCTTCTGAACCAAGTCTACACATCCGCCAAGGAGGGTGTCCATGGGTGAAGTTAGGATGGAGTAGGAGACTGACAGTTGCATGTTTTACCAGACAGTTGTGGTGAAAAGGAAGTTGAGCCAAAAGGCAAAGCTTTTATTTAACCAGCTCCTCTCAGCCCGAGAAGCACATGAAGGAAGGGATATCTGGAGGGACCATGGAGTAGAGCTCTCCTTCATGTGCAAAGGATCCAGCTGAAGTGGTTTGGGTTTCTTATCAGGATGCCTCTGCTACTACCCTACTACTCTACTGCCACACTACCATGCTACCACTACAACACTAATACCAATATTATAATGTTACTATTCCAGTGCCTTTTTGGCTTACCTGGAGTAGCGGGTATTATTTAGGCTTAGACCTTACAGAGGGGCCCTGGGTTCAGGACAGACCAGCAAAGTGGCCCTGCGTTATCCCCTCCCTCTCTTTCCTTGACTTTCCTGTCTGTCTCTCACTGTGGCTAATAAATAAAGGTCAAAAACAAAAACAAAATTGAAAGCTACCGCTCCAGTGCTACTGTTGATAATGCTACAGTGCTTGTTTCAGTTGCAGTGCCAACACTAACACCAGTGCTTTCTTCTGTTTCAGGTGAACAGCATCAACTTTGAAAACATGAGTAATGATGAAGCTGTTCGAGTCTTGAGAGAGATCGTCCACAAACCAGGGTCAGACTGGCTCTACATCTCTTACTACAGTACTACTGCTACCACTGCTATTGTTAAAGCAGATATCAGTGGAATGTTTTTGTTAATATAAGTCCTAAATAGTCCTATTTTCCGTCAGCAATCACTTACATGAAGTATTTCAGCCTAAACACGAGTCTCTCCGTCACTCTGCTCTGCTGTAACTAGAGGAGAAAATTTTCCTTGTGGGATACAAGTGTTATCCAATGAGGAGAGAGAACGGCATGAAGGGCTGTGTGTGCAGCCAAGGGATGCGCGTGAATGTGGTGACGTAGCACGAGGACCAATTGATGCCTGACAAGGGCGGGGGCTGCTAACTCATGGTGCGTTCAAAGAAACTCGTACTTTGTGTTTTTCCTTCCTGTGAAGTCATACCAGTTCGATCTGGTACGAGTTCACGGGTCGGAAGTTACGAGTGGCCGTTATAGGGAACTTTCACAGACAACAGGATGGTAAAAACACGAGCTACGGGTTACCTGGAACGCTACCAAGTCGTAGTTGTGACTTGAAGCTGTAACTTACGGTTTCAAAAGCCTGCCTTGAACGCAGCATTAGCCGAAACGGCCGTGAAGCTGATATCTGCTTTAATAATACTACTGCTAATATCCATCACTGTTGTAAATGCTTCTGTTACTGTCATACTTAGTACTACTACTGTTACTACTGTCTGCTACTAATACTGTTACTACATCTACTACTACTACTTGTCCTGCTACAGCTGCTACTCCTACTCTTGTTACTGTTACCACTATTGCTGTTTGATTTGATCCCTGTCACCGTCTTAAAAGTTGGTCCTGTAGCCCCAGACAGCGGCGTATCAAAGAGTTGTTTGTTCAGAGCAGTGTGTGTTGTAGTTGTAGCGTCAGGTTTTAGCCAGGCTAGCAGCATCACTCACCTCTGTGGTTCAGACTGAATACCTCACACTGTAGCTCAGCCAGGTACCAGAGGTCACACAGAGCTGAAGTCGACAGGGTGACACAAACTGCAGCATCTGAGCAACACATCCAGCTATGCTGCCGTCCTGTTTTCCCAACATCCCAGCACTGCGCCAACCTGCTGAAAAGACCTATATTATCACATTTGCTTCCTCAGGCGGTAGGTTACAGACTGCTGCTTTGTGCCTCTTCTGAAGTACGCCCCATCAAGTCACTCTTTGTCAAGTAACAACCAGATTTCCTCTGTTGGTGGGGAAGTGATAATCATCATCATCAACACCACACTGCTCCGTGTTTAGGCTGGTTTATCTGTGCAGGGAGTTATGAGATCAGAGTGTTGCACTGAATATTAACACGTTCTTTTCACTTTTCGATGATCTGTTGACTGAGCTGCTTTTCTTGTCTGTTAACCTGTCTGTCTGTCTCTGTCTGTGGACCTGTCTGCCTGTTAACCTGCCTGCAGTCCAGTGACATTAACAGTGGCAAAGTGTTGGGACCCAAACCCACGAGGTTGCTTCACGTTGCCGAGAAGTGAGTCAGCTGTCAGTGAGATGACACTTGAGCCTCAGCGTTAAACTCACTCTAAACATTCAGTCTGAAACCTGAGAAGCCTGCTCAGTACAGTCTGTAAAAACTATTCAGTTCATCTAAACACCACATCATGTCAGTAAATAGCATTTTCTTGATGAGAAAAACTAATATCTGTACATTGGCATGAAGCTCCCACTAATATTACTGAACACTAATACACTAATACATTAATTAAACTGAATAATTAAACGTATTCAGTCTAATCCAGTAAAGTTATTTTAATTCTCTTTCCTTAAACTCTTTTTAAGGTGAACCAGTCCGTCCCATTGACCCTGCTGCCTGGGTGTCTCACACTGCCGCAATGACAGGGAGGCTCCTCCCACACTATGGTAAGACTCCTCTGTAGCATCCATCCGTCCATCCCTCCATCTGTCCATCCATCCATCCATTCATCCATCCATCATCCATCCATCCATCTGTCCATCCATCCATCCACCTGTCCATCCATCCATCCATCTGTCCATCCATCCATCCATTCATCCATCTGTCCATCCATCCATCCGTACATCCATCCATCCGTCTGCCCATCCGTCCACTCACCCATCCATCCATCCATCCGTCCGTCCATCCATCCATCCATCCATCCATCCGTCTGTCCATCCATCCATCCGTCCATCCATCCGTCTGTCCGTCCGTTCATCCATCCATCCATCCATCCATCCATCCATCCATCCATCCACCAATCCACCAATCCATCCATCCATCCATCCGTCTATCCATCCATCCATCCGTCCATCCATCCATCCGTCTATCCATCCATCCATCCGTCCATCCATTCATCCATCCGTCTGTCCGTCCGTTCATCCATCCATTCATCCATCCATCCGTCCGTCTGTCCGTCCGTCCATCCATCCTTCCATCCTTCCATCTGTCCATCCATCCATCCATCCACCAATCCATCCATCCATCCATCCATCCATCCATCCATCCATCCATCCATCCATCCATCCATCCATCCGTCTATCCATCCATCCATCCGTCCGTCCATCCTTCCATCCTTCCATCCATCCATCCTTCCATCCATCCATCCATCCATCCTTCCATCCACCAATCCATCCATCCATCCATCCATCCGTCTATCCATCCATCCATCCGTCCGTCCATCCTTCCATCCTTCCATCCATCCATCCTTCCATCCATCCATTCATCCATCCATCCATCCATCCATCCATCCATGACTCTGACAGTAACCTGCTTCTGTTGTTTATCAGGCGTCCATGAAGAAAACCGTCTCACCATCCACAGCGACATCACAGAAGTTGTCAAGGCGATGGCCAATCCAGAGTCAGGCCTGGAGGTTCGGGACAGGATGTGGTTGAAGATCACCATCCCCAACGCCTTCATCGGTAAGAAATTCCAGCTCACATTTCAGTCTGCATCCTTTAGCAGGATCAACCTGAGGCTTTGTGCAATGGGACAAAAGACCCAGACTGATAACTCCTACTACTGCTTTTTACAGAAACCTCACAGGCTCTTCTGTCCACCAGGGTTACCAATCATTCTGTTGCTGCTCCCTGAAAATGATCTGTGAAGACATTTATGAACTGTTAGACAGGATATAGGAAACAAATGTCCCAGGATGTGAAATGGAAACACTGCATCTCACGATAAGGGTTTTCTTCATGTTAATACTTACGAGCTGCAACAAATATTGAAGTGTTTCATTGATCTGCTTACTCGACACAGAAACATAACCTTTGTATGAAATTATAGAAAAATAATATGAACGCAGAGAAATATAACAGGAAGTAGCAAGTTTTAATTTCACTTCACTACATCAAGTAAGATGAAAGGTCGGCTCACACTGAATCTTACATCTTACAGTGTTTGTTGATGTTTAGAAAGATATACAGATACCTTTCAAATAGAGGGGGAAATTCAAGATCTATGAGTCAGATGTGGCTTCAGGATATTAGTCTGTCGTTTAGTCTGGTCAGTGTCTCTAAATAATAAGTGCTCTGAGATCCCGACATCTGCCTTGTTTCAAAAATATTGACACAAATCTGAAAGTGCTTTGATCTAAATGTCTGAGTTTGAGTTCGACTAGGATCAGTTTGTGATCTATCTGTCCAGGTTCGGATGTGGTGGACTGGCTCCACCATAACGTGGAAGGTTTCACGGACCGCCGTGAAGCCAGGAAGTATGCAGGCAACCTGCTGAAGGCCAGATACATCCGCCACACCGTCAACAAGGTCACCTTCTCTGAGCAGTGCTACTACGTGTTTGGAGACCTCTGTGGAGGTGAGGATGGTCTGACATACATCAGTCTATAGTTTGTACAATACACTGTTCTGATTAATCAAATATCTGACAATGAGCCCTTTAGATTAGACTAGGTTAGGTTAGGTTAGACACTTAAGATTTTACCTTAAGTGTCTGAAGCTGCAGTTTCATAAATAACCACAAGATGGTAACAAAAGGCCTGAAACACTGCATCTATGAAAATTTCAAAGAGTCGACCTGAACTGCACTTGAGCCATAGAATTCAGTAACTAAATGGTAAAACAAGAACAACACCGTTTCAACAACCAGACATTAAACTATGAAAACCTTTTTCTTTCAAAAGACTCTGATTGTTCTGTTTGTAGAAATCTGGGAATGTTTCCCCATCATTTTGAAACAATCAATTAAATTAAGAATAGATACTTTCCTGGGACTCCCAGGATTTCTCTCCTTAGATTAAATTAGATAAACTAATGATAATTTACAGTTTATTCTAATTTTGTGTTATTATTTTATACAGTATTTGTGTGAATATAGAGTAATATTGTTGGGCAAAACGAGCTCATCTCAGTGTGTCAAAAACATTGAATTTCTCTTTGATAATGATCAATAAGAGAATTGCTTGATTCTAATTCATTATCTGAAACCAGAAACCTTCTTCACTTCATTAACTTATCAACATCCTAGTTGCAGTCGACTGGTGTTTCTGCTCTGACAATTTGCGCAGCCACCGCACACAGATACGACTACTGTGATTTATTTGTAGCAAACAATGCGTTTTCATCAGGTTCGCCTCCTGTATTTCTGGGTGTGTTTAAAAGTCTTTTGGTCACATGACCCATCATTGTCCAATTTTACATGCCAAATTTGCAAATCATGGACATTACAAGAATTCTAATATTTGCCATTGCACATAATAAAGAGTTGTACACATGTATCTCACTAGCAATCTTGGCAAAAAGTTTCAAGTGTTCACTTTTAGCTTCTTTCTGCAATAAGATTTATTCATAGTTCAGACCTATAATTTTTTCTCTGTTGAACTCCCTGATTGAGCTTCTTCATGATGTTTTATTTGGCTGCATTTATCTTACATCGGTTTTTCATAACGCCACTCAGAGTTCAGTGTAGGTCCAGGTTCAGTCTGAGCTCCAGCAGCCATGTACCAGGTGGAAGAAGTATTCACATCATTAATTCATCACAGTAGAAAACTGCTGTTAAAGTGTTATAGTAAAAGTGCCCCCAGTCCTTCCTGTAACATGTATCGGTGATGTGGTTCATCCTGTCTGTCAGAACTGGGTGTGATGTCTCTGCTGGATCGTGAAGGAGACGCCAAAGGAGCGGGATCAGACAGTGAGCCGTTGGCTCTGGCGTCAGGTGCCCAGTGGTCCCAAGCCTTCCCCTACCAGTACCCCGTCCCACACCCATACAGCTCTCCTCGCCCCCTCCAGCCGCTGCCAGCCTGGGTAGGAGGTGGAGGAGGAAGTCAGCACAGTGAAGGTTAGACAGATGTGGTGTACCAGATGTTCTCATAGTGGTCTTATAATAATTTCCATAGCCTTGAACTGACATCATGTCTTCTTGTATCTGTACAGGAAGTCACAGCAGTGGCTCAAACTGCAGCGATGGTCCTAAGGAGGGAGGAGGAGACAGCCAATCAGATCCCACCAAACGCCCTGCGACAGATTCCCCTGGTGACAACAGCGCCCAGCAACCTCCAACCGTCATCTCTGGTCTCCAGGGTGACAGTGACTCAAAGGACCCTGCGCTGCCTCACTCTCCATCTCCAGGTCAGCAGGGAGACGTTTCCTCCGTCCCTCCTGAAATCTCTGCCTCCAGACAGTCCTTCCATCTCGCCATGGGAAACCCCAGTGATTTCTTTGTGGATGTCATGTGACCCTTATAGCGGTGATGATGATGTCTTATCAGATAATGTCAGGATGTGTTGTAGGTCAGGGAACAGGATCAGCTGATGGTGAATCCAGGACTGAGAAGACTGTGAGAGGAAGAGGAGGAGAAAGAGGACAGACATGGAGGAAGACTTAAGTGATATTTGACTCATTCAGTAAAGTTTCTTTTTCATGTCAGTAGAAACTGAACCATCAGAGGTTGATTTAGTTGTGTATGTGTCCACTGTGAACAACCTTACCAGTGCTTGAACCTGGTATTTATGATGGACCAGTGCCACAGCTCCACCTGCAGTTACATCTCCTGGTCCTCCAACTCTGAGGCTGGATACAACAGCCAGAACCAAAATCTTCGTTAGAAAATACATGTTTTTATTTAAATTTACTGTCAAACCTGGACCCTGGAGCTTGTTAATGGTAAAGCGACTTGACATAGAATAAGTTGAAGTTAAAACAACACACAGGGAGTAATATTAATTTATCATAAGAAGCAAATATCATCCAAATATATCACTGATCACTTGTAGTTTTAAGGTAATAACACAACAGGTACTCCTGTTCCCCAATGGTTTTGACTCTTCTCCGCACTGTGGAACGTGTCAGTGGAGGCAGTCGGCCATGGTTGTCCTGTCTAGAGTTATGTTGTTGACTTTGGATATCTGTACAGACATCTTTGCAGGCATCTGTGGTGTGATCTACAGTAAGATTCAGGAAGGCAGAGATGAATGACATGACAAAACCAGGTATGAAAAACCTTCCCTCTCACCAAGAGGGACTTCAGGAAAGGAGTCCTCTGCCCAGGAGT
This sequence comes from Trachurus trachurus, assembly GCF_905171665.1. Taxonomy (NCBI): domain Eukaryota; kingdom Metazoa; phylum Chordata; class Actinopteri; order Carangiformes; family Carangidae; genus Trachurus; species Trachurus trachurus. The sequence continues at coordinate 21,647,027 of NC_139892.1, read as the reverse complement.
TTACGGTAGTTTGGTTCTCATGTGGAGCTTGTCCTACTCCTGAAGCCCAGGCTCATTTCCTACCAGACACATGAGTCTTATGTTTGTAAAACTAGTTTCTGCAGCCAGTATCAAAGACATCCAGCCAGGACCAGCATGCTCAGGTCTGCATTCCCGCTTGCCACCGCACCTTTGTCTATCACCCCATCTCTATGCCTGTGTATAGAGTGCTGATCAGGTTTTGTTGGTGTAATCATCAGGCCTCAAGACAGTTTTCCATGATGTATCATCCAGCATTGTGTCTGCTCTTCTGGATTCTGGTCAGAGGGTTAGTATTGTGCCAATTGTGGAGAAAATGGGGTTGCAGAAAAGGGGCTGCATCCTCTGCGGTCAATGTCGTAATACCTTGGGTTCAGGATGAGTGTGAGAGACCTTGAAGAAGGGTCTTCTGGTGGTCTTGAGGAGTTTTCTAGCAAACCATCACATGGTGCAAAAAAGGGAGGCAGAATTAGTTTGGGCAGTTTTCAGAGGGGAAGAACTGTTGGCATTGGTTAGGGATATGGGTAGTTTTCAGTAAACTGAGTTTCCAAGACCCAGCTGCAGTCTCAGTGAGGGTTGAGCTGGAAAACTCCGGAAAACAGTGAAAAGATGCAGAGCTGCACCACATACCAGGACTGGATAAAGTTTATTCAACGTGCTCTGGGTGGTGGACTTGTTAACTGTGGTACCACTGGCTGTGCTCCAGTTATTAAGGTATGACATTGCTCAGCCTCTCAGCTGATGTCATGATGCTGGAGAGACTCCTGGTGTTTGTTAAATCCAGGAGGAGCAGTGCAGAGGTGCCAGAGGGTTGTCCACGAGTCTAGATGTGTTTTGTGGACCTGCAGAAGAGGGTCATTTGGGAATAATGGGTACCACCGCTGATATATTAAATTATATCAGCAGGGAGTCAAATACCTTCCCAGCAAGGTTTTGCCCTGTTTGTGCAACTGTTGACATAATCTAAAGGCCTCAGGACTGATGTTGTTTTGGTGGTTTCAACAGAACTTGACTTGTGTGGGATGATCTGTAGCTGAGTGTGAGACAGAAGGATAGATGATTAACTCAGGGTCTGAGGCCATGGTTGCTCTGGTAAAACAAGTCACTGCCCCAAGTTTGACAAAAATCCAGTATCTTGGAGTCTTTTTAGACGTGTATTTAGAAGGATAGACCCATGTAGAGATCCCACAGTTGACCTGGGAGCTGACATTTCCTTGCCTGGGAATATCTCCAAATCTCCTGAAATTTCACTGATCAGGACACTGGCTTCTCACGCCAAGGGGAAAAGAGATGGAAGATGATTACTGGTTGTTCAAGGAGTTAGGGAGAGACCAGTTTGACCAGTCTCTGCTGTACCCAGTAGGGTTCAGTCTCAGTGGAGCCAAAAAAAGCTGTACCTCATTTCCACTGACCTCACTGTTTATTTATTCTGTGTGTACCACAAGGGGTCTGTTCCAGAAAGCAGGTTTAGTGAAAACTTTGAGTGACTTGACCACTGGCTGAGGGAAACTCTGGGTTTTCACTTCTACAATTTCAGATTACTTTAAATCTACGGCAGATTTTCTTCAACAAACGCTAAGTTTCAATCTGTTTCCGCTTTCTGTTGCTCCTCATCCACATTGCCTGCACCAAATGCAGATCAGAGACATTCATTTAGCCTAATTAACTTGCATTTGGAGAGGATTACAATCCTGATTAGACATTGCAAAGATCCTCTTTGATCAATCAGTGTGAGGACAGGCTGTTCTCTGACATTCAAATTTTACAATTGGATTATTCATCCTCAAATCAGATTAAAATCTGCACTGTTCAACTTTATAACACTGTGACTGTACATCAAGGCCTCTGCACTGAAACATTTACTGTACAGGTGAAGCTTCACAGACTGTGATTGGTGAAGAATCACCTCTTATGTCATGATTTATCACTGTGAAGAACAGCTCTCTAATGCTACAGATGATGTGATGTTTCTGAGTGAGGGCGACTGTAGAGCAGTTGACACTTCAGCATTTAAAACTGAACTGAATGAGTGTTTGATTATAGAGGCAATCTGACACTGTGTTAACTGCATTTCACTGATGTGAGTATTTTAAACCTGCTTCCTGGACAATACCCCAGATATAGGAAATACCCTGAGCACATCTTCCCCCCAAAGCACACATTTAAATGTAAATGGATATATTTATTATTCTTATTTATTTAGCCTATTATTTATGAGATGTTTGCCCCTGATGGATGAGCAGATTATTGTTTTTATCTTGTCTCTGTCTTCACACTGAAGCTTTTAAATGAGAAATACAATTAAAAAATGTCAGACATGTTTGTTGATTTATGATATTATTTTCAGACAAAGGCTTGGAACAGATTTATTCTCTCTATATGTATGATAGACACATTTATATCAGATGTGTTGACACAGCTCCATCCAGTTATACAATCTATGTTATTCAGTGCTCTTCAGGTGTAAGCACATTAAAGGTGTGGTTAGAAAAGTTCTCCCTAGATGCAGGTGTACAGGAGGACTAATGGCCTCCAGTCTCTTTGTTGTCCCTGTTTACATTCGTTTTAAGATGTGCAGCATAAAAGCAAAAGTAAAGGTCTTTCTACTGCATGACTGGGACCACAGAGTGGAGGATGAAGGACCAGTGCCTTCTGGTGCCCCAGGGGCAGTGGGGGGTTTAGGTGGTTTCACCTAGACAACATCCAGCCCTGGAAACAGGGAGTGTGGGTCCTATTGACCCACAGATCTGAGGCCTGCCGGAAAATGGTTAGGTCTGAGGAGGAAGGGACGCGTCCCAATCCACTCACTCGTCTCCTCGGTCTGAACAGGCGGCCAGAGCAGAGACCACCGGTCTGGGCTCTGTCAGTGAGAGACCACACCGACATGTAGGTACCGACCTGGCTAAAAATATAGACCTGAAGTGAAAACGCGGGGTGAAATGGAGTCTGGTCTTAGCGGGAGGAGCCAGGGTGCAGGAGGGTGGTGTTTCTGAAGGGGACGCGGCCGGGCCGCGCTCCGTCAGCTGACAGTCTGCTCCTCCGCCGCCGACATCTTGCCTCCGATCGGAGGAGACGAGAGAGTCCGGATCTCACGGTCAAACGTCCTGATGGAGGGAGGACGGGCTGTCGGAGCTCCGTGCGAAGGAAACCAGAGGACACGGCGGCGGCGGCCTGTCGGTGGACCGGGTAAGGACACAGAAACAGACACATCCACCGACCGTCGCCTGTCTCTCCGTCCGTCCGTCTGTCTGCACTGCAGCAGCGGCGGCGGAGGGATCACGGAGGATCCTCACTGTGTCTGCTGCTGCGGTAACGTTAGCAGGTGTTGCTAGTGGGATGATTTATAGTTTATTGGTCGTCAGTCCCGGAGCTTTCACAGTAAAAGTCGTGATATAACGTCGGTTGTGATTAGCACGAACCGTACGTCAGTTATCTGTGTGTGATATACTGAGAGTGTATTTCCAATCACTGTTTGTCGATAAATATAACGTTATCTCCGGTCCCATCCTAACCTAGTGTACGAGACAGGGCGGTATCTTCAGTCAGTATATGTAGGAGAGGGACTCGGACTCGGTCCCGGCGACAAAAGAGGAAATATTACCGTAATCCATGCTGCTTGTTTGTTTTTTCTGAAAGCCGAAAACACCGTAAGAACCCTACGGTCACCAACGGTCACCAACGGCCAACACGTCCACACACGGTGCGCGTGCAGATGTCAATTCAAATGAAGACCGTTAAAATGTCAGTTATTTTAAATTGACTTCGGGTTCGAGCTCCGTTAAAACAGGCGAGCTGCTTACGTCACCGCCGCGAGCAGTGACGTCAGTTTCCATCCCCTATTGAATATCAGTGGACTGGATGTATTTTTAAATCCTTTCTACATGTTGTCTGACACAGAAGGAGCGGGCTAAGCTGTAATTGTTAAAGGGATCAATTAGTGGAAGTAGTAAATCTGAGGATGGAGATTCAGCATTAATCTCTGTGTCTGATGTTTTTTAATGTAAGTAACTCTCTTTTTTCCTTAAGTGTTAACTGTCTACTTGTTTTATAAAAGGATGTCTAATAGAGATCAGAGTCCTGCCAGAGCTGATTGGATGGTGATGGCTGAAGTGTGTGATCAGTGACCATCTATTAAACAACAGCAGATTCCCAGTTAACTCCTGTGGTAACAATAACCCTCCTTCTCCTTTGTCTAGTGACTCTTCATCCTGATCCTTTCTGACTGAGTGATGGACGACCATAGGGATAGATCTGGCTCATTATTATTTATATGAACAGACAATGTAATCTGTAAATATAACAGCTTTCACAAATCCTGCTTGTGGAGATTTTTTGTTTTGATATTTTGAAGATATTTTGTGAGTTTGCTCATTTTTACTTCGTTTTTGTGGAAGCTGATTGATAATTACAGATTACACGTTTGCTCATGGACTGTTGATATTTTCACACAAATGATAATGAGACGGATCTGTCCTCATGGGGGGACTCCTTATCTACAACCATGAGGGCAAGGTGTTGATCTCCAACGTGTACCATGACAACTTCAGGTGAGTCCCCGACAGTTACAGCTGATGTGCCCATTAGCCAGACATAAACTCGTCAATCTTAAAGGCGCTATAGCTCATTTTTTGTTATTGCTACATAGTTAACATTCACATTAGCAGCTGTTTACTTAACTTTCAGCTCCATTGTGTCTTTTGTTCCACTTAAGTTAGCATGCTAACCAGATAGATACTTTATTTATCCCGAGGGAAATTCAATTTCTCAGCTGCAAAATCAATCATCAATCATCAATAACAACAGATCAGTTCATAAAATAGTGCATAGAGAATAAAGAGCTATGTTTCTGATACCGAGTCACTTTTCACTGAGGACGTAGCTGCTCAGAGGACATATAACACCTTGTTGTGTAAACACAACTACCATCTCCACTTCCTGCTCCAACAGGAATCCAGGAGGAAGGAGTCGCCTGCTGTGTGTGACGGGCTGAAATATTTATCAGTCAGACTGAGACAGAACGTGTAAGCCAGGAGGTGCTTAACTTTTATGTGTAGATAACAAAGTAAAACAGAATTAAAAAATAGAAAAATTAGATAAAAGTGTAACTTTAATATTTTAGACCCACGTGTGACATATTTCCAGCTTCTTTGTTTTCATGTACAGTTCATGAAAATTTAAAATCCACTTTCAATATTTCAAACATTTCCTGAGATAAATTAAAAGAAGGATTTACATCACAGAAATATTCAACTTCTGGAGAGTGTGTTTGTTCAAGGCCTCGGTGCTTGGTCAGAGCACTTCCCATGAATAAACTTGAACACAACTCTGCCAGCAGCACTCAGTTCTTTCCTCAGCTCACCATCACCCTCCAGGTGGAAGGTGTTGACGATCGTCTTATGGACAACTGTCAAGTCAGCAAAGATACTGGGTATTTATACTGTAAAAATTATAATAAAAATAAAACAGGCTTGAAATATTACAATGTGTAATGAGTCAAGAATATAAGGAAAAAAATCAATTACCCAAGTAGGTTACAGACTGGACATTTCCAGTTTGAGATACACCTGTAATTGAAAGTCACACTCAAGCTATAAAGATGTAAAAAGATGTAAACTGTATAAATGTAGGATCTGCTGAGTCAGACTGAATCAATAATGTACAGTGAGACTGAGCATCAGTCTGAGGACAGATGATCCAGATGTTGACCACCGTCTATGGCGTCAGACAGATGGTCAGTGTCTCAACCACTGTCTGTTGCAGCTGAGCGAGTACTGAACATGCTGCAGCCTCAGTATCCCTGCCGCTGCGATGCAGGGAGCCTGTTGCTAGGCAACAGCAGCAGCGTAGAGAAACCTTGGAGTGATGAGGTCATCACAGTCTGCACTGATAACATGGCTGCTGATGGAGGCAGCTAAGACTGGATTTATACAACAGAGTGAGACATCTGTCCCTCAGTACTGACTGCAATGACTCACATCACAGTCACATGTTTTCAGTCCACAGCACAAACAAGTGTAAAGAGAAAACGTTAATTTATCGTGTGGAATATTGTTCTGACTTCTGTTTCACCTCTGATGAAATCATCCTAGACCACCTGGACTGGACTCAGTGATGTGTCGATCTGCTGTTTGTTGGTCTGAACCAAGATGAAGACAAAACCTGAGAGCACGAGGTGTGTTTTTAAGGTTCAGGAGTGACCTTGGACATGTGATGTGGTTGCAGGACAGACCTGTGTACATGAGCCGTCAGACCAGCTGTCAGCCCCCAGAAGCCTCTGCTTCACTCTGGTCTTCTCTCTCTTCTCTGTTCAGGAGAAATGCTACAGCTGCGTATCAGGTCCTCCACGCCAGAGAGCAGATCTGTTCCTCGGTCACCAACGTCAACATCTGGCTGGAGGTTACATCAGCGGCCGTCCACGGTGGTGTTGATGTTTGAGGTGCGACGCGCTCTACAGCAAAATCAGCGAGAGAAATGTCAAAAACAGCTTCATCCTTCATCCTGGTCTATGAGCTGCTGGATGGTAAACAGTGTTCATCAACAGGGGCGGGGCGGGGACGTTTCTGTGTTTCTACCCTTGCTAACACTTAAACTTAAACAATAGGAAACGTGACCGGTCACATCTGGACTCTGCTACTGTTCTGCTGCTCTGTTGTTTTTTTAGGTTTTGATTTTTGTAAGCGTTGGATGAGAAAATCAAAACCTAAAGAAAATACAGTGCAGACAGGAGCTGACTGAGCTGAGAACTACGACTGAGTCTGTGTGTCCTCTGGTTTTCATCAGAAGTCAGAGACCAGCGCTCTGAAAACCTTCATCACTCACCAGGTAGGACTCTCTGAACAGGTAACACATGAGTCGGATCCATTGCAGTCACAGGAAGTTTCCAATGGGAAATGTATACTTCCAGTATCTCATTAGTAATAATGATAGTTAGTAATAAATAAACAATAATAATTAAATGAGTCTGCATGAGCCACCTCCTTTGGTGGAGGTGTTGATGACAGTGTGGCTAGACAATCTCTGTCACAGTGTTGTAAGCGTGGTTGGTGTTGTGTGTAGGTTTCACTCAGTATTTCAGAGTGGATCCGTTGTCTGACAACAGAAATGGTAAAATGTGTGGTGAGGAGGAGGAGGAGGAGGGAGTCGAGAACAGAGGGAACAACATGTTCCTGAACATGTTGGAGAGCATCAACCTGCTCATGTCTCCTCAGGGAAACGTCATCCATCCCAGTAACTGGTCCTGGATCAGACTGTTTTCTCCTTCAAACAGCTGTTGAGTGACTGACAGTAACAGTGAAGACACCATCAGTACTCGTAGTACAAGAGGAGTGATGTCCCTAAACTGTACAACACAATCTCTGGTAGCTGTATGTTTCCGTATTAATAATAATAATAATACATTTATTTATAAAACGCTTTACATCAAAGTGCTGTACAACACATAAAAAATGCAAGCAATTTACAAGCAAGAACATTACCAAAAAACACAAAACATACTTAAAACAGGACTTTACTGATGTTATTGCAGTTGTATAGTAATATTACTCCGTATAAAACTCATCAAGAAGGAAAAAACCCATCTCCCAGTAAGTGTTTTCTAATGGAAGAACGTCAATGTGTGACACTACCGAACATAAGAATGAAGTTATTGAATATTATTCCTAATAGAAATTCCCTAAACATGGGAAAAAACATTTTTAAATGTGCACCATTAATTAATAACCTCCCCACCCCCTGTGGCCGGGACTCACCAGGAGACAGTAGGTAAACAACGTATCTCCACAAGCTGATCGAGAGCATTGATAAAGTTCTTATTGGACCTTCACCCATTGTTGACAGTAAAGTAGCACAGCTGGCCACAGCTGTTCTCGGTCACTTACCACAATATTAATTGACTGGTTGACTGTTGCAGCTGTTACCATGTGACCCAGTTTTAAAACTGTGACGTCACTACAGAAAAACTGTAGCAGCCCCTTTGAGCCACCAGAGGGCAACTTCACACCAGGGTTACCTTCATCCAACAGTGTGTATCATACATTGATCGATACGTCTGGCTCTGTTCCTTCCAGTAGATGAGGTCCGGTCCAGTTTACTGTCGAGGTGCACACAGGCACTGACGAGTGTGAACCAGTGTCTCAGTGTTTCCTTCCTTTGTTTACTGGTTGAATGGTAAAGGCCACCCAGTATTTCAGGACGTGGTGAGACTCAGAGTTGTATTTGAAGTGTGCTGTACAGAGTGAACAGGAACAGTCCCAGTGCTCATCACTGCCCCTCAGACACAGTTACCAGCCTGACATTCTGTGGTCGACTTGTCAATAATACACATTTCAGGACCTGAAAAAAACATAATTGCCATGTTAACTGGCTGACTCATCCAAGTGTGGGCTCAGTGGAGCATGATAAAGGTCGGCATCCTCACGCCCAGAAACATCTCTCAGAGGGTCATTCAGCTCCTCATGCTTTTGTGTTTCCAGTAAAACACAACTTGTCAATGATATTGATTGCTGTCCACAGTAGCCAAAAGTGTTGACTGTACATTAAGCACCCCCTGTTGGATTGTGGGTAGCTGCACTCTTCCCCTGCAGCTGTAAAAGACTTCTCACCCCCCCTGTGACCTCATAGATAAGTTGGGTGGAGATGAAATGGGAGAAAAAGTGAAAACAGTTTTGGACTGAGACCATTTTGGCTTTTTGAGCCTAAAGCTGAAGGCAGCAGTTGTGTCGGATGACGAGAGATGGAGGCTCCGCAGAGTCGGCACAATAAACTCATTACAGCTCAGAGGTCGTGGCGGTAACCGTCAGCATCAGGATTTATTTTTCAGGGGAGAGAGGTAAAAATTTGAGAAACAATTTTACTTGGACACAAAATTAGGAACGTTATTGAGTGTAGAATGAGTCACCAAGTTTGAAATTGTTTTTCAGGGAGAGAAAACACATAGATTTTGATGTAAAAAAATCTCAGATGATAACTTTTTGACATGTGTTTGGCAAAATATCATCAGATAAATGAACGATTAACAAAGATACAGGATTAAGCTTCATTGTTCACTTCATGAGGCGATAAAAGCTGATGTAGGTGAAGGCAGGATGGTAGAAAACAAACATCATCATCTGTTTATCGTTGATCGATCTGACCTGTGTGTTCTTCTCTGCACCGGGTTCACAAGGTGATGTTGGGTTACCATGGTGATCTGTCTTGTCAACAGTGGGCGCATAACCTCAGACTCAGGGTTAATGTCAGAACCTGGTCCATTAAAATCTACAAGTACACACAAATACACCAGAATGTGTGTGTGTGTCCTGTAGAAATCAGTAAAAATCAGTGAGGAAGATGAAGTTGTGTTGTGTTGCCTCCGTGATAAACCGATCGATAGTTCGACCTCTGAGCTGAGTGTGTGCTGACGCAGAGAGTCGGCACACACTCAGCTCAGCAGCTCTGCAGCATCAGCATTACAACAACAACACACCGACTGCACCACCCGCTGCTGCAGCTGCTACGTCAGCTAAACACCTCAGATCAGACAAGGAGACAAGGAGTGGGCATGACCTCCGCTGGCCATGAACTCTGAGCTTAGGACATGAACTCAGTGTCCTGCAGCAGAACGTGGTTCCTCCCTTCACTCTGCAGACAGCTGGTTCACACACAGCTGTTGTTGGGACAGTTTGGCTTCATGTAAACACAGGGATATGTTATTGTTGACCATGTGATGGGAGTTTACAGCCTCTTCTCTGATCACGGCTTTAACTTTTCATGTTGTCTCGTTCGTCCTTCTCCTCAGGTGCCGTTTGCTCCATCAGGTCTGGACGTCCCACATCTGAAGGTCTTTGAGCTAAAACTGAACTACAGCGATCACCGTGTCATTAAATGTTTGGTTTTTTACATCTGATGAAATGACAAAAGAAGGATGCCCCAACATGTTGTTGTTGTCGTCTTTCTCCTCTCCAGCTTTGTAATTAGACACTGGTCAAGATGTCTTGAATTGACTGTTTCCTGACGACTCTGTCCAGGTTCAGTCTGTGCTCTTTACCTGTAACATCTGTCTGATCCAGGACGAGGCTCCTCCGACCACTGACGTCCTTAGGCGTGTGTTTGTGTGTCTATAATAATAAAAATTAAATCTGCTGTGGGTTCCAATTCTGTCTCTGACACTTTCTTTAACATAAACAGACTTTTCAAACATATCAAAGCCGATCAATTGATTTAAACTAATCAAACTACTGAAATGTAAACTGTTGTGTAGCTCAGGGTGTGCACTGAAACCCAGCACTAAAGGCCACTGTGCCATTGAGGCACGTCGACATGATCTGTTCTGTCTAGATTTGATGTTTGTTATTGCAACATCACACTTCTCTTTCACATTTTGTATCACAGTCAAAAGTATTCAAATTTACAGATCTTGTATAATATTTTTGGCCTAAAACAAATAATGTTAAAGGCCAAAAGCAACTTACTACTGTGAGTTATTCAATTTTACCCAAAAGGGAGAAGGAAGTTAAAACTTAAGGGGAAATTTGAATTTCAAAACCAAAAGAGTTGATACAACCAGAAAAGGTTTCTGCGTATCAGTGGGGTGAAGTTATGGAGCAGTCTTAACCGAGATCTGAAGCACTGCCCAGACATTAAAAAAGTTTAAAAAAGGAGGTATCATGGGGTGACAGACGGCCACCAGGTGTATTCTCTTTTGTAATAATTTTTGGAAGGGGTGGGATTAGATATGTGTTTTTCATCTTCCCACTCCTTTTTGAATACATTAAAAATGTTAAACATGCTTTTCGTTATTATTATAAATATGGTTTAGCTGGTAAGAGTGGAAACAAATGTGAGCTCTGGAAACATCCAGTGAAAGTCTGTCAGACAAAGAAATTCATATATGACCTTCATATGCAAAATGTGAACTGTCATTTAGAAGTTCAAGTCACGTGGGGAGTATCAATAAGAGTATTGTTACAATACCGGATAGATTAGTGATATTGACAGTGTTATGGCATTATAAAAATCTCGGCAACACTAATTCCTACAGTATGTGTAGTTTAAATGTCAGTGTATCTTTCATTAGTTTTATCTGTTAACCATTATAATCTCAACAGAAAACACATTTACGATTGATGCAGGAGAGCAGCTGGTCAGACTCAGACCAAGACAGACTGAAACCTCAGACTCAGACCACAGATTTCATTTAATTTAGTTCAATCCAAATCACTTTATTTATCCCCAAGGGGCAATTTAAAAGAGCATGAAAGTAGCTTAACAAAAAACACATCAATCAACACACTCAGTGCAGACTAAGGTATTCATCCTACTGGACCTATTAGTCCGTCAGTGCATTCAACAGTTTGTTTAGGTCATTAGGTAGGCTACAATGCATTATACATCAAAAAACATTACAAATACAGTGAACAACAGTGTTGATGAAAAACAAAACCTTCTGAATACTTGAGCTAAAATGAATCTGGCCAAACAACTTTGACTTGTGTTGGAGTCATATTCACACTGATGCTGCTGTGTGTTTTCCAGGCCGAGGCCAGAACAGACTGACAGCTCAGACCGAGGGGCCTCTAACTTGTAGATGGACTCAGAGCGCCGTCACTGCGTGAATGAACCACCTGACGTGTTAGAAACATCAGCAGTGACCTGGACAATGTGTTGGTTACCATGACAGCCTGCTTCCTGTAAAAACAAGAGGAGGTGACTGAGGTGTGGGAACCTGCTGCTGACGGACCAATGTCCTCTGTGTGTTCACTGTGTACGAGTGTGTGACTTCAGAGTGCGGATGGACAGATGAATGGACAGAGGTGTAATTAAATCCTCGTCCTTCAGCCCTGGCTGAAAGTCTGTCTCTGCCACCGCCAGGAGCCCGACGCTGCAGCCACTGGGTTGGCTGGACGGCCGCCAGGAGGCCCCCAGGGACCCTGGGACTCCAGCCAGAGACACAGACAGATGACGTCTCCTGAAGCTGCTCAAGTTTACGCGTCAGTGTGTTCAAAACTTGTTGTTGTTGGGAGTCACAGCTTCAACTTACTAATTCCTTCATTTGTTGAGCTGTTGACGTCTTGAAATATATATTTAAAAAGGCATCTGAGAAACTTCCTGATGAAGTAGGCCACTCTTGAATGTGTCTATTATTTCCTGTTTATTTCCTATACATGCCCTGAAAACAACGAGCTATGATCTGGCCAGGAAGAGAAGAGCTCATGATAAACTGTGATCAGAGAATCTTTGTGGGAAAGGATCAGCGATGGACAGAGCGTAAAGTCTGAGGTGGATCCTGAGATCTGACAGCAGAAGAGTTGAAAACCACAACAGGGTAGGTAGGAATTTGATTCGCAACGATTTCAGGATCATTTGCTCACTGTCGCTGCTGCGCTCCAGGACCCACCTCCCATAGATTAGATACTGTTAGATTATATGATCTGATGTTGGTATCTTTCCCCTGATCTGTAGTTCGATTCCCACGACCATCCACTGAAGAAATTGACAATATCTACTGCATCAACTCCAGTAAATGTAACTTTAACTCAGTAAATGGACCGAGTTGACTGTATGTGACTTTAGGTTGAAGTAAATATCCAACTAGCAGGGGGCTCTGGGTGGGGGGTGTACTGTATCTGTGGGGCAGTTGGTGTTTTTACCTCCTGTGTCGCTCTCAGGTCGAGCTCCAGTCCCAGCTCCTCTTTCAGAACAAGATCACTGTTCCACCATGGTACAGAGACTAGATGATGTAACGTGTAGTCCAGGTTCTTGTCAACCTCTCCTGACAGTGACAGGATGATGATGATGATGATGATGATGATGATGATGATGATGATGATGATGATGATGATGATGATGATGATGATGATGATAAGCCATTATCACAGAGCCTCGTACGTTGTGCTGGTCTCAGGTGGCTCGACTCTGGTCTCTCTGTCGACGTATCGATCTGAAGCTTCGCTGCCAACAAACAGAGAGTCAGTGGTAGGTCAGAGTATTGTTGCAGTGCATGATGGGAGTCTGCCAGATGGCTCAGCTGCCAACATTCAGACCTGGTCCAGCTCACAATACGGCTTTAATGAGCAGCAGCTGCTTAACATGCAGCATCTGATGAGGCAGTTTGTCAGGCTGAAGGTGACCGAGCCGGACGAGGCAGCGGGTGTGTGGGCGGACAGATAAACAAGACGCACAACACACACACTCTAACACTACACACTCACCAACAGACAGAGCATACTGTGACGCAAAGCACACACAGTACACACTGTAACTCATACTGTAACACAATACACACGGGACACACTGTAACACAATACACACAATATAAACAATGAAACTGGCTGTGTGTGTGTGTGTGTGCGTGTGTGTGTGTGTGTGCGTGTGTGTGTGTGTGTGTGTGTGTGTGTACGTGTGTTCGTGTGTGTGTGAGGCTGCAGTGATGATTCAAATGATTCATTTCTCATTAGCAGCTTCCTCTTGGTGTTTTAATTTTAAAGCTGTGGTATATTGATGTGTTGATGAAAAGAAGGGATCACCGCTGACACGTCTTCGCTTGTATTCAAAAAAGAAGTTTATTAACAAGAAGAAGAACAGTGTACAAAAATGCCGAATCCTGGAGCATCTCTGTCCAAAATGAGATCTCTCTCCCTCAACCCAAAAGCCTTCCCTTTTTATATGTTGGCTTATCTCCAACACTCCACCTTCTCCGGACAGAGAGAAACCTCCCGTCCAGATGTCCAATGACCTTTGACCTGACCCTTTAACTTTTAGGCTAGCGAATAACCCCATGTCCTGTATCCCATTAGAGAAGACAACCGGGTCATTCAGTCGTCTTGGACCATGCCTATCCCCTTAGGTTAGATGACTTCTAAGCAAATTGTGGAACCCATGAAGTAGAGCATCTATCCAGACATTCCTTCAGTTCCAAACAAGGCACACATACAAAGAAGTATACATAATGGTAATAGCAAGATATTAAAACTAAGAACATTAAGGAGTATAATATACTACATATTTCCCCCCTTCGAGGCTCGTAGAGTCTCGACACATAAAAGATAACATACAATCAAATGATTATCATAATGAAACAAACAGATATTCATATATAATGCTTACAACAAAACAATCATTAACAATAAAACAATTTGTGGAGTGTGAGAGCGAAAACCTGCCTGGCAGCCAATCTTCCTTAAAGTTTCCATCAAACAATCAAGACAGGAAATTCTCTCACGGTCCCTCTGCCTTAGGCAACCACCGTTTAGCACTCCAAACCAATTAGAAAAGAAGAAATTCTTTAAACTTATATGAAATAATTCAACAGATACATATGAAAACCTCAGACAAATAAAATCAAAACAATATCCAATTTCAGGCTGGTCAACCCATCGGATCCTCCATTGGACCTATCCCTGCCTAACATTACTCTCCCTAAACGTCAAAAGAAAAAGAAAACATCTGAGGCTTCAATATCCACATACTAGCAAAACATACAATAGTGAATACATATCATCATAAAAGACATCAAACTTTAATATCAAAAATGCATACAATAAAAACACCAAATTACACTGCAGTTCTTCCACAGTGTCAATCTTCAATGTGGTCAAAATACTTAAGTGTCCATGTTCAGGGCCCTTCAATTCATTCACATTCTTCATGTTTAGATGTCTGAATCTCCTCATAACATCTGGGTCCCCGAACAGTCTGGCACTTTCACAGTGATCTCTCTCCTATATGTTCTAGGAGGGAGAGAAAAAACAAACCAGGATCTTTGCAACAGCAAATACATTTCAAACATCAAATGCACATAAACACATAAATCCCTATATTTTTACAAAATCAGTTTTGCAATTTTATCCACAGACTCTCATCCATTATCCAAGCAGAAGTCCCCTCCTGCTCATGACTTCTCTTCACAAAAATGTGGCAAAAACCTTACAAAATTTTGACAAAAACTTGGTTAACTTGGCAAGTGACTGAGCATCCACCTGGTTATAACTCAATCTATATAAGCAAATAAAATCCATACTATAATCTCCCCCCTTGCAACATGGGCCAACCCATGTGCTTCTTGAATCGTCAGACCTAAGAGGTCTGAGAGCACTATTATCAATCCTTCATGATTCACCAAAGACCAATAGAATCTTAAGTGTCACCTCTGCCTAACCACAACTATTTCTTTATTTCAAGAGCAGCTTCTGTTTGAAATTATCTCAACTTTCTAAGGTAACCATACAACTTCATACTGTGTAAATTAAACTCTTTGAATATACTGTATGTTACTGCAATAAGTGTAGTAAGCTTGCTAAATTTCTAATTTTTCCTTGTATTATTTAATTATACATTTTACACTGGAACTTTAAGAGGCAGCAGCCTCACACTTTGGCTCAAATTGGACCGTTGACCTGAGTGAGTAGTGAATCCCACACTTACACTGGAGACACACAATTTTCTTACCATGTCATGTTCTGTCCTATTTCATTTTATTATGAGAAAGCCAGTTTTGTGGATAATTGAGTGAGACTTATAGGATAAGATATTCTTTTTTTTCTTTTTCTCAACAGTAAACCAACTAATCAACATTTACCAACACAATGAGTTTAAACATACTAAAACCACAACATACTAGAAAGATTTCTTATGCAGGCCTACGTTTCATTTTATTGCACTATGGCAATAACAATAATTCTTAACTATATAAAGGAAAAGATGGAGAATGAAAAACAACAACTGTTTAAACTTCAAATGTCTGCTCATACTACATGTTACTGCCAAAGCAGTGCAATTTTACTTTCTTTACTTTAGCATCTGATGCATGTCAGTTTGGTCAATAGATGCTAAACTACAACTTATGAATTCTACGAGGTTTCATTACTACCAACAAAATCAAAACAATACAACACATGAGTGTTGAGGAGTGGCTGTTCAACACTGCAACATTAACCTCATTCAGACAAGTATAAGTCAAAATATGTCCTTATACTGATGTTGATATTTTACCCTACACTTCCTAAATGTTTACATCTTGCTTTAATAATATGCCAGCCAATGCAGTGGACAGTTGAGATGTAGAAGGAGAACAAATTAACTGGTTTTAATGCTAGTGTCATCACAGAACACAAAAAGTACAGATAGGTATAGGCTCCTGATACCAGTATAGGTATTGTAGTTTTTTTTTTATTTTTGTAGCAGAGCTCAATTGGTTTTGTAAGAGGTACCAGCTGACACCTCCCTTTCAGATTTTCTGGGCAGCCCTAGAATCCTAGCTGCGGACCCCTGAGAGGGTTCACCTGTCCTCGGAATGTCATTAGCTGACCTCTAAAGCCTCTTGGGATTCCTCTGAAATTCCCTTTGAAATTTCCTCCTCCTAGTTTGTTACATGCATGAGCCAAATGACCAACCAATCCACAGATATAACACACTTCAGGAACTTGTTGAAAATTTGGATTAAAGTTTCCTCTTGCTCTCCCTACATTTCCTCGACCTCTTTCTCTCCATGCCTGCTGCTGCAGACCAAAGGTCGGCTGTGTGTTATAAACAAAAGGTACCATTGATAAAGGCTGCGGTGCCTGATACTGAAACTGATTTAGCTGTGATTGTAGCTGTTTACTCTTGGCAAGCCCTCTTGAAAATGAAGGACTCTCTTTC
This sequence comes from Trachurus trachurus, assembly GCF_905171665.1. Taxonomy (NCBI): domain Eukaryota; kingdom Metazoa; phylum Chordata; class Actinopteri; order Carangiformes; family Carangidae; genus Trachurus; species Trachurus trachurus. The sequence continues at coordinate 21,630,395 of NC_139892.1, read as the reverse complement.
CCCAAATCTCCATTACTATCCCTATTCTCATTTTCATCTTTGCTTTCCCTTTCACTTTCTTCTCTTAAATCCTTCTCCCTTTCTGTTCCACCTCTTCTTCTTTCTGCACTAGCCAATAACCTTCTAACTGCTGGATCATATTCTCCCTCAATCTCTTCTAGATCACTCTGTTCTTCCTCTTCTTCACGATCCTTCTTCTTAGTTCTCAGTTTACCTTTAATTTCTAAACACATCGCTGTCTTCTTACTTTTTAAACTTAAATTTGCTTTACCTACTTATATTTCTCGCTCATCCTCATCTTTAATAAGACAGTCACCTTCCTGACTAATCACTGGGAACTGAGGATACATTTCCCTAAACTCCTCCTCCTTCTCATAAGGTGAGGGTCTCTTTACTGGGACCAAATGTGAGAGGAGTATATCAATCTCTACCATCAACTTTTCTACTTTCTTTACATTCTTCTCTACTTCCTCTTGAACCTTATCTTTCTCCTCCTTCTTAGCCTTTGCCCATTGCTGTCCCTCTCTCTCAAACAGCTGGAGCATGTCAAGTTCCGTCTGTCTCTTCTGTTTACGCTTCTCTCCCTTTTTCCCTTTCTTCTCACCTGCCTTATATGTGGACACAAGCACCTGCATTGTTTTAATTACATCTGAGTTAAAAGTCCCTACGACTGGCCATGGTTGGTCAACATTAGACCAACGCTTATGCCACTTCTCTGACATTTCTGCTATACCTTTAATTAAGGGATTATTCTTTTGGACAACTTCAACAGGAGTAATTACTTTTGGATTGTCTATTTTTGACATTTTGATATTCTTCTCTGACTCAGTTTTAATCAGATTATTTTTGTTCTATTTTATTGTGATTTTATTATATCTAATGAATTACTACTAATTGTATTTTAATTACTTATGCTGCTTTAATTGTCACAGTTGATAAAAAACAGATGAAAAGATTTGCCAACTTCAGAAATCAAAAAGAGAGTTCTTTGGGTAAAAATTCACAACGCCAGGTCCACACACAAAGCTCTTCAACTACAAAATCAATAATCTTTACCCAGCAATAACCAAACTGAATCACAAGCCAACAACAAAATCTCACACAAACCAAACACTATTATCCCATTAATGAAATGATCAGTCCTTTGCCAAGCTTTCTTCTATTTAACTACAACATATGTATGATGCAGGTGTATGTACTAAATGTAAATGAGTGTACTATTATCAATCAAACTGAATATGCATCAACAATGTCAACTATAAATGTATGCACAGAGGTATAAATGCAGATACATTTGTCAGAAAGAGTTTGTGGATAAAATCAAACTGGCCTTTATCACTGGATCCAGATGCATGCGCTGTTGTCTGCAAGCCTCAATCCTTGTGATCCAAGCCAGCTGTCCTCTGTCCTCCTCTAGACACACCTCTTAAACTCTGGTCTCCTCCTTGAACTCTCGCTCCATGAAGGGAAGACAAACAAATAGTTCAGTGTTTTATAAAATCACTAGATACACAAAACACATTCCTACTGCAAGTTTTTCCTTTCTTTCAAAAATTCTGTATTATAACTTAAGAACGTTATAATTTTCATAAAAACATTCTCACTTTAAATAAGTGTTTTCTCCCAAAATTAATCAGGCTTTATCAAAAAATTCTCCACCACATAAAAAAGTTCTTCTTCCAGGGTTCATAAGTTTCTTACAGATTTATTTTCCAAAAGTCTCTCTTAAATAGAGGCTCATAGCAAGTTAATCACAAAGTCCCCTTAGAAGATTCATAAGGTTTATTTCTTATTAAACGTCCTTTAAAGGTTCATAAACATCCTTCTCAGGCTCATATTTGTTAACACCTAAAGAACATATTATATATTTAATATAACATATTATAACTTACTCAAACTTCTTATTCTTATACTTTATTCACTCTCATACCTTATTCAACATAAAATCTATCACATTGGCCACATACACAACAAAAAGCAACAAACACAAACATAACACGCAACAAACACAAAACATCCAAATGTACCGGTAAGCGATCACATATTTCTCTTGCTTAATAACTGCAGTTTCTTTCTTCTTTTCAACTTCTCTTTAACTAAAAAACTATTTCCTATTTCTCTGTTATCCTTTTCTTATTTCTTCTTTATTTTCAACTTTACCTTTATTTTCTTCTGTTTATCATTTAGGCTTTCTCTTTATTTTCCTCTTTTAATCCTTTACTTAACTTCTATTTATTTTTCCTTATTCTTATTCCTTATAATTTATTACTTTTAAAATTTCCAAATCCCCCCCTTGGCCAAGGAGTTCTCTTCTTTCTTTACTCTTATTTTATTTTCCTTTAATCCAATTCCTTTTATAACCAATTTTCACATAGCGACCAAAAACACATGACTTACTATTTAGGTGTACATGCTCCTCTACATAACTCTTTAGTTTAGTAGTTAAAGGAAACTATATCTAACTCTTGCACTGTATAATTTCTTAAAAATACACATGTCTAACTGAGTAGATCACAGATGCCGTCACCAATTTTGCTGCTTTTTAGTTCAACTCATGTTACTAATTCAAGCTTTTTACTCTTATTTCTTATTCTCTTCTTTTCCTATTTCTTCATTCTCTTATTTACTCTTCTTCTTCCATCTGTAAGCCTATTTTACCCCAAATTCCCTATTACCCCCCTTTTTGCGTTGCCTGCAGCGCAAACAAAAACCAAAAACCAAAGACCCAAAAACCAAAGACCAAAGACCCCCCTAATTTAGAAAAATTTAGAACGAAAATCAACTTCTAATCATCAAAGCAACAATCACCCACACAAAGAGTCTTAAACGGTGTGACCCAACAGCAAACAGACAACAGCTCCAACAAACAAACCAGCACACAATATTGTGAAAAACTCACACTTCCCAGAAGCCCAGATCGATGCAGGAGCCGGCTGATTAAAGCTGAAGAAAAACTGAAGAGCCACAAACACGTCCAAGTTCGTGACGCCAAAATTGTGGTATATTGATGTGTTGATGAAAAGAAGGGATCACCGCTGACACGTCTTCGCTTGTATTCAAAAAAGAAGTTTATTAACAAGAAGAAGAACAGTGTACAAAAATGCCGAATCCTGGAGCATCTCTGTCCAAAATGAGATCTCTCTCCCTCAACCCAAAAGCCTTCCCTTTTTATATGTTGGCTTATCTCCAACACTCCACCTTCTCCGGACAGAGAGAAACCTCCCGTCCAGATGTCCAATGACCTTTGACCTGACCCTTTAACTTTTAGGCTAGCGAATAACCCCATGTCCTGTATCCCATTAGAGAAGACAACCGGGTCATTCAGTCGTCTTGGACCATGCCTATCCCCTTAGGTTAGATGACTTCTAAGCAAATTGTGGAACCCATGAAGTAGAGCATCTATCCAGACATTCCTTCAGTTCCAAACAAGGCACACATACAAAGAAGTATACATAATGGTAATAGCAAGATATTAAAACTAAGAACATTAAGGAGTATAATATACTACAAAGCTGCGATAATGAGTTTTCCATATGCGAAGGAGGAGAGAGTACTCACATACTTTAGTACTGCAGAAACCGTACATGTACTGTACTGATTGATTGATTGATTGATTGATTGATTGGTTGATTGATTGATTGATTGATTGATTGATTGATTGATTGATTGATTGAATGATTGATTGATTGATTGATTGATTGATTGATTGATTGATTGATTGATTGATTGATTGATTGATTGATTGATTGATTGATTGTTGTCATGAAGACAGCCAGTGCATGACAACAACAATAAAGGCTTTGTTGGGCAGGAGGAGCTCACCTTTAGAGTGTGTACCATGTCGGTTTAGTCCTGCAGTGGCCATGGGTTCTTTTGCTTCATCCAAATATAGACAGAAAATGCCCCCAAAAACAACTTAAAGGGGTAGTTCAACATTTTGGCAAATTGGCCCATTGCCATAATCCCTATAGTTTTAGGAGTAGGTTCATTACCTTTAATTGTCGGTGTAAGCTGTGAATGTGCAGGTCACAACTTGTCCACTGGGGATTGTGTATTTGATGAGTACCAAGAAATCCCATTAGCTGCCGTGGCGTAGCTCTGAGCAGCTTGCGGCTCTACTCCACTGCTCTAAAAATAGCTTGCATCAACAATTAAAGGTAACGAACCTACTCCTAAAACCATATAGGGATTATGGCAATGGGTCAATTTGCCAAAAATGTTGAACTATCCCTTTAAAAACAAAAATAAAGGCTTGATAAAACAATGTCAATGGTGTAGAGTTTAACATTGTAGTGATCAGTGTGGTGGTATTGATTTGACTGGTTTTGGGTGGTTTCCAGGCTGGACAAGAAGGTACAAGTGAGCGCATTTCTCTTTGTGATGGGGAGAGAAGCAGAATCAATTCATGACTTACTGAGGAGGAGGAGGAGGAGGAGGAGGAGGAGGAGGAGGAGGAGGAGGAGGAGGAGGAAGATATCAATCATAATTTACAACTGGACTGGCTTTCAAAAGCATTAGCAGGACACTGTAGAAATCTTTGTGAGAGGCTTTTAGTCCAGTGTTTCGAGTGGCTTAGGATGACCACATTTAGGACCAATTATTCACTGGCAATCAGGATGATCTGAATAAACAACCGAACTACCGCTTATCCATGCAGAGTCTGGAAAAACTTAAACCAATAGGGTGAGGGCGGAGTGCACTGGGGACAGTTTGGCAACATATAGGCTAGAGACAAACAATGCACAGCACTGGGTAATTCAACCAAGTGGCCATGTCTTTGGATTGTGTGGAGAAGCCAGGGAACCGCAGGCACTGAACACCAGACGGTAAAAGAAAAAGAGGCCGACCCAAGAACACCTGGCGTAGGACAGTGGGGGGAGAGCTGAAGGCCCTCCATAAAGACACTGGCCCAAAACAGACAGGAGTGGAAATCCTTTGTTGTAAGTAAACAAGTAAGTAACAGTAGAACCACTGCACATCATGCCACCCATTAAATTCATGTGCAATTCAAAGACTCACATTTACACCTGTCCACCTGCAACATAGTGATTCAAAGGTTTGTAGCTAACAACTTAAATATTATGCCTATAAATTATATGTGAAATGATAAAGTACGGCTGGCAACTGATAATGAAATTATACAAATAACTCCTTGGAGTAATTAATCAATATAATACACTCAACTAATATTTGCAAATGATACAAAAACCATTATCTTACAATAATTCAAATGTGGACAATTGTCAATGTTGTTAATGTACTGTATTGGACAGTGCTCGTGCAACGGCAGTGTATAAGTGGAATTTGGACATTACCTGCGTTTTTTGTGCACATTTAATCACTGGACCTTGTTTTTGCACCAGAAAACAGAAAAGCCTTGACTGAGATGGCCTTACACCACCTGACACCATCAACATGTTGCTGTGGAAGATACCGACCAAAAGAGGGCACCAAAGTCCAACGAAAAGGCTCCTGGGGCTTAACTGGTTTAGTGGAACCAGAAGAGGTAAATTATCTTAGCTTTTAAACTTGATGAACACAATGGAAAACTCTAAACTGGGACTGTTTTATGTGAAGGAAATGGACAAGATGCATTGTCATTACTTTGGCTAAGTGTTCAGCGTTTGAGGACCTCAAGGCAGAAGTAACAGCTTTATTAGAAGAAGATAAAAGACAAGCAGATCAGCATAACTGGTTTGAACCAAGAACAGCACACATAAGAGACTTTGTGGACAATACTGAAAACTGGTGTTCTACAATGTGGAAGAAAAAAGCAGATGCGAATGATGCCAGTGAACTTCATCAAGCATACACACACACACACAAGATGATATTACAACAACACAGCCATGGATTAACAGTAAATCCATCAGTAAATCAGACTCATCTGCTACTCATAGCTCAGTTGCTTCATCTGAAACCTAATTCAATTAAATGTTTGTATGCAATCAAATCAAAGTATAGGCTACACACTGAAATTGAATAAGAAAGGTTGAAGAAAACATCACTGAGAGCGCTGCAATTTGCAGTGCATATTGCTCGGAAATCATGGCAGATCATAAATAGTTATCGGCCATATACAGGCAGGATAGGTAATAAATGTACTGGCTGTATGAATCAGCCAGTGGTAAATTGCAGAATATCACTGCTAATCACCTCAGTGATGCAATATAAGACCTGCTCATGAAGCGGCACAACTGAGATTTCCCAGAATGAAGCTGGTGAGAAACAGAGGCCACTCTTCATCAATAATTGACCAATCAAACAAACATTAAATGACACAAATGACTTGCAGTCCTTGACATAACTATTTGTTGCTACAGAAATGACTTGGAGAATTCAACTTGGAGTAATATAAAAATGAGTAATATGCACAATGATAGAAACAAGTTCAGTAGATGGCAGATCTGTTGTGGACCAGATGGATCACAGAATATTTTCCACTTCTTCAGGAGAGATAAAAGTGACCACAGACGAGCTTCTTACCAGGAGATATCTCATTGATAGTGGACGAATCTGCCCCCTGCTACTCATGCATCATGGACCAAATTAAAAAGACATAAGCAGACTTAAGTGAGATGAGTTAGTGTGCAGACCAAAACCAACACACTGAAGATTCAACAAACTGCACTGCTGAATAAGACTTCAAGAAATGAGGAGGAAGAAAACTTTTGTTTGTAGTGTAAACACTATTATAGATACATTTAGAATATTTTGTGGCTGTATGAATGTGTAAATAAATATTATTTGGTAAGTGTCTGCATGCTCCCTTTAGTCATGTTGTTAGACATGTTAGACGACAAACCATCAAACCATTAGATCTTCAAACAATCAGACCATAGACCGACAACTGAACCATCTGTCACCACCACAGCATAAACCATCACAACATCAGACCACCAGACTACACACAACTAATAATGATACCTTATTTATTGATACAATAGGAATCAGAGTAGTTAGACATTTTTTGTTCATCGCAGAGGAAGCTGTGACTGACCCCTGGCTCTCTGGATTGGCCCTTCTTTCTATTTCATAATCAGGGATTAGAAACATCTGGACTGAACAACAACTCTGAAAATCTATTGAATGATAAATAGTAGGCTAGTTCTTTTGTTTTCCAGGGGAAAGTGGAGGCTCCATGTGAGCTACAGTCACAGCAGAAACCAGGAGACCTCAGACTTTTATTCCTCGTGTGGTCTTATTCACATTGACAGGAAGCTGATGGTACGAGGGTCTGCAGCAGTGGTGGCTGTTTGGACAGATGGTCTGAAGAAAGATAAGACAAATGGTGCACATCTGGACCGCTGCTGGTGGGAAAACACCTCAGGGTGGCCCTACCTGTGGCCCTGAACTTCAGGGGCCTCCGAGGTCCCCAGATGCAACAACAGGAATCAGATCTGAGTTTGTTTGTGCGCTGCTCAGATTCAGACGAGCAGCTCCCACACTACAGAGTGAATGAAATTTAAAAAAAAAAAAAAAAAAAAAAAAAGAGACTTAATGATGTTTTGATTTTCGCTCTGGAGACAAAGAGTAGGAACATTCAGCACCAGAGTCACTGTCAGTAGATCTGCAGTAAAAGGGTTAAACTCCACATTTATCCTCAATGTGTAAATGGACACCACACACACGCACACACAAACACACACACGCACGCACACACCTGACCCCGCCCCTCCGGACCAGCCCCACTGCTGCAGCGAGTGCACTGTCCGGGAAGTTCCCTCAGTTTAATCCAGAGTCGAGCAGGAGGCGCCGGGTTCAGGCAGGGACCGACCCCAGTTCCCGTAGGCTATGTCTCAGACAGAAGGACACGGGACTTAGAGGAGACCGGAGGACAGGAGCGGGGACTCGGACGGGACTTATCAGACTGTTTTCTGGTTCGGATCTTTTTTCTTTTCTTTTTTTTTTTTTTTTTTTTTTTGCTCTATCGCTCAGATCAGGAGGCGGTCTCTCTCAACGCGGTTCGCCTGGTTCAAAACGATCCTAGGGAAGCCTGACACCTCTGTCTTCAATTTTCTTTTCATGACGTCACATAGTCTGATTGATTGATTGATTGATTGATTGATTGATTGATTGATTGATTGATTGATTGACAGACAGGTCATGTGTTGGACCGTGTAGAGTTCTCAGGTATCATCATGGACACGCGCCAGCTGTTGATGGTGATGATATTGATGATGATGATGATGAAGGTGAGTGAACCGATGGCTCTGATTAGTTGATTGACTTGGTATTGATTGTTTTGTCAAGTTCTGAGTGTGGCAGTGACAACAGGATCCTCAGCAGTGACTGATCAGGCTGCAGCTTCTCCTCTCACTGTTTTATCACTGATCATCGCGTTTAATCAATTTGCGAATACATAAATAATAAATAAATGTGATCAGATTGAAAGTCTGAAGAAAAGAATTTGCAGCTGAAATATTTTGATTATTACTGTCAATCCATTCCTCTGCAGCTCCAATCAAACACTGAGCTGACCTTTTGAAACTAGCAGTTTTCATCATGATTATTAATTATTTATTTATTACTTAGGCTACATGAACTCAGGTTTGGATTACTTGAGTTGTGTTAATTGGAAATAAGCGAAACAAACTGCAGACTGAGATGAAGAGATGAGACCGAACCAGCAGAGTCTGCTGGTCCTCCTGGTGACAGATGTTGCAGTCACACAGATGTGTATGATTGCACATGTGTACAGTCCCATAAAATGTTTAATTGCAGTTGACTGCTCAGATCAGACTTTCTCCTCCTCCCGATTAAAAGCCAAAGAGAGAACAGTCCGTAAATCCATCCTCTGACCATGGACTATCCAGACCATAAGATCCTGGACCAGTTCACACTGTGGAGGTCTATCGTGTCAGAGGAGACAAAAACAACATCACCAGTTACATCTGGCCTCAAACATCAAACTTACAGTAGGCTAGGCTATGTTATCTCTGAGCTAAACCATGCGTTGTGCTTATTTAAATAACAGTGAACTGAATCTACTGTGATTCATCCATGTTTACAAGACTTTCCTGGGCCTTAATTGTTCCATCAAGACAGATAAAGGAAAAAATCTCGGCGTATCCAGGCAAGGACAGTTTCATCAAATGTCTTTTTGTACTCGCATCACTTTTTTTCCTGTCCATATTTGGAAACTAGAGTCAACCCTGGCACCCCTCTCCTCCCTCTGTTCATGTGATTATAAGCTAGCATAACAAAAATAGTTAATGTGCCAACGCTGCAGCTGTTACCAACGCAGCAGAGGGGTCATCAGGTCTAGATTAGATCCGACTCCCAAATACAAAAGTCTCTTGCCTGATACATTTTCATTCAGTGTATGAATGAAAAACTAGTTTGTTAGAAGTGATCTAAGATAGATTTATGTAGTTTTTTATGTAGAGTTTCTAAATTGGGTATTATCCATATTCATATCGACTATTAATCAATTATACAATAGATTCAGCCACAAGTCGGGTGAATGGATGGAATATGAGCATGATCAATCTGCTGACTATTGCCTTATTAGCCTACTTACTTTGTGTATTGTATAATAAGCAAAGGCTAACAATGAATTTGATATAGGCTAGGCTACAATTATAATACAATCAATGAATCAATGAAAGTAGCCTGACGAGCCAGACTATACGGAGCAAATATTTTTGCTGCCGCTAGGGTGCGTCTAGATTTCTAGGCTACAATGAAAGTACTTTGCGCACTGACACTGAACACTGAACTGACTTTACCCGAGGAAGGTTTGCGTTGCTGCTGAGGAGAAGCCTGCTCTGGTTTTCCCTTCTGTCTGTGACATGATCTTCTTTTCATTAGTCAACTCTTAGATTTGTTATGTTTTAATCATGTTTAGTATTATGTTTACATGGAACAAGAACCAGAGACAGCTATTTCAAGTTCTTGTTTCTACAGGCCTGTCTTGATTTCACCATCTCAGTCTCCATGAGAGGGTTCAGGAACCAGGATCGGGTGTTTACATGCCACAGTCTGACAGTAAAAAGAGTCCTCTGATCTATCCAGGTTCGAGGAACCTGGAATAGATGTTTCTCTTTCTCCAGTAGCCTACAGCACTTTCTTATGAACACTCAGACCTGTGGCTAAACCCACACAATCTTTGAGTGATTTCTTCCTTTCTGTAAGTTGACCCAAAGGTGTTGCACTAGAAGACTTCGAAATGAAAATACCTTGACACTCTTTTAATCCATTTTTATCCTGTCTGACCAGGGACTGAATGTTTTTTTTTTTAAACAAACCCTGGATCTAGTCTGAGTAAAAGACTCATCGCACAGTGGATATGATTGATATACAGCATGCAGCTCCTGGGTCAGGGGCTGTAGTGTGGAGCATAGAGTTGGATGTGGAGGAGATTCAGAGTATAGTTCACATGTGGGTGACAGATTTCTGAGAGCGAGGCAATCAAAGGGAAACATGAAAGGGAGCAAGAGAGAGGGAGAGAGAGAAAGAAAGAAAGAAGTGTTTAACGTATGGTATCAGTCTACTGCCACACATACACTCTCTGGTCACATGACAGTCCACAAGAAGTTCAGGCCCCCCCCGCCCCTCCCCTCCCAGATGTTGGCTCTCACTCTCCGTCTACACCTGTACAGACAGGTCTGGGTTTTCCCTGCTCAGTGCTGCAGAGTTTGGTCACAGCAGCCTCTGATGGACATCAGAAGAAGTGCAGCCCAGGGGAGGCAGCTGATTGGTCATCACTGGTGATTGTGTTGTGTTGTGTTTTTAGACATCAGGCAGCAGCAGCAGCAGAGTGACGGACACTCACGCTGACCACATGGTCCACAGAGCAGCCAGAACCAAACGCTATGCCATCAATCCTTTGGGACAGAAATGGACTCACCACAACATTACATACAGGTAAAGGCAAGGTTTGCTTGTTAACCTGCATGTAAACAGAGCTCAGCACTATGATCATTGTATTCCAAATATATAATGATTCAGAATAACTAATTGATGTATGGATATACTGCTCAACAAATGTAAGATTTAAAAACATATTGTTAAATGAAGTAGTATTTCAGATGACTTACACTATTGTAAACTTACAGTAGCTAAATGAACTCAAGCACTAAGTAAAAAAAACTGCAGCTCCCATGAAGCTCAGGTGTTCGAGCGCCACCAGTCAGACATACCCTCTGCCTTTCTCTTTGTTTCAGGATCATCAAGTTCCCCAACACTTTGAATGTGGAGGACACCAGGAAGGCCATCAGCATCGCCTTCACCAAGTGGAGTGACGTGTCTCCACTAAGCTTCACAGAGGTTACAGACGGCAACGCCACTACGGACATCACAATCGGTATAAACAAGAGATTGGAGGAATGCGGGGAGGGGGAATCCAGAGTCTCTAATGTGGATTTATAAACCTGACTCCTGTTTGTGTATGTTAGGTTTCTACACCTTTAACCACACCGACTGCTGGTGGTCTCCTCTCCACCCGTGTTTCGATGGTCTGAACGGCGAGCTGGCTCATGCTTTTCTGCCGCCGCGGGGGGAAATCCACTTTGACAACCATGAGTTCTGGATCCTCGGGAAGTCGAGGTTCAGCTGGAAACAAGGTGATTGATCAGTGGTGCTAGAGAAGATGCAGGACTACAGACAGGGGTAGTAAAACGAACAAAAGCTGTACAAAAGGAGAGAATCATGTTGGGGATACAGATTTAATGTTAGTGTAGCAATCGGAGAGTGAGACATTCACCGACATATAAAACATCATCATCGGCGTATAACTGACTCACAGCAAAACACAGTTACCTTTCCTTGTCTAAAACTCCTCTTCTAAGTGCCGGCGTTAAATAAAAAGTAATCTGGTTTAATAAGGAGGCACCTTCGCTTGAATCATTTTGATACATAGTAAGATTAATAATTTATGACCATGGAGTCAAGAATCTAAGTTTGGACTTTCAATGTCAGAATTGATCATGACGACTTTTTATAGCAGGACTGTTTATTTTTTCCACCTGTGGACACCAAAGTCAAATTTTTGACCTAGGGTCCCTGGTGTTTACAGCACTTGAGGTTCTACGGTGGCAAAAAACAAAACAAAAAAACTCAGTGAGCCTTTAATCAATACATTTAAAGTCTAAAATCTAAAATCTGATCAGATCTTGATCTCATTCATTACACTGAACAAGCACAATCAGCTTTAACTAATAGCACGCACATCTTTGCGTTGTGAACAGATGCTATCAGGAGTCAGCAGTTAACAGATGTGGAGACAGTTAATCCAGTTTGGAGGTTTGATGTGAACTAGGCTTCACATCATCAGTCCTCAGTCAGACTGGCTGTCAATGAACGGAGATGATGCAGTTCTGTGGCTACTCTATTTAGGAGTGAACATCGAGGTGAGATGACTCCAACACCTCAACACAACACAAGATCTGTTGTTGGGTGAAGAGGAGGGTGACTATGGTCTGTGGGTCTCTGTGGCCATGTAGACCGACTTCTTCCTCTGGTTCTGCAGGTGTGTGGCTGAACGACTTAGTCCAGGTGGCTGCTCATGAGATCGGTCACGCCCTCGGCCTGTGGCACTCGAGGGACCCTGAGGCCCTGATGCATCCCAACGCCACCTACACAGGACAGAGGAACATCGCTCAGGACGACGTGTGGGGCATCCAGAGACTCTACGGTAACGCTAAGCATGTGGAGTCCACACGCGTACTTAACAGTGGATTAGTTGACTATGATCTATATATGATATGATAGAGGATGTTTCCACCTGACAAGTTCTCTCAGCTGCTGAGTGTTTTCAGCTCATCTATCTACAACTAATCTATCCCTCACCACACCTTGATCACACCTTCATCAGAACCTCCACTACACCTTCATTAGACCTTCACCTGTTAATCTGTTGTTCACCCGTTGTCAACAGGTTGTCTGGATAAGAAGAGAGTCTGTGAGCCCTGGGCTCGACTGGGCTTCTGTGAACGGAGGAAGACTTTCATGAAGAAGAACTGTCCTCATCGCTGTGACCTATGCTATGGTGAGTCTGGATCATAACTCTGACCGGGTTTCTTTGGGAGTCTCCTTTAAGGAGTCGCACTCCAACTGTGGGGCTGGTGTGAGGGTATCGTTGGCCTCTGTGCTGCTGCTGCTGCTGCTGCTGCTGAGGGTATCGTTGGCCTCTGTGCTGCTGCTGCTGCTGCAGCTGAACAGACAGAGACTGATCCTCTCTGTTGAATTGTCCCCGGTATGAAAATAATTTCCTGTCTGTATCTGTGTCTTGTGTTTCTTGCCACACAGAGCCTCTGGAAGCAGTGGCCACTCCAACGCCACCTCCAGCCAATATCAAGATCAAGATGGTTCCCAGGGGGAAGGTGGTGGGTTTCCGCTGTGGAACAAAAAACCCCCGCTCGCCGCCCAAAGTCAGGTCAGCTGATCAATAATCAAGACTGAAGTCATGAGTCAGTGAAATACAATGACTCTAGCTGAGTCAGAGACTGGAAGGATAGATAGATAGATAGATAGATAGATAGATAGATAGATAGATAGATAGATAGATAGATAGATAGATAGATAGATAGATAGATAGATAGATAGATAGATAGATAATGTTCTTCCTTGCTGTTTTTTGCAGCTGGTATAAAGATGGTGAGCAGATCCTGACTTCCATCCCTGGCTACATCGTCATGAAGGACAGAGACCTTCGCATTGTCGCCAACGAGTTCAACGAGGGCGTTTACACCTGCCGCGTCCATCGACGAGGGGACATTGTTTCTGCCAACTCCTGGGCCGTGCGACTGAAACCAGAGCAGCCGTTCAACAGCTGAGGACATCGAAAGACATGGAGTTAAGGAGGACGAATCAACTAATAATGTGCAAGTGTGTTTTATATTTGTAGGACGACGCAACTCGTCAACAACACTCAGTACGACTGCACCTGTGGCCAGAGTCTCAATGGATGCGATTTTTGTGTTTGGACCTTTTTTCCAGGTGTTTCAAATGCAGGTAAACTTGAAGGTGGACACGATTGAACTTCCACAAGTCATCACTGTAAAAACAGACTGAACGCCTTCATCGCAGATCTCTGGGGACAGATGACGAATTCATGGCAGCTCCCTGGTCCTAGCATCATCATGTTCATCAAACCAAGAACATATGAAATTTACCCAAAGTCCAAACTCTTCCATAGTTCACCCATAACTAATCTGTCCGTAATCCTCATGATGATGATGTCATGTTCTTATAATCATTTTGACAGGATATTGTGCACCAATAATCCTGTAAAACTATCCACCTTATGGCATGTCTCGATTAGAGGTCGACCGATTAATCGTTTTGGCCGATTAATCGGCGCCGATAGGACATTTTACAAACTATCGGAATCAGCTGAACTTGGCTCCGATAGTGGCCGATGGCTGCAGTTTTTTCCACAGCGCCATAAACTGCTTCTTCCCTGCCGCTCTCTGTCTCTCTGATCACTGAGGGGCGGGGCTGCTCTTCACACACACACAGAGCATGGGAGAGAGAGAGACAGGGCGAGTGCAGCAGCAGCAGCGGAGAAGTGACCCAGGTGAGGGTAGGTGCGGTGCGACCGCAGTAAGAGAGAGGCGGCAGGTGGAGGGGCTGAACACTGTAGTATTTTCTCTTAATCATATAAGGGTTCCTGCACAGATAATGTGGTGGCGGCTGCCACGCTAAATATGTCACCGCCACCAGCTCACGAGTCAGTGTTTTTTTTTTTTCCCCCTCCGGCTTTTTGTGCTTTTATTTTGAAAGGACAGCTAGAGAGCGACAGGAAGAAGGAAGAGAGAGCGCCGCTACAGCTTCAGAGTTGGGGCAGACGCACAATAATGGCTCTTTACACTACAAAGTTGGGCTCTATGGGCTCTACTCGACTTGGTTTAGGTCCTGTTCCATAACAGCGAGTTCCTCCTCCGCGGGGACGGTGTCGTCATATCACGGCCGCTACGTGCGTCTCGCGCGTCTCGCTCTCTTTTTTCTCTCCTCCCGTCAGCTCCAAACACACTCGTTCAACTCGATCACGATCATTACAGCGTGGTTTTTCTTTTTACAGTCTATGGGTTTTCCACACAGTAGGCTGATTGTAGTGAAACAGTCACCTGTTAATGTACGGCGTAACCACACCACGAGCTAACGTGTCCTGTTTAGTTACAGTCTCCTCTCCTGCAGCGTCACGTCACTACAGCTGATCAGTGTAAACAAACTCGTGTGGAGTTCGGCTGTTCGTCACTCACAGGGTCCAGGGATGATTCAGTGTCCCACATCCTTTAGTTTTACACTAGCTAATAGCTATATATTATTATAAAAAAAAAAAAAAATTAAATAAAAAAAAATTAATTAATATATATAAAAAAAAAAATTCGTGGGGGGGGGGGGGGGGGATATCGGCCGATTAATCGGCTATCGGCTTTTTCCTGCTCCAAACTATCGTTATTATATCGGAATTTAAAAATCCACTATCGGTCGACCTCTAGTCTCGATAACCTGTAAGGTCTTGGTAGACATGTCTGCATAATCCTCCTGGGTTTGATCTGTTGCTTTTATCAGGTACATGCACAGATCGACCTCAGGTGGTGCTCAACCAGGCCTCTGACTAGATAAGTGCCCTTTTGCATTTTTTTCTATTTCTGTTTTCTATTTTCAGTTTTTAAATTTGACCCATGCATCAGTTCTCACCCAAAAGTGTGTCGAATATCTGACGTCTTTGGTGACAACAGAGTATGTCCTAAACATTATATGTCACTGAATTAAACTACTCTTAAAACATCTTGATACAGACTGCCTACATCTGGCAATACCCTCCAGGGGTATACACACCTGTGTGACCTGGCGTAAAATACCACTGTTGATGATGAAAAGGGTGAATGATAATACTGTACCTGAGAACTTCCTGACAAAATGTTTAAGTCTAAAAGCTTACAATAACTCAAATTAAGCATTGCTGAAAAACAAACAATTATTTTTTTGGCTAATTTGCTAAACAGGAAGTCATTTTGTGGAAACTTTTGCTATAATGACAGAGATTTATTGAAGCACCAGGCATTGCATTGGCAGTGATGTCATTCAGACAATGTGGGAGATCAGGGGACCATGTGGGACGGCCTGTGTTACAGTATAAGATTAAAACATAATATAAAGTCATTGATGGTCATCATGGGGAGCTACAAAAATTCAGAGCTCCTACAATTTCAGTTTAGTCGAATTTAATAAAATCTTACTGTAAGTCCACGAGTAATTTTAACCCAAACTGGTCTAAATCAGACATGAAGCTACTTAAAGAGCAACTATGCAAGTCTGGTCGCTTTTCCGCTGTTTTGCTAACCCTCGTCCTGGCCATGTGCATTTGTTTTTAACAAAGCCGGCAGAAAAACAAGCCTTGGAGCAGTGGATAACGTTACAACACATACGATGTTACGACGTGTATCTGTGTAGTATTAACTGACATAAACAAAAGATTATGAGTTAAGGAGCATGTTTGTGTCGCGGTGCCGCTGAGACGAGAGCTGGGACACCGGGGCGGTGGTCCAAGTACTACACTGATGTTGTAAGGTTGGTTTTCAGCCGTGAGACATGAGGGTGCCCTTTTTATTGGTTTTAAGGACCTGCCCCCCAGTTGTCTGTGTGTGTGGCCCTGGGCATCATATTCATGTGGTGTTGATAGGATGTCATGTCGTCATAAACCTGTAGGAGATCATGTGGTGGAAAAGCCAAACACAATGTTCATGAAACAATTCATGTTTATGTTGCCTGTCTGTAGAAAGCCATGTCCCTGTAATCCTGAAGAATGACTTTCCCACAGTGCGATGTCATCGACCAGTTTAGTCTCTGCAGCCTAATTATGTTGACATGTTGATGATCTCATAAAAGTCTTTTCAGGAAATCCTCATAAACCTCTGATGGGATCTCGTGTCCTCTGTAGAACCTCAGGTACCTGTAGCATTTAAGACGTGATGTCATGTAAATCTTAATAATCTCGGTTAAACTTCATGTGTGTGGTGTTTGATGTGGATCAGTACAGTCATGATATAGTCTGTAGAACCCATGTATATATCAAAGTGCTGCTAAATTACAGCGCAATAGTTAGTTGTGTATCTTTGCTTCGCGTTCGCCTCGTGGCACTAATAATGTGATCCTGCCAGTGACCACTGACCTTTAACAATGCTGATTCCCAGTGACTCTCCCAATCAAACTGAGAGTTTTGTCCACTGAATGAGCAAAGCTGTGAGCTGTTCGTCACGTAATATTCATGTAGTGACCACTGTTGGTACTGCAGGTCAGACACCATAACATCATTTACCTTTGACTGTCTGTGATGAAATATGAAACAGCAATAAGTGATGTGTTTGGGATCTGATGGCAGGGCGTGTCTTGGACTCATTTAAATATAATTCATCTCTTTTTGAACATCTTTTTTTAAATTTTTATTATTAGCAAAGATGACAACAGAAACATTCTCATGTGTAGCCAAAGCTGAGCCAGTCACCTTGTTTCTAATGTTTCATCAGTGTTTATGTTCAGACTGCTGTCACTATTCAGCTGGAGTGAGATGGTAATAAAACATTATGCAATAAAAATAACTTTTTTCTTCAATCAGATGTTGAGCAGTCTTTTCCCAGACCAGTAAATCAGAGATAATAAAGAACACATTGATGATTCAGCTCAATCGGTTCAGGCTGGACAATAACATGGTGTATTAACTGGAGCCACTGGAGACTTGAGACTGAGACCTGAAACTGCTGCAGTGAAACCAGCTGATTAGACGGGGACTTCATCCTAGCAGGTGATGAACAGACCTAAACCAGCTGACACGAGACTGATTGATGATCGGATAGGATGATGAACAGTTTTCAGCTTCACATATTGACCCCCACATCGTCCAGACATAGGCTATAGCCTACCTTGTTGATTATCATTTAAAAACAAATCAAACATTGAATGTTTTCAGTTAAAACTCAATGACCGAATGAGTACAAGATAATCTGATATTTAATTACATTAATTAAGATGATATGAAATCTGTAATTTCAGTCTGTTTCCCCTGACGCTCATTTTACTGTACAAGATGTACAACAGAAATAATAATAATAATAATAATAATAATAATAATAATAATAATAATAATAATAATAATAATAATAATAATAATAACAGGGAAAATTTATAAAAACAGTAACATGTCTGTGAGATTCTTTGGCCACAATGCGACATCACAGCAGGAGTCAGACTGAGCTTCAGACATATTTGTAAAATCTTCCGGAGAAGACAGACGGGAACAAAGCCTCCACACAAAGACTTGTCTGGTTTTAACCCTCTCTGACCCAGTTTTGGTGTTTTCTGTCTGACTGCACCATGATGTGGGTCAAAGTGGCTTCGTCCACACTGATACAGTAAATCTGACTCATCAGGTCCACAATAAAAACATCTGACTGCATTAATTTTCATAGGAACACAATGAAAATGAAGATATTTTAATATTAGAATGAAGTAAACATTAATCTCTCTGTGTGTGTGTGTGTGTGTGTGCGTGCCATACTTTAGTACAGAACAGATAAATACTTGGCAGTCAGCAACATTTTAATGAACACCACTAATGACCTGTATTGTGAATACTATAAACAAACGTTTCCAAATAAGTATTTTAATGAAACAAATTAGCATTTAGACTAAAACAGAAATAGAAGTCTAGTGAACTGAGGTGTCACAAAGACAAAAGATGATGTTGACAGTTTTTGTTCAGCATTTTTGTAGAAAAGAATGTTACGTTATATAAATAGCCTATTAATTATATATATTCATTACATTCATCATTAATAGAGTTGAATATTGAGATGTTTAAAATGATGTCAGATTTCAGGAAGTTTAGATAAAATATGTTATGTATGTTCATGTCATGACTAAATATGTCAGGGTTATGGATTTGTTGTTTGGACTGCAGCTCGTTATTAGCAAAAATTGTTTGCTTAAAATGAGTCTTAATTTCTCACAATTTTCTCTGAAGTCTGAGTCAGACCTGTTCTCCACCAACATCTGGGCTGATGTGAAGCAGTGTTTCATTGTGGGACAGACTCTCCTACATTGCTCTGCTCTGCCTGCTCTGTCTCTACTGGTCTTTATTGGTCTCCACTCAGCGCCTGTCCAGCAGCGCCACCGTGTGGATAAATCATTGCACTGCAGCAGGTCGGTGACCGGCTTGTGCCACGTGACCCACCGTGTCTCCATTGTGTGGGACACGTCACAGTTTCGTTGTCGGTGCTTTGATTTACGTGAGGCACCTTGTTAGTAGCATTATAATAATTTACATCCTAAGCAGCAGCAGTAATAGTGGAAGCACTGAAGCCCACCACATTAACCCATTCATCACATTCTTCCATTGCATTATTAGATTATAAATATTTTTATTGAAAAACTTGTCAGTGACATAATGAAAAGCACAGAAGTGAGACAGCAGGTGGAGAGAGAGCACAGTGGCACAGAGGGACAGCAGGGCTGTGCTGGTCCAGATAAAAGCTTCATTTGGCTGTAACTCATTAACCTGAGCAGTAAACCATGTGACCCACGTGGCGGTAGACGTCGCTCGCTGGTGAACGAAGCCTTGAGCAAACAACTGGGCCAGAAAACCTTTGTTTTCACAAAGCTCCATTTGACCATCACTACCTCTGATGTACAGAGAGACGAGAGACGTCGTCGCGTTGAACTCAAGTCGCTGCATTTCACCAAAAAAACCTGAGAACAATCAGAGGTGAAAACAAACGACAGCGTCCAACCACAGCGGCGTCTTCACCTCCGCTGTCGGAGCAGCAGTCACAGCCAGGAACACAGAAACACTGATGGACACACGGCCGAGACGGTCGACTCTCTACAGCACTGAAACACTTTGTTCAGGTGAGGCTCCTGCACACAGTGCACACACACCTGTCAGCACCTCCGAGCCCTCTGGTGCACACTGAGGAGGAGGAGGAGGAGGAGGAGGGAGAGGAGGAGGAGGAGGAGGAAGAGGAGGAAGAGGAGGAAGAGGAGGAAGAGGAGGAAGAGGTCAGATCAGCTGGAATGTGATGAGGACAGACGTCTGATACAACACAAACACGGATTAATTTATTTTGGTCTAGAGTAATCACTGGAACAGCTTTCAGGGTGGACTCTGACCCCTCCCCCCTTGAGTTGTGCTGATAAGGCGGGGGCGGGGTCAGAGCGCAGGTAAACAGAGAAAGGCACATGTATGGCTTGTTTACAGGCAGGAGACTGTGAGAAGGTCACAGCAGAGACATTAGATCAACACAGATAACTGGGATAAACACTGGTCTTCGGGGGTCCGTGGGGGGCGGGAGGGGCCGCCTGGTCCGTGGGGGGCGGGGTCAGTGGGTCGGTGGGTGGGTGGGGGGCGAGGCCTGGTTTTCGGGGTTTGTTTGGTCGCATCTGTGCAGAGTTCAGGGAATGTTTTGATGGGGTGGGTTTCGGGGCAGGAAAGCGACAGTCTGATGACAGCGGCACTTGCAGTTCCTTCGTCATGGTGACCATCGTAAGCCCCGCCCCCCCCTGCCGGTAACGTCACTTTACATGCCCATCCTGATGCTCTGGATGATCTGGAAGATGGCTGCAGAGGAGAAGAGAGTCGGACACACAGGAGAGAGTCAGTCACCGGCTGTTTCTGATCCATTGATGAAGCTGATTTATTGATAATAAATGGGTCCTATGTTGAACTGTGTAAATCACTGAGCTTTAGCAGAGAACATGAACGCAACACCTCCACCTCGTATGTAATAGGTGTGTAGCGCCATTTATTATTTAAAATACTATGGTCCATTTAGAGGGGCAGGGTATTGTTTTTGTGCCATATTTATTGATTATCTTAATACTTTTGTGCACTTTATTCTGATTTTATCATGAACTGTATTGGGTGTATGTTGTGTTTTTATGTCAGTGTGTGAAGCCCAATGAAACAAATCCCAATCAACAATGTTGTTGACATGGCAATAAAGTATTGAAACTTGAAACTTCTTTGAGACGCCTTTGTGTTCAATAAATGTTTGATTTCCTTGTTTATTTTAATATCCGCATGCTACTGTAGCAATCATTCACACTGAGCATCGTGAACCGATTTATTATCTGATTATCTGACTATATAAGCTGATGAGTCAGCGCCGAACGACGGACTTTGATGTTTGTCTGTTTGATCAGTGGCTAAACGCTCTGTGACAGAGTGAGGCCTCTGAGCATGCTCAGATAAAACCCACGTTATCTTCTAGCTGCTGCCAAAAGAAACACACCTGTTCCAGCAGGTGTTTTTAACTCACACCGACTCTCGGAGAGCGCCGTGACCTTGGCGGTGTTTTGTTTTCCGCTCTGACTGACCTGATGGTCGGCGTGAACGCAGGGCGGAGTATAAAACAACCAATCAATCAAAACCTGGAGCGACAGTGAGCTCAGCGTCATGTCAACATGGAGGTGGTCTCAGGTGCTGCAGCTGGAGGACGCGGCCTCCGTCCCACTCCCACCCCTCTGCCCCAGGTCATGTGACCTGGTGACACTCTGCACCGCCACCAACGGTCTGACCGTATTTATGACCAGCACGCTACAGTGATGATGTCACATTTTAATTTACTGTTAATAGCTTATTATTTTTGCTGATTAAAACTTATATGTTTATTGATCAGTGATTTGTGTATTATGTTCTTATATTTTTTTTAAATGTATGTTTATTACTAAACTCAAGGCAAAAAATGTATAAACATTCATTAAAAAATTATACAAACTATAAATATGTATAATTAAGCAGCTAGTGCTACAATATTCCTGAGACGACGGGGTGTCTGTTAGATTTTTAGCGTTTATAATAATAATGATAATCAAAATCATCATCATCATCATCATAACACCATTTGTAGTTGAACACCCTGAGATGTTTTGGAGATATTTTTCCAGGAAACTCAATCATTTAACTGATAATTAAGTCAGTAACAATCTGAACATATGTGAGGTGAGTGTGTGTCCGTGTCAGACTTTATATGAATTTGTTGGTTCCTGAGAGAAGATAAAATGTCTGATTTTCAGTGTGTGAGTGTTAGAGAAAAAGAAAAGAGAAGAAAAGAGGAAGAGGAGGACTCACCTGATCCACAGACAACGAAGATGAAGAGAGCGAGCAGCCAGGGACCCACACCTTTGTCCTCAGCGATGTTCCTCTGAAAACACACAGACAGAAGAGATGAACAACCACAGCAGGACATCATCAGTAACTAACTTCTTCTCAGTCCGTTCTCGTTCCACCGCCGCCTCTGTTTGGTTTCACTCCGTCTGTGTGCGTGTTTACTGCGACTTCAACTGTTGCTTGTTTGTGTGTTTTAAGTGTCTCCATATGTGTCTTCACGTGTGAGGCCTGTTTGATGTAGATGAATCATGTGACCTATTCATGTTGATAACTGATCGGTTGATTGTGTCCGATGTTAACCTTTAATATATGTGTAGAAGTCCATGTGTGTGTGTGTGTGTTGGATGGTGGTGCCTCAGTGCTGACTGAGCTGTAGTTCAGTGAGTGAAACTGAGAAACGCTTCACAGTGATTGATCTTGTGGTTTGACAGAAGCTGTTTTTACTAGGTGAACTGAATATTGAGTGAATCTGAGGAAAAGACAAATCAGCTGGTTGTCTCTCTCCAAGCATTTCTTCAATCATCAATCATCATTCATGGACTAAAACTAATCAAGGCCATCAATCAGTTCAGTGGGTGATGATGACGAGTAGTTTGAGCTCTGTATTGATCCATATGGTAACTCAGCCTGACACATTCATTCATCCAGACACAAACCAGTTTAACAGATAATTATAAGAATGACCGATGATGACAACAGAAGATTTATAGAGCATCTAGGAAGAGTTAAAGACAACTTCCTAATTTCGCAAGTCTGAGTCTCGGTGTAAACGGTGCTGGCCAGAGACCGACTGGTTTTTCCAGATCGTCTACGTGGACCAGGACCACAGAGACTTTCAGCAGCAGTTTTAAGACATTAAGGTTTATGTTTTCTATTATTATTATTATTACTATTATCGTATTCTCGGTGGAGAGACGTTCGTTGTTAAACTCACCGTTGACCTGATCACGTTTCCTCGCTGAGTGATGTTCTTGCTGTGCTTCTCGTTGGCCATGCGGATCCTCTGTTTGGCGACCATCTTGACTTCTTTTTCTCTGCCGCTTCGGTTGGTTTTTAAAAATGTTTTTTAATTCGGTTTTCGTTTGTAGGACTTTGTTTGAGTCGCTGGCCTTTCTTTCCTCCGGACGCGGACGGACTGGGAGATCCTCAGACTTGTCTACGTACTCAAAAACCTACAGCCCTGCCCCTGGTCCCGCCCCTCGCTGCCCGCAGGTTCCGTACACTCCCACACAAAGCTACCGTCTATCAGGACACAACTTCCTGTCCGCTCCTTCAAATTAAAGGTCACCTCCAGTCGCTTTGACGCAGTTCACGCAATCACACATTACACAGGCATTAGCAGTTTGAGAAACTACATTAAGAGGCGTGGGAAAGACGTTTTGTCATCAAAGTTATTGAGAAAAAGCTCATTTTATCCTTAGTTTACCTTATAACGCTTACCAGTGATTTTACTTTGAAAGCGGAAGTTGTGTTGTCTTCAGTTACTTTACGTTAACTTGACGCAGCTTTAAATTTTACACGTTTTAAAAAATTGGCTTTTATTCTTTTTTTCGGAAACAATATGCGGTATGTGTGCTAATGTGTTGGAGAGCGGTATCGTTGATGTGTGGATGGTTTATTTTAATTTTAAATGTGATTTTTAGGCGACGTGTTTTAAATGAATAACTGCTTGTATGCTGATGTGGCACTGAGAGACCCGCCTCTCGTTAGGTTACGTATTTCCGGGACACGTTTTTTCTCTTTCCGGTATACAAACATGGCGCCCCCCGTTCCGCTGTTAGCAGGTGGGTAATTTAAGACCTAATTTAACTCTCTGTACACTTGTGTTTAAAATAATTACACCGTCATGCTGCTGAACACCTGCGGCCACAGGTAGAGAGCGGAACACGCGCTCAACCGCCCGCCACACTTTGTTCACTCGTTTAAAAAAAAACTTGATTAAAGATTGAACCAAACTCATTGTAAAATCCAATCAATTTTAATGTGATTTGCTTTTAGTAAATGTATTCAGTCTAAAACAAAACGAATCAGACTGAATATAAATCATCATAGCCTGCTGCTTTATTCGGCAGAATAAAATGCACAAGAGATAACACCCCAAGCAGAAAAAATATTTTTCAAAACTTGACCATGCCGTCCAAACTGTGGCATTACAGACTATGACAGAGCAGTGGGAATAAATGACCAGCTGGATATTAACAGTTAAAACCACCACAGTAATGGTTGTTTGAAAACTGCACTTATACCAAATTAAAAGAGTCAGGTAGCGACACAGTAAATGTCTTCCGTGTGTTTTATGTGACAGGCTAGTCGGCCTCTCAACACGGATTTCTCAAATCAGTGTTTTTCTAAAGCAGATCTCCCGATTTACTCTGTACAATTGAAAAGAAATAAGCCAACAAAGCACACCAACTAGATTTATTAATGATATATGACCTACATCATCCATCTCTCTGTGACCCAGAGAATAGAAAAACATATCCATCAACCCATTCGTTGTTTATAGACTAAATGAACAGACTGGCATGATTTGCCTATAAATAAAATCCACAACTTGTTAATGTCCCTAAAAACTACTATTTCCTAACCAGGTTTGGTCACCATCTCATTGTCACTGAAAGCTTTGCAAAAAAACAAACAAACATGTGACCTGTCATCATGATGTCTAGTCTTCATTAATTAGCCTACAGCTCGGGCTGATGCAGATCAGTTTATGGAAAGAAGGCATGAGCACAATCTGAATGATTATATCTGGTTTTACTGTGGACTTGGGACACTGTTTGATCTTCTGATGTGTTATTTGGAGGTTGATGGGGATGGAGATAGCAGTCAGCTACAGGTCTACATCTACCACAGTTCACTTCCACCTCCAGGACTTTGTGTCTAATATATGTTCTGAACATTACATCCCATGTTCAGCCAGATGTGTTTCAGTCTGCAGCTGTTGCTGTTGGTCTCTGTATTTACTTCACTGATTGCTGAACTTCTATGTTTTCAGTGCGTGGCTCAGACGGCACATCTCTGCTCTGTGGTCCTCCTAAGTGTGAGCAGCATGCAGCATTCACCAGGTAAAACACCTCAGATCAGCGCCTCCATCATGTACAGCCTCTCTGTGCAGCCATCTATTAGCACATGTATCCTCATTAAACTGTGTGTGTGTGTGTGTTGTCAGGGACTCCCGGCCCAGCAGGGGTGTCATCTTCAGCAGAGATGGGACACTGTTCGGCTGGTGCAACGGACAGAGGTAAAACTGACACAATGTGAAGGGTCAGTTCGATAAAAATGACAAAAACACTTGTTCTTTGTTTTTAAGACTCATAGCCGATCTGTGGTGCAGTACACCCGAGCAGAGTCACACCCCACATTTTATTTGTCTGACCTCTCTCTCTCTCTCAGTGTCTCTGTGGTGAAATCTTCAGATGGCTCCATTGTGTCGACCTTTGACCTCCCTAAGACGGCTCTGCTGCGGTTCTCTCCTCTGAACACCATCCTGGTCACATGGCAACCATACAGCAGTAAGACCACGAGACAACCCGAGACAAAATCAAATTCAGATAACGATCAGATGAAGGAGCCAATCACGCACAGAGTAGAAGCTTTTTGTGATGAGACAGGAAGTGACATTGTATTAACTCAAAGAGCAGAACTGGGCACTGTAAGAGAAGAGGATGACTCAGCATCACTGTGGCGTGTGTGTGTGTGTTTGTGTTTTTGTGTGTGTTGTTGCAGAGAGCGCAGACAGTCCTCAGGGTGATGCGAACCTCCAGCTGTGGGATGTGCAGAGCGGTCAGCTGGTCAAAGCTCTGTATCAGAAGAAGGTGGACTCCTGGTCAGTGTGAACACACTCCTCTGGTCACACGTCACGAATGTGATAAGCAACACTCAGACTGTTTTAGGGAGTGTTAATTAGTTGATGTCCCAGTTGGAGTTTCCTTATTGGCTGTCACTCTTTTAAAATGAATTTGAAGTAGTTTCTATTGGGAAGCATCCACTATCATATGATTTGAGAATTGGTCTTATCTCCTGCACATGTCCTCTCCTTCATGAGCACATGTGGTGGGTGATGATGCTTTGTGTGGACTGAAGGTGTGTGTGTGTGTGTGTGTGTGTGTGTGTGTGTGCAGGTGTCCCAGCTGGTCTGATGATGAGAAGATCGCTGTCAGGAGCGTCAACAACGAGCTGCACTTCTACGAGAACAATGACTTCAGTAAGAAACCACGTCTGACTGAGACTCAGGTCCGACACACACAAACACACACACACACTTAGTGGTGGGTCAAATATCAGTTACACCCAATGTGTAGCCACTCGTGCCACGTGGGATGTAGTAAATATGTAGTTAACACTGCAAACATTGATTTTACTGTCAAGTCAAGTGAACTTTATTGTCCCTCAAGCGGAAACTTGTGGGCACAGAGCTACAGTCCGTTGCTTCATAGTGTTAGACAGACATTATCACAAAGAAATAATAAAAACATTATCCTGAAAAACAGAAGCAACACAGATCAGCAACATCACATAAAATGACGCTGGGTTTAATAAGTTAAGATTGCACGTTGCTCTATTGCACCAGATTTTTTTTTTTTTTTTTCAAAGGAGGTTAAATCGAAAGCAACTGGACTTAGTTATTTCCTAGACAAATAACTAAGTCCAGTTGCTTTCGATTTAACCTCCTTTGAAATACTATGACCTGGACAAATGAGAATATGCACCGGCCTATTGCACCAGAGTTTATCAGTGTTCAGCAGCTTAATGAAGGTTGGACAGAATTATAACTTTGATTTACGATTTACTGCGATTTGATTTACATTTTGGTATTTAAATCTTCTCCCTGATGAGAAAAGTGCGTATTCTGGGAACAGGAGATGAAATGAGCTTGAAAGGAGCTTGTTTCACTACTGTGTTGTTGTAAAAACTCTCTGACTCATATTTTTTCATCACAATTATCTATATGCTGTCTTGTGCAGGCTGGTCAGCTCCTTCTTCAGATGGATTGTAAGATTAACCAAACCAAGCAGTAATCCCATATCTGATGATGCTTTCAAGAATGGCTCTGTAGAAAATCAGCATGATTAAAGATGTATTGAATTATGGTCCGAATTCGAGAGGGGGGGGGCTGAAGGTATGAAGCATTTGTCAAGTATTCTGTTGTTCCTGTCGCTTCTCACATATTTATGAAAGCCTGATAGGACAAAAGATAGACGCTCCGGGTGTAGTTCATGTGTGCAGCCGCCCTACCAGTACCTGCCCTGTCGTAGGTCAGGACCTGATGTTCACACTGTCTCCGTGTTAAACCAGAGCCTTTATGTTTCAGACTCCATCGCCAACAAGCTTCACATGCAGAAGGTCTCAGACTTTGTGTTGTCCCCCGGAGGACAGCCCAGCAAGGTGAGGACCCACAGCCTCTGAACAACACACCCTGTCCAACCCGGACACGTCCCCTCATCATGTCTCTGTCCCGTTCGTCCCCTCCAGGTAGTGGTCTATGTCCCAGGCAGTAAAGGAGCCCCCTCATTTGTGCGTTTGTACCAGTACCCAGCGCTGGGGGGGCCGACTGCAGCGCTCGCCAACAAGAGCTTCTTCAAGGCCGACAGGGTCACCATGCAGTGGAACAAGAAAGGTGGAGGGAGTTCAGAGAAACCTCATGTCCAGGGTCCAGGAAGTCCGAGACCTTGACCTCTGTCTCTGTTCCCTCTGTTGTGTTTCAGCCTCAGCAGTTCTGGTGACAGCGAGCACCGAGGTGGACAAGACCGGAGCTTCATATTACGGAGAGCAGACGCTGCATTACCTGGGTGTGAATGGAGAGACGTCTATGGTTCAGCTCGGTGAGTACTGAGCTGGACAGACCACTTCCTGGTCTTCTGCCCCCACAGTTTTTGTTCTGGGCTCAGGGGATGAATTCTTCTTGCTGTAGCTGCAGGTCTACAACAATATCATGTCCACATCAGAGAATCTGATGAACGGAACTGGTCTTTGCATGAACTCAGGACGAAATCCTCTTTGTGTGTCTTTTCAGCGAAGAACGGTCCGATCTATGATGTCGCCTGGAGTCCAAACTCTGCAGAGTTCTGTGTGGTCTACGGCTTCATGCCCGCCAAAGCCACCATCTTCAACCTCAAATGTGACCCTGTGTTCGATTTTGGAACCGGACCGAGAAACGCTGCCTACTACAGGTGAGGCCTTGTTGTTGCTTCTGATGCCACGTTCATGTTACCTGAGCTTTCAGCAGGGCCACTGAGCTTCTTCACAGATTGTTGTGTCAGTAGCTCAGACATCCTGTCAGACATTGACCAGTCTGCCTGTCTCCAGTCCTCAGGGACACATGCTGGTCCTGGCTGGCTTTGGAAACCTGCGGGGGCAGATGGAGGTCTGGGATGTTAAGAAATATAAACAGGTGAGGAGGAAGAGGAGCAGCACAGTGAGTCAACACTGATGAAACAGCAGGAGCTGCTGCTGATATTTCAGACCCTTAAAGGTCCAGTGTGTAATAATAGGTTTATTGGCAAAATCTGGATATACTTGCCATAAATATATTTGTGTATAATCGCTATAAAATAAAATAAAATTAGTTTGGTTTTCGTAGCCTTATAATTCTTCTTTTATATCTACATATAGCAAGGGTCTTGCTTTAGAGAGTGTCGCCATCTTGCGCCGCCATGTTTGGCGAATGGAAAATCCAGCCAGTGAGCACGTTTCGCGACTTGCGAGTTTCGCGTGCATAAATAAACCAATGAGTTATAAACCTGAAAGTTTGCGAATGGATCATCAACGCACAAGTCTTTTTGTCCTCGGAGGCCACCGTCATTTTGCAGGCAGGAGGGGGCTGCAATTTAGAATCTGAATGCTAGATATCACGGTTTCCCCCCCCATTTTACACACTGGAACTTTAAGTCAAGACACACTTTCATATTCATTGTGTTGTGGTTCAAACCTCAGTGCTGTCCTGTACACAGACGTGCTGTCAGACCAGCTGACTCCTCGCTGCTGAAGCCAGTCTAACGTCTCTCTGTCCTCTCAGGTGTCCAAACCTGAGGCTCCAGACGCCACACATTTTTCCTGGTCTCCTGATGGCGAGCACGTCATCACAGCGACCTGTTCCCCCCGGCTGCGTGTCAGTAACGGCTATAAGATCTGGCACTACACCGGCCCAGTGTTGCATAAATGGGACGTGGCCGCCGGCTCGGAGCTGTGGGAGGTTCGCTGGCAGCCGTTCCCCGACGGCAGCTTCCCCGAGCGACCCATCAAGTACCAGGCAGCAGCAGCCAGCGAGCTGGGGACCACGCAGGCCGCGCCCACACAGGCCTACCGCCCTCCCGCACTCAGACACCTGCCGGCCACTGCCAGCTCTAAACTGGTGAGGAAGGAACGCTGAACTGGTTCACAGGGTTTCATTTGTTGACTTAAATCACAGGTTAAAGCAGAAGTAAGCGGAATGTTTGTGTTAATATAAGTCTTAAATAGTTATATCTTCCGACGGCAATCACTTATATAGAGTGTTTGGTCTGAAACACGGGTCTGTCAGTCACTCTGCTCTGCTGTAAGCCGAGGAGAAAACGTTCCTTGTATCCTACAACCTTTATCCAATGAGGAGAGAGAACGGCATAAAGGGGCGATCCTCTGTGTGTGTGCAGCCAAGGGATGCGCGTGCATGTGGTGACGTAGGGACGAGGGCGGGGACTGCTAACTCCATCGGCTGACAAGAAGTTAGCCAAAACGACCGGATCGCTTACTTCTGCTTTAAGAGAAATGAACATGATTGTCTCTGGTGTCTCATATCAAAACCATATCGACCACTGATGTTTCTCTCTCTCTCTGCTCTGAACCCGTCCGTCAGCATGAGGAGGAGCTGCCACAGAACATGCGTCCAGGCGCTGCAGGGGAGAAGAGTCTTTCTAAAGCAGCTCTGAAGAACCAGAGGAAACGAGAGGCTAAGAAGGCAGCGAAACAGGTGAACGGATGCACTCGCCTATGGACTGTTTGAATCACCCGTCCTCTCTCTGCAGGTCTCGTTAATGTTGACGGTTCTGTGGCTGTCGGTAACGTTCATGTGTTCACAGCTGTATTCAGGCAGTGGTTTGTACCTGACGTACCTCGGTGTGAAACTGCAGGAACCTGTGGCTGGTTTCACAATGACATCACACACGCTGTAGTGTTAAGCCAAACCTAGCTCTGGTTTTGCCGTTTTGTACACATGGAAATTTTGAGTGAATAAATCTCAAAACACCGCTCCAGCGCTTTCGTGTCGACAACCAAAATGCATCTTTTGTGAAACGATGTCACAGCCCCTCTTTAACCTGTAACCTGAGCCACACCGCTCAATGTCACGTAATGTTTGAAGGTCACGTATCCTTCAAACTGTCCAGCTCATAAACAGTATTGATTTTAATTCATGTTGTATTTTTTTTGCCCATAAAGATCAACTGTACTTGTGAGTCCAGGTTGTGACTCCTCTTACTGTATTGATCTCTGGTTCTGTTCGGTTCTGCAGGAGTCAAAGTCTGAACCTGAACCTGAACCTGCGACCGACGTCGCGCCCGTCACCAACAGCCAACCAGAGCCCAGCAGCGGTGACCTGGAGACAGACAAGAAGATCAAGAATCTAAAGAAGGTGAAGACAGACTCAGAGTCACATGATTAGAAGCAGAGAGGGGATTGGCTGTTAGTGAGGTTTGACTCTGCTGTGTGTGTATGTGTGTGTGTGGGCTCGTATACACCATCAGTGTGTCTCTATGTTTCTGTGTTTTAGAAACTTAAAGCCATTGAGGAGCTGAAGGAGCAGCAGGCGACGGGAAAAGTCCTACAGAAGAACCAGGTGAGACAGTTTCTCTGTCCTCTCACATCCTGTTACAGTTGGTTACCTTTGAAGTCCTATTGACAGTTGAGATGGTTTCGTTAGAGAAAACTGATTTGAAATAGGCTGGTTTAAAAACCAGAGCTTCATGTGTCACTACATCCACCTGACAGCTTCTGTCACGATGACCACATTCTGATTTTTAAACCTAAAATAATCAATAAGTCAATGATGTATTAATGAAACAAGCTTTACTCAGCTCACCTGTGCATCAGTCAGAATCAGAACTTTACTTTTATTTTGAAGGTGACGCTTTTATAAGTAAAAACATCTTCATCTTCTGCTACTGATTATCGTACTTTACTGCAGCAACTCATCAAAGTAGCTATTTGTAGTTGATTTTTGGATGATTTAACTTCATATGTGTGCATGTGAAATTCTGAGCACAACAGAATGATGTATTGATTTTACAACACGACTGATCACTGATCAATAGTAAGTAAATGTTTAGGTGAGACTGACCTAGACTGTGTTTCTGCAGCTGGAGAAGGTTCAGAAGGAGGACCAGCTGCTGAAGGAGCTGGAGGAGCTGCAAATCCAACAGTAGGGGGAGCGGCAGGAGCCACGGAAACACAACTCCAAATCCCACAACCCATCATTCTCACACAGACGAGGAGTTGTGTGTGCCACTGAAACAAAGAGCTGTGGTCATGGAGTTCTTATAGATTTGTTTGATGCATCTGCCTGAGATGAATTGATCCCTCTGCTGCCAGTTTTGCACCAAATAATGTGAGTGTGTGTGTGTGTGTGTGTATGCGCGCGCATGGTAAAGAGATAGTAGGTAATTGCACCCTGTTGCTGTGCAACATCTGTACAGATGCTGAAGCCTTTGACAGTGTTCCTTTCAGAATTAAAGCCTCTCATCTGGTCACAATTGACAGCTAAGTTACTTTTTTATTGTTCAAAACATTTTTAATTTTTAAAACATATTACAAATATAGGAAACAATGACAACTTCTGAAATAAAATGGTGAAATGTGAATACAGTATGAATGTATAGAATAAAAGGAAAAAAGGCAATAAAAATGAGGATGATGAAGAAACAAAATATATTATTTACTGGTGTGATTACCGGACAAGACAACTGTGTCCCAGGCACAGTGATGACTGATGACGAGCAGCTCTGGGACTCTACAGGCATGGGTGACTGGGCATGTTCACTCTGTTTACAGCACACTTTAAATACAACTCTGAGTCTTATCACATCCAGAAATACAGGGATGACACAGCTACTGTCAGGAACAGACAGGACGAGGAGAACAGGGGTCTGACATTGACAATGGTCTTCAAGTGGATGGAGCAACAAGTACAGGCTCCTTCGGAAAACACCAAAGAGATGGTCAGTGACTTTCAGCCAGTCAACATATGAGGGAAGTACACTGATCGTATTCAAACATGCAGTAAGGGGGTTTAACAAAGGGTTAATAATAAATTGTTGTTTTTTCAAGCCGTGCTTTTATGATTCAGTCTCCTCCAATCCGTTTAAAGTGCAAAAGGCGGGTGGATCATCTGGTTCTTGAAGCCCCGCCCATGTATCCGTGTAGTGACGGTGTGCACATCAAACTGACCCGCGGACACCGACACAGCTGACTGAGCGTTTCATCAGAGACGGCTGTGTTTGTTTTTAATGTACTACTAATAAGTGATGTAGCCGAGTTTTCACCGTGTGTAGTGGTCTGTAGTCGTGTCGGTCAGTCATCAGGATAATAAAACTACAGCCGCGCAGCTTTACGGCATGTCGCGGTGAGAGGAGACGGCGCGTGCTCACAGCGAGGTAAGCTAACATCTGAAGCCGACTGACTCGTCAGGTTACCCGGTTAAACGGACTCACTGACTGTTAGTTACAGACTGAGCGGTGAGTAAGCACGGTAGTTGTGTGGACGAGTTAACGAGGAGCAGTATTTTTTATTTCTACCTGTCTGTGTTACTGTCGGTCAGTTGAGCTCCCCTGCACTGAAACATTGTACACGTGTGAAGCTTCAGACACAGACTCAGCTGTCTTGTTGTGATGAACAGTCCTGTCACACTGTTGTTTGTGAGTGAGGGCGACTGTAGAGAGCAGCTGAAAACACTTAAACATTTAAAACTAGACTGAATAAGTGTTTAATTATTATAGACTGGAGATAATCCGACATCACTGATGATGTTGAACGAGATGTTTACATGTGGGCATCTGAAACTTTACACTCAGCTTGAACCTCGATGCTTTTCAAACTGCACATCAACAAATCCATGAAGCTGTTCCTCGATCAGAGTAAAATACTCTCCTCTCTGCTAGTGGCATGAATTTATACATGGACTTAGTATCATATCACTCTTTATTTACCTAGAGAAGCTTACGGTGTCCAGGCACGTGCTGATGTCTGTCTTTTTATCAGGTCAAAATATCTGCACCACTCCCTCTCTTTGTGCTGACTTTCTCTTGTTTCCCCTCCTGTCTCTTTGTGTTGCTTGTGCTGCTATCACCAAACAGATTCTCTAAAGTGAGTCTGATTCTGACTCATGTTTAAGGGTTTTTGAAAAATCCCAACATTTTAAATCATACCTATTTCATTTGTTCCAGATGAATTTTGAATGATTGTTGTGTATAATGTTAAAAGTGTATATTAATTGAGAAAATATTTTTCCTTATGCCCAAATGTAACTTTATCACACATGAGCCAAAAATAATGACATATAATTTCCAGAAATCCTCAAACTATACTCTACAATAATTAGCCTACAATGATGGCTCCATCTGAGTGGAAACTTTTCGCACAGATGGTTTGCAGCTGATTGATTATTTCACTAAAATCTTCAGAGTCCGTTCTGCTGTGAAGCTTATTCCACAACAGTCACATCATCATAGCAGACAGACTGAGCAGATCCACTCTACCAGGGCTCGTGTCCATCTGACCTGGAGGAGTTCAAACTGTGTACGTGCCTGCTCCTCTTCTAGTAACTGTCCTCCAAACAAGTGCTGAACATCTGTGGTCACAAAATCTGACAGGTCACAGATTTCACTGTAATACAGACTCAAACCATGGGTCGGACTGAACGGCCAGTGTAACACAGTGAGCGTTAATCATGTGACGTGAAAAGAACATTGTGTGAATGTGTTATTATTGCGTTAACTTCAACAGCCTTAATTATAATGTATGGTTGTTGTGTTTGAAATACAAATGAATGTACATGATTATTGGAGATCTGTAGAGTGAGAATAGTAATTGTTCGCTAGAGGTACAGTCTCGTCATCACCTCTGAGCTCTGATTGTTTTATACTGTATGTGTTCATATACTGAGACTTGACCTAGATTTGTATCTTTGATTAAACACTAACATTGAGTATGGTCAGTGTGTGTATTTCACTGCTGCTCTCTGTCCTCCACAGGTTCTGCTGATGGAGGAGCCCCTTTGCAGAGCGGAGCCCCCGGCCTGTGAGGAGGAGAGGGAGGAGGAGGAGGAGGGGGACTCGTCCCTGCCTCATGTTGTGGGTCTCAGTCTGTGTGACTCCTCCCCTCTGCTGTGGAGGGTGCAGGACCTGAAGACGGTCAGGTCTGAGGGTCTGGTGGGGGCGCTGCTGGGCTCCCTGCCCCGGACCCCCCGTCAGAACGGACGGCTGGGACGACCACTGCTCCTGCTGCCAGACGAGGAGAGACTGCTGAGTGAAAACCAGGCTGCTGCCGCCTTACCTGCTGGAAACCAGGTCAGTTAAAGGGATAGTTCAACATTTTGGCAAATTGGCCCATTGCCATAATCCCTATAGTCATAGCAGCAGGTTTGTTACCTTTAATTGTCAGTGCAAGCTATTTTTAGAACGGCGGAGCGCAGCCACGAGCTGCTCAGAGCTACGCTACGGAGGCTCATGGGATTTCTTGGTTTCCCTCATCAAACTCATCAAATACACAATCCAACAACTCCAAAACGCTCTCGTGGACAAGTTGTGACCTGCACATTCACCACGCTATGAGATACTAACGGAACATTGTTTTCGAGGTAAATGCAGTGACTGCTTGCCCAGAAACTGCCCCTGAAGGCAACGCGCATCAGGTGTTTTGCATGAATTTACCTCGAAAAATGAGCAGCTCGTGGCTCTGCTCGGCCGTTCCCAAAATAGCTTGCACCGACAATTAAAGGTAACGAACCTACTGCTATGACTATAGCGATTATGGCAATGGGCCAATTCGCCAAAATGTTGAACTATCCCTTTAACCTGCAGGTGACCTGTGTTTACTTGTCTGTCGTGTTTTGACCTGATAGTTAAGAAACTTATCGTCTCTCACCTTTTTGTGCCTGCATCAAACGAAACAAACTAAAAAAAGATTGTTGCGGATATCGGAGGGTTTGTTTGATTGGTTGTTGGCTCCAGCAGGATGGAGGAGGGGTGGAGCTCTGTCAGTGGGTGGAGCAGTACAAGGACGAGCAGCAGAGAAGTTATGAGGAGCAGAGTGTCCTTGCTCTGGAGGACAGGAAGTCGGCGCTGCTGCGAGCCATGAACTCATCTCACACAGGTGAGAGTGTTACCATGGCAGCCATTCACCTGATGCAGATCAGTGGCCTGTACCTGCAGTCTGAGTCTGGTTCTGGTCTCCTCAGGTTCAGATGCTGGACACGAACCCTCAGGCGAGGCTCTGCGCGGCCGCCTGGAGGCCCTGGACCGCAGCTTTTCCTTCCCACAGTCGGCGCTCGCCGTCCAGCTGAGCACAGTGAGGGCGGGGCTGACCTACTGCCCCGAGGACCGGGCCTTCCTGCAGGCTGACTGGCCAATCAGAGCGCAGGACGACCCGCGTAATGACGCTAGGTACCAGGTGTTCAGAGACCTGAGGGGGAAGGGCTTCTACCTCACCTCAGCAGGGAAGTTTGGAGGAGACTTCCTCGTGTATCCAGGTCAGTCTGATCCCTTTCAGATGTTTTATACACTTACGTCTTGTTACTGACGCTGATCAGCTGTGAGTGTGTTGACTGATCCAGCGTTTTTGTCCTGTATTGTATCGGTGGCGTACATTGTATCAGTCTTACACACAATGTAAAAGTCCCTCATGAGACAAATTACCGTTGGTGTACGAGAGAAATGTGTTGTGTACATAGAACGAGCTGTATGAAAGTGTGTGTGACCTGTAGCGTAACTGGTCATTAAGACTAGAAAGGTTCTATATGAATTAAGTCCATTTACTTTTATTTATCTCAGTATAGTTGAGGTTTTATCTTTCTTTTATCTAAAGTAATATGATATTTTATTCTGTGTGTGTTTGCGTACTGACCAACAGGTCCACAGGTAGTCAGGGTTCAGATTAGGCGGACTGGACTCTAACTGTCTCTCCCTCCCCCTCCAGGTGACCCTCTTCGTTTCCATGCACACTTCATTGCTGTTTGTCTGTCCTTGCACGAGGGAGTCTCAGTCCTGGACCTCCTCTCCGTGGCTCGTCTGGGATCCAACGTGAAGAAGACAGTCCTGCTCTGCTCGCCGGAGCTGGGTGGAGGAGTGCGGTACACCTCGCTGCAGTGGAGCGGGATGGTTTGAAGATCTAAATGGTACAACACACGTTGGAGTCGAGCAGCCTGCTCAGGACCCCTGCTTGTCCTCCGAGGGGGTAAAAACTGAGGGTTAAACCCAGAAGATAAAAAAAAGAAGCAGCAGATGACACTGGATGACAGCTGACCATAAACCTAAAGACTAATGGAAGGAAGAAAAAGAAAAAATTAGAACAATACAGGGAGTAAAATCAACATGATACTGTAGGAATGTATGTGTCCACGAGGGGGCAGAACCACCACCTCTGAAAATTCACTTTCCTCAAGTGTGAAGGAGCCATTCCTCTTTAATTTATGTATATTTTAGTAATCACATTTTTTTTATCTTTAATTGCATGATACATAAATATCATGACAATACGAATGGTGATGTGAACTGAGATAAAAAATAATAAAAATAAGAGATGAAAGAAGGAAATCTGTAACCATTCAATGAACGTATACTTTGATATAAGGTAAGCACATTTCAACAGCAGACTACTCTTGCACTGACAAAGTATGATATGATCCAAATGGGAGACCTGACTTATCCAAATACCTGTTTTCCCTTCATGCAAAGCTGACTCCTGGAAAAGGACAATTTGTCAAAACGGGGAATGATGAATAAAAGCCAAAGGACCCAAATGCAGACCAAGGACACAAAAGATAGAGTGAACAAAGAGATACTTTAATGACTTACTGAGGAGTGTCTGGCATTGGCAACAATGACTGCGTTTACATGGACTTCAGTATCCCGGTTTTGATCGTTTTTGTGTTTTGTGATTTCAGAAATCGGGATCCCGGGGATCCCGATTTTGCTGCCTGGAGAACTCCGAAAGAAACCAGGATAGCCAACTGACGTAACCGTCACCATAGATACATTACAGAAATACTAACAAAATGGTGGCGACAACAAGAGCGGATTTCTGGAGCGACGAGGAGACTATTACGTTTTAATATTTATTCATGTGAGGAAGTAACTGTTTAGATCCCCAATGTGCGGTTGGTTTATCTAAATGACGGCTGTTTAGAAGTTTGCTACAACATTTTTCAGAGAAGTGAAGCTCCACCTGTGTGAGCAGCGACCGGGACGTCACAGAGGCAGCAGGGTCTGCAGAGCTGCTCGGCCAGCCAGCCTGCGTCGTCACCCAGGGGAGAAAACGATTGCTGATTAAGTTACCCGCAGGCTTTTAAAGGTTTCCACCGGCTGGTTAAATCCTTTTTGGAAGATAAATGCTGGTCTCATTGATGAAATCTAACAATGTGGCAGTCACATTAGTTTGTTTGAATGAAAAGTGAAGCTTCATGTGTGTATTGGACAGAGGAGCAGTATGTTCTGAATTCTTCCATCTGTGACTGATGGAATGTGTATGACATCATAGTCTTGGATGGAATGTATGTGACATCATAGTGTCGGATGGAATGTGTATGACATCATAGTGTCGGATGGAATGTGTATGACATCATAGTCTCTGATGGAATGTGTATGACATCATAGTGTCTGATGGAATGTGTATGACATCATAGTGTCTGATGGAATGTGTATGACATCATAGTGTCGGATGGAATGTGTATGACATCATAATGTCGGATGGAATGTGTATGACATCATAATGTCGGATGGAATGTGTGAAGTGAAGCTTCATGTGTGTATTGGACAGAGGAGCAGCGCTGCCTCGGGGCACTTCAATGAAGTTAGTTTTAAGTTGGATATTCAAAGGATATACGAAAGCCACTCAACATTTCACGTGCACCCGTATCGCAGCTTTACAGTAAACACACGGAGAAGACGGCTACAGCTACAGCATGTACCGACTTCCTGTTATCAAAATAAAAATGTGGGATATTTGAAGCAGTTACTGTGTTTAAAGCTACTGAGCTAAAATGCTATTTATTTATTTATTTTTTTAAGTATATTTTTTTGGCTTTTTTGCCTTTATTTGATAACTCATAGTGAGATAGACAGAAAAGGGGGAGGCAGAGAGAGGGGGCAGGAAAGGTCTGCCCTAGCCCGACGCGGGATTCGAACCGGGGACGCCTGCATTGAGGACTGTAGCCTCTACATGGGGCGGGCGCTTTAACTATGCTACGCACCGCCCCCTAAAATGCTAATATTAACATTTAAAAATTAATTAAAAAATATTTAGAGATTTTCAATTTCTGAATTCTTCCATCTGTGACATCGTAGTCTCTGATGGAATGTGTATGACATCATAGTGTCGGATGGAATGTGTATGACATCATAGTGTCTGATGGAATGTGTATGACATCATAGTGTTGGATGGAATGTGTATGACATAGTGTCTGATGGAATGGTGTATGACATCATAGTGTCGGATGGAATGTGTATGACATCATAGTGTCTGATGGAATGTGTATGACATCATAGTGTCGGATGGAATGTGTGGACAGAATGGAATGGTGTATGACATGGACATGTATGAAGATTCCATGGACAATGCACTGTCACATTGGGCTTTTCACCATCTTTCTAAACATGTGTCTAAACATTTTATTGTTACCACCTTTGCAACGTCATCAACAATTTCGAATAATATATGTATTATTATACTTAGGAGTATTCATCAAAAGTCTGACAGCGATGTGAACAGCAGTGTTCATACCACAGTCGGCAAAACTATCATGAAATAGATTTTATATAAATCTGTAATATTTTTTCTTTGCTAATAAAAATTAGAACCTGAAAAAACTGTAAAATACGTTTATCTCTGATCAGACTGACAGCTGACTGAACAAATACAGCATCAGAATAGTTATAGTCTGGCTGTTAGCCTGGTTGAGAGCAGGCTAGGAACAAAGAATAAATCTCCATGTGTAACCAAGTCCCGGTTAAATTCAGCCAGGATAACCAGAGAATCAAGGCTTAATCCGCTATCTTGGTTTTGTGCAGCAGCCCCCATGCTTCAGTCTTGTGCTGGAATCACAGATACTCCTCAGTACATGAGGTCGGCCGCCCCCTCGCTCATGCCCGCCTCTTTAGTTTCCTGGAAGGGAAACTGGAATCCAGCCAGTCTGATCAGCAGGATGTTGATTCCGTGGAGGAGGAAGATGAGGAAGAAAAGCCAGAAACATCTGTCGTAGCTCTCGCTGTACGTCTGGTACACAAAGTTGACCTCGTTAAAATTGGCGATCCGCTCTGACAGGTGATGGAGCTTCACCTCTGATGCAAACAGGATCATCACCAGGCAGCTGCACAGACCTGCAGGACAGAGCAGAGGTTAGCAGCTGCTCTACAGGTTTCTGGTTAACTGGCTGGTAACACGGCATGTGTGGTCACCCAGGTTAACAACCACAGCTCTGGGTCAGAGGTGTACAACATGGTTAGTCCTGACAAATCCTAATGATAATTCTCTGTCAAATGTATATACATTTCTCTGTGGCAAATTGGATATAACTGAGATATAAGTAAAAATCCTTCAGAATAAAACCAACTTGTTTATCAAACGCATTTGCTGTGTCAGATGAAGCTGAATCTAAACAGCCTCATTAGTACAAGGAGTCAGTGACAGACAATATGAGGTGATTCTCACAGGAGATGAAGGTCCACAGGTAGAGGCCCATGGGGCCTTGCAGCGTTTCATAGGGTCTGCCAAAGGCGTTGAAGAAGAAGAAGCAGGTGGCCACGGAGGAGAACAGGATCACAACACCACAGAAGAATATGACGGTGATGTGGAGGCTGGCTGGGAAGACACTCAGCAGGTCTGGGAAGACTGGGAGAGAGAGGGTAAGGAACCAGCAGGTGAGAGGAAACACTGACAGAGCTGCTGAGCCACAACAAACATTTTCTGAACATTAGAACCAGTGAAAGCCCAAAGAAACACATCATAGTCCTAGAGACAAGGTTTTAAGATGTTTAACCATTTGATAAGACGGTTTGAAGGATGTGTACAGTGTGTCTGATGGTTAATGAACATGAACAGGACTAATAGTCTGAAACCCTGGTCTCTGTAGTGTTAACTGAATAGTTTAATGTCAATCTCTCATTCTGATTAGAGATAAACACATTTTTATGTCAATCTCTCAAACCTGTTGACCATTTCCAAAAACCAGCACAGTGACTTTCTCCAGGTCTCCATGGTTCACCTCAAAGCTCAGCCAACTTAAAAGGTCACTGCCGTGAGCGCCTTGCCAAGAAAACTGGGCTCTTCACTGTCAAATATACTCAAACCACAAGACTGTTCTGAATGCTGCCAAGTCTGCCTATCGCTCCAACCCCTTGCTTTAATGCTAATGTCCTTCCATCTTCCCTAAAACCAACAAGTATCCCAACTGATCATGTCTTCCACTTGTCTCTACTTGATTCACTTCCTACTACACTGGTCAAGGCTTGTCTGCCCACACTCTCTACTCTTATCACACAAGCTGTTCACTCCTCCCTTCCAACTCACATTTCTCCCTCCCTACTCAAAACTACTTCAATCACACCCATTTTATTTATTTATTTAACCCTTATTTTACCAGGTTGTCCTTTGAGATTGAATCTCTTTTGTGAAGGAGACCTGGCCAAGAGGCTTAAAGAAACCTGACCTAGATCCAGATGAATTCACTAACTATCACCCTCTCTCAAACATCTCATTCATCTTGAAAGTTATTGAACGTACAGTGGCCTCCCAACTTCAAGATCACCTATTAAAAAAATTACCTCCTTTAGCCTTTATAGTCAAGTTTGCATCCCGATCACAGCACAGAAACAGCTCTCACTCAAATAACAAATGAGATGTTAGCAGCTGAGGGGATGAAGAGCCACGAGTTGCCGACCCTTGCTCTTTAAACCCTGACGTGGGCTTGGAGTTTCTGGACTCTGCCTCATTCTTAGCCAAAGAGAACCAGTGTCCAACATCAGGGGTCCATAAGACAGGAGGGACAGTCCTTTGTCCTGGAGGAAAGGTCTTATTCAAACCAGACAACACACACAAAACAATGTGATCACTCATAAGCAGCTAGTTCTGTTCCTTGAAAAAATTTCCATGCATGAGTTGAGTAATTAATTCATGTTAAAATTGTGAAATTAACGTCTTCTAACCTGAGAGCTGATGAACTCAGACAAGCTCCACAGAGGAATTGATTCCACTCTGTGAGCTGATAGGCAGACTGGAACAGACCCACTTTGTTTCCTCATCAGAGCTGGTCCAGTTAGATCTGGTCCAGTCAGGCAGAAAACTCGTTAGCGAGAGGACAACTTCTCTCATTAACTGGGACCAGTGTCCACACTGCTCTACGTCACTGTGCAACCTCCACGGATTCCAGTAAGAAAAGAGATTGAGTCTCTGGGGCAAAGGAGACTAACGAGAACAAAACCAGGTTCCTGACTCTGGCTGACTGAGCACCTGGATGAGGCTGTGAGGGTATTTGTGTTTGAGTCTGAGAGGAGCAGTGAATGAAGACCAGAACAGTGGACGTGTTGTCCCCTCTCACACACACTGATGTAACAACACTCTTTTAAAACCTTTGTTTGGGCCCAAGCACTGAACCAGCACTCTAACAGTCTAAACTCAGCAGGAAGTCCACCAGCATGAACATGAACCTGCTCCAAGAGAACAGATCAGATCGTCGTCGTCTGATCTTGAAAACTTTGTGATGTTAAATTGTGAACCTGTAGTTTTTCATTAGAGGACCTGCTCATGGCAGCGTGACGACTTTCATTGATTCACCATAAAAAAAGTCTAACTCCCTCCTAGACAC
The DNA here is from genome assembly GCF_905171665.1 of Trachurus trachurus. Taxonomy (NCBI): domain Eukaryota; kingdom Metazoa; phylum Chordata; class Actinopteri; order Carangiformes; family Carangidae; genus Trachurus; species Trachurus trachurus. Next base: position 21,588,237 of record NC_139892.1, on the reverse strand, counting down.
ATCTACACATCAGTATTCAGTGATAGAGAAGAGCTTATGATGCTTTATATGACAACTGTGACTTTCCGTTGAACAGGTTTTATTGTTGATTTTTCTTTCATTATTGATATTATTGGGCAGGGTGATGATTAATAACTTCATTTTTAATTTAATTAATTGTTCTCTCTTGTGGCAAAACTGTTGCAGCAGTGCTGTCTTGTCTCTTTGTTTCTTCCTCTCTCTTAACTGTGTCTGTTGCTTAACTTAACTTAATGCTTAACTGTCAAGCACCATGCTGTAACACTATTTACCTGTTTCGGGACAATATGATTTATTTACTTTATTCATTAAAAAATCAGTATTGACAGTGAACATAATCACTGTCATTATTGATTATTAGCCTATTTTATTTGTTTATTGACATCAGTGGAGTGGATTAATCTCAGTCACTATAAAACAGTAAGATGATTGTTGTTTGCATCAGTCATCAGCTAGGCCTACCAGATACTTTGTCAACTGACTGAAACCCTCTAGGCATAAATGTAAGATGAACATGTCAGACAATCTTTAACTTAGCTCAAAGTAGGCTACCAGCAACAGCTATATTTACATCTAGGCTAATTAAAGTAAAAGTATAAAGGTAACGTAGGCTACTTGAAGTAGCTACCAAAAGTCAAACTACAGATTCAGCAGGTGGTCTCGACTGTCAGGCCTTTTAAAAGCCGCTCTAAATGATTCAGGCTGTGAGTGAATAATTCATACAGGTGAGCTCACACCTCACATGGACACGAGGACCGAGACGGGCTCGAGTCGGACACTCACATGAGAACCGCGACGGTCTCCCTCCCAGCCCGCACTGCTTCACCCTCTGTCCGTGGAACAGCCCGTAGCTCAGGTCTCCCAGGAACTTGTCCAGCTCGGGTCCGGTGGCGTTGACCAGGTCGGCCCCGGTGCGGCACAGCACGGTGCCGTTGAGCCAGTAGGGCAGCCCGGTGGCCACGGCCGCCGTCAGGGCGCAGGAGAAGCCGAAGAGGCCGGAGAGGGAGAAGAGCAGCTGCTTCTGTCGGCTCGGCATGACGGAGCGAGGCTGGGTCAGTCAGGCTGACAGGAGCCGGGCAGCGAGCACCGGAGGAGGAGGAGGAGGAGGAGGAGGAGGAGGAGGAGGAGGAGGAGACCCCCCTCCCATCTCCAGTAGACCACCAGTACCCCCACACACCACCCGCTGCAGGACCAGGAGAGCTCAGCAGGAGGATAAACCCTGCAGGACGGTGACAGGCGGCGGCTCCTCAGCTCAACTACTACAGACTGAGAGGCAGGGCGACAGGTGAGCTCACACCTGCAGCCTGTCGCCATGGAAACAAGCGGTTCAATTACAGAGATGGAGGGGGGAGGAGGAGGATGAGATGGAGGAGGGTCGTAAATGTCCAGTGCGTGTGTATGACAGATGGTTTATGTAGCCTATACTCCACACACACACACACACACACACACACACACACACACACACACACACACACACACACACACACACACACACACACACACACACACACACACACACACACACACACACACACACAGAGAGTCAGGTGGCGCCTCCCTGTGGCGGTAGTAGTGGTGTTATTGTCCCTGTGACATTTCAGCAGCTGGACAGTATAAATGAGTAGCCGCTGTTTTATTTCACTGTGAAGTAGCTACATGATGAGCTCGTGCAGTTGTTCCTGTGAGAGCTGCATGCAGCTGTTCCACATCTGTCTCACAGCTGTCCTCCTGACTCATGCTCACTGCAGCTCAAAGTGTCTGGACATCAGGAGCTGCAGTCAAATAACTTTAGTATGTCCAACCACCTCACCGTCCTGGTTTGTTACTATTAACATTATTGTACACAGCAGACCCCCGCCCCGCCCCTCCAGCTCCCACCCCGACCTGACGTGATGACGCGTAGCTACACGTCACGCGCAGCCAGAGGTGCCGTGGTGTTTGAGTCCGGCTCGTCAGACGGAGAGAGGAGCAGCAGCTGGAGGAGTTTCCTGCATCATGAGGTGAGTGCATGCCGCTGCACTGAACCAGGTCTCTGTCTCAGTTCTTCTGCCACTCGACATGATCAATAAGTATTAAATCTTTATCTGTGTCCGGACCTGAGACTTTAAACCCAGACCTGAAAGTTTGCAACCAGACCTGAGTATGAAGCCTCCTATACTGAGCACAGGCGATTATTATTATTATTACCAATTATTTGATCATGGTTATTATTGGCCATCAATATGTTATTATTATTATTACAATGTATTACTATTATTATGATTATGATTATTATTGTTGTTGTTATGACTACTACAACAAACAAGACCAAAAAAAAGTGTTGGTTTAACTTTTGTCAACAAACATTTTTACAGTTTTACAGGTTTTTCTCACTAAATTTCATGGTCTGAATCAAATCCTCGGTTGCCTGAACCCATTGATCCAATCAGTTTCTCTTTTGCCATTTGTGCGTGAGTGTGTTTTCCATTTAGTAGTGTGTAATGAATGAGTGGTGTTTTATTCCAAATGCCTTGTGTGTTTTGAGCTTTTTGAAAAAAAGCTGAGAAGGTTTAAAGAAATGTTTTAGTAATTGTGGGAAGCTGTAGTCACTGCTCCTGTGTGTTTCACTCCATGTTAGTGTATGAATTGAATCCACGTTGGTTCACAGAACAGAAGAAACAGTGGATTAAGTCTCTTTAAAGTCTGAACCCTGAAGCTTCACAGCTGATCTCAGTTCAGTCCATGACTCTCCTGTTGTTTCCTGTGTCTGAATGAAGCTGTGTGGTTCTGCCTGCAGCCTGAGTCTACCTGTCTCACATCCTCCAGACTCGCTGTGTTCCCGCTCCTCGTGGCTCTCGTGGTCGACGCTCAGCTGTCGTACACGTCTCTGTCGGACATGTACGGCACTCTGAACTCTCCAAACTTCCCAGAGCCGTATCCCAGGGAGACGGACCTGTGCTGGAACATCAGCGTCCCCAGCGGCTTCAGGATCAGACTCTACTTCAGCCACTTCGACCTGGAGCCGTCCTACCTGTGTGAATACGACTTTGTCAAGGTGAGACAGCAGGGCATTGTGGGGAGTTTTAGATTTAACAGCTTTTGTGTTTTAATGTCTGATATTTTCCTGTTATTTGTTATTTTGTCTCTCTTACACAAACCTGCTGTGAATCAGATGACGACTTGGTATTTTTAGTTTGCATTAGTGAAAGCCTGTGCTGATGCAGGACTGGGATCTTGGTGTTTTTTAGTCAAAGCCAACACACACACACACACACACACACACACACACACACACACACACACACACACACACACACACACACACACACACACACACACACACACACACACACATTCATACTTAAATGTTGTCACTAGGTGTTGCAGGAACAAGCAACTGCAATAGAGACCAGGAGACTTAGCCCACAACTCTCTTCTCTGTGTCTGTATGTGAAGTAATAATAGCTTTATTTCTATAGCACTTATCAAAATTAAAATAATGTACCAAAGTGCTTCACATTTAAAACAATGATAAACAAATAGAACAATAACAATTAAAAAAAGAGTACATCAATAAAATCAGCAACAAATACAATACAATCAAGTTACAGTAGGAAAAGGAAAGGCCAATCGATAAAAGTGAGTTTTAAGAAGGGATTTAAAAGAAGAAAGAAGATACTGAGGTTGCCTGCCTGAGATCCATGGGGAGAGAGCACAGACTCAAAGTAGGCAGTGATCGCCTCTGAGATGTTTCCATGTTTCAGTAGTAATCAGATGCGCGCACACACACACACCACACACTCTCTGTTTCTTCTCCCTGTGTGTCCTGCTGGTCATTGACTCTCAGAGTAAACTGTGGCGAACAGGACTGGAGTCTGCTGTTAAACACACGCTGAGTTTCAGAGCAGAGAGTTTCTCTTCTGCTCTCTGTGACTTTTTCCTACTTCTGGTCATTTTCCTATTCTCTGTGTGTGACGGACAGGATGTAAAGGTCCAGGCTGCAGGATGCTGCTTTTAAGTTTCCTTCAGTGTCACTGTAACACACAGTGATAGTGTGAGCATTATGCTGTTCTGTTTATATAAATGAAGACTTTGAACATTTAGTGTAACATTGTTGAAAGGCTGTTGTGGTGGTGTGTGTGTGTGTGTGTGTCAGGTGGAGGCGGAGAGCCAGGTGCTGGCCTTGTTCTGTGGGAAGGAGGAGTCCGACACGGAGGCGGTGCCGGCGCAGCAGGTCATCACCTCCCCCAGGAACTCCCTGAGCGTCCTCTTCTCCTCCGACTTCTCCAACGAGGAGAGATACTCCGGCTTCGTAGCTCACTACAGCGCTGTGGGTGAGAACGAGACCCATAGGCAGCACAGCAGAAACACAGACACCTGGAGAACTAGAAAATAGAAAACCAGGGAACTAGACACACATACACACAATAACAAACACATTGAAAATGTGATGTTTACATTATGCAGGTGACATCCAGTGGTTTCTGAGCTCCAGCTGTTGCATCTCCACCTGGCCGTAGTGACAGTAACAGTCAGTAAAGGTCTTTCTTTCGTACACGTTTTTCTAATCCATCACCCGACAAAAATCGTTAAGCACAGACACCTACACACTTGAGTCCGATGCATTTTATCACTATGTGTTTTTATTTTCTGTTCAAAAACATCGGAAAGGAAGACAAAACTCGTCACACAGTGAAGATGATTTTGTGGTCCTCTCACTTCTCGTAAAATAAATCCAATCCTGAGAGGACGTCAAGAGTGAGGGGACCTGCTCGTAAATGAGCTGTGTAATTATCATGATCACTTCAATAGTTTATTTTAGGATGTCAGTTTTCCAGTTTGATAGATTATTAGCTCAACTGGAGCCACACATTAAAAAGAACCAATTTCCATGATCCAATTGATCCAACACACACACACACACACACACACACACACACACACACACACACACACACACACACACACACACACACACACACACACACACACACACACACACACACACACACACACACACACACACACACACAGGCAGCAGAAACGTCACAGAGTAAAGGAGCAGCTGTATCATCCCATCATCCCTCTCTTCTCCTCCGTCTCTCCAGATGTGGACGAATGCAGCGACCACGCTGACGAAGATCTGCTCTGTGATCATTTCTGTCACAACTACATCGGAGGATACTACTGCTCCTGTCGCTATGGTTACCTGCTGCACAGCGACAACCGCACCTGCAGAGGTTAGTTTGCAAATATGCTGCTGATTGATAAAGTCACATCAACATGGGAGTCTCAGGCTGGAGTTTGTCCTCACAAGTGTAGGAAGAATGTGTCTGTGTGTGTGTGCTCGGTATCTGACTTTAACCTCTATCTGACTGATAGCAGACGAGGGTTGGTGGTAAATATTTACATCTGCATGATTCTGGAGGTTACACACGCACACACACACACCAATGTGTTGCTGAAGCTGATTTAACTCTTTGTGTCATGTGGTAGCGTCCACTTCTTCTCTCATTCTTGAGCATTCTCTAGTTACTTTTTATTTTCATTAGTTTTAGTTGTGCGGGTTTCTCAACTTCGATTTCTACTGTGATACTTTCAAAATTATGTTTTACTTGTTTACATTAGGGGTGAAATGAACATATAGACCTCACCCCGACTCCTTCATTCCAACTCAGTTCACAGCATTTCATATCTTTGTTTCAGAAGCTGCTTTGACACTAATCTAAACAGTCCCATATCTCTGTTCAGTGAAGTGTAGCAGTGTTGCTAACACCAAAGATAAAACTCGGGATGGTTCTTACAGGCGTTGTGCAGAGTGGAAGTCCTGACTCGGGGTCAGTGGACATGTCTCTGTTGTTGGAGGTGAGAAGTTCAAGAAGTGAGAGTCTGAACCTCTTCTCCAACATATAACTTTCAACTCTTTTGCTCAGAGTCTCAAGTCCCAAAAAAATACAGCAGACGTGGCCAGAGTGCAGTGAAATAGCGTTTTATTTCCTCGTACAGGAAAATAAACAACAGATCGTCTGGGAGCTGAAGTGAAGAGCATTAACTGAAATAAACAACAGCCTAGTATCATTCTGGAAATAATGTTGTCCAGCCGCGTTTGATTGGATTCCCTCCAAACTGTGTTTTAATGGTGGTTTCAGTTTTTCCTTAAATCCCTAAATCTGCTTTTTGTTGACTCCATTATTTTCAAAGTCTTCACTAACTATTAAAAAATGTGTCCCTGCTCACAGACCTACAGCAATGAGTGCACTCACTCCCCTGCTCGTTGGGTAGAGATATGCAGACCACAGCGAGAAGCTCTTACTGCTTCACTGGCTCACTCACATTTTAGAGATATTACTTTTGCATCACTTTCAAAAGGTTTAGCATTCAGTGTATTTATTGTGATTATATTGATTACATGTTACTTAATAGGAACACAGTGATTAATTTCTGCAAAATGTCCTTATGTGTGTTTGTGTGTGTGTGTGTTCAGTGGAGTGTAGTGACGGTGTGTTCAGGGAGCGCTCTGGCGTTTTGAGCAGCATTGATTTTCCCGCTCCGTATCCAAAGAGCTCCGAGTGTTTGTATCGTATCGAGGTGGAGCCAGGCTTCAGGCTCCGCCTCCAGTTTGACCCCAGCTTCGATGTGGAGGATCACCCTGACATCAGCTGCCCCTACGACTATGTTAAGGTGAGAGGAGCAAACATACCTTGTAGGCTTGATATGTGTATAAGATGAGCTCAGTAGTTAAAGGGATAGTTAAACATTTTGGTAAATTGGCCCATTGGCATAATCCCTATAGTCATAGCAGCAGGTTTGTTACCTTTAATTGTCGGTGCAAGCTGTTTTTAGAACAGCGGAGCAGAGCCGCGAGCTGCTCAGAGCTACACTACGGAGGCTCATGGGATTTCTTGGTTTCCCTCATCAAACTCATCAAATACACAATCCTACTGTATGAGATGGTGAACGTGCAGGTCACAACTTGTCCACGAGAGCATTTTGGAGTTGTTGGATTGTGTATTTGATGAGTTTGATGAGGGAAACCAAGAAATCCCATGAGACAATTAAAGGTAATGAACCTACTGCTATGGCAATGGGCCAATTTGCCAAAATGTTGAACTATTCCTTTAATGAGTGTGTTAACGTGTGTGTGTGTGTCAGATCGCAGCAGGTGGCAGTGAGCTTGGCCCGTTCTGTGGGAATCGATCTCCAGGAGCGATCGAGATCGACAGCAACGTCGTCATCGTGTTGTTCCACAGCGACAACTCTGGGGAGAACCTGGGCTGGAGGCTCACATACACTGCTATAGGTTTAAACTGTTTATACTGCGCACACTCAATACGCTACAACACACAAGAAACTCATATACTGTATATATGAACACACAGTTACATTATAACATCGGTTTTGTATACTACACCCAGTCGTATGCTGCCACTACCACAGCTTTATTCTACATATTTAAGGTTAACAGAGACACTAACAGACTTCTTCCTTTGGTGTCCTAACAGGAAGTCAGTGTCCACCACCTGAGACCCCACCCAATGCTCTTTTAAACCCCATCCAATCAGAATACTTCTTCAAAGACCACATCGTGTTCACCTGTCAGCCTGGATACAGGCTGCTGAAGGTACAACACTGGTGCTTTACATCATTAAAGTAATCGGTCCTAGTTGTGTTGAATCTCCGGTTGTTTGACAGTTTGATGCAGAAGAAACAGTGTCTCTGTGTTTCAGGACGGCGAGGAGCTGGATCACTATCAGGTGGACTGTCAGTCCGATGCAACATGGAGCAGCAGTCCTCCTCAGTGTCAGAGTAAGAGAAACACACACACATCAGGGTCTGGTTTTTGGGTGCATGAGTCTGTTTGCACACATAAGAATACAATTACTCCTCAGATTGATTCACACACCACGGACACACAAGCTTTAATGGAAACATTACACATTTATTATTCACAGGTGTTATGTAATTATTTTAGTGGGTATAAAAGCACACACAAAAGAAGAACTTGCCGGTGGCAGAGTTAGAAGGAGAGTGGACATTTAGAGACCACACAGATCTTTTATCAGCCCTTTGGAGCTGTGTGCTGAGCTGAGTCCGACTTTGAAGAGAGACACAGCGAGGAGTTTTACGTTGCCAGTTCTTTTCCCTTCAGACCCTCTCTCTCCAGACAGACCTGTCACACTGACAAGAACTACAATCCTCTGGTTTTGTTTTGACGTTATATTTTCCAGTTTGGAAATCAGAAGAACTATTAGTTTCTTGATTTTCAAATGGACCAATGTCTTTCAGTTGTGTCGGTCATGGGTTTAGGCAATGTGCATCTCTGACGGTAATGCACCATAACGTTGTTTACCAACCGCCATAAAACTTTAACAAGAAGAAGAAGAAAATGCATCTCTTCTACTTGTTCAACTGTCCATCAGGAGACCATGGTTACCCCCTAAAGACATGGCTGCCAACACCAGCCGACAGCCACTCGTGCACCTGGTCAGTTGTTGAACAATAGAGCAGCTGAAGAGTCGGTGGTGCTGTGGGGGTCGTACACTTTTGTACAGACCACATCACGCTGGCATTGAGCGTCCATCACAGTGTTGCACATAGGTACAGCAGACCTGGTGGAGGACCCAGACCCTCCAGCAAACAAAGTTGCCATTTAGACTCAGTTAAAAGCGACTGAAACAACATGGTGAAATTCTTCATATTTTTGTGGATTTTTGTGGAATAGCCCTCGCAGTGTGCCTTGGTACAGTCAGGCCTCAGCACACAGAGGACAGGGCTCAGTGGAGCAACTGGAGAATCCGGAGATGCCAGAGACGCCAGAGATGCCAGAGACACTGGGTCGGTCGCTCTGACAGAACCAGTCTCTCTGGCCGCTGTATCGTCTGCTGGAACAAAAATCACTAATCACACCACACTTTAGCAGTACCCTATAGATCATAACCAGGAGCGTTTGCATTAGGAACATTATCTGGTATGGGAAGGTTTTTCTCTTATGCATAATAGAAGTCCAGACAAATGAGTGCAAATCCCTTTACCTTCACTTCACTTCAAGTCAGTGACAACACAGTGTGTCCCACAAACAGAGGCTCCTCCTGTGTGAGCTCCTCTACTCCTGTTCTCCGGCCTGTGTTGGCCACATTTGTTACTGGAATGAAATTCACAATTCAAGCCAGAAAAACACAAATAAAGCACTTTGGAGAATGGCAGACTTTTTGAGGAGAGATTGTGCAGGTTGATATAAACATTTATCTCATGTCAGCTCGCTGAGGCACTGGGACAGACAAACAACTGGATGGAGATTAGATGGGAAGTTGAGGTCTGTGTTGAGAGTGGCGTCCTCTAGTGGACACATTGTTTAACATCCATCCATATGTTAAGGATGTGTGGGAGCATGTGGTCAGTGACAGTTATAATGTTTAAAATGTAGACCAGATGGAAAACTTTTGTCACACTGACAGGACAAAGTGTGAGGCAGCAGCTGCAGATATTCAGAGTAAATCTACAGCCTCTGTGGTTTGTGACTGCAGGTAAAGATACACTAGTCCTGTTAAGGATCATGATGATGACGATGAGAGTATGTCTACAGCTCGTTGTTTGTGCTGAATGAACCAAGGTGAAGCCAGAAAACCTATACCACTAGTTTATTAACTAATGAATAAACATGAATGATATTGTTGTCGCACATCCCTACATCCCTGCCTGATGAAGCCCTGTTAGTTCCTCTGTTCTCCTCTCAGACACGGTGACATGCTGATGGAGGAGTCAGTCAGTGTGTGGGCGGGAGGATGGAGGACGGGTGAAGGAGAGCAGCCGCTGAATCTGTTTTCTCTCTTTGTCTCTGTAGAAACAGACTCGATGAGGAGGTGAAGATCTCTGTCCACCGTCTGTAACAGTCTGTTGATTAGAGGTCACTGAAGTGCTGACAGACACTGTAGGAGGAAACACATCTTCCACACTTAAAGGAGTTGTAAGGTTCGGCCAACATTAGCATAAGCAGCAGTTTACTTACCAGTCCAGAGAAAATGTTGTGATTAATGGAAAGTTATCATGTTAACCAGCTTTCTGATACTGAGTCACTGTAGCCTCCAGTCTGTCCCGAGGACATGGCTCTGAGGATGTTTTATAACCTCTGATACTATACACAAGGTACACATGGTGCTGTAAGTGCACAGCTGTAAAGCTAAGATTAGCTATGTAACAATAACTAAATTTACATATATCTCCTTTAATCTCAGTTTCCCCTGAACTTACGTAAATTATTTTTGAATAAAAAAGAATCATTCTTGAGTCAAGTGTCTCTGTGAGTCTCCGAAAAATCTGAACAACAAGAAAATAAGGGGAAGAAAATATTAATATAGGACACAAACCAGTGTCTTATCACAGGATTTAACATATTAAAATGCAGTTAAAAAAACAAAAATAAAACAAAACAAATGAACAATATGATGGGGAAACTACCATCACCAACCTTCATGGAGCAGCTTTGACTGTGAGCACAGACAGACAGACAGTAGGATGACCTGCAGCTGTGGAGGTGGGTCTTCATGTGTTCATATTCATGCAACATCCCGTCACTACGGTTCATTTCATCAAACCTGCCACATACAACAAGATCATCCTCATCCTCATCATCAGGTCCTTACAGTTCATCTGCTGCTCTGAAACCTTGAAACCTCTGGATAAAGTCAGATATTAGAGTATCAGCGATTATAATATGTCACTTAGATATCAGATATGGACATGTTGGGGATTAAAAAGACGATGCACATTGAAAATCCACTCAAGGTGTTGACGTGGTTAATAGTCTAATTAACCACACAGGACACAGTTTCTGTCTGTGTTTGGCTCTTGTTGACATTAACGTGTCCTGCTGTTTTGAACAGTGGAAAAAATGCAGCTGGTTTCGTTTGCCTTCATCTCTTCAACTCTTCATCTTCATCACCGTCCCCTCTGCTCAGGCTGAAAGCTGATCTGTTGATAATGACCACCAGTAAATGTTTGTCTCTGTCACAGTGGTGGATTGTGGGAGTCCAAAGGTGGTCGACATGGCTGACGTGGAGTTTAGTAACCATGACAACAGCACACAGTTTGGGTCGACTGTCCGCTATGTCTGCAGAGGGGACACGGTTCAACTGAACGCCACGAACAGTAAGAGTATTAATATTAGTTCATAGATGTGTTAGGTCTTACAATAGCAGAAGTCAGCTTATGACTGAGGTCAGATTGAACTGAAACTAAATCACTGTGAAGACACATCTGTATTGGTATAGAGACACAGCTCACATCTGTATTTGTGCATCTGGTCGGTAGGTTCGTACGTCTGCAGTCAGAATGGAGAATGGCTGAATCCAGACATGGGAAACGAACTACCAATCTGTCTGCCAGGTACCTGTCTGTCCTCTGTGTCAACTGTCTGATCGTAACATGTTACTTTAACATGGACGTGAATTTACATGTTAGTGTTGATTAGCCTATTTAAATACCAGTAGGTAAGTTAAATAGTTAATAGATGTGTTAATTAGTTAATAGTTAAGTGTGTGTATCAGTGAGACCACGTCATCTTGAATCATCCTAAACACATTTAATTGTAGCTACTTGTAATGCAGAGCTGTTTCAAAGTTGAAAATCAAAGTAACTTAAGGTTTAACTCTGGGTTTTCAGTCCTACGATGGTGGTTCACTTGTTACCAAGGTGAATCACCATGGTAACTTAAACTGATGCTCCTCACCTGCTCCAGTGCAGGTTAACCTCAGAGGATCAGAGCGACCACCCAGAGTCATTAGTCCTACAGGATGCCGACAGGGACAAAAAGTAGAACAGTGAATTAGTTCACAGTGTTTGTTACTGAGTCTCTGTGTTAACGACTATTAAAGCTGAGCTCTATACTACAAATCACGATTTAAGATTATGGAGGCAAACTCAGGATTAACTCTGGGTGTTCAGTCGTTACAATGGTGGCTCACTTGTTACTGGGTAAAAGTCACCATGGTAACTTAACCACAGAGGATCAGATTGGCAGCCAAACTACTGACTAATCAGATAAATGGATTGATTCATCAGCAAACTTGTAACCTCCAGTTACCAAAGCCCTGAAATAAATAAATAAATAAATACATTACTCATTAGATAAAAGTGATTTTTTTGTGTACATGATTTAACTAATAAATAAATAAATTTGAAAAAAGACTGGATCGTCGTATAAACTAACGATGGTTGCCCTCTCTATAAGAGAAATAAAAAAGGTCTCAACACAGGCTTTTATGTTATGAGAGCCAGTAATCAGGATAATCAACGTTTAGTTAACCTAGATCACTCCTTGGTATGTTGACGTGTTGTGTAAACAGATGTTGACACAGTGTTTGACTCTCCTCCATGTCTCCGTCCAGCCTGTGGCCGCCCATCCCGCTCTCTCCCGTCTCAGGTGAAGAGGATTGTGGGTGGTCGGACCGCCGAGCCCGGCCTGTTCCCCTGGCACGTCCTGCTGAGCGTGGAGGATCTGTCCCGGGTCCCAGAAGATCGCTGGTTCGGGTCCGGGGCCCTGCTGTCTGAGTCCTGGGTCCTCACAGCAGCGCATGTCCTGAGGTCCCAGAGGAGGGACCCCAGCGTCGTCCCAGTGGCCCCCGAACATGTGAAGGTCAGAGGAGGAAACTGACTGTAATATGTGCAGGTGTTTTGAAACGTTTCCTTTTCTTTTACCTTTCACAAACTGTCACTGCACGTTTATTTTCACCTTTGGTAATACTTTATAATAAGTACACACTGTTAAGCAACGGGTAAGCATTAAATACTGAACTCATCATTTATAACACATGAAGACTCATTAGTATGTAGTTTATAAACACAGTTAAAATGTTTTACTCATCATTGATAAGCACTTACTGTATTTATAAACTATAATGAGTACTACTAATGAGTATTCATGCGTTATAAATGAAGAATTCATGCTTAACTAATACTTAATAGTGTGTATTTATTATAAAGTGTTACCTCGCCTTTTCTTAGGAGAATATTTATTTTCTTAATCTCTTCTGTTTACACAGTTTTCTGTATGTAAACAGCCTCAGTTTCTTTTCTAATCAGTGGGGCTTTTGTCCCGTGGCTGCTGTAAATACTTGTATTTTCATTAAATGTAGTATTTCACTTTGGATTTATTCAGTGTTTTGATTTAGATATGTTACTGTGACCCTCTACTAGTTCCCAGGTCAGGACTCAGTCCGAAGTCTCTGCTCCTGCGTTGACGGACCAAATTAACATTATTAATTATGTCCCGCTGTGTCTCTGCAGGTCTTCCTTGGTCTCCATGACACCCGGGACAAACGTCGGGCCACCAGCCGCTCAGTAGAGAAGATCCTCCTCCATCCAGACTTCCAACCCAACAACTACAACAATGACATTGCTCTGCTGAGACTGAAGGAGCGGGTGGAGTTCAACGAGGTCGTCCGTCCAGTCTGTGTCCCGCCCCCTCACAGCAAGGTGGGACACTGACCGTCTGTCCTGAGAACTGGGACACAAACAAAAAACACTTCTGAAATATTATATGACATATTAAATATGACCCTTACTATTTTCCAGGATGACTCCTCGACCCCGATCCCTAACTCTCTGGGTGTAGTTGCTGGTTGGGGCATCTCTAATCCCAATGCCTCCTCATCCTCCTCCTCCTCTTCATCCTCCAGCGACCCCGGGTCACTGTCCTCCGACCTCGGCGTGACCTCTGACCTCCTGCAGTACGTGAAGCTGCCGGTGGTTTCTCAGGACGAGTGTCAGGCGAGTTACACGTCACGTTCCGTCAGCTACAACATCACCGACAACATGTTCTGTGCTGGCTTCTTCGAAGGGGGCAGGGACACCTGCCTGGGGGACAGCGGGGGGGCGTTTGTGATGGAGGACGAGGTCAGCCAGAGGTGGGCGGTGTTTGGGCTGGTCTCCTGGGGGGGGCCGGAGGAGTGCGGGAGCCAGAGGTTGTATGGCGTCTACACCCGAGTGGTTAAATACGTGGAGTGGATACAGAGCCACCTCCACACCGCCCCCTGATGGCGAGACTGGTCCTGGGGCGACCATGCGTCCTCCGATTGGTCGACCTGTCTCCATGGCGTCTCTCCCCGCAGCTCACTTCACTCTTTCTGCCTTTGACCTCTGAGTGGTCGAGCTTCAGACTGAATGCGCAGCTAAGTCCTGTGTTGCTTCATCTGCATGAACCTCATCGCAACAGTGTGAACAAAGTGAGCCAGGACACATTTACAGTAGAGTCGACCCTTCAACAGTGAAGCTCAGTTTTACCTCTGCAGGACACCATACCTGTGATGGCACATTTTCACACTGCCAGTTAAATTTGGTTTGGAAAACAAAAAAATAACTAAAAATACATTGAAAAACAGAGGAAAAAGTGGTTAGCTATTCAAACCCTGTACACTCTCCACTGTTGAGTTAAATACGCTTCACTCCTTTTAATGCAGCATCGCTGTGTGTGGACAGTGCTGCTGTCTAATCTGGGAAAATAAAGTGAGTATGAATAATGGAATATAAAATATAACAGGTCCTGGTCCAGGTTCTGGTCCTGGTCCTGGTCCTGAGGCTCTGCTCAGGTCCATGTTCCTTCATTTAAGACTAAACTCTGTTCATTCACAGAGGAGCAAGAAGGACTGAAACACACAAAAATACCCAGAATCCTTTGCTCCAGCCTGTGTAAGCTGCTGCTGCTGATCCATCCAGCTGCAGCTCCTTGGTCTCTCCTCTAGCGCCCCCTCAGGACAAACCTGACTCCCCTGATCCTCAGGGTTTTTAATCCTGGCTTCATGAAACTGGATTTAATAAACTCAGATCCAGGAGAGAGCAGAGCCAGACACTGTAGTTTAGATGTTTCCTCTGTTTTTAATGTTGGCGTATAAAATATGTGTTATTGTACTATCACTACACTCCTATGTATGTTTACCACAGCACAGACACACCATTTTTTATATTTTACACTGAAATAAACACTCGGAGATGGTCGGTCTCATGTCTTCATGTGTTATAGACTTATTTACAGTGTATTTTTCAGAAATGTAGTCAAACATGCAATCGTGACCTAATTTTCTCATATTTTAACAATTAATATATTGTCTTTTAGAAACCGTAACTAGGTGTGAAACCTGGATCTGCTGGTGAAGATCAGGATCTGACCTGCTCCTCTGTTCACCAGATGTCACATCCATGTATCAGACACTTGTAATTCATTTCAACAAACAAGTCTCTGGTCTAAACTAACGGTCGGATACAATGGAGACACAGCTGCAGGTTTTTAGTCCCAGATGTGATGATACCAGCTGTGCTCGCCTCGGTGCATCTTGCTGACAGGAGCTGAGATCAGGTCTATGCTTCAGGCCTGTGCAGAACTACAGGGTCCTGCAGATCTGTGTCATTCACACTGATGATGGGTTGATGCTACATGTCGGTCACACGTTCTGTGGGGTCAGTTTTACATTTACATCAATCTTTATCAGTCTTCTTCCATCGTCATCTCTCAGCTGCTGGTGCTGCTCAGATCCTGACTTTCCATGGTGTCTCTGATCCAGCTCAGGAAGTTCCCCAGACGGGTATAAACCCCATACTTCCCCTTGGCAGCACATTTCTCCCCCCAGCTGACGACTCCGGTCAGAAACCAGGTCCCTCTGTAGTTCACCATGAAGGGTCCTCCACTGTCTCCACCACAGGCGTCCATGCCGGTGTCCAGGTAACCTGCACAGAACATGTTGTCTGTGATCACCTGCAGGAGACACGGCAAATCAAAGTCAGGTTTAGGTTGCATCACAACGAGTCAAGATTAAAGTTAACCAGGGACAGGGACTGCAAACTAGCCACAGCTACATACAGGTGCATCTCAATAAATTAGAGTATCATGGAAAAGTTTATTTGTGTCACTAATTCAATTCAAATAGTGAAACTAATACATTATATTGATCCATTACACACAGAATGAAACATGTCATGTCTTCATTTATTTTATTTGTAATGATTATGGCTTACATTTAATGAAGATGTAAATTCAGTATCTAACAAAAATGTGAATATTACAAAAGCAATTTAAAAAAAGCTTTTTTCATATGGAAACAATTGCCCTTCTGTCCATCTATATGCACTCAATACTTGGTTGGGGCTGTTTGACTTGAACTACTGGAAATGGACTTTTCCATGATATTCTACTGTAGTTTATTGAGATGGACCTAGGCAGTGAACACAGAGGGAGAGAGATGAATAGATTGAATGTAATGTTAAAAACAAGAGGAGGGATTTCTTGGCTTCCCTCATCAAACTTATCAAATACACACGAGAGCGTTTTCGAGTTGTTGGATTGTGTATTTGATGAGTTTGACCTCCCATTAGCCTCCGTAGCGTAGCTCTGAGCAGCTCAAGGCTCTGCTCTGCCGTTCTAAAAGTAGCTTGCACCGACAATTAAAGGTAACGAACCTACTGCTATGACTATAGGGATTATGGCAATGGGCCAATTTGCCAAAATGTTGAACTATCCCTTTAATAAAATCTTGTGCAGTAAAAATATAATGAAATTTTGTGAAGTAGCATAAAGTATAAAGTCGCAGTAAAGTATCTCAGAGCAGCAGTTAGAATATGAAGAGAGTTACTGTGTGTAATGCAGCTGCTCACCTGTTCAGTGGACGCGGTGCAGGCTCTGTAGCTGACCACTGGGAGCCCCACCTTCCTCAGGAAGCGGGAGGACCTGCCCATGAAGCGAGTGAGCCCCCAGCCCGTCACCACCCCCCGGTTGTCCTCCTGAACAGAACACACACACACAGACATCTGTAAGTCTGCTCCGCACACACACATACACACGCACACACATAGAGAGTCAGTGTGATCAGTTCAGCTACCTGCACCAGGTACTTGGACAGGTGGGGGTCGGGCAGACAGGCGGGGACGGCCGTGGGGCCCCTGACGACGGGCTGGGCCAAGTACACCAGAGCAATGTCACTGTCAAAGGTGTAGGCGTGGAAGTGTGGATGAACGAAGACCTGCTGGATCTTTATTAGCTGCTCACCTGGATCAGGACGACGCTTATCATAGTCTCCTACACACACACGCACACACACGCACACACACACACACACACACACACACACACACACACACACACACACACACACACACACACACACACACACACACACACACACACACACACACACACACACACACACACACATTGGATTTGTTTACACTTGAAACCAACCACTCATCAACAGTGCATATTAATGTGCAAGTTTAAACCCTGAACATGTTCATACTGAAATACCATAAATTAAAGTTCTCATTATGCAGAATGGCCCTTTTCAGATTCTACTACTACTACTACTACTACTACTACTACTACTACTACTACTACTACCACACACACACACACACACACACACACACACACACACACACACACACACACACACACCTATAGTCACATGGTCTGCAGACTCTTCAAAGCAGTGAGCAGCAGAGATGACCCAGCGATCAGACACCAGGGTTCCTCCACAGAAACCATAACCATCAGACCTGCGGATCAGAACCTGAACACACACACACACACACACACACACACACACACAGCTTTCAGAATTCATAATCCTGATATCAGTCAAATTTAAAGGGATAGTTCAACATTTTGGCAAATCCGCCTATTGCCATAATCCTAATAGTCATAGCAGTAGGTACATTACCTTTGCATGTTGCATGTTGTTTTAAGATCTGCAGGGCAGAGACGTGAGCTGCTCAGAGCACAATGGAAGTGAACGGTACAGGTCCCCTGTCCCTCATCAAACTCATAAAATACAGAATCCAACAACTCTAAAACAGTCTCATGGACAAGTTGTGACCTGCACATTCCCCACGCTATGAAATAATCATGTAACATCATGAGACATGAGGCAAATGCGGTCGGAACTACATTCCAGACAGATTGTGTGTTTTATGAGTTTGATGAGAGACAGAGGACCTGTACCGTTCACCTCCACTGTGTTTGCTCTGCCCCGTGGATCTCAAAACAACATGTAGGCTACCGATAATTAAAGCTAATGAACCTATACTGCTTCTACTATAGGGATTATGGCAATAGGCAAATTTGCCAAAATGTTGAACTATCCCTTTAAATAAATGTAAAAATAACAGATTTTCAGAATTGCTCTCTTACCTGCCAGGGACTCCCACCTGCTTTCTCCAGGACTCCACCCACAATACGAGTTGACAAACCCTCGTCCCCCTCGTCCTCCTCTCCCTCCTCTCCCCCCACCAGCCCGGTGCCATTTCTTTGTCTCGGTGTTAATGTTGAGTTCACTGTTGTTCTCTCTTCTTCTGTCTGTTTTAATGTTGAGTTCACTGTTGTTCTCTCTTCTTCTGTCTGTTTTAATGTTGAGTTCACTGTTGTTCTCTCTTCTTCTGTCTGTTTTAATGTTGAGTTCACTGTTGTTCTCTCTTCTTCTGTCTGTTGTAATGTTGTGTTCACTGTCGTTCTCTCTTCTTCTGTCTGTTGTAATGTTGTGTTCACTGTCGTTCTCTCTTCTTCTGTCTGTTTTAATGTTGTATTCACTGTCGTTCTCTCCCCCTCTGTCTCTAAATTCAGTTCCCAGCTGTCTGTGATGTTGCCATCTGTCCCCATGGTGACGTTATCCCATTCATAGTCGTCCAACAGAGAGCGACCTCGGTACAACATATGCATCTGCTGGCGACCACATGGGAACGACACTGGAAAGAGACAGGAGGTTCATCACGTCCTAACAGTAGTATAACGTAGTAGTTATAAGAGTATGATGTAGCATTAACAGTAGTATCAGTAATATAATGTATAGTATAGTAGTTATAGTAGTGTAATGTAGGCTACCAGCAATAACAGTAGCATATTATAATAATATATAGTAACACCAGTAATAAAAGTAGTATAATGTATAGTGGTACCAGTAATAACAGTAGTATAATGTTATGTACAGTAGTACCAGTAATAAAAGTAGTACAATATAATAACACCAGTAATAAAAGTAGTATAATGTATAGAAACACCAGTAACTGTAGTATAATGTAGTACCAGTACTAGCACAGTACTAGTTAACATGTCAGGGATTTTGAATCTTTCAAGTTCAGGAGAGAGAGAGAGAGAGAGAGAGAGAGAGAGAGAGAGAGAGAGATGGGAGGGGTAAAATCTTAAATGCTGATGATACCCGTTGAGGCGCAGCTCTGTCCATCAGGCTCCAGTATGAATCCCTCAGCGCAGCCACACTCAACTCCAGCTCCACCTGGGAGGTCTCTGCAGTACTGCATACAGCCCCCGTTTTTAAAGTGACACTCCAACACCACTAAACACAATACCAATACAATAATTACTATAATATCAATAGCACAAATCAAGTTAATTGATACTCTGTTGAATTGATTGATCCCTGAGTGTGAGGCGATACTCACTTGATTCACAGATCTTGCCGCGGTAATGAGGAGGACAGAGACACAGGTACTCTCCTCGGTCCAGAGTGCAGATCCCTCCATTCATACAGGGGTTGAACTGACAGGGGTTCCGATCTGCCACACACAGGAGAGACATTCAAACTCATTCATACAGAGTAATGTTGCCCGGTGGTCCAGATGATTTATTTCAATTTCCAATAAAATAAAAAGTGTAATTTGAATAGTTCTGATCTGTTGTAGGCCTAGTTGAATTTAGATCAGCTGAAGTGATTTCAAATTAAAGTAAAGGTTGTTTCATACATCTGCTGATGAAGGCTATGAGATAGGCTATTGAACGCTCTTATTTACATAAATCAGGTGGTGATCATGTGAACCTGAATCTTTAATCATCTAAATTAATATGAACATCTGGGTCACTTTGGTTATAGATAACAATTATTGATGTTATACTCACTTGTGTATCTGTACCAAAACTCGAGCTGTTGGACAAAGAACACTCATAGTTAAACCTCTGCATTACAGCAGCTCAGGCGTTTACTTTATGTGTCTGCTATATCATTTTCATCAATTCCAAATATAACAACAAAAACAGCAGCCACTGCTTTCTTGGCAGAAACTTACATCTAAAACTCTGGATTAATGAAAGTTTAACTGTATCACTTATCTGATTACAGATCAATACAGAGTTACAGCTCTGTTCTGTGGACAGGGGCCATTGGAAAATACTCTGATAGCTGAAGAGAGGTTGACTGTAATAAGTCAGTGGTTTTATGGTAAAAGTTTGACTGGATGTCTGTCTGATCTACTGGACTCAAACATGGAGGAGTTAGAAAGACAGTAAACCAATGGGAACACTAATGGGAGCCTGCAGTGACCTGGACCACAGCGGTGGATCATACCGTCTTCTCTTTGGTCTGAAAGATTTCTTTGGCCTCCTCCTGAGAGCAGCTCTCCTCGTAGCACTCTCGCTCCAGGTTCCCTGGTAACATCTCCTCCAGGAAGGAGTTGGCCCGACGCCTCCTGGAGGAGGAGGAGGAGGAGCGAAGGATCTGACCCGCTGAAGACTGATCCAGGAACACTGAGGGGTGAACAAAGTGTGCTGTATATAAAAGTGGCTTTGGTCTTTGTGACCAAAGTGTTGTTTCAGTTCAATACTGTCTATTGTAAAAGACTAGACCTGACACGTGACACATTTCTGTGTTTCCATCTCCTGTTTTTTATGGCATTGTGCTATGATTGTTTCTTTTGGAAGTGTGTCAGTGTTTTGGTAGATTTGGTGTATTGTGTTAGTGTATTCTTGTATTTCGAACATTTGAAGTGGGTGTTTAGTTTGTGTGATTTTGCACATTAAAATGTAACTTTTGTGGCAATTCTTTACTGTGTGTTGAAGGTATTGATAAATGGGTCATAGCGATTTGTAAAAAACTGTAAATGAAATCTTTTCCAAAAAAAGTAGGCTACTAACAATTCTTTGTGCAACTTGCAGGAAAATAATCCATTTTCATTCTTTGCTCTATTTTTTTCTTTTCCCCGCTCAGTCTACCCTTCCCCAACCTGAGCCTGGCCGTCTAGAGTTCACAATTTTCCTGGTTTTAAATGTGCTCGCAACTCCCTCATCTGCTTCTCCAAAGGTATGTCCACATTTTTGGTTTCCTTGGGTAATTCACCTCCTCTTTCCCTTTCCAGATCCGCTGTCTCGCTAACCGTCATCGCTCACCTCAACCAGTCACTGGGTGTGGTTGTCTTCTCTCGACCCGTCTTTACAAGTGGCCCCCTGACATTGGACCTTATCTGATCGATATAACCTTTAATCTGACCGTGGTCTGGTTCACTTCCCACATCTTTGAAGAAATCCAGTCTTTCATGTTTCTCTGCAAGTCTACCTGTGTGTCAGTCTCACCTGTACACAGTGTCAGCTCAGCGTTGATGAGCAGGGTGCACGCAGTCAGAGTCAGGCCTATGGACGACAGCAGCATCTTTCTCTCTGTGGACAAACAGAACCAGAGGAGAGAGACACCGACCGTCAGGTCCACTCAGGAACCAGGTTTATGTTAATCAGATTCAGGATTCACACTGACGGTCAGTGAGTCTTTGTTTAAAGCCTCAACATGTCACTTCAACACAGAACATCTGAAACCAAGGCACATCGATCTTACACCATGACATCATTACATGTTAACAGGCTACATGCTAAGTGTGAACATTCAGACACCCACACTCGGCCTAACAAAAGGTCTGACAACAGTCTAGTTAACTCTGAACAAACACATTTGTGTGTGTGTATCAGTGTGTACAGTGTGTGTTCATGTTGTGTGTCAGCATGTATATTGAGATAAGCTATAGGGCTCTATAGCTAACAATAACTCAAACAGAGACTAACTTTAGATTTTGTAGTAGGCTATCTCCTGCACCTCATACACTGCTGATGGATGCTGTTTATCCTCAGAATACAGACACAAACATAACTGAAGGGAGTCACATAACCAAACACATAAATTCACTTATGATGTCAAAGTGCGTATTTCCATAACAGTAATTATAAACCAAGTAGATCACTGAATTAGTAAATCAGTGTGTAGAACTGTGTCACTAGAGATTGTGTAGTTGTAACGTGAACTTATATTCACAAACACTGTCCCAAAGCATGCTGGGGAAACTCCTCCCACCTACCCCCCAACACGCTACAATATGTTAGTGTGTCAGTGTATACAGTGTTAAAGTGTATGTCTATGTGTTCATGTTAGTGTGTGTCTCTGTGTGTGTATCTTAGTGTGTAAGTGTGAACGTGTTGGAGTGTGTGCATGTTAGTGTGTGTCTCTATGTACATGTCAGAGACAACACTTTGTGATGCTTTTACTGCTCAGCAAGGATCAACCAATCAATAAGAATAGTCCACCTACCTGTCGTCTTCGGTGTCTCCAGTCTTCTGTTGTTGTCTCTTGTCGTCGCTTGTTGTCTCCTGCGAGGACGGACAGTGACTGTTTCTAAGTAAAATGGTCGACAGAGATGAGGTTTATTGATTGATCTTTCCCCTGAATTCAAATATTGACACAGAGATGTCACAACAGGAGCTCAGAGGACACAGCAGGAGACTAATAGAAGAACAGAGAAGACTTTCACAAACCTGTTGATGCAGAGTGAGACAGACTTCAGGTTCACACTGAGGAGTTACAAGGTCAGAGGTCAGAGTAGTAAATGAGTACAGTTATATAGTTCTACTGTTGTATATCATTCTTCAAATCAAATCAGTGTCAGTGTACATGACTCTAAGCTTGTTTAACCACGGATTCGATTTCCCAAGTGGCAGTGGTCATGACGCTGTCACAAGTGGGCGTCGGGATGTCTGAGTCAGAACCAGCCTCCTCAGCAGTGAGCTGGCATCTTGCTTAATGTTGCGGGAATGTGGATGATAAGTCAGACTGGCGTTAAACCTTCCAAGAAACAGAGTTCACTTGGCCTGGTATGAGTAAATCTGTCCAAATGATGAAGGGATGGTCCGTGCCCGCCAACCAGAGGCACTTTCCTCAACAGCCAATTTCACCGAAAGAGGTTTTGTAGGTTTCTGTAGTTTCTTCCAGCTGAGGTAAGAAAAAATGTATATGGGCAGAGGTTAGTGTCAGATCCTTGAGAGAGAGCAGGGCATCCCCAGTGTCTAAGGCATCCACCTCCACAATGAACTGAAGTTCATAAGGGACCATCCTGCTGAACCACTTCCAGCCCATCCCACTTACGGTGTCCCACAAGGGTCTACTCTTGGCCCATTGTTAGTTGAGACTAGAGAAGCTCTTAAAGCAGAAGTAAGCGATCCGGTCGTTTTGGCTAACTTCTTGTCAGCGGATGGAGTTAGCAGTCCCCGCCCTCGTCCCTACGTCACCACATTCACGCGCATCCCTTGGCTGCACACACAGAGAGGACCGCCCCTTTATGCCGTTCTCTCTCCTCATTGGATAAAGGTTGTAGGATACAAGGAAAGTTTTCTTACAGCAGAGCAGAGTGACTGACAGACCCGTGTTTCGGACCAAACACTCTATGTAAGTGATTGCCGTCGGAAGATATAACTACCGTATTTAAAACTTATATTAACACAAACATTCCGCTTACTTCTGCTTTAATTTATTAAAGAGAAGGGACGATGCATATTCATGAACATTTGCATGTAAATATACTGGATTGTAGCCCCAGGCTGATTTCCATCTGCTGTCCCTAGGCAGGTTGATGTCATGAAAAAAGGAAAACATTAAGAAAATAAAAACACAAACAAACAACAAAACAGGTGAGTCCAAGGTGAAAGTACCAATCTGAAATCCAAGAGACAAAGTCAAAAGACAAGCTGTAATCAAATATTATGCTGAGGACAAAATGACAAGATCAAGGGATCAGAGCATTACCATAAGAGATGACACAACGAGATGGCATTGAGACCATCTTACTGTTGTAGGTGTGAGAGGCAGAAAATCTAATCAGGTTGATGAGAAGCAGGTGTGCAGAGGAGGGTGGGTGCAGGAGGCCTTGCCCTGGGGAAAAAGGAAAACATGGACACACAGGGTGTTTTCAGACAGACACGGCTCTGGTTCTGGTTCTGGCTCCGTTTTGGAGTCTCAGAGCCTCTGTGCTTTCTGGCGAACCAGCAGCGTTCACACCATTTTAAGCGGAATTTATGAATTATTTGAGTCTCGGCCATCTCTTCCACAAGTTCAAAGACAAGAATGACTTTATGAAGGCAGTAAATTAGGTAAATATGACTTAACAATTAAGTAAATTAGGTAAGTGGTTTAAAAATTGAGCAAAATTAGGTAAATATGATTTTAAAATGTAGTAATTACAAGTTAAAAAGACTTAATATATAGCTTCAAAGCAGTAGGCCTATATGACATAATTATGGTAAATGCTAAATTCTTTGTCATTTTCATGTTAAACAGGTGAGATGAATTGGCCAATAATATCATTGACAGGTACTAATTTCTTGTCTTTTCTCTTCATTGACTCGATACTGCAGGTAAAACTATAATCAAGGTGACTTGACTTGACATAACCCTTGACTTGATTTGACTTGACTTGCTCAAGAAAAAATTACTTTGGACTTGCAATTTAAGACTTGCACATGTGTGACTTGACCCAGACTCCGGTAGTGATAAAAAATAAAAAAAATCAGTGAAAGATATGAGGCTGTTCATAAAACATCTCAGGTCTAACAACACACCACATTGCCCTCATCATTAAAAAAGATAGATTTAAATTTCATAATAAACTAAATAAATAAAGAAATGGGTGGAGCACGTTGTCATCGGTCTAGTATCAGCTGGTTTCAGCCTGGTTGTTACACTGCAACACGCCTGCTTCCTTCCTGCTGCATGTGGCAACATCTACATGTTTGGCTGTAGATGAGCGTTAACATCGGACAGAAAATCTCTCGGAGTATCATGTGCTGTGACATCACATGATGTCATTGTGCTAGAATAACATGTGACATGATGTCATCTAATCGTGTCATCGTGTAGGAGGTGAAGGTGGAGGGAGGAGAAAAGGCAGCTGCACACATCTGTTCACACACGAAGAACATCATGGCTGCAAAATGAAAAAACCAAAAGCAACTTTGTGATTCTCTCTCTCTCTTTCTCTCACTCTCTCTCTCCTCTCTCTCTCTCCTCCCTGTCTCAGCAGCAGGGGGAGGAGTCGGCAGGGTGAGGATGCTGCCCCGTTGCCGTGGTTTCAGCCTCTCGTTTCTTGTGGTGACCATCGTCGGGGATGTGCGTGTGTGTGTGGCTGTAGGGTGCGAGTGAGAGTGTGTGTGTGATTCTTACAGCTGTGAGGATATATGACTGCAGGACGGAGGAGAGGAAAAGAGGAGGAGAGGGAGGGCAGGAGGAGGACGGAGGTGTCGAAGGGTGGATGTAGATTAAAGTTGCTGCAGCGAGACATTGTTTCTGTGAGGACGACAAGAACCTTCATCACTCCATCTTTGTCTCTGCACAGGGAGGACTGAGGGAGGGAAGGAGACAGTGAAGGAGACAGTGAAGGAGGGATGGATGGAGTCTGAGTCATCGCTGATCCTCCGGTAAGCCTCCTCTTAGCTGCTGCCTTGTATCTGTTTCCCCTTGTTTCATTTCTGTGTGCTGGTCACTCGATCATTCATGCCTCTCCTTTATCTCCTGCTGGAAAATGTTGATCTGTTTGTCGTCGTGTTGCCGCTGTCATTTGCTGACTGTGTCAATAAAGTCTGTTCAAATCACATCTGGTTCCTTCACACCCTGTTTTTGTTGAAATCAGCAGCTTCAGTGTGGCCGCCATCTTGTATCAGACCTGTGAGCAAAGTTACAGACTGAGGGAAAATTTGGTCATGTTTAAAAAGCAGGATCTTATTTTTCAAGAGTCGTTTTCGGCTCCGGGGTCAACGCACCTGCAATGTTATTAATAATCCTCCAGGACAGAAGGTCAAAGGTCAAACAGTGAAGCAGCTCTGCATCAAAGATGATCTAATATGGCTGCCCATTCAATCTGTTTAATATCAGTGATTAACTTGTTTTTATGTTTCCGTTGTGAAAATGAACGTGAGGTTTTAGACGTTAGGGCAGAGTTAATGAGGACACAACCTGACAGCTCAAAACAAGATCAGACTTAAACTGGTTCAGTTTTATACTAGGAACATGAAACAAATTCATATTCTAAATAATAATAATAATAAGATAAAATATGGATTAAGCAAACGTATACATTTGTATCACACTGAGTGGTTTGAACAGAGAGCTAAATCCTTCAGGTTAGAGGAAGCACGTGTTTCCTGTCATCGTCTACTCTCCTTGTTTCCTCATTTCTTCTCCTTGTCTCCTTCTCCTGTTCGCTCTCCTCCTCACCCTCCCCTCCTCTCTCCTCCTCCTCCTCCCCCTCCCTCGTGTACAGGAAGCATTACATCATACTCCACTGAGAGATGCTGCTGTTGCTAGGTTACCGCCGAATGACTCCCTGATCCATTTTTAGAAGGAAGCTGAGAGACAGAGAGGTGGGGGAGGGGAACGATAGAGAGACACCAAAAGAGCACGGAGAGAGAGAGAGAGAGAGAGAGAGAGAGAGAGAGAGAGAAAGAGAGAGAGATTATATCACTGTGGGAATGACTGAAGAATGAAAAAAAACAGGAAGCCAAATGGTAAAAGACGAGAACAAGAATGCATCAGCTCTATTTCAAATCAAATCAGAGACACATTAGAGACGAGTATGATTCAGTTCATACTGGTCTGATGGTTCCACTAAAACCAGGTCATCTGAATCTGGTCACCTAAGAAATACAATTTTAAATGGATATTAGTGTTAATACTGAGACAGCCAAGAAATTTAAAGAGAGGACAGTGGAGTCACCAATCACATGTCTCTCTGTTCTAGCATCAGCAGTTCATCTGATTGTACACCGACCCGTTTACTGTTCACACATGTTAATACCTGTGTTGTGTACACCCAACCTGGCAACCAAAGTTACCTATTCATGTAACACACAAGTACATTGGTATCCAGTCTGCTGTGGTTCATACCACACGCCGTCTTTCCATCTGTTCGTCCTTTCTGTCCGTACATCCATCCATCCATCCATCCATCCATCCATCCATCCATCCATTTGTATCACACTGAGTGGTTTAAACAGAGAACCGAATAATGTTTAAAAAATGAGATCCTTCAGGTCCATCCATTATTAGTCATTCTATTCTATTCTATTCTATTCTATTCTCTATTTGTCAGTGGTTCAGTCTGATGATTGCCAATTTTCTTCAGGGTTTCATTCATGTTCTGGCAGCCATCTTATCATCTTCTTCTTTTTTTTTTTTTTTTTTTTTTACCTATCTCCGTAATGATTTGATTGTCTTGTTGAATAAAACCACAACAGAAACAGTTTTAGTATACATTTTCCAGTCTGTTACATTGAGGTTGTCATCAAGAGGTTCTGACTATCGGTCAGAGACATAAATTGGTTGTCAGTAATTAAATTCAGCCACTGTATTGAGGAGTCCTGTCAGAGGGACAGAACAGGTTCTCTGCAGGTTTGTGGTCTGTTTGGACTCACAGAGACAATGATTTTTCTCTCAGGTCATTGGGGAGTCATGACGTCTCAGGAGGAGGCATCTTCCTTCAAGAGGTTTTTTCAGTATGTGGAGGACTGTGGACTTAGAACATACGATGGTCTAGTGATCCAAAACGCCTCAGACATTGCCAGAGAGAGCGACCGCATTCGTAACCAGACCAACTGGACCTACCTACAGGAAAAACACCAGAAAAAGAGACGGCAGGAGGAAACCATCAAGAGGTAGAAAAGACACCCAAACCTTACAAATGAGATTATTCTATGGCTTCACCACCCAGACTGTTTTTTTCACAGGGATTCAATGAAAATGTGTTGAAGGTCAAAAGCGCTTCCATCCATCCATCCATCCATCCAATCACTGTCTATACCACTTATGTGTGCAGGGTTGTGGGAGGCCTGGAGCCAATCCCAGCTGACGTAGGGAAATGGCACATCCTAGACAGATTACCAGTCGATCACAGGGCCACACATAGAGACAAACAACATCAACCTTTAGAGTCAACATAATCAACCTAGTTTACATGTGTCTGGATTGTGGAAGGAAAACCCACACAGGCAAAGGGAGAGCAATGCAAACTCCACCCATGAGCTCCATCGAATCGAACGCACAACGTTCTTACTGAGAGTCAGTGTGCCGCACTCAAAATATAATGTCTATATAGTGGATTTTATTTCTGAAATGTAGACCTACGGTAATTTAAAAGGACATTCTGTGGACATGAATGAAAATGACGTATGGCAAAAACAACTACTGTATTTAACTGTGCACACACACTTGAGCCTGAACAGCTAGTAAGCCAACAAGATGAATACATAGACGGATATATGAACATGACATAAGACATCCGTCACATCCAACATGACCTACATCACCATATCCTATCAGCCTCCTTCAAGGCAGTGTGGCCCTTAGTTGTGTTTTTACTGGGATGATGAGTTGGTCTGTTCAAAGCTGGAACCATTAAAGCTCACTGATCCAAGCCTTAAAGGGATAGCTCCTTAATTGTCGGTGCAAGCTGTTTTTAGAACCGTGGAGCCACGCTATGAGATAATAATGTAACGTTACGAGACAGAGTTGTTTTCGATGCAAATGCAAAGACTGCTTGCCGAAAAACTGCCCCTGACGGAAAAGTGCAGTTTTGCATGAATTTTCCTCGAAAAGAACTCTGTCTCATAACGTTCCCTTAGCGTGGTGAATGTGCAGGTCACAACTTGTCTACTAGAGCGTTAAGGAGTTGTTGGATTGTGTATTTGATGAGTTTGATGAGCAAAACCAATAAATAATGCATTAGCTGCATTGTATTGTGAGTTTTGTATTGTGAGTTTTATGTTGGGACTACAGATGGAAATTAGCCCTAGTGGCTAAATCTGGTACAACCATCTCTTCTTTGTTCTAAAATTGATTAATGGTATTGTACACTGTCCTGTAATATTAAACTAAACTAAACTAAACTAAAGCCTCCGTAGCGTAGCTCTGAGCAGCTCGCGGCTCTGCTCTGCCGTTCTAAAAATAGTTTACACCAACAATTAAAGGTAACGAACCTACTGCCTATGACTATACGGATTATGGCAATGGGCCAATTTGACAAAATGTTGAACTATCCCTTTAAAGAGGAACTATGCTAGATTTGTACCTTAATGAAACAGCTTCGGAGTAATTGTGATGGTTAAATAAATGACTTGTGTAGGGAGAATGGAGGCTCTCTGCCTTCCAGGTAGCGACTCTTGGCCCGAAAACCAACCCTGCAAGATCAGTGCCGCTGACGCAACATGAACGCGCCCCATAACCTGTAAGCTCTTGTTCATGACAGATAAGACTACACAAATATATCATATTACGATAAATAACGTTTACCACTCTACTGATTGCTTTCTCATCGGCTTCATTGAAAACAAATGCACATGGCCGTGAGGAGTGTAAGCAAAACAGGGGAAAGGCTACTGGACTTGCATAGTTCCTCTTTAAACTCTAAACATTCATTCCCTCTCCCTTCCTATGAGGTCTAGTTGTTCTTAGACTTTTAATATGGAAAGATTTCAATCTCTTTCAACACCATCAGTGCTTGTGATGATGAACTTGACCTTAGTTGTGAGTAGTTATCGGCATCAACAGTTTTTCCTGTCTTCATATTACTATGCCAGGTACAGAGTTTTTTCATAGGTGCACCATCCCTCCATCAAGTTTGTTCTTATAAATGAGAAGACAGACCAACATACAGCTGAAGTTCATCCTTTTACTTCTGCTGTAAATTCTGAATCAAATAAATTTGGGGCTTTGTTGTCACATTTTATGGGTAAAATGTTGTGGGATTGGTAGATGATTGTAGGCTTGAAGTTGCATTTCTTCCCATTGTCCATCCAGGATTGGTGAAGATGTTGCCATGGCATCAGATGGGGCATACTCTGGAAAACATTTCAGGATGGGTTTTATGACAATGCCAGCACCGCAGGACCGGCTGCCCCCTCCAAGCCAGGGCTTCACCGTACGATCCCAGTCCCTCCACTCAGTGGGCGGAGGAGATGACGACTCCAACCACAAACGAAAACAACCCCCACCCAAACCCAAGAGAGACCCCGCCACCAAACTGAGCAGCAGCTCTGAGATGGTAAATGGAGGCTCCAGGAGAGACCACCAAGAGGGCGGGGAGCAGGGGGAACAGGGGGATGAGGCAGAGCTCTTGGACGGTGAGGACATGTATTTCATTTATTTAAATGTTTGAAAGAGAAATTCATTTTATGACTTGAGGCTAAATGATGAAAGTCTGTCTGTCTCTTCGTCTGTTAGCAGCTCGATGTCCTCTCTACCCTGAGGACTATAAGAAGATGCCTCCACCTAAACCGAAGAGGAACCCAAACACTCAGCTCAGCACCTCCTTCGATGAGTCTTACATCCACAACCATGGGAATAAGAAGTCTTCCTTGAGGTGGGAAAAATCTTCGTCCCAGAGTCAGAGTCCAGCGTCCAGAGACACGGACGACGAGGAGCCGGTGTATATCGAGATGGTGGGAAACATCCTGCAAGAGCTGAAAGGTCAGGAGACGGTGGAGGATGAGCAGAGCGAGTCAGTGTACGAGGAGATGAAGTACCCGATGCTGGAGGACTTTCTGCAGGACACTCACTCCGCCATGATGGACCCTGATTCCTGGTCCCGTGGATCTGTCTTTGATATCCCCCCGCCCTTCCCCAACCTCCTGACCCACCGTCCGCCCTTGCTCGTCTTCCCGCCTGCCCCCGCTCAATGCTCCCCCAACTCTGACGAGTCCCCCCTCACACCCTTAGATGTCACCCGGTTGCCAATGATAGATAATGTCTCCTACAAGCAAGGTGGTCCTGAGCAACCACAGAGCTCCTCCCACCACCGCAAAGATCGAGACCGAGATCGAGACAGAGATCGAGACCGAGACCGAGACCGAGATCGAGACCGAGATCGAGATCGAGATCGAGATCGAGACCGAGACCGAGATCGAGACAGAGATCGAGATCGAGACTTGTCGTCCACTCACACCATCACGTCGTCAGGCCGATCGTCAGCCCCGCCCCTCCCCTCAAACCTCTACAAATCATCTGGCTCCGCCCACAGTGGATACGGTTATCCCCGTAGCCAATCAGCGTGTCCATCTCCTGTCAGCATAGGTCGCTCTCTGACCCCTCTGAGTTTGAAGAGGCCACCGCCGTACGATGCTCTGATGGCCGGAGGCAGTATGCCCCGCTCCTCATCATCATCTTCCTCCTCCTCACACAGGGCGGGGGACGGTGGAGCCAAACTCAGTAACTCTTCCTCCACCCACGGCTCCATGCAGAACGTGTCAATGAGGTCGCAGACTCCAACAAGCCCATTGGACGAACTCAACAACCTGTTCACCTCAGGTAGACAGGTGGTGAAAAGAGGCTCAGGCGGCAGGAAGAACAGGGAGGGTGAAGGTATGTAATCATGTCATCAGACCTTGACCATAACAACCAAATGTTTCTCACAGATACACTGTGGTCCGAATAGTTGCTAAAATGTATCTAATCTAAAGGTCCGAAGAGTTTTACATCTAACTCTATTTCAGCTGTCAAAGTTGTTATCAGTCTATTTGTTGTTCTACGACAGAAATATTCATGATTAGGCAAAGACAAAAGATAATTTGTTGTGAGAAGCCGCAGTGTCTCCAAACATCTCCATCAATAATTACAATCAATAATGGCACAACTATACGTCCTCCGAGGTTCCCGTCTTTCTGGTCTCCAGTTTCTTCTGGTCCTTTTCTCACTTTGAGTCTTCGAGGTTATGTGTCCTAGATTATCAGCGATTCTGTGTTGTCTTGGACGTGAATGATTCAGAAGGGTTCGTTGTCTTGTTGTGTCACTGCTTCTTTGTTGTATCGCTGCAGGAGACTGTAGGTCTCTGCCCAGACATAGCAGTAAAGACAGAGAAGGACAATCCAGTCCGGTTTCCAGCAGGATGGGGAGGTCATCTGTCAGTCCCACCATGATGCTGTCTGGAGGAGGAGGAGGAGGAGGAGGTGAGTGTGGCAACAGCAACACTATAGGGAAGCATGGAGGAGGTCAGGTTTAGATGACGTCAGTGAGACGAATGTGCTCATTTCACACAAGATGTTGACTCCAGTCCTCAGACATGTTGAGTGTTTGTCTCGTCAGGCCATATCTCTATACTTCAACACAACAGCAGTTGAACAACAGGCAAATATCAGTGATTAACTGATAAGGAACAGGTGAAGATTGTGTGACTAGCGTGCTAGCATGTGAAAATAAAGTGAAGTGAGGTTAACAGCGGGTGAACAACCGTTTAACAGGTGAACAACAGATGGACATCAGGTTAGCAACAGGTTAGCTATGTTGACTATGTTGTCTTAATCCTTTCTTGGTTGTTAATGTTCAATGATTTCATGTACAGAATCAAAGTCGGTTTGTAAACTCGGCCGTTCAGCCTCGACGTCAGGAGTTCCTTCACCTGGCGGGACGCCACAACGCCACCTGCAAGAAACACATCACCCCGCCCTCAGCCAGGTACACCTGTAAAACACCTGTCCATTTAACCAGCCATCCAGTCTGTCTGTCTGTCTGTCTGTCTGTCTAGCCACTATCTTTGTGTTCATTTCAATCAGTTTTCTTAAGAAGATGGAAAGAAATAGAAACTTGTATATTGTGTATTTCACACAGGATTGAACCTCCAACAACAGAACGTAAAACATTTTACAGACGGACAGAGCCTTCACCCATCAGCTGACTGAGATCTGAACTGTACACATGTAAACATACTTAAATAAGAGGATGACATATTTTGTCATTTTAGCTTTGCAAAAATGTTTGATGTTTAAAATAAATGTTTTTGTCTCAACATAATTACATTAATACTAACATGGTGCTTACTAATACTAATATGATTCTAACATTAAACTAACATGAAACACTAACACTAGCAGGACTCACACTGAAGAGGGGATGAAGTCTCATTAAAACACTAATATAACCCAATTAATCCTAATACACCCATATATGCGATTTGAAACAATAGCCCCACTCAATTAACAATAATCACATCCCATTGTATTATTGACAATGCATGGCCCATTTAACTAGAGAGAGCTGAAATCCATTCCAGTCACTCAATACAATTTAACATTTAGCATCAGTCTGTATGAAATAATGGCGCATTCCCCCATGTCAGACAAATCTCAATACTCTACAGATGCTATAAGAGACCTTTGTGATTTCAACTAATTTAACTTTTGACCAAGGTCACTCAAAGTAAGAGCGTGTACTCAAAGGCCCCATTCACTCTCACATAAACAGAGGAAGAAATCAGGTGGAGGCCATTTTTAAAATCACTGCAGACGCCACATTTCTGTGAGAAACATTACGAAGAAATGTTCACACCCAGTGTCATTTAGCCTCCTCCTTCACTTTCTTACTCTCCTCAAAAATACTAAAAAAAAATTGCACTCAAATTTTAAACATAACAAATATTTGGATTTGTACTCCTTGATTCCGCTTGATTCACCACCTTCT
The DNA here is from genome assembly GCF_905171665.1 of Trachurus trachurus. NCBI lineage: Eukaryota > Metazoa > Chordata > Actinopteri > Carangiformes > Carangidae > Trachurus > Trachurus trachurus. Next base: position 21,554,728 of record NC_139892.1, on the reverse strand, counting down.
TGTATTTTCCTCCTCTCAGTCCAAGTCTAATGTGAATTTCAGACCGTTCATAATAAAGCACTGCAGCTCACATAGGATGTGAAGTGCTCTTTCAGCAGTCCCACTTAATTAGCCTAATTAAATTATTTTATGAGCTCACATGATGATCTATAGAGTAAGTGTCCATCACCATGTACCATATCCATCACCATAACTTGTTTCATCCATTTCATTACAGTTCCCACGCTCTCTAAAGAGCTTTTCTAATATTGGTCCTCTCCTGCTAACACATGAATGAAAACTAACCACAGATGCTTGGCTCCGCTGTGGCCTTGTCAGTCGAGCCATTTAACCCACTAACGTCTAAAACCATAATATATTTAAAAATGCATAAAAACATGATGAGATTGTTCTTCCCCCCCCCCCCCCCCCCCTTTTTTTCTATCATGTTTAGTTAAACATGAAAATAAAAAAAAGAAAACGAGTCAATGAGACTCCACCCAAACCAGAAACAGAGCCTGGAAGTTCTGTGATTCTTGAACCAACTTTACGGACCATTCGTTTTTTGAAAATACACTTTTGTCTTCAGTCCTGTGAATTGTTGGTTTGTTCCCTCTCAGGTGATAATAATGTAATAAAATGTGTAACACTGTGTACAAATGTTTACTGATGAAGCTCTGATAATAAAATATTTTATTTCACCAAATTAAAAAGCTAAAATATAGGGCTTCAGGTAAATTTCACCTTCTGTAATCTACAGTGGCTCACAAAAGCAAATTTGCTGCAACGGACCAGAACACGTCCATTAGGAGTGTTTGATGTTCAGTGTTTTTGAATCTTGCATCGTTTTTGAATTTGTGGCTACTATCTCTTATTGTAAGTGTTTGGGGCCGTTGCAGTGCGTTTGTCTTTCTCAGCCACCAGAGTAATCTCATCAAAAAACCTTTTTTCTAATCTGTCAAATTAAATCTGAATTTACCTGAAGTGTATCTCATACACACCTGTATTCAAATGCCGATCAAATCAGTGTGACGCAGGCATCACACTGACAATCTGAGTGAAAATAAACTTCAGTCTGATGTTCCACCTGTCTGTCTCTCTGTCTGACTGTCCGTCCGTCTGTCCATCCATCTGTTTCTGTCTGTCTGACATCATCATTTTCATTTCTAAAGACTATGATGAAAATCATGTTTTTAACCTTATTAACATCCATCTGATGTTTTTATATATCACATATGAATTTAGTGCATCAGCAAACTCATCATGAACTAATTAGCACACCACCTACAATGTATCTCAAACTGTCACCGCCAATTACACAACAAACAAACAAACAAACAACAAAAACAAATAAAAGATGCTACTGATGTTTACCGTTCTCGAAGATGCTAACAAGCCACTCTGATGAAACTGTTAGTCTCTCTGATGTTTCCTCCTTTGACCATCTTAATACTCCCTGCTTGGTGTAATCTCAAGGGTTACTTAATATGATAAAATATAATTCTACTAAGTGACCTTTACAGACATTTAGAATTTTTTCTAAAATAGTGACTGGAGCCATCATTATTGGCTAAACTACAGAGGCTACAAAGTAAATGGCATTTTCCCCAATGTTTTCATGGGAAATTTGTCATATTTAGAAGAAGCCACATTCTGATGGTTTTGACTCACTCTCGTTTGTCTTTTTAAATGTACTGCATTACGCTGTTACTTCAAACTCAACACTTCCTGTGTGCGTGTCAGTGCCCCCCCCCCAACCTCACACCTGGGGCGTGGGTAGTGGGCGGGGGCGGGGCATGAACTTAACTTTTACAAACAAATGATCACAATAATATTCAAAGTAGCTCCAGACAGAGCCGAACCAAACAGAGATTCAGAGACTTGTCAAACAGAGTAGGTGGTCGATGGACGTGTTCATGCTGAGCTTTTCTTCGTCTCCAGATGCCTTGGCTGTGCGGAGACGCCACCATGATGGAAATGATCGAGAGGAAAAGAGTATTGTGTCGAGAGATCAAATCTCGTCAGCGGCTAGAGAAGAATCTGTGTAAACAGGACAGTATGCCAATTCTGCCCAGCTGGAAGAGGAAACAGCCACCTCCATATTCAGGCCCTCTGACCGCCGCAGCCACCGGACAGACCACCACAGTCTTCTGGGATACTGCCATCTGAAACACCATTAACAGAAACGTGACACACAGGCCATCACAGTGTTGGGGGGCACACAAACAGTGGTGATGGTAATGATGAAGCAGTCATCAAGCCAAACCCAACCCCCATTGACAAGCTATACTTTGATTTAAAGAAACACATGTGGCTGGTTTTCTCTCATCGTTTGATTGATCTGGATCATTCCTTCACATAGATGAAAACAATAAATATTTCAGTCGTGAGGGATTTTTAGTTTGTGCTGTCACTAGTTTCCCTGCTACTGATTTTAAATCCTCATTCAAGTGAATCTGGTTCAAGGCCTTCAAATGAAAGACTAATAATCAAAGAGTTGCAACGATTTGATATAAACCAAATAACCAAAGATTCACAACGGTCAAAATGCCTTCATTAAATCATTTACAGTTCAGATAAATTAACTATAATATGTAACTGTCAACTAATCAATGATTGCACTAATTCTTGAGTGTGAACATGTGACAGTTTTCAGAGGGTTTGCACATGTGGGTCTCGATCCAGCAGTTGACATACGGTCGTGTAAATGATGTGAGAAAATCAGCTGTTTTATGTTTTTTATTTCATTTCAACACTTTAAAAACATCTTCATTCAACCTTTAACAAAACATGACAATCACCAAACTCTCAGCCAACGGTAACACATGCACACACACCACACACACACCACACACACCATACACACACCACACACACACACAGTATGAGAGGTGCAGGGGTCGTCCTGCTGTCCAGTCAGATTGTGGGGAGGCGTGGCTGAACAGGTGTAGCAGGTGTTGTCTTTCTACTCGTTATTTTTCTATCTCACCACTGTAAAAGATTCAGATGTTTTTATAAAGTCTGACAGTCGTGTAGCAGAATGCTGTAAGAGAAAAAAAAATATTTATTAACTTTTCGGTGTGAAAAGTCTGTCATCAAACATGTTTTTATATTTAAATTTACTGTAATCTGTGACTCTGTGTGAAAGAAAAAGATGTGACAATGTTTTTATATTTAAGAAAAAAAAACTTTTATTATGATGAAAAAGGCACTATTTTAAAATGAGTATATTTTGATGAGTTGTTTGTTTGTTTGGTCTTATCCACTGTCCCTGAACCACAGACTCAACTCAAATTTAACTCCATGTTAACTCCAGTTTAACTGCAGATTAAATCCAGTTAAACTCTAAATGAACTGCATTTTAACGTCCAGTTTAACTCCACACTAAAACCTCCAGTTTAGATGCCAATCAACCCCAGATTTACTTAAATTAAAGTCTAGATTAATTTAAATCTAACCACTATTTTCTCATCCTAACTCCAGATTAATCCCAGTCTAATCCCACATCAAGTCCATATTAGTAAATCAAGTTTAATTGAAGATTAACTCCAGTTTTACACCAGATTAATTCGAGTTTACCTGTTCACACAGTGCAGGTGTTTTACAGTTTGTTGGTCAGCTGTTGATTCATCCTATCGAGACTGCTGGTGACATAGAGGAGATCATCTAAGGTCTTGGGAGAAGACTTTATGTGACATTAATTTTATTGGCTCCTGAAAACAAACCAGAGAATCACTAAATATAGAAAGTTAAATGTTTGTGATATACAGTATAACAATTGGTTCGTTGTTTTACAAACTATTTCCAATACATGTAAGAATTTCATGTCATGTCTTTAAACTGCACAACTTCAAAATGTTGACTCAACTTAGTGTGATTTTTATGAAGTTCAGATATATAGGAAATTTAAGTCAGTTGGTTTTACATTTTCAGAAATCAGAGACGTTAAACTGATTATTCTATGTAAGTTCAGCAAAGTACAAGAGCATCTGTTTTTCAGTTAAATGTTTTATAGAAAGGATCAGACAGAGGAAGTTGCTGCGTTTACTGACGGATGTAAATAAAGTCACCTGAAGGGGACACGAGGGTGTTTTCGGGACAGTAGATCGCTGATGAACATGGGAAGAAGGAAAAAACACTGATGAATGTAGTGTTTTGATTTATTCATAAATGTGAATGAACTGATTGATTACCATGATGTCAAATCAAAGGTAATATGAGATTTAAGCAAAGCATTCTGGGATTTTATGATGAAACGTTTGTTATTAATGTAAATCAGCCTGGAGCCACACACAGACACACTGTGATCAATATACAGTTTGATCACAGTAGAGGATTTCAGTTCATTGTCTCATTAAATGTGAGATCAGCTGATCAGTCAATACTTGTTTCAGGTGGTTTTAAGGTCTTTGTGATGAACCTTCTTTAAAAGGTGGTAGATGGTGATGATAGACTATTGATAAACTCCAACCACAAACATCAGTTTTATTTGATCATTTTCCATATTTCAGCAACCTCACGTTAGGTGATATTTGACAGAAAAGTAAACTAACACCAGTTAATTTTATTTGACCATTTTGTGTCGTCATCATCCTCATCTCATCTTCATCACCTTCAACTGAAAGTATTTCCAGATTCATGATAGTGTGCACACTATGAGTGGGTCTCACCTGTACTTTCACCTGTCCAAGGGAGTCAATATGTTTGCATGTTTGCACTGTGAGAAACAGACGAGAGTCTTGATTTTTATTGAATCTGTCCAGAGAGAGAATTGAGTATAAATTTGGTTGTTGTGACTCTGTTTTCATCTTTATGGGACTTGATGACAGAAATAAATACATTTCTAATTAAACTGTGCTTGGTCGGCTCTTCTACAGCAGGTAACCCCGCAGGTGTGTTTAGACTGAGATCATCTCTGGGACCAAACTGACCAAACCATTACTGCTCATCACGTTCACACACCACATCGTTCAGGATTCAACCACCAAAGATACAATAATATTCAGTATCAAAACAAACAGTTGTACTGTAGCCTATCCATTCACTCCACACACACGCACACTCACATTAAGACCCTAACCCTACAATACTGTAGAAGAGGATACAATATAGAATACATAAGTGCTGTAAAAAAGGATTCAAGTGCATAATTGCAAATGTGCATGGCAGCAGTTATTGCACAGTCCGTGGCCTCAAAATTGCTGTGTTGTGGGGGAGGAAGGAGATTTGGGGAGCAAGAGTTCAGTTCCTGAACGGCCGAGGGACAGCGTGAGTAGCCTATGAGTGCGTCCACATAGTTACTGTACGAGTGAGCATGTGTAGGAATATGTTAATGTTTTTTTTCCTTTAGGTTGTAAGTACATATTATATATGTGAGTGTACATCTATATATTGCTCTTCTATTTTTTTCTTCTTCTTTTTTTTATTTACTCATTTAGCCTATTTATTTATCTCTTTGGCTTTGTGGGGAGTGGGGTTGATTAGTTGTTTTGTGTTCTGTAACCTGAAAAAAAAAGGCTATAAAAAAGTGCTTTAAAAAGATTCACATAGAAGTCAGAAGTAGCATAAATATTGTTGAAATTGCAAGTACTTTTTCCTCAAGAAATTTTAGGTTGCTCCTAACGTGTTCTGTAAAAGGAGGGTTCATTTTCATATTTAGAGTTATTGTTATGCTGTTACTTCACTGGTCTGGCCATGAGTTTTTGACACCCCTCCCTGCTCCACAGTCTCTCTCTCGGCCTGTGGGGGGCAGCAAGGGGCCGCGAGGACACGACCCCCTGTAAAACCCAGGAAGGAGAAGAGCCGCCGGCGGGGAACCGGATGTAAACCGAGTGAGTCAGCGGGCTAACATCTTGACCGTGTTTGTCAGACTTTCTCCTACGGTCCTACCGTCTCCGACACGCCCCTGAACCCCGGACTGGGACCGGACCGGCTGCCCTGAGTCCCGTTAAACCCTGCAGGCTGCAGCCAGCAGCGTGTTGCCCCGCAGTCTGTTGCCCCGGCCGGGTGAGTGAGTGAGTGAGTGAGCGGCGCGGAGCCAACATGGCGGCGGCGCTGGCAACTTTCTCCAGGCAGACGGAGCTGATCATGGAGGCGGCGGTGGAGGCTGTTGTCTCCGAGTGCGTCCAGAGGCTGGGGCAGCAGGGGACCGACGGCAAAGACACGCAGGTGAGGAGGACGTGTGGTAGAAACAGGCAGAGTCGGTTTACAGGAGGAGGAAGTTCATCTGACAGAGCGAAAGCTCCGGAGGAATATCCGCCGTCACTTCCTACTTCGGTTACAGCAGCAACAACAACAACATTATTCTGCTGCTCACACATTTGTTCCCTCTATGTCGGTTGCCACCGTGTGTTCAAACAAAAGCAACAAACAACTTCTTCTTTCTTTTTTTTCAACAAAATAAGAAGATGTCATGTGGAGATTTATGGTGCGTTCCAGGCAACCCGTAACTCGTATTTTTCCGACCTGTTCCTATGGTTACCCGTTAGAACGTCCAGTCAAACTCGTAACTTCCCACCTGTGAACTCGTACTAGATCGATCTACTCCCAGTTCCCAGTTAGTAACTCGTAACTTGCCTGGAACGCTACAAACTCGTAACTGGTGACTTGAAGTCGTGACTTACGGGTTAAAAAGCCTGCCTGGAACGCACCATTAGTCAAGGGAAACTCACGGAGCTCAGATAGTTGTACTGTACACAATCATATTGATCATAACATAATCATATTTATCTTAAAGTGAAGTGGCGATACGACTTCTGGTTTCTACCTTTCAGGATAAAGGACTTAGAAGAGTTTATTGTCATTGTACAATGGTGCAACGAAATCCTGTTGGTACTTCTGGGGCAATCCATCAGACAGAGCATCCACAAAGGACAAATAAGACCATAAAAGGACAAATAATACCAGCAGATTAAAATAAATAAAAATAAATAGCAACAATGTGAAAAGCAGTGAGACAGTGCTGTAATTAAACAGAAATGATATCGTAGGATCGATCATGGCTTCAAAGTTTTATTCTATGTATAAAATACTTTCTCCCACCACTGCCAACTCATCACCCAATTCTCTTTATTATTTCTCTCATCTTGACTGTTATTAGATATGACATTTACTCTGTAATTGGTAGTCTAGTTAATAAAACAGTTCCTGTTGTGTTCTTTTGAGGTGGAGACTGGAAATCCACTGAACTGAGAAGTCACAGCTTCTAACAGTAATCGTCAATTCAATAACATCGTCCTCACTTTAATCTCCAAACACTGTCTGACTCATTCAGCAAGTGAAACAATTCAGCTCCTTCAGCATTGCTTGCAATTTCTACTTTACCTTTATATACCTCATGTCCTATCTCCTACAGATTCAGCTGACTGCCGTCCTTCATGTCATGTCCAGAGAGGCTGTTCGTAAAATCTGCAGAGTTTTCAGAGAGCTGTACGTGAGTTTAGAGAAGGAAACTGAAGCCCTGAAGGAGGAAGTGAAACATCTGGAGTCTCAAATGAAGAACCAGAGCAGCTCAGCAGCCAGGAAGAACCAAGCTCAGACGCTTTATAAGATCAAACCAGCAGGTCAGTGGTCTAAACATCTCAGAGAACCTGGGTACATTGCAATGTGAGAAGGGAGAATATTTCTGAAATGTCAGTCAGAAATGTACAAGAAAATATGACTGACGATGTGAAAACACTGAAACACCGTAAACATTAAGTTAGATATTAATAAAGCAGAAGTAAGCGGAATATTTGTGTTAATATAAGTCCTAAATAGTTCTATCTTCCGACAGCAATCACTTATATAGAGTGTTTGGTCTGAAACACGGGTCTGTCAGTCACTCTGCTCTGCTGTAAGCCGAGGAGAAAACTTTTCTTGTATCCTACAAATTTTATCCAATGAGGAGAGAGAACGGCATAAAGGGGCGGTCCTCTCTGTGTGTGCAGCCAAGGGGTGCGCGTGAATGTGGTGACGTAGGGACGAGGGCGGGGACTGCTAACTCCATCGGCTGACAAGAAGTTAGCCAAAACCACCGGATGGCTTACTTCTGCTTTAATAAATATCCCTGAATAACGACACGGTGAAAACAGGTCTAATTAGTTTTTAACTTTACAAACTCCTGAAACTAAAAATGTTCCTGTACATCAACCTGAACATTTATCATTTGACATAAATTCTGTAACTGAATTTGACATAGTTATCTGAATCTTTCAGGTGGCCCCTCTACGTCACTGGACATCAACCAACCAGCTGCCAATCCTGCAGCTCTGGCCATGGCCATCCTCAGCTCCACCAAACCCACACACAAGTCCAGCAGCAGCCCGCAGGTCCCTCTGGTCATCATCAGCCAGCCGCTCCCCGGGCCGGCTGCAGAGCAGAGCAGCACCTGCACACAGATGTTGCAGGAGAAACCAGATCCTCCCCCTGATCCGGGTCCGCCTGACACTGAGGTCTTGGAATCGATCCAGACGTCCACAGACAACGACGGATCTCCAGATGCGATCCAGTCGTCCTCTCACATCACATCGCTCCTCGTGGTTAATGATCAGCCAACCAATGAGCTCACAGGTGTGTCGGTGACAGTCAGTGAGGACCCGCCCACAAACGAAGAAAAACCAGCTGTGAATGTAAGTCAGATTATTGATACTGGTCAATACTAAACACATAAAAGACGTGAATGTTAGGGGCTGTCAAACGATTAAAAAATTAAAAAACATTCATACACTTTGTATGCCATATCATTTTGTATGCATATCTCTCGTCTATGGGCTCTAGTTATTGCATATTGTCATATTTCTTTGTCCGTGGGTGTGTGTGAACCTTAAGAGATTTTACAAAGGTCACACAGGTCACGAATCCAATCCAAAAAAATCACATCAGCCACAGTGATCTGAAGTAAAAGGGTTCGTCACATCGTTGCCACAGTCGGACTTCAGCTGTCTGGGCTCCGACTGTGCTGCTGGGGGGAAAAATCAAATCCTGAATCACGAGTGTGAGATAAATAATGATTCAGTAATCGCTGGCTCATACTCTGTTAATCACATCTGTTACAGCTTCACTGACAAGGTGGCTCAGGTTGATAAAACAGACGGTGTCGGATCACAACAATAGAGTCACTGCTGTTTCTGTTTTCAGGAGTCGGGGATGAAGACGGAAACTGTTAAAGAGAAAGGAAAAGAGAGTCAACCAGGTGAGAGTCTGAGAGGACATTCAGATAAATATTATGTGAAGAACCTAAAGTGTTTTTGTTTATGATGTGTTTTGATTGATGATGATTTGATTATTCTTTCTTTGCCTTTCTATGTCTTTTGTAAACCCTGTTTTTTCTGCAGGTGTGAATGAGGAGGAGCAAAAGGAGGTGGAGAAGAGGAGGAGGAGGCGGGAGCTTTACAAAGAGAAGAGGTTTTTCTGTGAGCTCTGTAACAAAGGTTTCCATCAGAAGCACCAGCTGAGCAAACACCTGTCCTGTCACCTCAAACCGTTCCCCTGCAGCTCCTGCGACAAAGGTTTCTACAAGGCCAAGACTCTGCAGAAACACCTGCTCAGCCACCAGCTCCGGGAGGCTCAGGAGAACGACCCCGACAAGCTGCTCAGCTGCAACCAGTGCGACAGGAAGTTCAGGCTGCTGCGGCAGCTCCGAGTCCACCAGGCTTCTCACCGGCTGGAGAAGATGCCGCTCAAGTGCCACACCTGCGACCGCACCTTCACCTCCGCCAGCGCCCTCCGCTACCACGAGGTGTCGCACGCCAAAGTCAAGCCCTTTATGTGCGACGTGTGTGGGAAGAGCTTCACCAGGAAGAAGAGCCTCAGAGAGCACCAGACGGTCCACACCGGCGCCCGGCCGTACTCCTGCCCGACCTGCGGGAAGAGCTTCTCCACCACCAGCAACTTGCGCGTCCACAAGAGGTCGCACTCGGAGGAGCGGCCCTTCAAATGCAGCGAGTGCGACAAGGCCTTCAAGTGCAGGATGGGTCTGCTGCAGCACCAAGTGGTCCACACCGGAGCGAAGCCCTTCGTGTGTCAGACCTGTGGGCTCAGCTTCGGGCTCAAGTACAACTTCCAGAGACACCTGCGGCGCCACAACGGAGAGAAACCCTTCAGGTGATTACATTAACACACAACAATACAACAACTTAACTTTACTCTGCAGGTGGACAAGTGAACAGAGTGATGATGTGAGAGAAAAGCAGGTAGATCTTCATATTCATTCTGTTGTAAGGGGCTGTTCACATGAAGCGTCTACTGCGCACACAGGTCGATTTCTTTCCATGTAGACGCACATCAAGTGCACAAAGCAACTCGGTAGATGTGACATGCATGCAGCAAACGCACCGCATGTCATGTGTTAAGAATGAATAATTAATAATAATAAATCGGCTTTACCAACCTGCTTCTCAAGCAACAACATGCTACCTGGCAAGCAGCAGCCCAAACCCCCGGCCCAGCCCCCTGTTTAACCAAAAACTCTGTTTTCCTTCTCCACACATAAACGCGAAAATGGCGTTCTGCCCAGAATGTGTTTTTGGAAATATTATTTTTTTACGGACCAAAAAACACCATTTAGGTGTGGATGATAGAACAAAATGCATAGAAAAGTATTTGGTTTTGGCGTTTACATGTGGACAGGGCCTAGGTTTGACTGAGGCTCAAACATGTGACTCAGTCCTGTAATGTTTCCTCCTCCAACCGTCTTGATGCTCCCTGCTCTCATCGACCCGGAGCGAGCAGCTGATGGGCCTAAGGCCTGATCCAGATTTTTCAATCGGGGAGTCAGAGTCATGAACATCAGACCAGAGGGACCAGTTGTTCAAAGGGTTTTATGTGTTTCAAAATGATCCAATTTTGTTTTACTGAGGAAACAAAGATGCCAAAACAAATAACTACCGTATGTTGAAGACTTAAAATTGTAGGCTTCAAAGGTCTGATGTATTCGTTTCAGTCGAAGACTTTACTTACTCCTCCTGTAGGTGCATTTCTCTAATGGATCGATTGTTCGCAAGAATACAGTTTCACATTCTGTGAAATGAAATCTTTTTTTAATCCCTTCTCTAAACCCTCCTGTGCTTCTGTCTGTGTGTCTCAGGTGTGATAAGTGTGGGGAGGGCTTCACTGGGACCTGGGCCCTGAAGACCCACATGCTGGTTCACGGTGTGGAAAAGCCATTCATGTGCGATCTGTGCGGGAAGACGTTTTTCTACAACTGTCAGCTGCAGAAACACCAGCAGCTGGTTCATGATGACAAAGGGAAGAACGCAGGACTGGGGAAACGCAGACTGGGCGGGGCCAAACCCTTCAGCTGCAAAGTCTGTCTGAAGAGCTTCGGCAGCAGCTCCACCCTGAGGACGCACGAGAAGAGCCACGCAGAGAACAAGGAGTTCACCTGCGACACCTGTGGAAAGTCCTTCCACCTGCGACACCTGTACCTGTACCACATGAGGCAGCACAGCGGCGACCGGCCGTACGTCTGCGGTGTTTGTCAGAAAGCTTTCCTGCTCTCGTCCCAACTGAAGCAGCACCAGCTGCTGCACACCGGAGTCAAGCCGCACAGGTGCGAGCAGTGTGGGAAGGAGTTCAGGACGCCACAGAACTACCACCGCCACCAGCTGGTTCACACCGGAGAGAAGCCCTACCAGTGCGTGGTGTGCAGTAAGAAGTTCAGGCAGTCCAACCAGCTCAAGTCTCACATGCAGATCCACACCGGCGTGAAGCTGTACTCCTGCAGCCGCTGCAGCCAGGGCTTCTCCGACTCCAGGCAGCTCAAGAAACACTGCTGTGGAGACGACTCTGTGGACACAGTCGACTCCTGCAGCAAGAGCATTAAACCCCAGGAGGAGTTCCCCTGGACGCAGGAGTTCACAAACCAGTAACACCTGAAATCTGTATCAGAAATCAATGAGGATCAAAGTCATAAAAGATCAGCTGAGATCATGAGGTTCTGCCCCTCTTCTGTTTTTAGAGGAGAAATGTTCAGGTCAACATCAGCCTCATGTCTTTGATCAGCGCAGTGTCTGTAGTTTAGTAGTTCAGCTTGGCTTCAAGACTGAAAACATCTGAACCACAGTCCGTGGTTTGAAGAAAACTTATTGCTGGAACTTTGTCTTGGTTAACAACAGTTTCCCCTCAGTACTTAATGCACAGATGTGATGTGTGTCACATGTGTCAGCCCCGGCTGGAAAATACAGTTATATTTTGCGCATCTTGTTTTTATGAATAAATCTGTGGTTTCACCCTGATCCTCATCATACACTAAGCTGAACAGTTGCTGTGTTTTGCTGAAACTCTGTAAGAAACGGAAATGATTGACACTTGGGACCTCATTTCATTCATGAAGAAGTAAACAAAGATTTTTTGTACTGAGTCTTAGAGACATTCTGTGAGAATATAAGTGAAAGCAGCCGAGCTGCAGCCTGGACTCGACTGATCCACTCGGACTCGACTGATCCACTCAGTCCCGACTGATTCTTCAGACCAACACTAGACTAGAGGGTGTAGCTGATGATGGGGATTATTTGACAACACTTCATCAGAGTGAAGCAGCAGTTCATACATCATTCAGTTACTGTAGAAATAATTGTGTCACGTTTGTGCCCCCCCCCCTCTCCCGGTATTTTCTAAATTATATGAAATGTTGAATGGCAGGTTCTGCCCCACAATGACTGAAAAATAAAGCTGAGTTGTGTTGCATTGATAATCACCTATTAGTCACTCTTTTCTCATGTGTTTATTCTGTCCAGAAAATGAAAGAAAGATTAATGGTTTTAAAAGGGCTAAAAGCTGTAGAAATGTGACAAAGGCAAAAACGAACAAACAAACAAACATTGAAAATCCTGTGTAAGTCTAACAGTTGAAGAGTTGGAAAACTTGAATTGATTCATTAAGGCTACACAAAAACAAATCATGTAACAGAGAGCAAAAATCAAAGCTGCAGTCTGAGGCTCCATCATAGTTATAAGTTTTCTGTCAACATGGGAATCAAACCCACGACCTCAACACCGGGAGTCACACATTGTACAGACAGCTAGTCAGACAGACACATGATCATCTCTCTGAGCACTGACATTAAGGCGCTGTGAACTTCTCTGTGTGTGTGTTGGACTCTTGGTGAACTGAAAAGTCAGTCAGTCAATCAACTGGTTTGAATCTTGTGTGTGTGATATCAAATGCCCCCCCACCTTCCCAAAACTGTACATTTTAATACTTGAATGCTTTTTGTTGCACAAAGTATTATGAGCTGTGGGGGAATGCTTTCACAATAAATACTGGTTTCAGTATGATTTATTGTTTTCAATCCAATGTGATTTTTAAGCTCTGAAGCTTTGAAGTGGGCTCTTTTTCACAATGACATCCTAAATAACACAACAACACAACCGAACCACAAGGTAAACGGTTGTAAGTTTACCGGTAATAACAAAATACAAAACACAGCTTTCTTGTTCTCACAGCCCAGAGTGGAAGTGGCAACTTTATTTTGTTAATTCCTATGAATAATCTACAGACAAAACAGGGAAAAGGCACAGAACATTTGGTACAAAGGGTCGAACATGAGTTATGGGAAAGAAATTGGGTCATCCTAATATGAAACAAAAAACAAAACAAAAAAGAGCACAAAGGAGCAAGGCCTAAACTTATTATATGAGCAAAGACTCACAAACATGCATGGACTACTGCGAAAATTCAGTGCCACATGACGCGGAAGTAAACAGGAAGCTGGGAACAGACCATCCGCCGTGTGCGCACTGCGCAGGCGCTGCAGCAGCATTCACGCGGGGGATCTGCTGCTGCTAATGGGTTAACACCAGGTAAACACAAGTAGCCTCGGACCAGCCTGAGCCTCCGCCCGTCCGTCAGTCCGGAGGCTTTGTTAACGTGAAGCGCCGCGGTGTCACCGAGCCTGTCGGAGGGAGCTGTGACTCGTTAGCCGTGTCGCGTGGGCCTCCGGGTGTTGTTGTTGTCACGGTGAGTCGTTGTCTGACCGTTATTAGCCCGCAGCTAACGTTAGCATCACGGAGCCTCGGTGAGTTTCAGGGAGACGGGACGGGAAGCCGTGTTACTCCAGGTCTGGGACAGGCCTGCTGCTGTGGAGGGAGGTGTAAACGGACTGTAGCAGCTTTAGCCCTGTTAGCTGCTGCAGGCGGACTGAAAAATATGGGTTGCTAGAGACGTGAAACGGTTTGTCAGTCTCCTTTCACTTCAGCAGAAACTGAAGTTAACCTGACCCGAAGTTCGTTATGAGTTCACCGTGTTACCATGGTGATTCACTATGGTCAGAAATGAACCAAAAGAAGCTAAAGGAGTCGAAACAGAGTTAAACCTGGTGTTACTCTAACCTCAAATCACGCTACTTCACACTGCAGGCCTCAGGTGTGGTGATGATGTTTCCAAACCATCACATTACCACCAGCTAAAGTTAATACAAAGATCTTGTGTTTATAAAACACACAACTCCACATGTAACAGACTCCACAGCTGTTCACTAGACTAGACTTACACCTGGACAGGTGTCAGCTGACTGCTCCCCCCAACCCCTCATGTTGTTATTGTGTTGTATCTTTGTTGGTCCAGAGCTGTGTGGTGAGGATGCTTTCATTATGCCCCTTAGTGTAAAGATTATTTCACACTGGACAAAGTAAAAACAAACAAAAAAGATGTATTTTAGTTTTAATCAAATTTTTCAATCCAATCCAGTTTTTGTTCTTCTGTAACAAAGACAGTATGTATGGTCTCTATTCTGCTCCCTGATGCTGCTGTTAAATCACTGTTATGTTTGTATTTGTAATGTTGAACAGAAACTCATCTGCTGGCGATGGGATGTTTCAAAACTCACACACACACACACGCCAGCAAAATGTTGGTGTAAAAACGGTGCAAGTTGACAACAACCTGAGGTTTTGATTGAATGTTGTTTCTGATGCGGTCTTCCCCTCCAGGCTGAGTGGAGGCCCCAGTCCTCTTGGCAGAGCTGAGACCGATCTGAGGAGTGCAATGACGCCACCGGTGTCAGGCAGGGAGGTGGAGTCCACCTCTGTGTCAGAAAGAGAGGGAAAGGGGAGGAGAAAAGGTCCACTGACTCTGGACGACTGTCGTTGTCCCGTGTGTCTGGAGATCTTTCTGGAGCCGGTTACACTTCCCTGTACACACACCTTCTGCAAGGTAACACTGACCGAAACCTTTTGCATGAACACAAACACTAACAACCTAAACAATGTGCCTGCTAATCTCGGATTTTGATCACAACAGACTCCCTATCTGAGCCTGGGTCTGACACTGTTACACTAACACCAGCCAGTTAGTCTCGATATTTATGCCTGAGTAGTGATTTGGATTTTGCAGTAATCTGTGGTCTTCTTGTCACTCTACCAAATTGTGTATGGAGTCCTGAATACTGATCATTTAAACTAAATTTAATGCAAATCAGTGAGGCCAGACACCAAAGAGCACTGTCGTAGCCGTTTGTCAAGACAAATAAAAGTTTCAAATCATAAAAATCAAAGGGCCACTGTTGCACCATGGGTTGTGGTGTACTTGGATGGGAAAAACATTATGTCCAAACAGATGTCCAATTTGAACAAAAAATGTGGTTTATTCATCAGAAAAGCGAGAAAACAAAGAGAATTCCTGTGCCTCTCCCGCTCTGGTAAACAAACATTTGCCCACCCAGGTGCATGCTGGTCCCTTACCATGAGCCTACCTGTATAATCTCAGGTGCCCCCCTAACATGCCCAAATGAAACAAAACACAAATAACAAGAAACACCTAAACTAAACAAATAATAAACTGACAGAAATCTAATCATAATGAAATCAAACAAATTGATTCAGAATAATCAAAACTAAATACTAACTACACAAAACACTAAACTAAACAGCACTAAATACTAACAATAAATAAATGGCTCCAACCAGCACTGTAACTGTATCATCTGTCTTTGTTATCTCAGGGCTGTTTCCTGGAGACGGTGGACAAAACCACCCTGTGCTGTCCCATGTGCAGGAAGAGAGTTTCCACCTGGGCTCGACTGAACAGCAAGAATAACACTCTGGTCAACCAGCAGCTGTGGAGACAGATCCAGACCTGCTTCCCCACGCAGTGTGAACGCCGCCTCGCAGGGCAAGACAGCGAGGACGACTCAGGAGGTACATCCCATAATACTGACAGTCTGTCTGTAGGAGTTTGCATGATTCACAAAGTCATTTCAGTCATATCAGTTTTGCTTCTATCTAAAGGTGCGTTCACACCGGACCTTTTATTTTTGTCGCTGCCGCTCGTATCGCTCCTTTGTCATCAGTCTGTCGGCCGCTCAGCTGCAATCGCTAGTCAATTGCTTTTATGACATCATTCAAGCGATTCCAGTGAATTTCACCTCGCTTGGAGGCAAAAAAAAAAAAGCTCGCTTGGGGGCGCTCTTTCCTTCCCGTTTGTATTGGTCCAGCATGGCTGACATTGTACCTGTTGCCGATGTCCACTGCCATGTCTCTCTGTATCCAGATGTTTACGAACGTCAAGCCGGTTTTGCTCTTCCGGACCGGTGGAGTTGTGTTACGTTTCCATGGTTTCAGTAGTTGTCATAGTTAGGTGCTGTGTATTGAGCTGATCACTGAGGTGTGTGTGTGTGTGTGTGTGTGTGTGTGTGTGTAGTTTCAGGTTGTTTTCCCATAGTGAGTCAGCCTGGAGAAGTGAGACAGGAATACGAGGATCAAATCGTCAAAGTAAGTTGATCCTGTACACAAACATCATCAGAGAGAATCAGGTGTAAAGGTTTCAGCTTTCTGTCCCAGTCTTTGATCCATCAACACAATCATCAGATAAATTAACTGTGTGTGTGTGTGTCCGTGTGTCCTCAGCTGACAGAGGAGAGGCGGGTGCTGGACGAGGAGGAGACGAGGACCAGCGAGGAGTACATCCAGAGACTTTTGGCTGAGGAGGAGGCGCTGATGCGGGAGGAGAGGAGGAGGAAGGAGGAGGACGAGAGGCTGGCCATCCTGCTCAGCAACCAGCTGGTCAGTTCAGGCTTTGTTTTTATTCTGAAAGTACGACATCACAATGACACCATGTTTTAATGAATGAACTCGTTGACAGAGGACAGGTGTGTAAACTGCCCTGCCTCTGTGGTTCACTTCACCTTCTTCCTCATGTTGCCTCTAGAAACATTAAAGCAAAGGTTGAAATGATTGGTGGTCGAAAAAATCAAATGACTGACAGAGTTTTTCATATTTTCTTTTACTGTTATAACGTTGTCGTCCTTAATGTCATCAGTTTTAATCTCATCACTCCCTCCTCATGCTGGTTTTATTCTTTCCCTCCTGCAGAACTCTGCTGAAGCGACTCCAGTCAAGAAGAAGGAGGTTGCCCCGGGACAAATTGAGAAGTAGGTTGACTTCAGAGCCTGATGCAAGTTCACTGATTGAGTTGGACTGCAGACATGTAGCTTATATCTTCAGTTTTCACGTGTGATATAATCCATTAAGGTGCAGACTAACAGTAGTAATTGGCCCAATGAAATATGTAGAGGATAGTGTCTTTGGATGGGTCCTTGTAAACAAACTGTAGTGGTTTAGTCGTGTGTGTTCACCTGAGTCCACAGAGGATGAAGAAACACTGTAGGATCCTCATGACGTGTGACGTCTCGGTCATTTAACTCCCATAGGCAACACATGATGTGTCCCACTGTATCTGAAGCAGTGGGAGGGAGAACCAGTGAGGTTGAACTCATTTTCCTGGTTATACATCACCTGATGTGTCCCGGCTCAGTCTTATTTCCCACCTCCATTGATGTTTTGCTGTATTTCTTGTATTTAACTGTAGCTGAGTAATATGACGTGATCAGCAGGGATGCATGTAGACTTGGCAGACAAACTGAGTGAAACTAAAACTGTAGCTGTAGAGACTGTTATTGCCACTGGTTCTGTTTCTCCTGGTCTAATTCATTTGAAGCCATAGCTCTCTGAGTTTGGCTGATGAGATGATGGTTGTGTTTATTGTGCGTGTGTTTCAGGTTCTTGTGTCCTCTTCCATCTAAAACCAACTCATGCTGCAGCTCGAATTCCAGCTCCATCGCCAACAAGGTCGGTTTAATTGAAGCGTTATTGAGCTGAAGCTTTGATTAAACTAAATTATTCATTTGACTTAAGATCATTTGATTGTTCCTTCGATGATGATTGACCACTAACCACAGTGATAGTAATATTTAAATGATGATACAAACTGACTGGCATTTCTACTGATGTATGATAAACCTGGTTTGATGTCTAGCATCCATAGTTTTCATTGACTGTAGATGAAACTGTTGACACTGATTCAGACCTTTGTAGGACAGAGACTTCTTTTAAAAAACCACCGCTGACTCTTCATCCTGATGTTTCAGGAGAACATCCTCTCTCAGCGGGAGCTTCCAGACCGTCACCTGGACTCCGTAGAGGATCAGACTCCGAGGAGTCAGGTGGTGGGAAACGGAGGTCCTTCATCCACCTGCACCAAGAGGAAGAGCTGCGTGCTGGAGTCCACGGAGGAGGAGGAGGAGGAGGTGGTGGTGGTCACCAAACGAGGGTGTCACTCTCTTCCTTCCTCCTCCTCCTCCTCCTCTCTGGAGGATGGATGCATCCTGCAGAGGAGGTCTGAGTGGGAGACGGAGCTGAGCAGACGACAGCAGCAGCAGGAGGAGGAGGACCGGCGGTTCGCTCTGCTCCTCCAGAAGGAGCTGAACGAGGAGGAGAAGCAGAGAGCAACCAACCGACAGAAAGGAACCGCCGACGCCTACCTGCTCCGCCAGAACCGAGTAGGGAAGGGGGAGACCAGCTCCAAAACCCCCAAGCGACGGTCGGCCAAGACCTCCAGTGCCTCCAGCTCCTCGCCTCCTTCAAAGCCCACAAAGACTCCTTCGTCCTCCTCCAGCTCCGGCAGCAGAGGCAGCAAACAGATCACGCTGACTGAGATGTTCACCAGCCTGAGCAGCTGAGCCCGTCACACTCAGTCTCTGTTTCACCTCCTCATTTAATCTCCTTCTCTCATGGGGTGAATAAAATCTGAGGAAATTTCGTGTTAAGTTCTGACAGAAATCTTCTTTTCTCTGTCCTGCTTTCATTTCACTGTTTGGAGACACTATGTGGACATAGAACATGTTGAGTTGGCCCGTCGCTGCAACCTGTTATGGTTCTTCAGGTTTTTTTTTTTTTTGGTTTTTTTTAAGTCAGAAACATTAGAAACCAATCAGAGGCCTTATGTGACACCTTCATCATCTCATCTAATTCAACCAATATTCAGTCCAAAGTCCGTCAAGCTGCTGATCCAGCCTCCACCTGGTTACCAGATGTTGATCCAGCTGCAGGGACGTGTGTGTGGCTGCTTCCAAACCTCATCATGTCATCAGTGCCGTTGCAGACTTGGTTGATGTATTATAAGCCAGAGTGAATCTTTGCACACCGTTTTCTTCAGTTCTTACAGATTAAAGTTCTGCTCACTAACATCAGTGTTCACAAGGACGTGCACATCTGTCATTTAACATTAAGCGTGTCAACATGAACATGTAAGTAATGATACATGGATTCATGTGAACACAGCTGTTCAGGACCTGAGATTATCCTCAACTGTAGTTTTACAAATACCAATGAAATAAACAACATGAAACACAGTGGTTGAGTGTGTGGTCGGTTCATCGTCTGCTGGATCATTTCAGATCTTCAACACCAGTCACAAACATTTGAACAGAGAGCAGCAACAGCAAAATCCACTGTTCAGACACTCGTTCCTTATCTGTAGATTTCTCAGTTGAAGATGATCATGGATCTGTGGGCTAAAAATACGGCTAGTTTCAGTTTTTCTCCTTCAGTTTCGGCTCATTTCTTGAAACAAATTACATTTTCAAAACTCTTGAGATCATTTGGCAAAACAGTCTTACAGTTCAGCACAACACACTTGCAAGCTCATATCTCTCCTAAAACAATTCACTCATGTCAGAACTAAATTTCTTTCTCATATAAATAGTCAGTGCCCCCAAAATACATCGTCCCTTTGGCATTGTGTGAGCACTGCAAGTCAAAATGTTTAGGTGTTTTGTCACTATGGCAGAGGACCATTGAAATATCCCTCATGTCCTCTCAGTCTCAGCCCAGTGCTTCATTGACAGTGGTGACTGCACTAGTTTTTGTGCATAAAACTGAAAAAAAGAGAAGATTTTACGATAAGATTAGCCTCCAATATTTGACATCACACATTGCACTCATACTGCCAAGGAAATTGTAACCATTTTTATTCACACATAAAGTAACTTCCATACATCAGAGTAAAAATGTATACAGCATAATATAAACCTGAAATAATCAGTTTATCAAATGTTCCAAGAGATTCGTATATGGTAATCATGGTATTATGTTCTTGACTCATTTTGACAATTGAACAGACTATTGTCCATGTGATGACTTTAGATAAACAAGATCTTTTCACTTGGAAATTGTGCTAAATGTAGGCTACCTGTACTTAATCATATGCAAAGAGGTAGTAAGACATTTGCAATTTGATGAAATGAATGAGAAATTCAATTCTGTAGTCAACAGTTGCCAAATGGTTTGGAGGTTTCTCCTTGTTGTTTTGAGAATGTAATTTATGTTTTTCAAGAAATGAGCCAAACCAATGGAGAAAACCTGTAACACGGGGTGGGGAGTGCCCTGATGTGTTTCTCTCTGAGCCCCTCCCTCTAAGATAAAGAGGCGTGGTTGCAGGAGTGAGTGAGGGGTGTGGTGATAGATGACATGGGGGCATCAGCTGAGGTACCACAGGCCACATCTGGACTTCACTGTGGGACAAGCCCATCAACACCTGAGCAAAACATGGAGCCATGCAGCACAACAAGATAAAATACAACAAATCTCAACATGAATAACAGTAACAGTGGCGATGCATGGATTTTTCGTTTCAGTATCACACTCGGGTTTCTGTGGTTTCTTTGAGCTTCTGTGACTGACACACGTGAAGCTCTTCAAACCACCGTCCTCGTGGATTAGTCGTCATGGCTCTGACTGTGCTGCGGTCCAGGAGACGTCCTGTGACTCTTTTCATTTCTGACAGCGTGGGACTGTGGCATGTTGTGGACGACACGAGCCAACACACAGTGACTCACAGCGCCTTAAATAAGACCTGTCGTTTTTAGAAGAACTGAAAATAGAGAAAAAACATGAAGTGAACAGATGTGAGTCAGTCCACAGTCAGAGGTCACCGGTTCTGTGTCATCATCATCATCATTATCATCATCATCATCATCCAGGGTCTGGATCCATGAAGTAACACCTTCAGACACAACCACATGGTTTTCTCAGTGTGATCACGTTGCATGATGGTATATATTGCTTGGTTGGTGGTCATCAGTTGTTCACTACTTCTCATGGTGCATCGTGGGATCCTACATAGGATAATTACCCCATGTATGCAGTCTAAATGTGATTGAGGATTAACTTCATTTATGTTTCATTGTCCAATTATATGACGATGCCAGGCAGCTTTTATTTCAGAAAATGCAGAGTGTGAAGCTGAGTTGTTTTGGACTGATGATGAGGTTAGGTTGGAACGTAAGCTACTTCCATAAAAGGTGCTTCGAAATTAAGGAAGAATGAATTATTGTGTGAATTCTACTTGGAATGTACAGTCTATGTGGTTTGGTTTGGTTTGGTTTGGTTTGGTTTGGTTTGGTTTGTACTCTGCTGATTATGTTTGCTGGCAATGAGTATGAAATCTGTGTCTTGTAAGCCCTTATAGACTGGGCACCTTTACTGGTGTATGACACATCAATTCAATTCAATTCAATTCATACACTGGGACAGCACTATAGACTGACTGTGCAGTTGTAATCCAGCAGCTGTCTCCAGTCTCACTGACCTGTGACATTTGTCTTCAGGTGGTGATGTGGCTTTAAGTATCAGTGAACCACTTCAACCTGCAGCTCTGGAAACAACAACAAACTTTTTATCATTTGGGGTCCAAACCCCAGGGTGCTGGGTACGAAACATACAATACGCCACCTATTGCTTTTTCTGTGATTTTCCCTTTGTGTGGTGTTACTGCAGCGGTGCTGGTGGTCTTCCCCTCAGATACCTCAGACAGACGACATGTCCACCAGCAGTTGTTGGGCTAAATATTTTTCATGTTTTTGTTTTTTTATCCTACAGGCCTGACATGTGAAGAAGCACCTCAAGGCAGACTAGAGCCAACCATCTGACCTGTCTGCACAGCCACGGTGGTTCCCGTTTCCATATATGGCAGCATGTGTGTCAGTGCCTCTGTGTGACAAGTTTATAAATGTTTGTTCCTCAGACTGAGTGTGAATTGGACCAGCAGATTGTTCAGAACCGGCTCTTCATGGTGAGTGAACTGTTTTTATTCTCAGGCTCATTCTGCAGAGCAGCATATGATTGATTTACTGACAGAGACTCAATATGAGAGTCACATGTCTTATACATTCACATGATGCCTTTTTTTTCTTTAGCGTTCACTGTTTTCATGCATTGTTTGTGATCATTTTCAATTTAAAGTGGCAATTACTTATGATGCTTAATCAGGTTAAAATCTTGATACCATCAGCAGAAGTTAGATGACATCTGAATCAAACACCTGATCACAGAGTTAAGAACAGAAGCTGTCATGTTGCTCTACTTTAATTAAATCCACAGAGCTTCTTAAATTTCTTTCTTAAATATTCTAAAATTTTGGTTTTCTGTTTGTTTGTTTTTTACACGTGTATGTAAACAAAAGGTGATTGTTTGTCTACTAATACCACTTGTAAAATGAATTGTCCAAATGGTTGCTGAATTTATATTGTAAAAGTGAATGTGAGGAAATAATTAAAAAAAAGAAATTGAAAAAAAAAAAAAAAAAAATCCACAGAGCTCAGTCTTTCCCACAGCAGCTGGTTCAGATTCACAGGTTCAGATTTTTGTCATTTTCAGAGGCTGATCACTGAGACAAAAAGCAGCCAGAACATAAAGTTTAATCAAAGTGTCAAATAATCAAATTAGATCAAATCAGTTTTAATCAAATTATTGTCATCACTGAATTGTAACCTCAGAGATTAGAGGGTATAAACAGCCACACAGATAGGCTATACACAATACAAAGTATGTGAACCATGTGTTATAGGATGTTACACACTATTGATCAAAATATAAAGAACCAACAGCAGAGCCCAGAGGAACTCCAGCATTACTAATGTCATATCCCTGTGTCCTGTTTGATCACGTGTCAATCAACCACCACAAGCTGCTCAGAGGTACGCTACGGAGGCTAATGGGATTTCTTGGTTTCCTTCATTAAACTCATCAAATACACAATCCAACAACTCCAAAACGCTCTGGTGGACAAGTTGTGACCTGCACATTCACCACGCTATGAGATCATAACAGAACCTTACGAGACGGAGTTGTTTTCGAGGCAAATGCAGAGACTACTTGCTGAAAAACAGCCCCCGACGGGAACGCGCATCAGCGGTTTTGCATGAATTTACCTCGAAAACAACTCCGTCTCATAACGTTCCAAAATGTTGAACTATCTCTTTAACACCAATGCTTGTCTAAACACTGATGAAGATCTCCTCCTCATTAACCTGTTCAACTCTTCACTTCCCGACAGATGTGTGTCTCAAGGTGTCTGATGTGTGTTGGCGTGTCTCTGATTCCCATGGCGATCGTCTGCATGGTGTCCAACATCCTGCTCTTGATTCCTGGGCTGAACATCCACTTCCTGCTGGAGGGTCACGTGACCAGAGAGGCCACTTGGGCCACAGGCCTGTGGGGCTCCGGCTTCCTGGTACATACACGTGTGTCATGTGAAGTGTGTGTGACTCATGTTGCTCATATACGTCCTCCAAACTGTATCTGTGTGTTGTTCCTCTGAGGTTGAGTCAGGTTCTACGCTGACTTCCTGTTTTCTTTCAGGTTTTACTGGGAGCACGAGCATTTGTCCAGAGCAGCAAAACCAGAGGTTGCTGTGCCTTCAGGTCCCAGGTGAGCCGAACTCCACTCACTCAGACTGACGGTCACTTCACATCAGAACAGTGGTCGCTGTGATTTGTTGATTAAACCGCAGCAGCTGGGGAATTGTGTTCGGGATAATACAGATGTTGTGTCAGTCCTGCAGTTCTGTGATGATCAGGCACAGCCTAACTGTTCTTCTGATCCAACCAGCCATTCATTCTGATAACAACGGTTAATAGGTGCAATAAGCTTAATAAATTACCCCACAACAACCCAGTGTCATTACAAAACCTGTTTACAGGTGTTGTGTCAGGTGTTACAGATGTTTCTCTTTATCACAGATTGAGTCAAGTGTTACAGCCGTTTCCTGGGTTACAGATCTTATGTTAGACACACCTCTTCACTCAGGTGTTACACATGTTTTCTGCGTGTGCAGATGCTGTGTCAAGTATTACAGATGTTTTTTGTTTTTTTACTGCATCCAGATAGTGTGTGACGTGTTACAGATTTTTTCACTGCATCCAGATGTTTTGTCAGGTGTTCTGGGTGTTTTATGTATTTCCACATGTTGTGACAGGTGTTACAGATGTTTTCTTGGTTTCCAGATGTTTTGTCAGGGAGCATATTCCTGCGTGTGTCTGCTGGCTGCAGGGACCTGTTGTTTGGTCAGTGCTACTGGTCTCACTCAGGGCCCCCTTTGTCTGTATAACTCCACCACGGGTCCAGCTTGGGGGGTCCCACTGAGACCTACTGCTGACAGGTGAGAGACACACACACACACACACACACACACACACACACACACACACACACACAGATTCATGAATTCATCCAGATGTGTTGAGTCCCTGCTGAATCTCTGTGTCTGGTCTCTGCTGGTCCTTCAGTCCCTCAGGATATCTGTACAATCGGACTCTATGGTCTGGGGTCTGTCTGCAGCCCCACGCTGTGGTTGAGTGGAACGTAGTTCTGTTCAGTGTGATGGGCGCAGCCAGCGCTCTGCAGGCCGTCATCTGTGCAGCGAACATCCTCAACTCGCTGCTGGGACTGATCCTGGGTCAGGGATTCTGCCACAACAAGGTCAGTGAGCTCGTACACATCTGTCTCTGTGTGGACTTACTGTGCTACAGGTCTGTGAGGGTCCAGGTGTGGTTTTAGAGTTCAGAGTAGAGTTCAGAATAAGGTCCAAATTAGAGATGGATCAAGAGTCCAGATTAAAGTTATGTACAGAGTTCAGAGTTGTGTCCAGACAAGAGTTGGATCTAGGAAACAGATTACAGTTATCTTTAGGACAGTGAGGTGCTCAGTCAGTCAGTCAGTCAGTCAGTCAGTCAGTCAGTCAGTCAGTCAGTCAGTCAGTCAGTCAGTCAGCCCAGTTTATTTACAAAACATTTAAAATACAGATACAGTTCAAGATCTCCAGCAAGATAATTTTTTTTGTATAATGGGACTCCCCAGACGCTGGTTGTTTGTGTCAGTGTAAAGTGTATTTTGTTATTGTCTGTGTCCCCAGAGGTTCCTTCAAATGTTACAGATGTTTTGCTGCTATGTTATGCAGCTGTGTAGACGTGTTTTTTAAGTGTGTGTGTCTGTGTGTGTTGCAGGTCAGTCCAGTTTCAGTTGCCTGAACAACGACATCAGCTGTGGCAAAATTTCTTCATAAATGCTTTATTCTGGTGGGTTTCCATGAAGGTCTCAACTCATTGTTGAAGCCGACATGTTTTAGTTTGAAAAGCACTGATGCACTTTAAACACTGACTCTAAATAATGTGAAACTACCTGACCTCATATTTAATATTTAGTGCAGCCGCCACTGAGACGACATTTAGAAAGGACTTATTATATAAATCAGATTGAGAGCACTATCATGGTTATTTATATTGTTTAAAAGTAAATTATCATTATGATTGTTGTTTTGTTTGTTTGTTCGAAAAATCTGTTTATTGTTGTCATATTTCTATTTCAAACTGTGCTAAATAATAAAACTGCGGTAAACTAAAACTAAACTAAACTTATGAATTGGTGTGAGAAAGAAAGAAAGAAAGAAAGAAAGAAAGAAAGAAAGAAAAATAATAAAAAAGCAGCAATCATCAAAATCACCAGTATTCACCTAATTTGCAGATATAAGTATATTCATGCTACGATTCCTGCAAGTTGGGCTCAACTCAGGAGTCCCAGTTTGTGAAATAAGGTTGTCGAAGTGAGTGAGCAAAGGCGTCCAAACCTTATTGAATTTGTCCTTATTACCTCTAATGACTGGCTTCTCAGCCTCTACGTGCACAACACATTTACCGACATCAAGGAAAACACAACAACACAAGGTCACCAACATATCAGTCATTATTATTATTATTATTATTATTATTATTATTATTATTATTATTATTATTATTATTATTATTATTATTACTATGGAATGAATGCAACGATGTAACGAAAATAATAAAGTACTTCTGATCTGAACAGTGAGCAGTGGGTTTGTTATGTGTCACTGAAACAGTCACAGTGTGAGACTTGTGTGCTTTCAAAAAAGTCAGCAGCTACTGTTAGGTAGTGTAGCTGTAGTGTTGGTGGATTTAACAGCTCTGTGCTGAGCAGGTGACAGATGGAAAGAAGCCCTGAGGGGTTAGGGAAGAATATTTTTTTTATCATGCAATTATATTATAAAGTCAAATTGTCAGGAAAAAAAAAGTTCAAGTTCAAGTTCAAAAAAGTATAGACACTTCAACAAACATGACTTCATCCATATCAACAAAATACAGATGAACACGTTCAAGCCACAAGAAACAGTGTCGTAATCTGAGCCAGAGGAGCCAGCAACCTTGTTCCTCAGAGTCTGAAACGGTTCGGGGAGTGTTTCCTGTGGAGCATGAAACAGGTGGAGCAGCAGGTGGAAAGGAGGGAGATGGCTGGTTCTTCAGCACACTATCAGTGAATCCTGGCTGCTTTTAAAAGCTTTTTTTATTATACCAGCAGCAGAAGTTTACAAGCTGATGAATGCAGCATGAGAGGACTCTGCAGGGTCTAATGTTCGTGGTTCAAAGGCAGCTGTGAGAGCTGAGAGTGACACAGCTGCAGCACCTAGTGGTGACTAGATGAACTGTGTCCATGCTAAAGCTGTGATGAAAAACAGAGATAGACAGAGATAAACATTGCACAGAAAGTAAGTAAATTTGTGTTTGGTAGATTATTTCTTTGTTGTAACAAGGCTTCTTGGCAATAAATCTCATACAATTGGAAAGCCTGTTTATTTCCCTTTTTAAATGGTGCTATATTTGTAAGGAACATGCATTTGTGGGATGAGCAGCAGAGCTGAGTGTGTGGGTCTCAACGCAGAGAGATACGGAGATAAGATTCTGCAGCCAGTGGCACCACATATCGCCACAGTCTGGGACCGAACTCTATCCTCCAAGACGACAACGTTCGCCCCCACAGAGCGGGGTTTATCAGAGACTACCTCCATACATTGGGAGTGGGGAGGATGGAGTGGCCTGTCAGCAGTCCTGACCTCAACCCCATTGAACTCTTGTGGGATCAGTTTGGCCGTGCCAGAGTGATAAAGTATATTAACCCTTTGAGCTGTCTTCTATTAACCTCCTTAACTATTCGTCTTCTTTGTGTTATTTCTGGGGTCCCATTTCCTGACTAATGATGTTTGTTTTGGTGAAATGTGATTTTATGTTTTCCTGTAGGCTACATTAGAGGTTAAAAAGGTCAGAGGATGTGGAACATCTGGACAGAGGCTCCTCTCTGTCTGGAGAAGGTGTGGTTCTGGAGATCAGCCAACATATAGGCTACTGTATATAGAAGTGCTTTGGGCTGAGACAGGAGAAGATCTCTTATTGGCACCAGAGATTTTCTCAGATCCTGCATTTTTGTGACATTGTTCTTTCTTGTAATAAAGTCTTTTTGAACGTGTCAGTGGTGATCACTTCTTTCAATCAACACATCAATATACAACAGTGACCAACACAACCACGTTGGCTGACTTGCGACAAATGCTGGTTGAAGAATGGGATGTCGCCCCACAGCAGTGTGTGACCGGGCTGGTGACTATAGCATGAGGACAGGTGCCAGGTTGTTGTGACTGTGTATGGTTCTTCTGCACTCGACTTATAGGCTCCTGTTTGTTTAATGAATAAATTGTTCATTTGCCAATACCTCTTGTTTCTTCGGACTTCAATCATCACCAAACAAGAGTCAATGGTAGAATAAACGGTTTGGCATTGGCAGAGAAGATTTGGAATTTATTTTCTTGGGTGCAACCCACTCAGCTCTGCTGCTCATCCCACAGATGATCCGTGATTCCTCAGTGGTGCAATAACTCCCAGTTTGGGGCTGGTGAGGTGATGGACAGTGTGATTGCGAAATGAGCAACGATAATGATGTAAATTATGTGATATCATTATGATCAGCTGAATGTGAGCATGGAGTTTCATCAGTGAGGTGTGTCTGATCCTAACCGGTCTGACTTGTCCGACTCCTCTGAGATGACGTCACGTGGGCTGAGAAACTTCAGCTATTTCACCAAGTGGGAAAAAAAGTTGTTTCACACAGAAAACAGAGAGAAGCTGCTCTGGGTCTACAATAACTGGTCCACACAACTACATTGATCTGGACTACAACACTGCTAGGATCGATCAGAGTCTCCGTCGTCAGGATTGTCTGTGTGTGTGACGCAGCTGGTGGGCGTGGCTACACCTGTCGCTCAGGTAATTTTATCTGCGACAACAGAAGGCCACCAAACACGGAAGTGAGTGGCATTGTGGCGGACTCGAGGCAATTGAACAACAGGTTTTAGTGTAAAAACAAGGACACCTAGAGTCTGAAACTTGGATTAAATCTTCATCACATCAGAGGGCGAAGATGTTCAGACAAACCCTCCTACCCAGCCTCCTGGCGCTTTGTCTCATGGTCTGCTCCGGCCTGGCTCAGGAGTGTGACTGGGACCTGAGCGTTGCTCCCAACCAGGGTCTCGACCTCGGGGCCCCGGGCGTCAAAATGCTGCCCCTGCCCCGGGCGGCCAACTCCCCGGAGAGCTGCAAGGCGGCGTGCTGCGCCGAGCCCCGGTGCGACCTGGCCCTGGTGGGCTACCCGGCGGACGGAGAGGCGCAGTGCATGCTGCTGAGATGCATGAAGGACGGCCGGGACATGTGTGTCCTCCAGCCCCGCGACCAGTTCACGGTTTACCGCAGGGAGAAGCTGCACATCGTGCCGCTGCTGGGCTCCGGGGAGCCACGGACCAGCGAGGACAACAACAACAACAGTAAGACCAAAGGCCCCACTCACTGACTGTGGACCAGTCAGTTCAAACATTAGTGATTGATTATTGATTATTATAGCTGAGTCAGGTCACACCAGATAATCAACACAGTTTCTCTTCATCAGCCTTCATCCTTGTAGAGAGTAAGCTGTGTGGTTGATGAAATCACGTGGTTCAAGAGTGAAGATAGAGACTACTGAGTAAACAGCTGAGTCACAGCTGTGTGTGTGTGTGTGTGTTTATTTGTTTGTGTGTGTGTTTCACATGATGTCTGGGAAACAGGGAAATGTCATGGTTTAATGTCTGACTGGTTTTCTGCTTCCATAGGGGCTGGCACAACAGAGAGGTCAGAGAGGTGACAACTTAATTATAACTTATTGGGAACAAATGCTGACAGGACAATTCAATCCCAAGAGACAGTTTGTTTTCTATTGATAAACTCATCAGATGTTTCTTTATTTTTTATTTTTTGAGACAGTCTCAGTTTGATGTCTGGATCATTTGGAGGTTTGACAAAGCTTGAATCTCGCAGTAGCTACTCAGTTATTCACAGGAGCGATGCTGATCTTATCTGTACAGGTAAACTTCCTCCTAAACCAGTGGAACAAGCAGGCTTGTATCTAACCCACACCTTTTACTGTACATAATACAGATCCATCAATGTGAAGGTGTTTAATGTGAAACACGTGCAGGAAGTGCTGGGCCCTTACTGCCAGATGCTGATTAATTGATAATCAATACCTGTTGACGTGAAGGCCACTGTACGGTGTGAGCTGTCACAGTGAAGGTGATGGATATATACATGTCATGGTCACATAAACAATTTCCTGACCTCGAACCCACTTGTCCGTGTGTGAGTCATGACAAAAGGATGAGGAAACACCTTTCTCAGGTATCTGCAGAGTAGATACAACCCACATTCGTGTTGTGTTCAGGTCTGAGTGCTTCCGGCTGAACTGGTTAGACCGGTTCCAGCCTGTGAACATGACACCTGGGAGGAAAAACACCTGTGAACCATCTAATTCAACTGAACCAGACTCGAGTTACAATTAAAATCAGTGTAAATGTAGTCAGTAAAGTTTAGTTTGAGTGTTTAGTGTTTGTTATTGTGTTCACGGGAGAAGGAGAAGCGGGTCTGAAGTGGTTTTCAGGGAGAAACCGGAAGAAACTTGCCTGAAGTGTATTTATCTCTGTTGGTCAACAAATGACCACCTTCCTCTGCCCTTTTGTCCTCACATGGAGAGCTGCTGATCTTTCTAAACATATGAATTGAAAATATAGAGATGTTTCGACTTGTTCCTTACTTCCAAATACCCATGCTGCTGCTGCTGTACCACTCATGGCCTAGTGGAAGCAACGGGACATTTTTAAGGTGTTTTTCTTGGTTGTTACTCAGTAGATGTTTGACATCTGGACTCAATCAACAAATTAAATTTGAATTGAATATTTAATTTATTTCTAATTTGATTACTACATGAGCACACATTTTAATGAGGATCAAATCTTCAAGTCCATGAACATCAGTTTCCATTATCTGAACTAAATTTTATTTCATCACTTGTTGGATTACCTGTCTGTCTGTCTGTCTCTCTCTCTCCCTGTCTCTCTCATAAAAACTCTCCGTAAAAAGCAGGAGATACAGAGCTCTCCCTGTAACTGCCCCTAATCTGTGGAGCCACATGCGTGTTGTTAGTCATTACACTTGACTTTACATAAGTAATGCTCAGTGTCATCTGTGTAACACTGGGAATGTATCTGCTGCTTCCTGATTATATTGCCTAAAGGAAGTAAATGAAACATTACGTTCCTGGCATGCAACCTTGTGGAGCTTTAACTAAATGAGCTGTTTTTTTTTGTGAATAGTTGAGTCATTATAAACATGAACAAACTGGTGAGTCAGAACTGAACCCTGCAGGACGTCATAACAGTAAGGGGGTTCATTTACTTACAGTTGAGTCTAATAGTGAATAACGTGTGGCTGAGATCGTCATTGTCAACATGAATGTTAAAACCACTGTGATGAATTTATCTGTAATGAGAACGGACTTAGTAGTTAGCACCAAGATGCCGACATCCATTAAGCCAAAGTTAAGGCCTCCAAATGGCAGTGTACAAACCAGTAGGTGACGTCACAGCTTAAATGTAAAACACATAACTAACCACCGTGGTGAAACATTAAAGCTCTGAGTGCTGACTCACTCACACTGACACTGAAAAGACACACTATTCTATACCTAGACCGTGATTCAGAGGGAAACGCCTCACAGTCGCTGCACCTCTGTGTGTGTTCAGTGTGTTCACCTCACTTGTGTGCACTGCTGGTTAATATTAGAACAGAGTTGAGGGAGGAGTCGGTCAGGAGCCATTGTCCTGTGTGGTGTGGGTCTGCTATGTAGTTAACGGTGTGTGTGATGACTTAATGTGCTAACACCAGTTCAACGCCTTTATTATTAAGATAACAATACAGAAAATACTGCATTTATATAATCTGTGTGTGTGTTTGTGTGTGTGCAGGTGAAGTTGTCTCTGATGACACAACTCCTCCTCCGATGACTACGTCCTTTGACAAAGGTAAACTTTGTTTTTAGTGTGCGATTCACTGTGATTAACTGTCACACACACAGCTTGTAATTGTTATGCTCTATTTCTATAATGAGTGATATGGATATATTTACTGTACATATCAATATTCCTATTATTGAACATGCACATCAATACACCAGTTATCGATTAAGCAGACCAATAGACAGATCAATATGTTTCTTTATATCCTGATGCCTTACAGTTACAGTAGCTTTACTTCACCTCACCACTTCCTGTGTCTTGTCCCTATTGGCCCAGATGTGCCTGAAGATGAGAGTCCAGCTGAGCCTGAACCTGCTGCCACAGAGTCTGCTAACGCTGAGGAGACAGGTAACATCCAGGGCTCCAGACTAACTTTTTTGACCTCAAATTTTCACTGTATTACTGATAAATACTTTGATAAATGCAGAAACTATAATGTTTAGACACACCAAACTAAACTCTAAAACTCTAAACAGTCTAAACTAAACACTAAACTCATCCAAGAACAGACCCGCAAGCATATTATGGGATGTTTAAGGTAAAAAAAAAAATCGGCAAATTTACTGGTCGCACATGCGCGAGTAGATGAAAAATTTACTCGCATTGTATCAAATTTTTGTCGCAAAATGCGACCGTTTAGTCGCAGTCCGGAGCCCTGACATCACACCTGGACACACACCTATACTGTACTTCTTAGTTTAGTTTCCATTCTGACACACTGATAGAAATGAATTCGACTCTTGGTGACCTGCAGAAACAAAGTCACCATTGCTATGATGTCATAACTGTCTCAAGCTCAGTTTGTCTCTGTAGGTTTTATCTGAGTTTTAGTATAAGGGTCAGTGACGAATAAAAAAATATTTCTTTAAAAAAAAAGAAAATAAATTAATAAAAACTGTTTTAAGACCATGCATCAGATTTGTTAAAATGTATATATTGTATTAATGTTTTACATCATTTGAACGTGTTTTAACAAAAGTAAGACTGAATGCCCTGAAAATGTCAAATGGGGTAACCACAAAATAATAATACATATTAAATATTTTTTATCTACCTAAAGTGGATTTAAATGTTTACTTTCTTCTGAAAACATTAAATTGATTTGACTTTTAACTGTTTTTTTTTGTTTTTACTGTAATATATACGTATATTTGACTTTTAATGCATTTTAGCAACACTGAGCAGGACTTATCCTAAAAACAGCTTTTCATCTAAATAATGTGTGACAAATGATTTTAAATTTGTCAAGAAACATAGTGTTGCATTGTAAAAGTGAATTACATTTATTTCACATTTCAGTCCAGATTAATTGTCCTGTATATAGTCAGGTTTTTATGAAAAAATACTGGTTACACCACTTGACATTGGGTTGCTTCATGTCATTGACCCATAAATGAAATAATAAATAATGGCCTAGTTGGGAGCCAGCAGAGGGAAAGGATGGAGAGGAAAATAACTGAGCACTGAAAAGAACAATGAATGTGTGTGTGAGCACGAGGTCAACACAAATATGTGTTCATCATCCTGATGTTTTCTCTGTCTTACAGGAATGGCTGCTGGTGAATATGCTGGTACGTTTCACATACAAACCCCCCACATCACACACCCACACGCAAATAGCAAGATTAATCCAGCAGCTGTACGAAAACACACAGAGGAAGTAAGTCAAAAATACTGTCAGGACAAATCTCATCATACCTGTGTGTGTGTCCTCTCGTCCAATCAGAGTACTGCCAGGCGGAGCCTCTGGCCGGTCCCTGCAGGGCAGCGCTGAAGCACTGGTACTACAACAGTGAGACTAAAAGCTGTGAGAGGTTCACCTACGGAGGCTGCAGAGGAAACAAGAACAACTACATCAGCAAGGAGAGCTGCATGGCCGCGTGCACAGGTAACTCACACACCTGCCTCTACCTGTTCATACCTGCACATGTGGGGCACACAGCTGTACTCATTACAGATGTTGACTCTCTCTCCTCCTTCAGTGTCAGTCCTGCCGTCCGCTAGGAAATCTTCATCTGATGCTGCTGAACCCAAAGGTGAGAAAGTGAAACTCTGACCAGATCCAAACCTGTCATATGAGATAAAGTCCAGTTAATGACTAATTAATAAAGTCATCTTTCTGTCTCTGTACCAGTGTCTCAACATAGCTGTATCTCCTTATCTATGTGGACTAATGATAATAATAATCATCATTTGATTTGATTTGATTTATTTGACAGTTAATTAAAGAAACACATACAATCGCCCATCCTACAAACATAAGAAGGGCTTGACAGAAGGATGTTGTTCCAATAAAACTGACAAGGATAAAAACACAGCCCTAGCAACAACAACAGATGCAACTGTGATTCAATCTGATCCGCTGTGATTAAAGCAGAAGTAAGCGATCCGGTCGTTTTGGCTAATGCTGCGTTCCAGGCAGGTTTTTGAAACCGTAAATTACAGCTTCAAGTCACAACTTACGACTTTGTAGCGTTCCAGGCAACCCACTCGTGTTTTTCCGACCTGTTTTACCTGTGAAAGTCACTATAACGGCCACTCGTAACTTCGGACCCGTGAACTCGTACCAGATCGAACTGGTACGACTTCACAGGTCGGAAAAACACGAGTTACGGGCTGCCTTGAACGCACCATAACAGTCCTCGTCCCTACGTCGCCACATTCACGGCGTCCCTTGGCTGCACACACAGCCCTGCATGCCGTTCTCTCTCCTCATTGGATAAAAACTGTAGGATACGAGAAATGTTTTCTCCTTGGCGCAGAGCAGAGTGACTGACAGACCCGTGTGGCGGTCCAAACACTCTATGTAAGTGATTGCTGTCGGAAGATGTAACTATTTAAGACTTATATTAACACAAATATATCACTCACTTCTGCTCTATCTTTCTCAGCTGATAGTTGTTATGTTTTATCTCTATGATCAGTTTATATAAAGATATGGTTTATTTACCAATCACACAGATCAATATTCCTGTTATTGAACATGCAGATCAATACACCAGTTACTGATTATACAGACAAATAGGCAGGTCAGTTTATTTCCTGATATCCTGATACGGTTACTGTAGCTTTACTTCACCTCACCACTTCCTGTGTCTTGTCCCTCCTGGTCCTGGTCCAGCTGAGCCTGAACCTGCTGCTCCAGAGTCCGCTAACACTCAGGAGACAGGTAATATCACACCTGGACACACACCCACAACAACCTTATTGCACCAACAAATATTTAGGGATAGTAACATTTTAATAATGTACTTTTTTAGTGTCTATGTTTATGACACATGGGTTGTAATGAATATTATACACAATTTAACTCATTATTAGCATGGTCACATGAGAAAAGTGTTCACCCTGATGTTTTCTCCCTCCTATAGGAATGACTGCTGATGAATATGCTGGTATGTTTCACATTCAACTTCCAACACCACCCACATATAAAGTATGAGATAAATAAATGCAATAAAATATAAATACAGTAAGTTCACAATTACAATTAGTGTCATGATATGAAAAAGTAAATAAAAGATTAAAAGGACCAAAAAAGATAAAAGGAAAAAAAGTAGGGATTTAAGTTCAAAAGAGACTAACCTAGTTCTCAGGGTTGATGTATTTATACTTAGACAACATTATCATTTAATCACATTTACACTGAGGTCCCTGTGTAACTCTCCTCTGCTCTGAAAAGGTCTTTAGATGTTATAGAAGTGATCAGGTGAGGCATGCGGTGTGTGTGCTCAGCACAATTTGACAACAGGCAAGAAGTGTCCAGATGCCACAAAGCCTCGGGATCTTGTTCAATCAATATATTGACATCAACTATAATAGAACAGAGGTCTAAAGTGACTTCAAAGAGTATGAAGATGTGAAGATGTTTTAATAGTAGTGTGCTGGATCTGTATATCAACTTTGACTTGTTGATTGTCCAGTGTTCCTCAGTTTCCAGTGACAGAAACGGATTCACAGTTAATTTTTATCATCAAACTTGATGTCACCTGTTGGTGTAGTAACAATCTGCAGGTGTGCCGTCAATCTGGCTCATTTGTTATTTAAATGGATGACGTTTCACATTCTTCAACTTTAGAAAATGTATTAATTTACTTCAACCAGAGACTGATTCCAGATGTTTATGCAGTATCTGTCAATAAAACACACAGAGGAAGTCAAAAATACTGTCAGGACAAATCTCATCATACCTGTGTGTGTGTGTGTCCTCTCGTCCAATCAGAGTACTGCCAGGCGGAGCCTCTGGCCGGTCCCTGCAGGGCAGCGCTGAAGCACTGGTACTACAACAGTGAGACTAAAAGCTGTGAGAGGTTCACCTACGGAGGCTGCAGAGGAAACAACAACAACTACATCAGCAAGGAGAGCTGCGTGGCCGCGTGCACAGGTAACTCACACACCTGCCTCTACCTGTTCATACCTGCACATGTGGGGCACACAGCTGTACTCATTACAGATGTTGACTCTCTCTCCTCCTTCAGTGACAGTCCTGCCGTCCGCTAAGAAATCCTCATCTGAAGATACCGAGCACAAAGGTGAGAAAGTGAAGCCTCTGGTGTCTGAACCCGTCATATGAGAGAAACTCGAGTTTCTGTATCTCTTTATTTATGCGTCTCTTGTGTCTCAGCCTCAGACCAGTGCATGGCGAGCCCTGACCCTGGTCCCTGCCGTGCCGCCTTCACCTATTTCTACTATGACCAAAAAACTGAGAGCTGCCGGTCGTTCATCTACGGAGGTTGCAAGGGAAACCAGAACCGTTACAGCAGTATGGGGGAGTGTATGAATCGGTGCAGCGGCACTGGTGAGGAACAGGGATTTCCTGCAGCATGCTGATCTGATGTAACGTGATGTGACCAGATGTGTCCTGATGCTGTTCTTCTCTTTCAGGCTCCTTCGACGGTCGGGCCAAACGTCCCAGCCACTGGACTCCAGGTAAGTTTTAGAATCTAAAACCTACCTAGAGTCCAGTGGTTGAATCGATCCATCTAAAATTTTGATGGACTGCCAGTTTATCCTTTTTAAAAATGAAATCTTTATTATTAAAAATTAAATCTTTATGTTATGTGTAGTCTAAAGTACCTGTATGGGCTTCCAGTTACTGTGTTTTAAATGCACCTTTAATGGTATTGGAATAAAAATGATGGACAGCACTGAGGCAGTTACCTCATGTAACCCAAGTAATAGCTTATACTGTAATACTGCTTCCATGTCATGTTACATTTATACTAAATTGCTGATTAATTATCTCATATTATATCAAGACATCAAGTCATAAAATGATAAAGATTCTGGACCGATCTGGATTTGTTTTGTTTCATATAGGCTTTACACAATAAGAGCCTCCTGTATGACTCAACCCTCTAATCTCCATCTTTTCCCCCTCAGTCTTCTTCCTCTTAATCACACTCGCAGCCATCTCAGCTCTGCTCCTGGTGACACTCGTCGTCATCTCGATGAGACGCCATCGCCTGCCCCACCGTGCATCCTCTATCAGGTAAAAAATGAAATGAAACACCTGTCAGACTTTGTGGCCTTCTCTCTCTCGCTCTAAGCAGGCCTGCACACAGAGATTGAACAGGCCTTTTTTCAGCTGTACTCACACAGCAACATTTTCTAATAAGTGTTTCTGGTATTTGTTTCTTCAGTGATAAGGAGGAGCTGCTCCCGGAAACATACGAACAGCTCTCTGTGGAGTCTCTGTCCATCCCAGGGAGTCCCACGCCTGACAGGGCCTGAGGAGACGCCATGACTCACCAGTGGCCTGTGGAGGGTCGGCAGACAGGGGAAGGGTTGTTGCACCTCAGAACTGATTTTAGATATTATTCCTGTGATTTGATGATTAAATGATTTAATTTCAGAGTCAGCAGAGGACACTGAACCAAACACAACAATAGTCCAGTAAAAACCATCATCAGAGGGAAATTAGTTTATTAATAACATGAAAACTGGGCCTCTGCTGTATCTGCCCTTATCTGAGCTGTTTCTCAAGCTCCTTAGATTAATTATCAGAATTTTCTTTGTCCGTCGTGCAGCAGGTGGATTTTTTTTTATCAGTGATTTGTTTTTATTTGTTCACTTTTACAGGGATGTTTCTGCAGCTTGGGAATGGGCTCTCTGCCTTTTGTTTTTACTGACCTGAAGCCAAACACTGCAATATACAGTATATCAGATAAATCAGGTGTCACTCTGATCTCTGACCATCAAATGAGACAATTAAATATCTAATCAAAGCAGTCTGTTAATGAAGTGAGCGGTGGTGTGGGATGCACTCAGGGAAGGGGGAGTGCAGTGCAGGACAATACTGTTACATAGACTACCGAGTTGTCAGATTAAACTGTTATTGATCATTATGAATCATTTTATTGATTATTAAGGGAAACTTTTCTTTGAATTGCACCGAAACAAAAAAAATTATGACTTAATGATAATCAAAGTAGTGATGGTAGCAGAGATGTAGAAGTAACAAAACAAGCGAGATGATTATTTTACTTGACGTGAAGTTTTAAGATTGAAGTTCTTTTATTTTATTGAGACTCTGGGATGAAATGTGAAACACAAACAGAAGATGAGAACAGCTGATCTGTATGAAGAATATCAGAGAAACAGAAATAACAAATCTTAAATGCTCATTTGACAAAGTGCTTTTTAAAATGTTGACCCAGTGTGGCTTTGAATTTAATGTGTTTTATTAATGATGCACTGTTTGACCGCTTTTATATTTGAGCTCTGATTTGTACCTGCAGTGGTTACACTGTCTCAACTGTTAACTCTGTACTAACTTTTATCAATAAATAAAACTATCTCTAATGGTCTTAACCTGCATCAGTCATTCAGCAGCTGAAACATTCAAACAGGGGATCTGGTGATTTCTCTAGGTGACTGAATAGAGTCAGTCTTAGTATATCATCAGTTATACTCTCACCACTTATGGTCATTTTAATACTAAAATCCCAAATAATCTCACATTGTACTCAAATAACAATTTTATTACTGATATCAATAGGTTAAATTATAGGTATTTTGATAGTTTTAGTGTTTACATAGGTATTTTGATAGTTTTAGTGTTTACATGGGTGATTAGTCAATTGTGACTGTAAAAGCTTATTGGATGATCAGGAGATTAAAAATGCACTGATGAGTCCAGGTTCCTCCATCATCATGTTTCAATCTGGATGTGTCGACAGTAAACAAAGTTATATTTATAACATTTACATTACTATAAATATATATGTATATATTTACTCCGAATAATTATTAATTTACTTTCAGATGAAATGTGTGAAAATTACATTACCTACAAGTTATCAGTACCACTACCGGCTGCTATTTAAACCCGATCGTATTTTCGTGCGACCCTCCCGGAAGTGAAGCCGTCGGAGCCAAAATGGCGCTTACTTGGAGCGAATTAAGGGAAGAAGCTGATGTCGGTTAAAGAGACAAACCGAGCCCATTAAAACCGATAACAGAGACAGCAACATCGAGGTCAACGGGGAGGCGTCAGAGGAAACGAGCTACAGCCCGGAACTCGGTTGGGTGGAGTAAGTTTTATTATTATTTCATTTTAAAGCACCGGAGCTAGCCTCTCCGTTAGCATACAAACATGTCGAGTCACGGGTGTTGCGTCCCGGGAAACTGTCCGGTAACCCCTCCTCACCGGAGCCGCGACGAGGGAGACTGACGGAGCAGCGACACGATGGGTTCACATGTAACTGAGTCGGTTTAGCACGGGTCTAATCGGTGACGTTTGCTCTTGTAGCCCGTCGCCCCGTTAGCATGGCGTCACCATTTAGTCTCTCTGGCGTTTCCTTTAGCAGCTAATGCTAACGGAGCCTCAACACCAACAACACAGTAACTGAGGATGTTTTCAACCGCCTCGTGCTTTTTACCTCTCCGACGTCACCGGGGTTAGTCACCTGGATTACCTGGGAATCCGTCCGTGTGAACAGCGATCACTCCGAGTCGAGGTTTTTAACCTTTTTCTTTTATTATTTTAAATGCACTATCATTTACATTGGCTACTAATCACCTGACCGTGTCTGGAGATTAGCCGCCTGCTTCTGTGCAACAAGAAGTCACCTGTGATTTACAGCAGGACGACTCGGAGGCTTGAATCAAACAAACTTGAGCCACTGTATTAATGGCAGTAAAATATCTTTTGAGTAAAGTGTTTTTATTGTGAGATAGTAAGGAGCTGTCGAAACACAACTTCCCATTTTTGGACACTACAGCTTCACAGTCCTCTGCTGTGGTGCTTCAACAGTATGACTGATACATTCTCCTTCCCGAAGAGTCTCATGTTCATATTCTCTACAGATGTTTACAGGTGTTGATTCACCTGACCAGTCATCAGAGGCTGTGCTGTCAAGTGTTCCTAATATGTGTGTGTGTGTGTGTGTGTGTGTGTGTGTGTGTGTGTGTGTGTGTGTGTGTGTGTGTGTGTGTGTGTGTGTGTAGTGGTGATGGCAGAGCGTACGTGGAAGAGGCACATCTCAGAGCAGCTGAAGCTCAGGGACCGAGTGCAGCGACAAGCCTTTGAGGAGATCATCCACCAGTGTGAGTACATCTCATCACATCTCACGCCCCTCACATGCACAACTGCACATGAATGAGAGGTTATCTTAACAACAGCTCTACCCAGGTGTACATACACACCCACACACATACACAGTACAGTTTAGATTTAATCAACACAACAAAAACAAAGTGTTACATCACGGGGAAAGTGAAGGTGATAGTAGAGACGGGTCTTTTGAGTCATTAAAAATGTGTGTACTGCACTGAACAGAGGCTCTTAAC
Source organism: Trachurus trachurus (assembly GCF_905171665.1). Classification (NCBI taxonomy): domain Eukaryota; kingdom Metazoa; phylum Chordata; class Actinopteri; order Carangiformes; family Carangidae; genus Trachurus; species Trachurus trachurus. Next base: position 21,514,195 of record NC_139892.1, on the reverse strand, counting down.
ACTGCACATGGAGCTGGGTGATAAAATGTCGTGGTTTGTTCCACATAAAATTTAGTAAATGAACAGAGAGCATGAATTGTCACTTTTGTTGTCTTGTGCCACAGATGTGGTGATCTTTGTGGTGTTTTCCCTCCCCCTCACTCTCTCCATCTCACTTCCCAGCTCATCCGCGCCCTCGCTGGTGTGCAGGCCAGACTGTTACACCCTGTCAGAGTCACAGCTGTAATCCAGCTGCTGTGTGACCTTTCAGTTCAGACACATTAACGACTGGCTGGGCTCTGTTGCTTTCAGATAACCGTCTGCTGGAGAAGTCAGACCTGCAGGCCGTTCTGTCAGAGCGATACCAGGCCGACAAATATGACATCCAGAGAGGACACGAGGCCAGGTGAGACAATCTGAGGCACAGCTCAAGGTGCAGCGGGGACACGCCTCCACCTTGACTCTTGTATCTGTATGTGTGATCCTCCCAATATGCAGCGCTGCTACCCAGCATCGTGAAAGTGATACGGAGAAAAAAACAGAATAATAATCGAACAGTAGTGATGCACCTCGTTGACTGACATCGGCCATTGGAAAATACTGTGTTGAGTTCAGTGGTATATTTTTGCTAACTCGGGGAAGCCTGCTCTCTCTTTTGTTTTTCCTCTTTTTGGGTGGGATATGACTCTGCTGAGATGCAAGAGGGCGCTTTCATCAGTTTGTTAAAGTGAGCGAAAATGTCAGTTGGGTGGGAGTAACGAAGATTTCTTGGTTTTCTTTACACAATGGAGGAATAAATTACAGAGAAAATGCATTGGTACCAGTATCCACCATCAGCCAGATTGTTATTTTAAACATTGGTATCACCCCGTGCATCCCTATCGAACAGAATTATCTGTGCTGCTTCCTGCCAGTTACTTTTTTCCACTCAAACTTACACTGTATACGAAGACGTTAGCTGCTGACCGCTCTTTCTTTTTCTATATACGCTCCATCTCCCTACATGTTTTATGAACAAACAACTGACAAATTTGTAATGCCCCAGTCTACGGACCGGGTAGGCACGACCACATGACCTGAAGATGATTCTGAAAAGAAATAAATGAAAAGGTGGGAATTAGGGATGCTGTGATTGATTGGCCGCTAAACACGGTTTGACAGTTTTTATCAGAAAATGTGATTGGTAGATTAGCATTAATGCCTCTAGTCACTGATCATCTAGGAAACCACACTGACCACAGAATCATGTGTTTTTTGTCGCCAATACTGATCATTTCTGGCCTGTGTTGCTGATCGTGTAAAATAAGTCAATTTCACACCTGTCTGTGAAAGCTCCATACGTCTGGCATGTTCAGTTGGTGGGGACGTCCCCGGGGGAACCTTATGGAACGCAGCTCTTCACCTGTCCCTGTCCTGCGTTTCAGTTCGGGCGCGGACTCGAATCGCAGCGACGCTCTGCAGCAGGAAATGGCTCAGATGAGAATCAAACACCAGGAGGAGCTGACGGAGCTCCACAAGAAGAGAGGAGAGGTCAGTGACCTTTAGCCCACACACGGAGACATGACACGAACACCTGTCCAACTGGAACACGGTCAGATCTTCATCCACACAAACACAATCCATTTAAACAGATAACACACAAATCACCGTTTTGTTTTTGTGCATATTGAAAATATTTAATCATAGTGTACTGGAAAAAATAGTTAGTCTAATAGTTAGAAAAAAATAGGAGTCTAGATGCTGCTAAACATCATGTTTCCTGGCGAGTCGATATGAGTGTCGGTGTCAGACTCGACTCAGCAAGGTGCTCGTGTGTCTTTGGATTGAACCGTTAGTGATCGAAGGTCAATGATGAACAGTAAAAGGTCTGATCACCCACATCCTCTCCTGCTGCCCTCTGGCTCCCAGCAGCTCCTGCTCTGCTCTCCCATCATGCTCTAGTTGTGCAGCGGTGGCCCCAGGAGCTGCTGACAGACAGGAAGTCACATCAGTGTGAGTCTATAGAGAGATCCAATTGGCTCAGTGTGATGGCTGACATCCAACAGAACCAATCAGCAAGGAGCACCAGGCTAAAGGAGGAGGAGGGAGCTGATCTAAAGTTTTCAAGCTGAGACCTTCATCTGATCACAAAACATGGAGTCAGTTTTGACCGTCAGACCTTTAGATGTCTGCTGTGTGTTTATCAAGTTTACAATGATCAGTCAGAGCCTTTTAGTGTGTTTGTTTGTAGTACACCTTCCAAGTCAGGCTTGTATGGTTTGCCTTCTTCCTTTCACAACCTGATCATACGTACCAAACTGTATGATGATTGAACCAAGGGTTAATAATTTATCACCAATATTCACTAAGCACTTTTTTTTCCCCAAGGATATTTTTCTTGATGGCAGCCATGTTTTTCATTTGAATTTGCTCATTCATGACAGAAATGGGCTCTATGCACAGCTCCACTACGTCCTGAACTTAAAGCTGCTCCTGTGTCTGACCATTGTGACTACTCAGACACACCTGGATTAATCAGTTTGTCCAATAATGTAAGACAGGAAAACAAAGGAGCAGCATTAAGTTCAGGGCGTAGTGGAGCTGTGCAAAGCATTGTGTTTTTCATGCAATAGGAATGTACAAATTTGGTATTGCTGCTCTCAAAATTCATAAAATTAGTCTAATTTTACATCTTTTTTTTTCTCAAAATGTGCAAATTGACAAAATATCTCTATAGGCAAACTTTTACCTTTGACTAACTGACCTGACCAATCAAAACACCTGGTCGACTGAGCCTCGGCACATTGATTACTGTTTGGTCGATCAGGCAGCACAGTTCTCACAGTAAACTTTATCTTTATGGTTTTTACTTCTGTTGTGTTTCATATTTTATAATCTGCAGACAGATGATGAAGGTGTGTTGTTTTTTTTTCCCTTACAGCTGGCTCAGAACGTCATCGAGCTGAACAACCAGATTCAACTGAAAGACAAAGAGATCCAGAGCAACGAGGCCAAGTCAGTATCTGCACACACTCTTATTTGTACCTGTGTGTATGCGTGACATCTCGGTGGAGGTCGGTTCGCCAGCAGCAGACTGAAATGTGTTGTGTTGTGTATTTTCAGGATGTTGGAGTACCAGCAGCAGATTGCCAACCTGGAGGGAGACTGTCGGGAGCTGAGGAGCTGCCTGCAGGTAGAAATATAGATCACCTGGAGCAAACGCATGCCTCAAGGTTCCTTAAGGGGCTTCCACTTATCTGGGGCTGCGCAAAGCATCCTGGGAAATGCAGCAATGCAGAAGTATTACGTCCATGAAACTAATTAAGGAGTCAGGATTAGGTCCACTCAGACTGAAAGATTTGAAGTTCACTCGATGCTGCAGAACTAGGGATGGGCATGATTAATCGATGATCGATTATTGATCGTAAAGAATTTTATCGATCACGGAAATTTTTTATCGATTTATTATAAGGGATCATGTAGAGGGCAGAGGTTGTCATGGAGAAATAAACCACGGGTTTATTTTTTCATAACAACCAATAAACTCCATATACGTATTATTATACAGGCCTATTATTATTATTATTATTATTATTATTATTATTATTATTATTATTATTACATGGTTTAAGAGTGAAATAATTCATTAAATATGACAGGGCGCTTGTGTCGCGGACATGAGCTGTGACCCCGCGGCTCCGCCCGCTCTGATCAGCAGGTTTGGTTTTCAGCAGCGGTGTGGAAGGAGCCTCCACTCTCTCTGTAAGTTACAAGCTACAAGTCATTTATCTAACATCACAATTAGTCCGAAGCTGTTTAACGACGGTTAAAATGAAACTTAAGGTAAATATCCTGCATAGTTTGTTTCTCTTTTCTGTGCCGCGCTGATCAGAGTGTTGGCCACAGAAAAAACAATAAAACACACGCTTTCACAGTTTGAAAGTGCTTGTGGTTTTTTTTTGTACAAGAGCAGCCAAACACGAGGCTGAAGAGAGAGGGACAGCAGAGCTGCTCTGACAGCTCAGCTGCAGGTGAGCCAGGCAGCGCAACGTGCTTTTTTTTTTTTTTTTTTTTTTTTTTTTTTTTAACCTAAATGATGCCGGCACCGGCACCGCCCCCACAGGTGAAGCACAAGCACACAGACGTCCGTGTACGTTGTTGTCTGACCTTCTTCCTTCACGGGGACTGCCCTGGATTACTGGCACACGCCATAGCCGCACGCATTTTGTTTTTAATTATTAATATTAATATTAACGATTAATCGATAATTGATCGTTAATTTTCCCGAAGATCGATCAAAAAGATTTCTTCAAATGCCCATCCCTATGTCGAACGTCATGTTTCTTTGGAGTATTATCACTCCTGACGAGCCGATGTGAGTGTCGGTGTCAGACTGACTCAACACAGGAAGGTGCTCGTGTGTCTTTGGATTGAACCGTTAGTGATCGAAGGTCAATGATGAACAGTAAAAGGTCTGATCACCCACATCCTCTCCTGCTGCCCTCTGGCTCCCAGCAGCTCCTGCTCTGCTCTCCCATCATGCTCTAGTTGTGCAGCGGTGGCCCCAGGAGCTGCTGACAGACAGGAAGTCACATCAGTGTGAGTCTATAGAGAGATCCAATAGGCTCAGTGTGATGGCTGACATCCAACAGAACCAATCAGCAAGGAGCACCAGGCTAAAGGAGGAGGAGGAGGAGGGAGCTGATCTAAAGTTTTCAAGCTGAGACCTTCATCTGATCACCAAACATGGAGTCAGTTTAGACCAGTCAGACCTTTAGGTGTCTGCTAAAGGACAGTAATCAGTCAGAGTGACGGAGGCCACAGACTAAAAAAGACTCATCAGGTTTAGTTTCTTCAGGAGCCCAGAGTTGTGACTGTTGATCTTCTTTCTCCTGCAGGACCTGGAGAGGGCGAACCAGACCCTGAAGGACGAGTACGACGCCCTGCAGATCACCTTCTCTGCTCTGGAGGAGAAGCTGAGGAAAACCACAGAGGACAACCAGGAGCTGGTGTCTCGCTGGATGGCGGAGAAAGCTCAGGAGGCCAACAGGCTGAACGCTGAGAACGAGAAGGACAGCAGGTAGATTGAAACGCCTGGAGGAGGAGGAGGACGACGGTGTCTCTGATTTTGATTTCACTCCTCTGACCGATCTGCCTCATTTCAGACGCAGACAGGCCAAACTGCAGAAGGAGCTGGCCGACGCTGCCAAAGAACCTCTTCCCATCGACCCGTCAGTAGATTCAACCTCCAGCTTCTTCTTCTTTTCTTTCTTTTTTTAAAATCATGGCTGAGGTGGGTCGGTTCTGACCTGGTGTTTCTCTCCTCAGGGACGACGACATCGAGGTTCTGGCCGAGGACGGAGGGAAGGGGGTTGGCGAGACCTCACCCAACAGACCGCTCAGCAGGACTCCCAGGTGAGACCACCAGTCCTGTTCACCGGGGTCCAAGTTTTCCAGATTGATTATTCTTTTTCACACACACATCACCAGAATTCACTGAATTGATGAGACTGATCGAGTGTCAGGGTTTTCCTATCAACTGTTGGTCCGTCAAAACAAACGGGCAGAAACAGTCTGGGTCAGGAATGTGCAGCAATGTAGGTGCCATATGACTGATAGTAATATCAGTTCATTATGGAGTATATTTTTAGGATTTCATATTAGTTTAATTTCATTGCATTAAAAAAACAAGTTAATTTAAGTAATTATTATTTGATTATTATTATTATTTGCACAAACACTGATAATTATTATTATTTTTTAATGTTATTAATTTTGGTGAGACAGAAAAAAATAAGCGCCTGTATCTTTAAGAAAGTAGCTGTTCGAGGCGCTGGTGTTTAGGAACGAGGCTGTACAGTCTATGGGCTTTGTGGATGATGGGAGAGCCACAGGAACACATGGTTTTTCTGACCGTGTTGAAGCCTTGTTTTGGAGTGTGTGTGTGGGTGGACAGGTATCGTTAGTAACAGTGCCCGTGGAAAATGTATGCTTTTTTATTTTTTGTACTTTGTGAATAAACCTCTAAGGCCAACTATCTTGGAGGACACACTTTTTTTCTGTGTTTTTGTTTTGGACAACAGCAGTGGCGGCCGGTCAATAGGGGGCGCTAGGGCGCCGCCCCCATCAAAATTTCAGGAAAAAAGTGTATACACGGTGAACATAAATAACATAATAAAAAGTAATTACCATATCTGTTCAGTGTTCACTCATACAATGGGTTTTACTTTGAAATGTGTAAGCCTTTCCATTCCATATTGGGTTTATTCTGGGTTGTTTCATACATTTCAATAGCGAGGGGCGCCGGCCTAATGAGTGTGTATGTGGGCTCTTAAACTTTTGGCTTCCATGTGACTTCATGCTGGTCTCTAATTGGTTACTTCAAGATTCTCCTCCTGGCGCAGCTCTCTGCGCCCGTGGCCAATCAGCGCGTTTGGGTCATTTTTTCATCCAATCGGCTTGATTCATGATACCTGACCTGTCAATCAAAGTCACTCCCCTGGCAGCGGCGACGTGCCTGTCACTCAAACAGTTACAGACGCACCCGCGTGCACAGGGAGCAGACAGACAACAACAAGACAGGAGACAATGGGGGCCGCAGCAAAAGAAAAATCAGTTGTTTCTTTACGAAATAATCCTTTCACGAGGCGTTCGCTGGAGTAAAAAAAAAAAAAAGGATAAAGGAGCTTGGACCGGAGCAACCTGACTTCAAAATCCTGCAGCAGGCAAGTGGCCGTGGACGGAGTTACACAACGCTTCTCCCGTCTGTGTCATGCCAAACTCAGCTGAGGGGTGTACTGCGAAGCCAGTTTAGTGAGTTAGCGAGGTATGTTGAGTCTAAAGCCAGGCGCTCCTGCACTACAAAGATGTCTCTCTTTTAACCCGGCTAGATCACCATGTTAACTTATGCTTAGCTCATAACCTGGGCCAGACCAGGTTATGTTCAGAGTTTAATCCTAAAATCGGCTATAAAGGCGCTGCTGTTTCACTATTTAACTCATTTACAGCTGCGTCACCTTTACTTTGAAAGTCCAGTGGAGCTGGATCAGAACGGAGTGTTTGTATGGAGGGAGAGATCACACTGATCCGCTGCTGTTGACTTTCTTTTGAGTGTGGTGAAGCTAGGATAGATAAGAAGAAGACTTAGTTACCGTGGTGATCTAGCTGGGTTAAAAGAGAGCCACCTTTGTAGTAGCTACAGGAGAGCCTGGCTTTAGACTCAACATACCTCCTCACTAAACTGGCTTCGCAGTACACCCCTCTGGCTGGATGTGAAGTTAGCAATGCTCTGTATTTATCTTATTTATCTGACGCCCCCCCAATTTATTTTAGCACCAGCCGCCACTGGACAACACGCATCAGCCATACTCTCCGGTGGAATTTGATAGGTTTGCTGGAAACAGGCAACCTCTTCCACAATCAGCCGATGTGGCTGCAGGTTTTCTTTCCAACCAATCAGCAGCAACAGCTGCACACCAGACTTAACTCATTTAATCAGCTGATCTCAGTCTTCAGACAGTTGATTGGTCGAACTGTGTTGCTCTTGGTTGGTTGGAAGAGAAACCTGCAGCCACACCGGCCCATCCCTGGTTTGGGTTGTGGACAGATGGAGACGTTGAAGACATCAGTGGACCTGGACACTTAGCAAGTTTTCTTTTTCTCTTCCTGCAGTAAGAAAATGTCCCAGCCTCCACCTGGTGGTCTGCTCGACTCCATCTCCAACATATTTGGGTATGTAGCTATAACGCCATCTGGTCTCGGTCTCTGTCCTGGTCTCTGTAAAGGGGGGCTGGGACTGTCCATGTTGTGATTGACCACCTGTCTATCTTCCTGTTTGTCTATCTATCTGTCTTATGTCTGTCTGCAGAGTGTCTGAGTGTGTTCAGCCTGGACTCCTCCCACCACACGCCAGGTGAATGACTGTGTGTGTTCACCTGTTCACACTGTCAGTTTCTCATTGACACATCATTGACTGACTGTGGGTGGAGCCAGAGATCATTTTATTTTCACCCAGCTGGTCTTTACATAATACCTGCATGTCCACCTGTACATGTCGTGTGTGTGTGAGAGTGAGAGATCAATCCTCCTGTCTGTAATGAGTGTAATGAGGTCTGTGTTATGGACAGATGTCTTGACGCTGAAGTCTCACTGTGCGTTCACACCAAAAGCTAACAGGCAAAATATTTTTAGCCGCTTTGGTTGCTCTTCACGTGACTGACGTCAAAGTTTGATTGCGCTGGTCAGTTAAAGGAGGTGAAGGACAGCTCTATTCTGACTGGTTGCCGCCGAACCGCGTCATAGCAAATTACCATAAAGTTAACCAAGACTCAACTTCTCGTCTGGTGACGCTTTGGAAGCTCGGCTGACGGCAGTTGACGCTTTGGTCACTCAGGTCGCCGGGCTCTCATTGAAAATGAATGACTTCTGGCATTTTTGAAGCTTTGGACGCTTTTGGTGTGAACGCACAATACACAGCTCTTGTGTTTGGTAGTTTTGTCCATCTGCCCCGTCAGTGACACAAACACTGAATTCAAGAGTTCAGATGAGAGAGAAGAAACGGGAGCAGTAAGAACCCACTCCTAATATGTCCTGCTCTCCTAGTTTTTGTTTTTGTACGTTGCTGTAGTCTGTTCAGATTGTAAAGACCAGTGTTAATCCTTCAGTAAGATCTCCTCTGATTGGCTGTCAGTGAACAAAGCGAACAGACAACCTTGATAACCACGTGAGCCGCCTCTGGCTCCTTTTTTTTTTTTTTAGCTCTGATCAGAAGGTCTGCAGACTGTTGATGTTTCTGCTGGCAGTGTGAACACTGACGTTTGTGTTGATGTGATGGTTCTTGGCAATAATCCCAACCACAGTAATCAGATTTTTTTTTAGAGGCTGTAGTTTAGAGTTGTTGCTCCCGCTGTTGTCCTGATTAACCCCGTAACATCATATGTGATCGTCATGGTCCTGTCGAACCTCACGGTCCAGAGCTGCAGGAGTTTAATAGGGTCACGACAACTGAAGAACCACCTATTTTACTGACTGAGCTCCCATGTTGTGTTTGGGTTTAAGTTATAATCTATTTGTTTCTTCTGGGGTGAGTTTGACAAATTGAGTGCGAGATGTTTGTAAAGTCCATTTCACCCCAGTGATTACACCTGAGCAGCTCTGTTCACCTCTCAGTGCTGATGGATGGAGCTTTTAACTTGATCAAAAACCTCTGTTTAATCTGGCTAACACACACTGGTGGTTTTATAAAATTCAAGTAAAAACCAGGTTAGATATTAAAAAGTAGATGAAGTGTGACATTGAGATCAGAGGATGTAGCAGCTCTGACAAACTGAAGGAGGAATTTTCTGGAACCAGGTGTCGTTAGATTCAGGTTTCCTCGGAGACGAGCCGTCCCTCAGGACTAAACTCAGCCACTGGGACCTGAGGCCTGTACTGCGAAGGAGGCTCAACATACCTAGGCTTTGTGCTCAAGATGCAGCCCAACAAACCCTCAAGTCCGCAATCAGAGCTAAACGGTACTGTGACGGTGGTTATCAACTTAATTAGTCAAGTCCGGTTCTCAGCTTTGTGCTCTGCGCGCGTTCACATAAAAGGGGGCGTTTGACGTCATATTATTCTACTTCCGCACGAAATTGATCCACAACGGGCTGATTTCAGCCAAGACGAGTGTTTTAATGGAGAGAGTATGAGCGATATTAAAAAAAAGCACGATCACAGCCTGAAGCAACAGTGTTGCTGCAAATATGACAAGAGAGGAGGCTGCTTTTAATTTTTCTGACAGCTCTTGCGCTACTTTTAAATATGAAGCTTTATCCATATAAACTAGAGCAACATCAACTGTCATTTTAAATTGTGTTTTATATTGTTATATATTTCACTGATCGCAATTATAACGCGAGTGTGTGTTTTATTGGAAGCGAGGCTGGATAGGTTACAGTGAGGTTTTTTTTAGGTGCTGTAGCTACAAGCAAATCTCATAAACAAAGACCTTTTTAAATGTGAAAACAGCGGAGACTTATTCAAGATTTGCGTTTGGGCAACACTGAAATATAACAGGCGACACATCGGAATTAATTTATTCACGGCCACATTAAGTGAAATTATTAACTTTACCGATTATCCATCTGATTATCCGTCCTGCTGCGAGCGAACAACTTCTATCAGTGGTGACTGACTGTATATAAAAGTAAAATATAGGCTATAGTCTAATATATAATGATCTCCTGACGCTCAGCTCAACGGGTGAGGAGGCGGAGACTCAGCGGAGACGCTCAGAGAAAGTAAACAGCAGCGATCAGCTGATCTCTCCCTCCGGTCAAACGCTCCGTTCTGATCCAGCTCCACTGGACTTTCAAAGTAAAGGTGACGCCAGCTGTAAATGAGTTAAAATAGTGAAACAGCGGCGCTTTTATAGCCGGTTTTATGATTAAACTCGGAACATAACCTGGTCGGGACCAGGTTATGAGCTAAGCATAAGTTACCATGGTGATCTAGCCTCGTTAAAAGACAGCCACCGTCGCAGTACAGGAGAGGCTGGCTTTACACTCAACATACCTCGCTAACCCACTAAACTGGCTTCGCAGTACAGGCCTCAGGTCTCTCAGTCTCACTAAATCTGCTCTCGCTGTCCGTGACCTGGAAACTGAAGTGGATTGGGGGTCGGATCAGATCCAAACATTGCTGGTTGTTTTAAAGCTGGACATCGGCTGCAGAGCTTCTGACGTGTGCACGGCATGAACCCAGCAGAGTCCAGCTCAGGTTGAACTTGTCGCAGTTTGAACACCGATGTTTTATCTTCAAACACTCACACCAACATCAGCTGTCACATCATGAATAATCTGAAGTAGCGGCACAGTTAAATAAATTAATGTAATTAACAAGCACACTGTCACTCATGATTGTTGGATCATATTGAAATCATTCAGTCAAACATGATTACGTAGCTAATTATGTCTAATCATCTTCATGATTAAGAGTTGTGAATAGGGTTGCAGGGGCGTAGAATTTCCAGAAACTTTCCATGGGAAGTTAAGATGGGGAATTTTGGAAATATTCCAAATTGAAAACTTTCCATGGGAATTATGGGAATTATGGGAATTATTGGGAATTTATGGGAATTGTTGGAACTGTTGTCCTTCCAATCTGTTCACTTCCTCCATCCTTCCTTCTTTCCTTCCTTTCTCCCTTCCTTCTTTCCACAATCCATTTTTTCTTTCCTTGCTTCTTTTCTTCCTTCCTTCCCTTCGTCCTTACTACTTCTTCCTTCCTCTTTTGACCTGGTCTGTTCCCTCCCTCCATCTTTCTTTCCTTCCCTTTTGTCTTCCTTCTTTCCACAATCCTTTTAGCCTCCCTCCCTTCCTTCCCTTCGTCCTTACTACTTCCTTCTTTTTTGACCCAATCTGTTCCCTCCCTCCATCTATCTTTCCTTCCTTCTTTCCTCCCATCGTTCACTTTGTCCTTCCTTCCTTCTTACTTTCCCTTTGTCCTTCCTTCCTTCCTTCCGTCCTTCCTTCCTTCCTTCCTTCCTTCCTTCCTTGACCCAGGAGGACAACAGGAGGGTTAAGTTCCCTGTTAAAGGGATAGTAGCATTTTTTTTAAAGTGGGGTTGTATGATCTACAAATAGCCCCTAAGTACTTTAATTGCAGTAGAAGACTCTCTGCGCTCCTCCCGTTAGCAAAGCCAGCCCATAGCCCTGCCCAGAGATTTACAACACAGTGTTGTGAACAGACCCAAAGAAACGGCCTATTTTCGCGGCCTAAAAGAGGTTTTACGTGAAAAAAAATACACAGTTCCATTGTTCGCTATAATATAATTTTTTCCAGCCCTTCAAAGTGCAGGAAAAACGCAGTTTTTATTTGGACCTAACCAACTCACGTATCCCTCCGCCCAGGGTTAGCGCCCGCCGATCAGCAGTTGGTTAGCTCCAAATAAAAACGGTGTTTTTCCTGCACTTTCAGGGGCTGGAAAAAATTATATTATAGCGAACAATGGAACTGTCAATTTTTTTTTTTCAGGTAAAACCTCTTTTAGGCCACGAAAATAGGCCGTTTCTTTGGGTCTGTTCACAACAATGTGTGTTGTAAATCTCTGGGCAGGGCTATGGGCTGGCATTGCTAACGGGAGGAGTGTAGAGAGTCTGCTACTGCAATTAAAGTACTTGGGGGCTATTTGTAGATCATACAACCCCACAAAAAAATGCTACTATCCCTTTAAGGGCCAATCTTGAATTTGGTAAATTTCAGATTTATTCCCATATATTCCCATTAATTACCATGGAAAGTTTCCAACTTTGAAAATTCCCGGAATTTTGCAACCCTAGTTGTGAACCTCTTTTTACAAGTAACTGACTCGTCAACAGTGATGATGCACCTGTCTGTCATCACCGTGGTCCCCGCGTCCTTCACCTCCTACAGATGTGATGGCTGATGTTACCTTAGAGGCCTGCTCAGTGACCTCTGACCTCCTGATCTCTGTAAACTGTTGGTAACTCCGGTCTCTCTCTCAGCAGGCGTCGAACCGCCAACTCTTTCAGCACGTCGCCTGAAAACACAGAGGCTCCGTCAGGCGGGTGTGCAGAGGTTCGAGTCCCGTCCACGGCTCTGCATGCGTTTGTAAGTACCTCAGCTTCTTCACCAGTGGAATAGATGTCGTGGTTTGACTGGGATAGGCTCAGGGAAACCAAAACAGGAGTTAAGATCAGCTGGGAATGACCTCTGGACTGATGTATTGATCACTCAATAGGAACAGATACGGAAACACTGCATTCACATTAGCAATATCAAATTAAAAATGCCTTATGGAAACAGTAAAATTCGATTACCCGTAAATGTCATGAATATCGATAAAAAGTTAATACGGTCGATATCATCGGATTTTCTCTTGATTGATGCAAAGTTAATGCGACAAATGCTGATGGAAATGGTAATTTGCCGGATAAATGTGAGTGAGATTTAACATGCGGTGCATCTGTATCAAAACAGTGTTTACACCCCACTGTCTTCTGATGATAGGCATGTGGCATTATAAGCACCGGCCTTTAGCCTACAACTAAATATAATAATATAATAGCGTGCGTATGGCTCAGTTTCCAGGCAACGACTCCAGCAGCTCGTCACACTTATCCTGTCTGCAGCCCGACCTCGGACAATCGGTTAATGAAGGATGGGTGTCCTTCTGTTTTGCGATTTTAGTAGAAAAATGAATAGAAACACCATAAATTGCAAGAAAACAATTCGATACAGCACTATGATCGCAAACAGCACATGACGTCATTACGCACAGCTTTTTATTTGATTTAAAGGTCTGACATGGAAACGCAGTTGCACTGACATTATTCGCATTCATATTTTGAGATAATTCGATCGTCAAGTGGATGGAAACATGGTCTCAGTAGTTTTTCTCAAACTCAACCTGCAGCCTCAGAACCAGCAGAAACCACAGGGGACTCGATGTCGATCCTGCTGCTGATATTGGTTAAACTCAGAGGTCTGATCTGTGACGGTGACCGTTAGGGCTGGGTAAAAAAATCGATTTAATCGATTCTGGATCGATTTCATTAAAATTTTGTAATATCGATTCACAGCGCGTGAGATCGATTTTTTCCCCCGGTAGTCTCGTGCGTGATGAAGCAGCGGCGCGGTTACGTCTGACGCTCTGACCTCAGTAACTACGAGCGGAGTTTCTTTCTTCCTCTTTGTAGCTGTGCAATGTATTGCTGTGTTTGATATGAATAAAAACCAAACCAAACTACGAGCGGAGTTCACGTCAGCTCAGGTGATCTGCAGGTTATTGTTTCACTTGAGCGCTCCGACGCTGTGTGTGTGTGCGTGTGGCAGCGGTGCAGAGCTGACACACACACACAGACATCTACAGGAACCGCATGTTCTTCACGCCGTAGGTGAGCCAACATACTGTATGATACGTGTTATTACCGCAGAATAAAGGACACGAGCAGCTCCGTGTTTTCACAGTGCGACTTTTCTCCACTTAATGACCGTCGGATCATAACACATGACGCCCAGACTCTGGAGATAGGCGACGTGACCGGGCCGAACTCGTCACAGGAACCGCTCCACACATTCACCGTCACTTTATTTACCATGGGCTCCGTTTATACACATTTCCTCGAAAAGAGGGAGGGAGCTTTAGCTGCTGCAGACTTGACTTGAGGCAGTTTGAGTTTTTTTTATTTATTTTTTTACCATTAATATTATTTTTGCACTTAAAGAAACAATGCTTTAATTATAAATTAATTAAATAATGCAATTTGCAGTGATGGAATGTTGCAGTTCAAGTTCACTTTCACCTGCAATTCCTTTCTAATTTCAAAATTGCCCTTTTGAGAATTGGAACAGTTTTATTTACAGTTCAAGTTTAAACTGTCACATTTACAAGTTTGTTCTTTATTTCTTTCTTTTCACCATAAACATCAGCTTTTAAGTGCAGTGTATTTTGTAACACAGAGTTGAGCCATTTTCATTTTTCAAGAGGAGATTGAATCGATTCTAATGGAATGGAATCGAATCGAATCGTGATTAATCGATTTAGAACCTTAGGAATCGAAATCGAATCGATTCAGGAAATTGGCCACAATACCCAGCCCTAGTGACCGTTTCCCAGCTGAAAACAGGGACCGAACTCGGGTCAAAGGTTCATTGAAGGTCTGACTTCCCATAATCCTTTCCTGCTGCTCTCTGTGTAGGAAGCCCATGACGGTGAGGTGAATGCAGTCAGGTTCAGCCCTGGCTCCCGTCTCTTGGCGACAGGAGGGATGGACCGCAGGGTGAAGCTGTGGGAGGTTATTGCAGGTGAGGTCTCCATGACAACCATCACTGATTGCACGTTAGAACATTTTTCTGAAGGAAATCTCTACAGCTGTGGCGAAATATGGATGTGCCTGGAGCAGTATTTCCATATTGATTGTTACAGAAATAAAAGTACAGTCAAAACATGTTCATGTGTAAATCCTGCGGCATCGACACAAATCTACACGTACATTCATGGTCTTTACAGTACTGCTGATTTTCTCCTAGTTCAGGACTAGGCTAATAAACATCATTCAACTGCTACAAACCACTTGTGTCTCAGATTTTCCTCGTGCCGAAGGACAACACTGACTTCAGCCTATTTTCTTTCTGTGTGCAGGTCACTGTGAGCCAAAAGGAGCTCTGACCGGCAGCAACGCAGGAATCACCAGTATCGAGTTCGACAGTGCTGTGAGTCTGCATCTGCATCTCTCTGCGACCACTATGTAGTTCTGACCTGTAGTGTTGCGTGATTATTATTATTTTTTCCTTTTTGTCATATAATTTATTTAAAAAAATGTATTTAAACCTTTATTTTAACTTTTTGGTCACTGAGGTTTCCCTCAGTTTACAAGCAGCAACAGAGCATAAATACAGTTACATTGAAAAACAATTGCAGGGTGATTTACAAAAGTTAGACACCAAACATTTAAAATCAACGAGAGAGGGAATATTCTCCAGCCCTGAAGCGTGTTAGAGAATATTCAATAAGCATCTGTTGTAACGCTCTGATGTTTTGTTTTATGTTTTCCTACCTGTGTCTTCAGGGTTCGTACCTGCTCGCTGCCTCTAATGACTTTGCCAGTCGGATCTGGACGGTGGACGACTACAGACTGAGGGTGAGTGCAAACACATGACTGCTCAGCCTTTTTCATATCACATAGGGCTGCTTCATTATGTTAGAACTAGATATATGATTATTTTTTGTTTAACGCGATTAGTCACTGATAAATGAGCATGGGATACATTCCCTCCCTTGTTCATAGGTTGTAAACTCTGTGTACAAAGTAACACACCAAACAGACGTGGACAAGACTGAGCAACACGCTAGGTGTGAAGTGCTGGTTCAAAACAACTTCATTAAGACACGTGTCTTTTTGTTCTGCTTTTAAATTCCAAAAGTGCAGTGCGTGTTTTTGTTTTCGCAAGTTTTACTTCTCAACAAAATGCAACTCCTGCAGAAGATATTTCCTGCAGCGGAAGAAGCACCAGAAAATTATGATGAATCATTTACTTCAACACAGCATGAATTTGAAAGAATGTGCTGTGTTCAATATGTTGTCGTCTCCAACCCACAGTAAAGGCCCAGATATCAGTAACATCTAATGTTCACACAGATGGAGATTTATCAACATTCATCTTCTGTATTGAAGGTGGATAAATAATGTCTGTTTCTAGTACACGAACCTTTCACTTACGCCATGAAGTGGATTGTTGCTGTGTAAACAACTATTTATATTCTGTTTTGTTGTTTATTTCAATTATTTACTTGAATGGTTTTGCTTTTGTTTCGTTGATTGAATCTTTTATTTTGTTATATTTTATTTTTATGACAATTTACTGGTTATAGCCTAATTGTGGCAATAAAGCTATTAGGCTAATATTGCTCCTTACAGAACCAATAATGCTGGATGATTTTTGTAGTGCGATTCTAAATTATTGTGAAACACAATGGGGCACAATATATTATCTTTATTTTTGTTGGAAGCCAAAATTGTGACAGAAAATATCCCCCTAAAGACACTTGTGCAGGTTTCTATTAGCAGCAGCCAAACCGCTCCTGCTTTGTCCCTCCTGACGTCCTGCAGCCGCCAAAACGCTGATTTTGAACATGAAGCTGCATCATTGTGTAGTTACTGTTTTGGTCGGCTAGAGCGACGTCACATGTCCAAGTAAAGTGTTGTGTGTCGGCTTGAGACATCTTCTGTCAACATTAGTAGTGGTCAGCTGGCATGAGGCTGCTGCAGGTCAGAACAACTTCCTCCGCTGCATCTGCCTCTATTGATCTTACAGTCCCAGGATGAACAGGACACGGCATTAATGTCTCAAGAATACAGATGAAATAAAAACCTGTAAATCAGGATGCAATCAATCAACTCGTCAAGACTCATTTTGCTTTTAATTCAAAACAAGTGAGAACCAAGGACACCTAGGTTATTTTTATTAAAACACGTTTTCTACATCCTTTTGCTGCTTATTCAGGCTCCTTGACCCTACGGCTCATTTTGTCTTTTTGATGTTTACCGAGAACC
Organism: Trachurus trachurus; assembly: GCF_905171665.1. Classification (NCBI taxonomy): domain Eukaryota; kingdom Metazoa; phylum Chordata; class Actinopteri; order Carangiformes; family Carangidae; genus Trachurus; species Trachurus trachurus. The sequence continues at coordinate 21,497,183 of NC_139892.1, read as the reverse complement.
AATCTGATTAAAACATGTATGGAAAGTAACCTACTGATCCTTTGTCAATGTGGTCACTGTGAAAGTTCCTGTGTGAATGTGATCACTGTCGTGAGTCAAACCGTGTAAAATGTGAACATGATAGAATCTTTTTACAGTGGAAAACTCATATTGATTACTTACATTGATTATATGAGAGGGATTCTTCATCCACTAGCACTGTGTGTACCTCATTACCTGATCTAGTAGATATTTTACACTTCACATGTGAACAGGTAAGATGGTGGACACGGGGCTTCTCAGACACGTCAGTCTTAAAACCTTTGAAGATTTTTTTTTCTTCCTGTCACACATTCAATCAACTGATTGATTAATGAATCATTGATGCGTCTGAGGCTTTAATTTCATCTGATAATCAGGAGACGTTGATTATCTGCTGGTCAGTGATGTACTGTAAAAGGTCTGAATCTCAGTTCCTCCCCCCTCGGCCGCCATTTTGGCTCCCAGCAGCCCCTGCTCCCCCATCATGCTCTAGTGTTGCACTGGTGACCACAGGAGCCGCTGACAGACGGGATGTGACATCATAGCGAGTTCATACAGAGATCCTATGAGCTCATCGTTGGTGACTTGCATCCAAACAGAACCACTCACCAGAGAGTCAGGCTGAGGGGGCGAGGCCCGAGAGATGATCTCACCCTGCTGCTGAGACCAGGCACAGACGCTGAATGTAAATGATGTCAGATGTCAAATTATTACATGTTCTCACACAAGTAACACACCTGTCCACGCACTCAGACACAGAGAATAAAGAAGATGAGAAACACTGAACATCATTATATCTCTTTCTGTATAACTGACTTCATCTGTGTCACCACCTTATGAATCTTTGGTCGTTCATGAAACTCGTCTCTATGAGATTAAATTATCACCAGGCGGTATAAAGATAATATTGTGGTTCAGCGTGACGTAACTGTAATAGGTCTGTCTACAAGGTTGGAGAGTGATCCAAACCAACATTAATCACTGGGAGACATTAAAGGGATAGTTCACCCAAAATTCAAATTTCACTCATTATCTACTCACCCTCATGTCGTCTAAGGGCTGGGAGAAGTTTCAGAGTCCTCCGTGCCTTCTCGGAGTTACGGGGGGGGTCCGTGCAGCACTGCATGTCCATATGACGGTTGCAAACGGGGCTCACTTTTCTTCGTCCAAAAAGACACACCAAAAAACATCCAAATACCTCCATGCTGCTCGTCTGTAATGTCCCTCTTGTATTGAAGCCCCGACATGAGAAATTGAGAAAAAAATTAAACAAGTCTATACTTTAAGCTTGTTTGTAGCAGAAGCTCCCAGTGTCTCAGTTCACTGCTCTTCCTGTGTCCGTACAAATCTTGCGCGATTTGCACGGACACAGGCGGAGCAGTGAACCTTTAATGGACTGAATTCACCTGCAAGTTAAAGCAGAACTATGCAACTTGGCCGGAAATAGCTCGCTCCTTCGTTGGTTTCTCTTTTTTTCCCTCTCCGGGGCTCCCCCACAGTTCTGGGAGGCACATGTCACTGTCGTAAAAAAAAAAAAACTCGCCGCCGCCACCTCCTCCACCCCCTCCCTACACGTGCTTGTGTTTACTGCTGAAGGTAGAGAGCGGTGTTTGCTAAGCACGGAGCTAATGCTAACACGGAGCTAACGCTAACAGGGAGCTAATGCTAACACGGAGCTAACGCTAACAGGGAGCTAATGCTAACACGGAGCTAACGCTAATACGGCCACACACAGACAAAGACACAAAGACACACACATACACACACACATGAATAAAGGTTCCAAAACGCGAAGGCGTGTGTGTGTGTGTCATGATGTATTACATTATCTTATAAAAGATCCATGGTGTGTGTGTGTGTCTGTTAGCATTAGCTCCGTGTTAGCCACAAGCCGAACTTCATCAGTACAAACATGTTTCCATGGTTTCCTCCGACTTTCCGAACTCAAACCAATCACGATTCATAACATGCATGACGTCATCTGCGTTCTTATCTCGTACTGCCGTAAGGCAGTTTCTCACGATAGTTCTATCCATTGATGAGATTTGTAACACCGAGACGGAGGACTGATCTTGCAAGTGCGGTTTTCAGCCAGTGGGGGGGGTGAGCGCATTGGCCTAGACCCCATTCACCTCATAATAGGTCACTCTACCATCACAGTGACTCTGAGCCACAATAATTACAGCCGAAATCCTGCATAGTTCTGCTTTAATTGTCGAAGCAAGATTTCAGTCTGTGGTTGTCACTAATGATCTGATATGATGATATTTATCCTGCTGACACCTGTGACCTCAGCCATTTCCACTGGTTAGATCTGAGGTTTTTATTTTGGAGGCAGGAAGCGAGTCTGTACAAGTGGTGTCCCAGTGTCACATCCAACATCAACACTCACCTGTCTGTCTGTGTGTGTGTGTCCGTGTCCTGCAGCACACCCTGACCGGTCACAGTGGGAAGGTGCTGTCGGCTCGGTTCTTATTGGACAACGCTCGCATCGTCTCTGGGAGCTACGACCGGACGCTCAAACTGTGGGACCTCCGCAGTAAAGTCTGTACGTGATTGGTTGGTTTGTCTCAAGTTTTTTTTTTTTTTTTCTATTACTGGATCCGGTCTGACAGAGAGCCGACCGTAAGATTGAATCTCTGTCACCGACTCTGTGTGCAGGCATGAAGACGGTGTTCGCCGGCTCCAGCTGTAACGACATTGTGTGCACGGAGCAGTGCGTCATGAGTGGGCACTTTGATAAGAAAGTTCGATTCTGGGACATCAGGTGAGAGTTTTAACCAACACTTTTACCTTATTTTATCTTACTTTAAAGCAGAAGTAAGTGATATATTTGTGTTAATATAAGTCTTAAATAGTTCTATCTTCCGACAGCAATCACTTACATAGAGTGTTTGGTCTGAAACACGGGTCTGTCAGTCAATCTGCTCTGCTCTGAGCCGAGGAGAAAACATTTATCGTATCCTACAGTTTTTATCCAACGAGGAGAGAGAACGGCATGCAGGGCTGTGTGTGCAGCCAAGGGACGCCGTGAATGTGGCGACGTAGGGACGAGGACTGTTATGGTGCGTTCAAGGAAACTCGTAACTCGTGTTTTTTCGACCTGTGAGGTCGTACCAGTTCGATCTGGTACGAGTTCACCGGTCGGAAGTTACGAGTGGCCGTTATAGTGACTTTCACCGGTAAAACAGGTCGGAAAAACACGAGTGGGTTGCCTGGAACGCTACAAAGTCGTAAGTTGTGACTTGAAGCTGTAATTTACGGTTTCAAAAGCCTGCCGGGAACGCAGCATTAGCCAAAACGACCGGATCGCTTACTTCTGCTTTAACTTATTTGATTTTTCTGTATTTACAACACCGAAAGGATTGTTGTAAAGGGCTGTACAGATAAAGTACATTTACATTTACATTTTACATTTACTTCAGCTCCTCCTGCTCAGGAGAATTACATCCAGTTTAAATCTTTTCAGCAAATGTCAAAATTAGTCGGCAGATGAAGATTAATTTTATATTTTATTCAATGTTATTCATCATTTCAGCACTGATGGTGTGTTTCTGCCTCTCCCGTGTGTGTGTGTGTGTGTGTGTGTGTGTGTGTGTGGCGTGTGTGTGTGTGGCGTGTGTGTGTGCGCTGCGTGTGTGTGTTGCCATGGGTCAGAGCGGAGAGTATAGTGCGGGAGCTGGAGCTGTTGGGCAGAGTGACGTCTCTGGACCTGAACCACGACCGGACGGAGCTGCTCACCTGCTCCAGAGACGACCTGATCAAGATCATCGACCTGCGCACCAACTCTGTCCGACAGACGTTCAGGTGAGTTCTGTCCGGACCCGTCATGTGCATCCTCTCAGACGACCCCCCACTCGCTGTATTAACTGTGTGTGTGTGTTTGTGTGTTTCCAGCGCTCAGGGTTTCAAGTGTGGAGCCGACTGGACCAGAGTGACCTTCAGGTGGGTTCGACTCGGTTTTCTCTATAGAGACACGTCCCCCCTCTCAACCTGCATGATTAAAATGTTGACTGTGTTTGTTTTTGTTCTCAGTCCTGACGGCTGCTACGTGGCGGGAGGGTCAGCTGATGGCGCTCTCTACATCTGGAATGTCATGACGGGGAAAGTGGACAAAACTCTGGACCGAAACCACAAGTGAGTAACAAACTGCAAGCACCACATACACAATGAAACATAGAGGTAATGAGCCTCCATACACACACTGAGTGTAACTGAGTAATAGCCTTATAAAGGGAACGTAGAAGTCACAGGGAGAGGAGGCTGCTTTCCTTCTCATGACTAACAACTTAACGGCATGAAGGGAAAGAAGCGGCGTCATCCGCTGATCGTATGCATAGATAGAGGTGAAAGGTTGAGGAGTGACCTGTATTCTGTGGCTGCATTAACTCATTGAGTGCCAACCACGTAATTTCTCGTTTTTCGTTCCCATGCGTTGAGTGCCAAAAACGAGATTTTTCGTTTTTTGCTTTTTTTTTAAATTATGAAAATAGACACTTTAATACACATTATATGTAAATTTGGGGACTCTACGACGAGGAGAACTGAAATAGATGACGATCAAAGTCACATGACAGCTCATGATCTGGAAGTTTTTATCATAACTCGGCTTCTGCAAACGGAGTTCTGCATGCAGATGCAGCAGCTGCTCTGCTCTCACCTGCGCTGCTGCTCCAGCTGCTCGAGCTGCTCGGAGCAGAAACAGGAAGCTCTCAGCCGACTGTCCCGCCCGGTCTTCATCTGGAGCAACACCGTGTCCTCCCCAAAGTCCTCCCGCGGTAAAATCTGATGGTCTCTGGGCCAAAGCAGACCGGCATCACCGACCCGTACCACAGAAGGACCGCGACCACCGGCGGGACCGGTATTCCCGAGGCGCTGTGGCCGACAGACCATCACGTTCCGTGGCGAGAGGCTGTGACAGGGCACGGTGCGTCTGTGTTATTGTTGTTTAGTGGCGCCCCCCCCGCCCCCGATGGTGGTTTTGTGAATAGAACAACAATTGTTGTATATATTTATCTTATACGAGCCCTTTGATCCAGAAATGCGAGTGTGAGAAGAGCGACAGGCACAAACAGAGCACCTTTCATAAAAGACGCTCTATCTCCTTTTCTAGAAAAAAAGGAGGGATTTTGGTGAAACCCAGCCATGTTTAGCTTGACTTTTCTCAGGAACGGAGGCACGTAGAAACAAACGTTTGTGGTCATTTGAAGCATAAAGTTAAACCTTTCAATTGAGCTACAGTATGTGTTGGTGGCAATAATATAGAATACACTATGGCTCTACATAAAAAGTCAAAAATGGTCTAAATTGCCGGTACACTTGACTAAAACTTTGGAAAGGAGCGCGGCACTCAATGAGTTAATAAATGTTTGGACATAGGTAATAAGAACAAGACTTAGACAGGTTTAACTGGTTTGGTAGTGTAATTAACAACACCTCCAGAACTCATTAACTTGCATGGATTTAATTATTGGAGTGCAGAAATGTGTTAACTTATTGATTGTGATTGTGTGAAATTATTATGAATTATTTGAACTGATCAGTAGGTAGTCCTCTGTGTGAGCATCGTTTTGACACGCACAGTATTTGATGGGATTTCTTCCACATGTACAATCATCCATTGACTCTACAGCCGTATTTCAAGGTTTTCCAGGGATCGTCACCTTGGATATTAGATGTATAACACTAATCTTATTTTCTAATTTTGTTCTTCTTTGAACTCTCATGGCTAATTATTGTTCCACAGTTTTACAATCTGGTGCCTGTGATTGTTGATGCCAAGTGAAAACCCATGATTCTGTATTTACTGGTAGAAGATCAGGGACAATGTACAAAACTCTCACTGCACATCATTTAATCAGGTCAAAACAAACAAAATGAGATGAAAACAATAAAAAAAAGATTCCTGTACAGTAAATTGATGGTGTGTGTTCACGCTGTCGTCCTCTGTGTGCAGCTCTGCCATCAACTCGGTGTCCTGGTCGCCGTCGGGAGCCTACGTGGTCAGTGTGGAGAAAGGCAGCAAAGCCATCCTGTGGTCTGACATGTGATTGGCCGAACTGTGTCCCAGCTGGACACCGATGGAGACAGAGACTCTTGTCCAGTGCGAGGACGGATTTTCAGAAGCCGGACGATATGAAATGTTTGGAGCTTGCTATTGAGCTGAGACAGCTGTGGACAGATGTGTGTCATGTCAGTCAGAGGAAACGAGATGCCGAGAGCCGCCGCTCTCTGATCTGCCTTCATGTCGAACACAAGAAACGGCTTGAATCATGTTTACCTGTTCTCTGTTTGGGTTCAGACGTTTTAATGTTCTGTGGTGTTTTTTTCTTCTCTGACAGTGAGAACCCTAAACTGCCCTCACACAGTTTACTGAGACACAAACTTCATCCTGCTGATGCTGAAGAGGGTTTAAACACAGTCTTCTGTAACAGCTGAAGTGAGCAGGACGTCCGCAGCTGAAACACAAAGGAAAACATTTCAACAGACCCATCCTCACCTCTGTGTGTGTTTGATGCCAACACTAACGTGTCCAGCAGGGGTCAGACAACTTCAGCTGCTGGAGCTCAGTTCATTCAGCAGTTTAATTAATCTTCTGCAGCACTTTGATGAAAACAAACCACTGAGATGTTGGAAGTAAAAAAAAAAAAGGAGAAAATAAAGACGTGTCTGCACTTCACTTGTCCAAACTTATTTAGCTCATTGTTTTTCTACCCCTCCGTCTCACACGGTTTATTTTTCACTGTTTCTTTCTTCTCCAGCTGAGGGTTGAATTGTTTACGTTTCAGGCACATTGATCAGACCTGAGGCATGTTGTGGAGACGGGCACAGGAAGCCTTTATCTCCAGAGATCAGAGTGAGGGTACGATCAGCGCTGCATTCAGGGACCTCCGGGCCCCTCCCCGGCCGCTCCGTGTGCTGAGGTGTGTAAACCGCTGATGTCAGCAGACAGACTGCTGAGTCCGACTGATGACGACTTATCAGCTCAGCAGAGACTCTCTTCCTGCTGATCATGTGACGGGACAGGCACATGCCATGACAGACACCAGCAAGAAGAAGAGGGAACAATGGCTGCAGTCGAATATTCACAGGTGAAGGACAGAGAGGGACGACAACTGAAGCACATTCGTCACTTACACGCAGATTCACACAGAGGGAGAGGAGACGGGGTGAGGTGAAGGTAAAACAGTGGAAGTGAAGGAAGGAAATGCAAAGCACCTGTTATTTAAAACACCATCAACCAAGAAGTGAGCAGCTGCTGTCTACATTATAATCATGCTTCATATTTAATTTATACTGACAGCATGAATCATAATTAGAGTGATGAGGTTGTGAGAGTCTAATTGAGGGTTAGGGTTAGTATAAATATTAATCAAGTAAAAGCTGTAGGAGTTATTTCAGTAAGGATAGGACATCAATGAAAAAACAACATCCACGTGGTTTTTAGCCTTTCCTGTTGTTCCATTGAGCAGATGTTGGCATCTGAGAAGAAGAAGTGTGTGTTGTGTGTCTGTTATGAGTGCAGCAGCCTGTAGGTGGAGCTGAAACAGCTTCACACCGGAGCAGAAAAAACCCCTCAGTGTCCACTTACTGCCTGTTTTCTGGAGCTTTTAACAGCATCACATGGTCTTCATCTACAGAAAGGGTCGTAGCTGAGGTGGCACCTGTTATTTGGCCTCATCCATCTTATGTGTGTGTTTGTATTATCTATAGATGTGATGGAAGTTTCTGTGTTATGTATGTGTGTGTCACATGTGGGATTACCTGTGTGTGTGTGTGTGTGTGCAGGTTAAGTCAGTAATGATCAGCGTGCTGACCACGCTGTGTGTGGTAAGAATATAAATGCAGCTCAGTGAGTGTGATCAGCTGAAACCTGCTGCTGAAGCTCATCACTGCTGCTACAGGTCAGTCTCTGCTTTCTGTTTGTCTTCAAACAACAACACACACTCACCACATCTGTAAGTTCACTGAAGTACATTTAAATACATAACTATAACTGCTAAAGCCTCAGTGTAAACACACCCAGTGTCTCGGTGAAGGACAGTCACAGAGAGTTATATTAGGTAAAATAACATAGCAGTTTGTTGCCTCGAGTCTCAGGATACACTCCTGTGGTCTTTTTTTTTGTTGATTGTCTGTACTTCTCGAGGCTGTATGTATGGAAGGTGAAAACAATTTTCCTGAAAAGGACAAATATATCCATCTATATCTATCTAGCTGTAAATGTAAGAAAGAAAGGAGACGGTGGTCTTGTGTGATATAATGGTCAGACTGGTGTGTGAACTTGATGATGGGGAGCCACAGGGTTTCACCTCTGGATGGTCGTGTTCTGCAGGTCCTGATAACGAGGCGTCAACATGAGTCCCAAACATGTCGTCTTCAAGAAAGTTTCCCGTGACAAGTCGGTGAGTGCAGCTTAATCTGTGTGTGTTTGTCCACCTACAGCTCACACACTCAGACACAGAGAGTTCACCTACAGCAGACTGTTACAAAGTGAGGATGATACTTGTTGTATTCACTGGTTTAAACAGCCACATCCTCACTGCAGCTGGATTATTTACCTTGTATTGAAATGAGTGCGTGGGACTGAACAACTGTGTGTTTGAAGCATCTGGTATCAGATGAACTAAACAACTGGGAAAGGTCTTGAATGAATGAATGAATTTATTTATTTCGGTATATATCAAGCTTATATAACCGAAAGGATGTAGGTTGAAGCCAAAGCTTATACACCCCTACCCCTTTTACCTTAACAAATTATACTCATTAATACAAAAGGATCAGATCACAGACATTTGAAATTAATCAGTACACTTAAATTTCTGATCACAACGAAATAAAGAATCGTACACAGTGCATAACCCAAAATAGTACAAAATCATTCAACTTAATTTTCCATAGGCTACTGTAACGAGAAATTATGTTGTTCTTATAAAGTCTTTTAAAGCCGACTAGAGTACAGCATAATTTAATATTTTCAGGACAATTATTCCAGATGTTAACCCCTCTAACAGAAAGACAGTGATTTTTTACAGTAGTTCGAGTCTTGGTTTCTCAAATAATAGTGGTCTTCTCAGGTTATAACTGGAATCCTTCATTTTAAACAGATTCTGGATATCTTGAGGAAGAAGTTTATTTTTTGCTTTGTACATGGTTTGTATTGTAATGTAATCAACTAAGTCCCTGAATTTCAAAATGTTCAAGCGACTAAATAGTGGGTTGGTTGGCTCACGGAAAGGTTTTTTGCAATAAAAAAAATAGAATTCTTCAGGTAGTGAAAGTCGTGGTTCTGGTCCCAGAGCAGCAGAATCAGACTGAGATGTTTCTACTGCTGATGTAGCCTACCTTTGAGCCAGGCACCACACCTTCTCTGACCCCTCGTCCTCCCTCCCCCAGGTGGCGGTCTACATGGGCAAGAGAGACTTTGTGGATCACTGTGACTTTGTGGATCCAGTCGGTGAGTTCTGTCAGACACAAACAAACAGACGCTGGAAACGCTCCTGAACGTGGAGGTCAGTTTCACTCTGGCTGTGGGAGGTGGCTCTGCGATTAGCTCATGAGCTCATTATCTTACATCACAACACGTCAGTCGGTCAGACCTGGAGGTCTCTCTCTGTGTGGAGATAACAGCTAACAGTTTTTGTTTATGAAGGGAGGCTCAATAGATAAAAATCAACAAAAGTACAGGAGGCCCTGAGAACTCAACACACTGCAATAAAACGGAAATGAAAAACATCAGCATCAAAGTGTGGTGTAAACACTCAAAACCACACACACACACTGCAGGTAGCAGCACAGATGTCACTAAACACTGAAGAACCAGGTCAGAACAAGTTGTTCAGTGTCTAAGACTGTCTGTGTTGTCACTGTGCTGTTGCAGTGTGTTGTGTTGTCGAGTTGAGGTCTCAAGGTCACCACAGTTTTACATTATGAGGGCCTCAGCACCAAGGTGTGTGAGAAACATATTGAAATGATGCTGTTTATTATTAGTCATGAATGAAAACTGCTCATTTAAGGGGCCTCATATGAAAACATCAACATGTACGAGATGTAGGAGATTCTAACTAGGTGACCCCTGCTGTCTGCTTCCCCTAGATTCACCCAACAGGAAGTCCACCAATTGAAAACTTCTGATACTTGATGGTGGTCTCACACACACCAGAGGACATTTGCATGTTAATATGATGTTAGACTCATAACACCAGCTACCTATCATTATGTCCATGCTCTGGCGTCTGGCTGAGGCCCAGAGGTGACCGGATCTGTCCAGTGATAAATTATTATTATTATGAAACTGACGTCATCTGAATCTGAGAATTGGATGTGGTTCCAGCTGTGGTCCAGATGTTGTCACCTGGACTCTACAGTGCCTCTTTGCTTTTTTTTTTTTCAGATGGAGTGATCTTGATCGACCCGGTGCAGCTCAAAGGAAAGAAAGGTCAGTGTGTTTGACCTTTGACCTGCCTTTATTCTTTCTTTTGAAAGCATCCTGATCTGTTGTGTAACCTGAGAGACCGTTACCATGACGTTACTAAAGCTACAGTGCGGTTACAGACCTTTGTAGTGATAAGTACTACATCTGTTTAATGAGTGAATGTGATCAGGTAAAGAGCTGAACTGAAACTTGATAGTAGGAGCTAAGGTGATAGAGAAGAGGAGGCTATAACAGAGAACAACATGATGAGTTATCTCTGCTCTACAAACTGAGCTAGACAGCAGGTGTCCATTCACTCACATTATGTCATATGCAAGAGAAACCTTTCTAGACTTCTCTAGTGTTTCCTCACTTGCTTAATTAAAACTAATTAGGATCTTTTTGGTTTACATTTTACATATCTTAGAGATTGGTGTGTGTGTCCATCATGCACATGAGCAGACATAGTACTAAAGTCTATGGATTAAAAAAAAACATCAAGCACCACTGATTTGTGTGTGTATGTTACCCAAAGTGCACATGGACAAAGTGATTCCTGTATGCTGGTCCACTTTGTGCCATAGCAACAACTCAGTTATTGTTATTGTCAACATCAGCACCAGCACCATTTCTATAAATACATTTCTATAAATAAATTAATCAAGAATACGAAAAGCTGGCCAGCTTGTATTGATAAAGTGTTTTATAATCACTAAAACCTGTTTAGTACCATAGTTAGCTAACTTAGGTGTGTGATAAATAGATCCTGTGCCTAATGTAGGCACATTTTTGTATTGTCTTTCCTGTGGTAATGCAGCTGTGGGTTGAAGAGATCTTTCAGTGATCTCCACCACCAACGTCTACAACTGCAGCATCAAACACAACCTGTGTGTTGATGGTGTGTTTTGTTCTGTTCACAATTCCCTCTACATGTTGCGATAGATTTTTCCATGTCCTCCATGTATGGCAGCGATCAGAGCAGGGAGAGCGCTGCCATGAAGCTGCCTTTAGTCAGGAGGGCTCTTCACTACCTCTAACTCTCCTCTCCTCCTTCCTGTGTCCATAGTGTACGTGATGCTGTCGTGCACGTTTCGGTACGGCCGTCAGGACATGGATGTGATGGGCGTGTCCTTCAGGAGGGACCTGTTCCTGGTCACCCGGCAGGTTTACCCCGAGCTGCAGGACAAGGGGACCCTGACTCACACCAAGGTCCAGAAGAAACTCCTCCAGAAGCTGGGAGACAACGCCTTCCCCTTCTTCTTTGAGGTGAGGGACTCCGCGTTAGGAAACACATCTGTCAGGTAGACCCCACGCTCAGTCTCCCCTAACCCCTCCATGGGGGACTGCAGGGAGTCTAGTTGCCATCCTTTTCAAATGCTGAACTTCCTTCCACATAAAAGCTCCTCAGCTGGTCTGTTTGACACCCTGCCAAGGAAACTCCTGTCAAGGCTCAGACTTTAAATTCAGCTCCATCTCCAATGGGTCTCATCAGGCATGGTCAGCAGCTCCCCCACCCCAGTTCTGTTGCTGTCAGACACTGGTGAACAGCCTGGTTTCATTTGGAGCATGAAAACCCTGAGCCTCACTCCCAAACAAGACCCTTGAACACACTGAACCAAAGACTCTCTGACTGAACAAAGCCTGTGGGTGTGATGTAGTCTCAGGTCCAGACTAGAGGGTCTCCATTAAAAACTGTTGATGTTAATGCTCCTCAGATGAAATCCCTCTGACCTGAGACATGAACCTCTTACATGTGTCTGGGTTCTTACTGTAGATGTTTTGATCAGTAGCCAGTGATGTGTTGTAGCTGAATAGAAAATGCTCCAACACTTTGAATGGGTATCTAAGCAGATGTTTGTGTTTGTGCTTCAGTTTCCAGACAACCTGCCGTGTTCTGTTGCGCTGCAGCCTGGACCATCTGATGACGGGAAGGTAAATCACAGCTTCATCGTGTTGCACTGCAGCATCAGCCTCAACATCTTCTGACAGCATCGTTGCATCTTCTTTGTAGACGAGTTTGAGGTTCTCATGTTTTTGATTTACCTCGTGGTTTATAATTGTCTCAACTTAATTAGATATGAACATTGAGTTATCTTGAGTTAATCGTATGATAAAGAAACAACTTTCTTCAGACTTGCTCAGTAAAACCTTTTTCAGATCCAGAACTTTGATGCTGGAGCGAAAGGTCTGTTCAGGGTTCTCCAGATAACTGAGTTGTTTCTTGTGTGTGACAGAAATGTGCGGTGGAGTTTGAGGTGAAAGCTTTCTGCAGTGAAAACCAGGACATGAAGATAGAAAAACAGTGAGTCGCTCACCAGGTCCAGATCCTGTTCAGCATTATTGAATGAATCCATGTAAATAGTGAGGAGCCACTGTGTTTTTCATTCACAAACGTTATCTTCTCTGCAGGAGCTCAGTTCGTCTCAGCATCCGTAAGATCCAGTTCAGTCCAGAAGACAGTAAAGTGGTTCCGGTTGTAGAAACCAACTTTGAGTTCCTGATGTCTGAGAAACCTCTGCAGGTCAAGATGAGTCTGCCCAAAGAGGTGAGACTGACTCACACTTTCCTCAGATCAGTCAGGTCATCAACAGACCACAAAACCAGCTCCACACACCTGGTTCTCCTGAGACCTTCACCACACTGAAAAAACTCAAATATCTTACCAAGAATATTTGTCTTATTTCTAGTCAAAATGTAATTTCTAGTCAAAACAAATCTCATTATAATTAAGATAAGACTCATCATATAAAAAGTAGCTTGTTTTTAGACACTTTTTTTTACTCCTTTCAAGCATATTTTTCTACTTATTTCTAGTGAAAATTTGTTTGGAACAAGTGAAAATGATCTAAAAACAAGTTAGTTTTTAGGTGATGAGTCTTATTTTAAGTGGAAAGAGATTAGTTTTGACTAGAAATGAGACATTGCACAGATCCCTGATCCAGCAGGATGACAGAACTGTTTGCCCCTGTCTGTCTGTACCTGTGTGTACCTGTGTGTACCTTTCTGCCTGACTCCCCTGACTCATCTGCTCGTACATGTTGTTGCTTTCCTGCCTGTCTCACCTGTCTCACCTGTCTCACCTGTGTTGCCTGTCCACAGACTTATTACCACGGTGAGCCGGTCAAAGTGAACGTCGAGATCAACAACTCATCGAGCAGGAATATCAAAAACATCAGCATGTCAGGTGAGGTCATACATGTTGTGTGTGTCTGACCTGTGTTTGTGTTCGATGGTGTCACGTGACAAATCATACAGGTGGAAACACCTGAGAGAGTTAATGTTACCACAGTTTGTATAAACATGTTGTCTGTGTGTTTTTAGTGGAACAGGTCACCAACGTCGTTCTTTACTCCAATGACAAATACGTGAAGTCGGTGGCCAAAGATGAGACAGAGTGAGTCAGACTCCTTTTGAACCTACACACACAGTATTTTTGTGTTTATTCTGACAACAGCATTTGAAAGGAAAATGGAAAACAAGCAAGGAAATGTAACTTGATAGTAAAACTGATCAGAAGTGAAGTTTGTGATATAATGTAACGTACGTGTTGGTGTGTGTGTGTAGTGATTCAGTGCCCTCTGGGACCACTCTGAAGAAGGACTACACCCTGCATCCTCTGCTGGCTTACAACAAAGACCGGAGAGGAATCGCACTTGATGGACGACTCAAGCATGAGGACACCAACCTGGCTTCATCTAGCATGTGAGACACACACACACACACACACACACACACACACACACACACACACACACACACACACACACACACACACACACACACACACACACACAGATAAAAACACAGTGAGACACAGTGATTATAAACACATTAGTCTGACTGAAATGTTTCTCTGTTTCCATGTGTCAGTGTGAAAGACGAGGTTCTGAAGGAGGTCCAGGGGATGCTGGTCTCCTATAAGGTGGTGGTGCGGATGACGGCTTCTGGGTGAGTCAGTCAGTCAAACATTTATATCTTAATGTCACTGAGACTTCATCAGTTAAGTCTGTTTGTAGAAATATTTCAAACAAAATGTTCAAGGACTCTGAATCTCTGTCTGTTTCCTCTGTGTCTGGTGACAACAGGACCATTGGATCCAGGTATGTTTGTCTCATAGATAGATAGATAGATAGATAGATAGATAGATAGATAGATAGATAGATAGATAGATAGATAGATAGATACTAACAGATGATATACACACTGGACACAGTGTTAAGTCTCTGTCTCTCTGTGTGTGTGTCTTACAGTGAGGTGTCTCTGGAGCTTCCTTTCAAACTGATGAATCCTAAATCTGTTGAGCCAGGTACTCCTCACCCCAGTTTTTATAGTCACTGACTGACTAGTTTTACCAGTTACCAGATCACTGACTTGTTTTCTGTCTCTCCGTCACTTTTCCTCATGTCCTGTGTGCACTGGGCTGAAGAAACAGCCAAGGCGAGGTGAGACCACTTTTACTTCACTGGCAGAGTTCGACTACAGATTAGAGTTCTGTTTTCTGTTTCTGTCATTTTCAGATCAACAGTGTGGCAGTATAATGATCTATTACTGATATGTATTCCATCATTATCATTGAAAATAGGCTTTAATTAATGACAAGTCATTGGTCCATCTGTCTGTCCCACAGTGAAACAGACGACATGGTCTTTGAGGAGTTCAAGCGATCGTACCTGAAGGGTGTGGTCTACGGTTCTGACGACGAGTCCCCCACCGAGGCCTGAGACCTCAGGCTCTGTCCCTGCCGTCCGTCACTGTGCAGAACTGAACACAAACACAGTTTTGGTCCAAAGACTCGATGGTTTCTAATGTTAGCGATGTTTCCTCTAGTGCCGCCCTCAGTTCAATCATCAGGATGACTTCTGCTCGGCTGTAGTCTGACTGTAGGACACTCTGTAGGGGATCCTGTGGTGACGCGGGACACATCAGTCGCATGTCACATGGACGCATGAGACACGGTAGTTCAGACAATGACACAGTGTTGCATCCTGTGTTTCTGTTCAAAGCCACAGGGTCTCAGCAGAGCAGAGCCTCTAGTTTTGTCCCAGTCCTGGTTCTGTCACTCACATTAACTGACTGTAACAGCATCATGACACCGTCTGACCTCTTTTTCCATCAAACCATGCAAAGAGATCAGGGAGTCTCTACTCAACAGAAACAAATCCGATGTGTAGTTCCTATTCTGTTAATGAGTCCTGTGATGACGTAACTGCTGCAGTAGAACAAAGTAAATGATGCTGTTTTTAAGCAACACAGGGAGCTTTGCATGAGTGTGGTGGTGGCCGATGTCACTGACTTGCTGCAGTGCTGCTCCTGCCAGCTCTGCCTCTCTGCATAGAGCTCGCAGCAGGCTAATGGAAGAATTGATTTCTTTCCATTATTAAATAAAAACTGGCCCAAGGCTCAGAGTATACTGGATGCAGTGGGAGCTGTGGCAGATGTTGATTTTCGTTTTGGCACCTCTGTTAGCAGATGAGAGTAGATGTGTTGGTGTGAGATCTAGGAATTCCACCTCTCACATACTTTTCATCCATGTCACACATAGCTCCAAGTAAAATTAGACTGAGAAAGATGTGTTGACGTCATAGTTACATCATAGCAGTAACCTTTCCTCATACAGAGCAGCATCGTCCAACCATCCACTAACCTGTAAACTCTAGAGAAGAGCAGTATCGCAGCACAGATGAAGTCAGTGTGAACATAGACACACACTTTCCACAGCAGTCAGCAACATCAGCCACCAAGCACATGCAATGCAGGCCATGTGTTGCGGATGTAAATCTGTTGACCTCCTGACCTCAAAACAGTCTAGTGGATAGGGCAGATGTAAAGGAGTCTGTCATGACGCCTGTCTTTATTTTCTTTACAAAACTATTTGATTCTGTCTCCTATAATCGCTGAGGGGTCACAGGTCAAACTGTGATGAGTCATAGTAACAGATGAAGCTTTGTCTAGCATACACTGATAGTGTTGAGCTTCCTGTCTGAGAATAAAACAAACTCTGTTGGAGGAGTCTGAGTCTAAAAGTTGGAGGAATCTGAGTCTGATTGTGAGTCTGATCCTGGTTGTGAGTCCTTCCACCAGTCTGAATGTGAGTTTGACTCACACAGCCGCAGCCTGTTTGCTCCACTGTCAGTCTCAGCCATTTACGGCCTGTTTAATCTTTAGCGAGTTATGTGGATGGTGAAATGGAAGCAGTGGCTGTAGATCAGTGTGAACCTGCTGTAGCTTTAGTGTCATATACACATACACAAACGTTTCTTTCAATGTTTTATTGAAGATTTTTTTTCTCAGAAACAAATAATCAACAATCAGATGATTTATTTTTAAGAACAAAACTATCACAAACAAAAGACTTTCTGCTAGTTAAAGTTTCTGATTTAAATACACCTTGTGTCATGTCGTTCTAAATGTTACAATGCCAGATCCTTGTCTAACCTAGTGATGTGTCTAGTGAGACAGAGAACCAGCCCAGGCAGTGGGAGACCCTCACACCTCCTCCTCCATCTGCCAACTTATAAAACACACTGACACATACCTGAAATCCATTTATCACCAACCACTTCTCATTCACTCTCCACTGCGTCCTGTATTTAACGTGGTCGGGTTCAGGATGTTGTGACCAGACGCCTGCACTACGAAGCATGTTCAACATTATCCAGGATAACTGTTAGTTATCTGGGTTAATTAAAACTAATGAAACCATCCTGGACTATCCGTACTCTGAAGCTGGTTATCAAGTGGCTCAGTCAACTCTGGGGTTTTCCTCTAATTTCCATTTATTTGAAAAAAGGCAGGGTGAGCTGCTGGTTGTTATTTATCACTAAATTGTAACTTGAAAGTTACCTTGGTAACCTTAAATTCAGCTTTGTAGCTTCAGTCACTGTTAAAAATTAAATTGATGTGATGTTTGTCCACTGAAGAAGAGCAGCAGATGTACTTGTGTTTGTGTTTGTGGACAGTTTGATACAAACTGCTGCTGGATCACTGCTACAGTCATTCACGTTATAGTTTTGTGGACTGAATTGCAGAATAACACACATGGTGCTCACATGTCTAATGTCTGTGCAGTTGAATCAACACGGGCTGAGCTGTTTTTGAGTGAAACCCCTCAGACACAATTTCTGTAAACAATAACTGCTCAGATTTCTGCTCTGTTAACGTGGGATACAGCAGGACATCTCAGATTAACAGCTGCTGTAGATAAAAAGAAAACCAACAAACATGTTGTGGGTCTGGAGAGACGCTCACTACTGCGGTTGAGTGTCATTTTCTCACACTAACACTGTAATGCTGCCCAGAGTGTATCTCTCGTTCAGAGCTGAAGCTGCTGTTACTGCTTCTGCATAAACAAACAAGCGCTACACACCAAGAGACAAAACCTACAGAGTCTCCGAAGGCCAACAAAATGAGTTTCTGATCAACTTTCTGGGACGAAAAAGCTCCATCTTTGCCCTGAATTCGATTTCTGAGATGTCTGTGGGTTTAGTTTTACCCTCAGATTCCAGATGAGGGGATGGACACCAGTACATCAGACGTTTAGTAGTTGTTAGGCTGAATTCTTTCTGTGAGAACGTCCCTTAATGATTCTTCGGGTGCGATGGATTCTATAGTCTCTTTGTCCCGTTGTTGGAGAGCAGAGATCCCTCAGGGAAACTCTGGCCTCAAGGGGCTGGGTGGATCTAAAGTGAGGAGGTATATCACTTTACACTGCTGCTGTAGGATCAGTGTCCAGGGATCATCAGATGACTTTCTGTCCTTACAACTCTTAACACAAGCTGAAAATCTCAGCAATTTACACACACAGACAAGATGGGAGATAAAGGTTTCACACACAATTGTGGGGTATTACAACAGCAGAGGTACTCATGTTCTCCTGTTCAAAAGCCCATTCTCTGTTCGGCACAGAATGAACCAGGATACTGAACAAGCCTTTGTAATTACTATAATGTAACGTAAAAACAATACAGAGAAACAGAATCTGTAACGGCAAAATAAAAAAACCAAAAGGCCACAATACTGAAACAAACAGTGGAAAGCCAAAACATTAAACTACTGTCTAAAACAACAAATATATAGATTGAGATGACAAAAAAACAAATGATTCAGCTGAAACTAATTTAATTGTAAGTCACAAGTTTCATCTCTGCTGAAAAGTTGAGGTTTTAGTTTAATCTTGCAGTTTCTAGGTGAAGAAGGATCAAGTAGCAAGCTGGATCATTTGGTTGGATCCTCCACCAGCAGGTGAAGTTGGGATTTATTCGCCTCCCCAATTGTATCCATCAGCAGGTACTGTCATTAGGGGCACGGGTGCTCTGAGTAAGGCCATATCACAAGTATCAGGGTGGAGCAAGAAGCCAGAGAAGGTGCTGCTGGCCTCAGGACCAGCATACATGCCATTAGTGACACCGTCCTTCACCTGAACCCACACCCGGTCCCCCCGAGCCAGGTGAAGGACAACTGAGTGCGATGTGGTCCCTAACACTTTGGGGTCTGTGGTTTTAACAACTGGGGTAAAATTATGAAAGAGGCCGACTTTGAGGACTCGCTCATGGACAGTGAGGTGGTAGCTGAAGACATAGGTGCCGTTGATGGGGGCAGTGTAGAGACCGTTGGTGGGGTCGTAACTCCCCTGGACATTGTAGAGGACAGTGGGGAAGACCACAGGGGCGTTGGGTGAGGGATAACTGGACGCCAGCCCAGCAGCAAATGCAGACTGGATACTGGGCATGCAGGGACCAGGAGGCCCCATCATCCCCATAGGCCCCATAGTTCCCTGATCCCCAGCTACACCCATCACCCCTTCGGTTCCTGGTTTGCCCTCCTCCCCCTTGTCCCCCTTCTCTCCCTTATGCCCCTGACCCCCGTCCATCCCGTCTGTACAGTTACACTCCCCCTGGGGCCCTGGTTCCCCCTTCATACCCAAAGATCCAGGGGCACCAGGAGTACCCATATCACCCATATCACCCTTGTAGCCTTTGGGCCCTGTTGGTCCTGCAGAACCAGACAAGCCCCTGGGCCCTGCAGGACCAGGTAGACCTGGGTTTCCTGGTGGGCCAAGGCTGGACTCGCAGGCTTCTGGACAGACACCGTCATCTCCTTTAGGACCCATGGGCCCAGAGTTTCCCACCAGACCTTGATCACCTTTGTCACCTGCAGTTCAACAAAGCCCAGGTCAGGTACTGGACTTGAGGAGCCAGTGAAATGATGAAGGTAATTGCCCTTACCTTTGAAACCTTGGCTTCCTTTGGGTCCCACCAGTCCCGAGGGTCCTCGCTGTCCCTTCTCACCCTCATCTCCTTTCTGTCCTGAGGGTTGAACAAACAGAAACAGTCAAAGTAATTGTTGCAGTTGAAGCTGATTGTGTACAATCAGGATCCAAGTAGCTGTTTACCTTTGATCCCCGGTCTGCCCACAGAACCTGGAGGGCCTCTGAACCCTGTTAACCCCCTTCTTCCAGGACTACCAGGGCTACCTGATGGAAGACAGGGAGAGAGATGAACTCTGAGTGTAAAGTGTCAGGTAGCAAACAACACAGGTCACTCACTTCCAGAACTCAGCAGCATCAGATGGATCAGTGCTGCCGATGACAGACTGAGAGTATATTACACTTAGTTTATGCTTCATATACGAACAACTTCCTGGGACCCAAAACCTCCTGATGACCACATGCATTACAGGATCGTAGACTTCCAGTCAGAGGTGAGGAGGAAATCCCTTTTTCAGGGTTTGTTGTTCTATAGCTACTTTTAGCCAAAGTGCCAGTGGGAGTGAGATCATGCAAGGTCTAACCATTGACAGTCGAAGCTTGACTGTGATACACTTGAGACCAGGAGGAGCTTTGAAACGTCCTGCCTCTGAATTAAATCTCTAAAGCAATAGAGATCCCAGTGTTGCAGAGTTGTATTATTTTTGCCTTTACCTGGCAGTCCCCGTTCTCCATAGTCTCCTTTGGGCCCCGGGGTGGTCTGGCAGCTTGTGCATTGACAGTACCAAGGTAACTGGCTCGCGGGAATGGGGACCGGGCCCTGCATCAGCATCTGACAGTAGGCTTCCATGACCCCAACAGGAGGCAGCGACGTGTCGTTTCCATCAACGTTAAAAGTCCGTCCCGATCCATCCATGGGTGGGAATGGGAGCGAAGGAGGAGGATCAAGGGGGGGTTCCCAGCCGTCTTCGGTCAGTGGCTCAGGCATCCCCATGATGAAAGGGAAGGACGCCACCATCAACAAGAAGTGAGGAGGAAAGGTTGCCATTTTCAGTCTGCAAACATGGTAAAGGACCATTAACTATTATCATCTTCCTCCCACAGCCTCACTGAGTGAATGTCAGCCGGTTCTTCATCACCACCGTGCAGCGAGACTTAATCCTGATTTAAAAACCAAAATGCTCAGAGACTGGATCACGTTCTCACACTAAACATTTACTCTGTTTACTGATGTGCTGTGTGTTAACCACAACACAATGTGTGTCACGGCACTGCTGCAAAAGGAAATGATTTTATTAAATAAAAAAAAAATAAAAAATGTAATCCACTGATGATCAACCTGAAGTTAGTCACAACAGGCCATTTGAACAGCATAAGATTTTTTTTGTTTTATTCCGTTATGATCTTCTTAAAAGGATGGTGCTTTTTATTTATTTATTCATTCTAATGTTTGCCTTTATTAGACAGGATAGTGGAGACATGACAGGAAACAGGGGAGAGAATGAGGGAACTGCCTACGCAGTGAATAATCATGACAGTCAGGAGCCAAGCCAGCAATCTCCTGCATAAGAGCTAGAGCCCATATGGGACATGACTTCTGACCACTCTTTTTTTTTTTTTTAAGGATAAGTATGTATTTAATCTATTTCATTTATTATCATTTCTTAAAAGACAAAGAAAGACTGCATCTCTGAGCATTTCAGTGTTTCAGTTATCATCAATCAATTAAAAATATTTACAGAATTCCAGACAGAAATAGGGATAACCATGAAGCAACATAGTACCATGATTAATTTCATCTCAAAATTATGATAATTTAAACAATCAGATATTTTATATTTATACAGGATTATTACACTTTTTTTCCCATAAAGTGAATGGCCATATTAATGTTATAATTATTATGGCT
This sequence comes from Trachurus trachurus, assembly GCF_905171665.1. Taxonomy (NCBI): domain Eukaryota; kingdom Metazoa; phylum Chordata; class Actinopteri; order Carangiformes; family Carangidae; genus Trachurus; species Trachurus trachurus. Next base: position 21,475,634 of record NC_139892.1, on the reverse strand, counting down.
CATATGAAATGCTTTCTATTCTAATGATAAAAACAATACATTTTCAATTTATTATTTCAATCTTAGATTTGCATTCATTTTTTTCAGTTTTTCTGGGGAAAAAAAGAAATTCTATTTAAAAAAAAATAAAATTGATCAATTACTCACCGAGCAGTCAGTGCTTCAATCTGTCTCAAGGTCTGTTGTCACCTGCAGTTCATCTCACCTGTCACACTCACAGCTGTTAATAAAGCACCTGGACTCCACCCAGCTCAACAATTGATGACCCACCTAAACTAATGTGTGTGTGCGTGTGTCTTTGTTGAATAAGACATAGGCCTGTGTTTTTGTCTTTAACGTATACTGTGACCTCATTACAATGCTACACACAGGTGTCACATCACAGCACACACACAATAATAATGATAGGAATAATAAGATTTATTCATGGAGCACTCTTGTAAACGTATGTTACACAATGATTTACAAAAGGCAGCGAAACAAAACATGCGCATCAACCTGAAACAATCAAGTGGAAATACACTGCAGTGTCACTAGCAGTAGGGAAATCAGTAGAAATCAATAACAACAACAACAAAAAAGATGTCAGTAAGGACAATAGAAGTCAATGAAATCAGGCAAATAACAATAAAAGTAATTTTTTTTTTTTTTAATCTTTATTTTGAAGTTTTCAATTGTACAAGAAGAGTAAACTTCATTCCCACTAGAAACTCAATACTTAACAAAGGACTGAGGTAAAATAATAACAACTACTAAATCAACAAAGTAATATAAATAATAGAGACAAACAATAATATAATATTTTTTTTTGAAAAGAAGAAAAAAAACATATTCATTAACACATCTAAGCCATCTCAAACATTAGTACTTGGTTTGTTCAAAGTTTACAGTGAGTCCACAGCTGTTAGGGGTAATGTTTCTATATATTCACTAAAAGGTTTCCAGATTTTTAAAAAGGCATCATATGTTTCTCATGACAAGACATGTAATCTTCTCTAAGGGCAAACAGGTCATCATTTCGGATATCAATTTTAATATATAGAAAGGGTGTAATCTGACTTCCAGGTTAACATGATACATTTTCTGGAAACAGTACAAGTTATATCAGTAAATTTCCTGGAACTCTGACTTAGTTTCATGTTTGTTACATTTCCTAAAAGACAGAGTCCTGGATTTAATGGAATTGTTATATCCATGATTTTAGTCAGTGTGTCGAATATATCATTCCAAAAATGTAGCAACTTTAGTACAGTGGCATGTGCGATGATACCCTAGCAATAACAAAAGTAACATTTTAGACAGGAGCTTAGACCAAAGGCTCTATCACCTTGGTTGTTTAGCTTTACATCAGGAATAACCAAGAGGCCTCCACCACGTGGCAGCATGAACCTGAGTCTACAGAAGGTCTCCCTCATTCATGCCATGCACTCCAAGGACTACAGACCCTTAGCTCTGGAGGTACTGATCCTGGGTCAGCTCATGGTCAGAGGACCCCCAGACCCCCTCCAGTTTGTCTCCCAGCCTGTGTCCGTGTCTAGGCCACATGGACAAGTGTGCGAGCAGCACAACGAGGGTCATGGTCATGTTCTTTGACTTCAATTCAACCCCATCAGGCTGGACGACTGGGTGGGTGAGAAACTGACAGCACTGCAGCTGGATGCCCCCCATGTGTCCTGGATTATCACTACCTGACTGAGCAGAACCATCTGCAGCTCAATGTGACAGAAATAAAGAGTGGTGGACCTTCAGAGGAACAATGCATCCAGGTTCTCTATAAGAAAGGTTAAAGTTGTATCTCATTTCTGAAGAAGCTGAGGTACTTCATCTTCTGACAAGAGAAAAGAAGATGATGACATTGTGAACTGGGTCGACAGGTTGACGGCTGTGGAGGCCAATGGGCTCAGCAAACTGATCCATTGGACCAGTGATGTTGTGGAGATGGGGTGGACTCTCTGCTGATGGTTGTCTGTCCATAGACTGCAAGGAGAAAGGAACTGAACCACTTCTGGTCCGTTTGTGACTGGTGGTTTATTCCTTTTTTCATTAGTGAACCATCTGAACACCATTCATCCTCTCTGCCCCCTGGTATGTGGTGAAGACAAAGACAGGTCTCACACTATAAATGTTTATGTGAGCCCTAGATAGGATCCTCCTGGTCTTTGTTCTCTGTGTGGAGTTTCGTTCAGGTCTCAGGTGACCTGGCCATGACTTCAAAAAGTTGACAATACACAACTGTAACTGTGATCAGTCCACCGGGCTGACTGAAGACTGTCACCGGATCCCGCACACAGACAAAGTCTATAGGTGTGACTTTATTAATGCAGAATCCTGGGAATTAGGATGACACGACTCATGTTGGTCGATGTGGGTCACCTGTGGAGTTGTGTGGTCATGTAGGTCACTTGAGCTTCATTATCCAACCACAACTATGTGTGTGTGTGTGTGTGTGTGTGTGTGTGTGTGTTTTTAGTGAGCTGCAGTTTAAACCAGACCTCACACTGAACACCTGAAACTCCTCTGACAAATAAACATATTCACTGCTTCATATTGTTGTGGGACTGGTGAACACATGACAGAGGTGGAGCCTGAGCAAGGTGAGACAGGTGTGTTACTACTGTCTCACCCCAGCTGCAGCTCTAACCTTTTGTTCTGAGATTATTGTGTAGTTTTTGGTTCAATCACTGAATCACTGATGCAAAACCTTAAACCTCTCTCATCATAAAGACCTCTAAGAGGATTTAACCGGGTCGCCAAGCTGCATGGACCCTCTTCAGTTTGTGTATCGCACGGCACCAACAGAGGGTTTGCTGATGCTAAACTTGTCACACACATGTTTTTCATCTGCCTTCAACACCCTCACTGTATGACTAACTTTTGAACTGCTTTAGTTTAGTTACTTTATTGTCTCCCTTGGGAGAAATTTGTGGGTAAGCCGTCAATTAAGTGATAATGTCAAGAAATAGCCAAGAAATAGGCTAACAAATAATTGTGTCAAGAAATAGCCTAGAAATGGTGGTCAATTTCATGATGAGATGAGATGAGAAAGAGATAAAGAAAGAAATAATGACCGATTGCACAGAAATAGCTCAGAAATAATGGTCAATTGCAAGGACTTGGTGGAGAAAAATTCTGGCCTTTCCCATAAAATTCAAAGCATGAAAAACATGTGCAATCTTTTGCCTTTGTGAAAAACATGACATCACACTATATGAAATTGACCGGTATTTCTTGGCTATTTCTTGACATGATCACATAATTTACGGCCTGTAAATTAAAGGGTTACCAAAATGTCTGTTCACCTATAACATAGACACGAGATATGTATCCATATATCAACATAAAAGCATAGAAACATAGCACCACATATCCACAGGCTTTCCATCTTGCAAACCCCACACGGATACAGTATACACACTCTCTCTCTTTGCCCTAATGCACTCCCCTGTTCTATCATTAATTTTATTGTACAAATAATTTTATTGCACTCCTATTATTCTATTACACTTCACCGTCCTATCATTAGTTTTATTGTACAATCCCTCTGCAAGGCTCCAAAACTACATAGAGTGGATCGTCCAGTAACCATGGGTTGGCGGTTTGGATCCCGCTCCATCCCGATGGCTGTCATAGTGTCCTTGGGCAAGACACCTTATCCACCTTGCCTCGTGTGAACGTGTAGGCCTATGAATGTGAGTGAATGTTTGGTGGTGTTCAGAGGGGCCGTTTCTGTCAGCCTGCCCCACATCCACCAGTGTGGATGTGGCATGAATGAATAATGGTAAAGTGCTTAGAGTGCTGAGAAAAGCTCTCTATAAATCCAAGCCATTATTGTTATTACAAGGTAATCCTGGATGATGGAGGTCCTCTTAACCCTGCAGGGGTAACACAGACAGTGCTAGACAGTAAAAGGACAATCCAATCCAATGCTCCTCTTTCTGCTCTTAGACCCAAAACAGGGTTACGGGCCCATCTTCAATGAGTTCCTGTGATGACTTTTGTTTTGAGCAGAATGTGGGTAAGACCAAGAAGATGTTCATGGCATGGGAAAGACTGCAACCATAGCCTACTTGATCATGATTATCAGAAGGAATAGGCTGAGCTCTCATCTCCTATACAGTCAGTTTACAACTCTTTAATGAAAAGCGTCATAATCTTCTCATGGGCCTGTCGACCTGTTACATAAGCTAGGATGTTAAGATGTAATCGTACTGATCCCAGAGGAAAGGAAAGTGTCACAGCAGAGACATGTGTGTGTGTGTGTATGCTGTTTGTAACTTTCCCTTTTTCTTGTTGGTGAAACTGGATCCTAGAGAGAACCTAATCTGGAAGCCTACACCCCTCTACTGACCTGTTTCTGAAGACACACACATAGTGGACAATGTACTGACTTACATTCTCCCAAGGGATTTATCTCGCTGCTCTCTTATTGACCTCGACCCTCAGAAACATCCTGCTGGCACCCTACATTTGAGACTCCTGTGAGGCCATCTGAGACCTTCTGAGCCGCTTGTGAAACCCTGACACACTATGAGACCCTGCCAGACCCTCTGAGCCTCCTCTGCTTCACAGGGAAAGGGTGAAAAGTTTGGGCTAGTTTGGGCCACTTTGGCACTGTAACATTAACACTCAGATTCAAGAAAAATAAACATTAAAAACAAGAACATTAAATTCTTATTCCATTTTCAATAAAGAATAACAGTTACAATCCATTGGGTCCCAGTCAGGACCCCCAGAGATCTCAGGGAGTCCACAGCACAGAGCTTTGTTTGTTCTGAGGTTATTATCAAAATTATATTTGTGCATATTAAAATTTAAAAATCCCAATTGGATAATCAAAATGATGTATAAACAAAGAGAATAGGAACAAAAACTGTTATGTATGATCTTCAATAGATGTTGAGCTCAGATAAAAAAAAGCACAGAAGCTTTGACGAAATGTGTTTTAGCTTTCGCGTAAATGTTTTGTTGTAATGTCTCTGTGTGGCCACCAGAGGTCGGTAGTCGCCCCTGAACGCTGTCCCTGCGCTGGCCGCTGTCCGCCGCTGGGGGGCGCTCCGTGTACTGGTCTTCCTCCGGGGTCTGATGGCAGGATGGCGGAGGCAGGGGGACCGGAGTCCGCCGCGGCCCGGTGCCCGGACGAGTCATCGGACAGCGAGCCGGAGCAGGAGCCCGGAACCCCGCAGAAACTCATCCGAAAAGTGTCCACGTCCGGCCAGATCCGCAGCAAGGTGAGTGGCGTCCAAATCCCGCCGTGTATCCACCCGCTGTATCTGTGGTCCGTGTCGGCTTTCATTCAGCGGCGGTGGGCCACATCCAGCCACGGGCTACACCACGGTGAGCCACGGACCGGACGATGCACATAAAGCCTTTACTAAAGTGTAACACTTTCACTTTTGGACCTATTAAATCTGGTGTTATAAACCAGATAAGGCAATGTACGCATAATAAGGATCCGCTTTTTAAAAAACGGCATATAAAGACCAGACCGAGGAGTTGTTTTTGTAACAAGTTAACTTATGAGTGACACCTTTAATCACATCCTCTTTTAACCAGTGAAAATATTTAAAATCAGAGGCATGCGACTGAAAATCAGAGCTGCAGCTTTGGTGGATGTGATGAATCCCCCCCGAGTTGAAATAGTGGATGTGTCTGAACTTTGATCTTCTTCACTCTTTGGTTTGAATTTGTTTTTGTTTTTTTTACTTTACTTTTTTTTTTTTTTAATTAGCTGTGTAAAATTAAAATCGTAAGTGATTTGAGCGGAGTTTTTGGAGCCTCAGTCCATCGAGCTCATCGTTGTGGGTCAGAGTCACACAGCTGCTGAACTACACTCCCACTAAATGACATGAAGAGAAGTAAAATAAAACTCTGAGCTGAGTCTGATGTCCAGGTTCAAAACTACAGAGGAGACATGTATCGTGTGAAGACTCGGGTCTAAACTTGTGTCTCTTCTGCCATAAAGTGTGGCTTCAAGTTCCCCGAGTAACTTAAAAGAAACAAAAAGCAGACTGTGGCCTCGGGGTAAAGTTTAGCCCGGACACAGTTAATAAATACATAATATATTATATCCCGGGTTGTCATGGAAAAGCTAGGCTAACTCCGGCTAACTAGCTCCTGCTAACCGGAGGTCCTCAGGCCCGATGAGCCCCGCTGTTTCCCACCGCCGCCCTCCCCCTCCAGAGGAGGGCTACACAGCGGGGAGGACGGTTAAGTTGAGGCCGGAGAGAGAGCTCTTTCTCCGGCCGGTGGTAGAGCTCAGAGGGCTCGGTTTGGTTCTGTTGTGTAGCGGTTTGTTGTGTTTTAACGGTTTCTAACGGTCCGTCCGCTCCGTGGGATGTAACGGTCCCTGCTCCGTGTTCACCTGCTCTCTGAGCGTTCGACCGTTACCAGGTGATAAGAGCAGAGAGTTGGTAACTACGGAGACTGAGCCTGGTTATGTGTTTGTTTTATGTGAATAATCAGATTAAAGTGGTGCTGTGTTGTTGCAGTGTAGTTTGCTTGGCTCTTTACCTTTGAGTGTGGGATTTTCCAAAATAATTAAAATTTCTACCTACAACATGTTCAGTCAAGTTTCCATTCTGTGGAGAGAAAAAATATGTTTTCACCTCAGTAAACAAGCTGCCAGTACTTGATGATTATGTTTCCTATTCCTATTGGGGATTTTTTGTTGTTGTTATCAACATTTTAGTTGAGAGTTGATATGATCAACTGGATCAAACAGATAATTGGGGGAAATATTACACATGCTTGTCTTGTTTTGTTGTTTTTATATTCCGTAATCCTCAAGTGGGAGAGCTAAAGTCTAAAACCTCCAGACCACCACAGTCTTTGGTGTTACACAGTCAGCCATTCCTTGAATAATGAGATTTATTCTTTAACAGAAATAATAAATCACCCTGTCTTTGTCTTAAATTATGTTTTGTGAAACACCAAGTGACAAAGAAACATACACAAATGGAAATTCCTGCTGCTTTGACAATATTACCCATATATAAATCTCTTATTAAACAGTGATTAAAGTGAGACTCACTTTGATACACTTGGTGTGTCTCTGACAGGAGACATGGACCTGCATTGTGTTGCCTTTAAGGACACGGCAAAAGCTTGGAATTGTAGTGAATAAGCAGATACAGAGCCAGGTGGAAAACAACCAAGAAGGCCTTTACTCTCTCAACTGCATTCACAAGGCTGCTTTGAATGTGTCAATTCAAATCTATAATACAAAATAAAATTCATTATTTTGGACTCAAACAAACAAGTGTTGTCATTATCAATGATTTTGTCAATTATGTTTGTGTACACACTTTAGCATCACATTGTTAAAAGTAAAAACGAGTTGAAAAACTGATCCTAGCGTAAATCCTGGCCTTAAAAGATGAATCAATCACTTAAATAGTGTTGAGTATCTGTTGATCGACCAGTCTGTGAAGTGACTTGCATAGTGTGAATAATAATCTGGTATTATAGTATTCATTAAGTAAATTCTCTCAGTAGATTTTCAGTTTTTTTTTTTTTTTTTTTTTTTTTTACTTCAGATGAAATCAGTTTAGTTTTGTCTGTATTGTGATAGTCAATATCAGTTTAGGATTATATCAAAAACAATTGAAAAGCTTTCACTGATAAAAAAAAAAGAGACTTAAATAATACCATGGTGGTTGATTTATTTCCCTCACACACTCTATTTTATAATAATCTGAGAAGTGTTGTGCAATACCGCAAATCATCTCCAGATAAGACAACAGCACCAGTGTTATTGTGGAGAGATGGCGGTTTCTTGTGCTGAATGCCCGTATTTCTGTCGGGCCCTGAAGGCAGCAGCAGCTGGTTCACACTGACGTGGATGTTTTGAGTCACAGGAAGAGAGTTTTGCTCGGAGCCACTCAGTTTCTATTTAAAGCTCCTGTTTGGGAGATTTCACAGTGAGAGTCAAAAACATGAGAAGTGAGTCATGTGGGAGGAGAGGAGAGCGAGCTGGTTACTGAGCTCTGAATCACCGTTACACCTAAGTAAAGTTCTTCACTAACATTTATTGAAACCTGTGCTTTTTTCTCAAAACTACGTACTACTCTAACTTATTTCACCAAACCTCTGACTCTTCTTGCAAAACAAACACCTCAAAACAGTTTTATCTGAGCTCAAAATCAAACTTGTTTTCAGATCACATACAAACCAGAATAAAAACACCATTGATAATTCCTTGCACGCTACTAAAAATGTAGAAACACATAGTAATTCCTGAACTGTTTAAATGCAGAGAGGTGTGAATGTGTGACTGTGTGAGCTTGTTTGTCTCTATATGAATATAAACGGTGCAGAATGATGTACGTTGGTGTGAGCTTTATCTCAGTTTCATCTCATCATTAACAAAGTTTGAACAGGTTTGAGTTGTTATCTGAACAGTTTGAATGCAAACATGGTCACAGTCTAGTCTGAGTTCTTAAAGATCAGATGGAAACAGCTTGTTATAAACTTGTTCAACTGGTCAAACTGAACATTGACCGGTAGTTTTCACCTGTTGTCATGTGATCAAAGCTCCTGTCAGGTGATGATCACTCTCAGTCTGTTGATATCAGTTTAATCATAAGAAAGACGTTTTAGTTGTCTCCTGCAGTGAAGTTGTTCACTTTATTAATTGAACAGAAACACGTCTTGTGCAAATGAGTTCAAACTAAGATATAGCCTATATTTTTATTAAATTTATAGAGCGCTTTTCACCTGATCAACAAGTCTCAAAGCGCTTACAATTTAAAATTTCAACATCAGAAGCAGAACAGAATATAGGCCTAGTAAAGAAAAATCAACAAAAAAATAGAAGTTGGAAATGATCAAAGAGATGAATAAAAATATTATTATTAAAATATAAGCAGCCCTGGTGTAAACAATGCAGGCTGCGCGGAGTTGTTGCGTCGCGCCACGCTGAAAAAAAGTTGTCCCCACGACAAACAAAAACACCAGAAGTCTAACAGTCCACATGTTGTCGTGAAGTAAAATACAACTGATCAAAGAACAATTAACCAAAAGCAGCAAAAAAGCAGCGTGTGTAACAGGCTACGCTTGTGCACGCTCATGTTGTTACCACCAGTAACACTTGCAATGTTTTACATAACAACAAACTGTGATGTGGTTTTAAGCTGTGAATGTGATGTTATCTCTAGAGAAGACGTCTCACTCAGTTTTACCACTGACACACTCGGTTTGTAACAAGGTGTCAGTCAGTGGAGCTGCTTCACTCACACAGGGTCCTGACAGACAGACAGACACTCACACACACCGGCTCATAAATAATGATGAAATGGTTCCTGTTGATTAAACTGTGTCAGTGTTGTGGCTCATGTTGAACCCCCCGTGTGTTACAGACGGTGTTGAAGGAGGGAAACCTGATGAAACAGACCAACTCGTTCCAGCGCTGGAAGAGACGATACTTCAAACTGAGAGGGAGGACTCTGTACTACGCTCAGACCGCCAAGGTGACTGCTCCCAGTCCGCTGCAGAGGACGCTGACTCAGGCACCCCGCTTAGTCAGATTCATTGATTATTTTCATTATTGATTAATCCACCGGTTATTTTCCCCATCAATCCTCACTGTTTGTCAATAAAAGATGTAAAACAGCATAAAGTGACCTTGCATATCAACTGTTTGGCATTTTATAAGAATGTAAAAAAGAAAAAAGCTCACACATCCAAAATGCAGTAGGTGAGTCTGAAAAAAAGAGAACTGGCAACACTCTCTTCTCCCAAAATAGAAAATATATTCATTCAAGCGCTACATATTAAAAAAGACAACGTTTCGAGCGACTGGCTCTTCGTCAGGTCAATGATTTGATTTGAATCACTGACCTGACAATGAGCCAGTCGCTCAATATGTTGTCTCTTGAAATATATGTGGCTTGAAACGTTGTCTTTTTTAATATGTAGCCCTTGAATAAATATATTTTCTATTTCAGGAGAAGAAGACAGTGTTGCCAGTTCTCTTTTTGCCTATTTTAAAGAATGACCAAAATAGTTGGCAGTAAATTTTATGTCAATCACAGAATTTGAGCTGGGGTAGGCAGGATATGTTTTAAAAACAAAATATTAACTTTATTTTAAAGAAAATTATGTTTTCCTATTTAGCTATCAACAATCAAATCTGTTTTGGTCTGGGGGTTCCTGATTTGATTGGTCAAAGATAGGCGTGTTTTCAGAATAAATCCTGCCTACCCCAGCTTTAATCAATCAAACAAATAATTGTATGATAAGTTTTAGGGGGATGTTGATGTGAATGTTGTTGGTGTGTTACTGCCTGTCCATTAATCCTGAACGAGAGGACAGACTGATCTGGGTTCAGTCTTCAGGTTCACTCCTAAGTGTGCGTCTTGTCTCTGTCTCCAGTCGATCATCTTTGACGAGGTGGACCTGACTGACGCCAGCGTCGCCGAGTCCAGCACCAAGAACGTCAACAACAGCTTCACTGTGAGTCTGAAAACAACTTGTGTGTTCACATAGAAACACGCAGACCCTGAACGCCTCACTGGACCAGGAGACATTTCACACTTTCCTTTAAAAACCAAAATAACTAAGATCAGGTTTTCAGTTTCATGTTGCACTCAAAGGTTTTAGAGACGTCTTCTTTCAGTCCCAGTTTTTTGGAGGAGAAAAGTTCAGGAAAGGATCCAACACTTAAAAGTTCTTCAGAGTTTCCCCCTCCTCCTCCTCCTCCTCCTCCTCGTCTTATTTTGGTAAACTTTGTCACTTCCTGTTAGTGAGGCTGAAGAGTTGACTTTGATGTGTATTTATAGAGACTGGGGGCTGTTAAGCTGCAGGGTGGGGCTGTGTGTGTGTGTGTGTGTGTGTGTGTGTGTGTGTGTGTGTGTGTGTGTGTGTGTGTGTGTGTGTGTGTGTGTGTGTGTGTGTGTGTGTGTGTTTCAATGGTCAGGCTGCATCAAACTGTAAACATGTGACTGAGTGTATTTATAGGAAATGTGAATGACGCTTTCACCGGCTCTTATTAAATCCATCTCATTGTGTGTGTATGATAGTATAGGGAATATATGTATACTACTACACACATCTGTGTGTTCGTTCACTGTATCTCGGGGCATCTTCCTCAGTGTTGCTCCTCATGATCCCCCTCCCCCTCTCCAGAGGAGAGAGGGGGGTCGGCATGACGACAGACAGGAAGTAGGTCGATTTATACGAGAGGATGTGGGAGGGGCTAAAGAGCAGCAAGAGGGAGAGGCAGAAAGAGAGCAGCAGACGAGCGACAGACCATCACAGTGGACTAAAGACCAGAACCAGAGCTTCTGGAGACCGGACTCTGCCTGGATCAGGACTCGAACCAGGACCGAGTGACCCGAAACCAGATTTCAAAGTGGATTTTTAGGGATCAGCCGTGACTTCAATCCCAGTTTGAACCCCGTGTGTGTGTGTGGTCTCAGGACTCAAGAATGTGGTCTCTGTGTTGGTGCTGAGCTTCAGACGGACGTTCCTCAGACGAAGTGAGAGTTTCAACAGGAGTTTTAAAAGCGGGTGAGTGGAGTGAGCGTAGGGAGGTCAGAGGTCGCCTGTGTCTCGGACGTCAGAAATGCGTCACGTAGACAACCGCTGATTGTTCAGGGTCATTTCTCAGATTGCACTAAACCCAGCGAGTGGTTGGATGGAGCAAATTAAAGACACAGTGATGACATTTCATCTCAGTTCTCAGTTGTATTTTACTGCTGTCTGTTGATTGAATGTGGAGGGAGTTACCGTTACCTGGCTTTTACACCATCGCTGTTGTTCATTCTGATTGGCTGAGAGGTGTGGATTGATTTAGTCTTCTCCACACCTGTGGTTGTTACAGACTAACTCACCACGTGAAGTGAGTACGATGATGTAAGACGTATGTTCTTGTACTTCCAGTAAATGTTCTTAATGACATTTATGGAGGAAGAGAGAGATTCCTGGTTTTGATATTTAATTGGCAGTGGAAAACACATATTTGTTATTTTAGAAATACACGTGGAAGGCTAAACTGATCATTAAAATGACTGCAGACTCATTTTATGTCTAATTGATGAAACTAGCGTCTATATTTCTCTACACAGTGAGAGTCACCGTCCACCTCAGTGAATTTTAAAATGCAGTAAGTGGGAGAGCGTCTCAGAATACATGACTTTGCATTGGTTCCTTCCTGTAAATCTTTTTGGACATGTTGTCAGTGTGACCCATCACAGCAGCAGAGTCACAGCTGAATCAGAGAGGTGGAGTCAGGAGAGAGAGAGAGAGAGAGTGTGTGTGTGTGTGTGTGTCAGTCAGTGTGTACTAGCTTTGTGTGGCTGTGGTTGTGTTTGTGCGTAGGGATCACAGTGGTGACTCCGGCCTCCGGCTCCAGACCGTCACATGCTGAGCTCAGAGATGAAGCTCTTTAAATATTTGCTCATTATTTCCAGTCGCACCAGTTCAGCGCCATCATCTGTTTGTTTATGGTTAATGTGATAGGAGCTGCAGGTGGAGGTGACGCTACCTGCAGGTTCACTCTGAAACACACACACACACACACACACACTGACACACTGAGTGGCTCCTCATCAGCTAATGATGCAGCTACTTTAGAGGACAGCAGAGTCTGAGCTCTGCTTTATTTCTAGTGCTCCTCTCTACACGTCATCAAGTGTTTTAGCACAAAAAACTAAACAAAAACACATTGAACGTTACAGTCTTGAGCTAAAAACAACCAAAAGGCTGCAGACTAGATTTCAGCAGAGACATATCAGGAGTCGTCATGACCTGAACCTGCTCTGTTTAATGCTTAAGAGCTCTGCATGTTGAGGTCTGAGCAACAGGGTCGACGAAGATGCTTTCAAAAATAAAACCAGGACAGTTTGTTATTTTGTTGAACTTCAGTTAAGGTTTAATAAACACCTGCATCAGACCAGTATTTGCTGTGAGCCTCCTCTACCTTTAAACCAGCTCCAGTTCTCTCTCCAGTTGACCTGCTGCTCACGGTTGGTCAGGTTTCTTGTCTTCAGGTAGCTTGTTCCCGCATCTTGGAGAACCTGAGACTGAGTCCACGCTGCTGTGACCTGGACTCTGTGGGACCAGGACTCCTGATTCTTCTGGTCTCTGGAGAAAGTTGTTATGACTCTTTTGAACTCGTTGTCCTACTGCAGGATGAATCTGGACCGATCAAACTAATCAAATAACGATGATGATGATGATGATGATGATGACAATGACCAGTGATATTGTCTAATCTAACCAGGAATCCAGACTCAAGTCAGTCCGTACCAACCAGACAGGAAACCTGCTTCAGTCTGTATTTAAAGATGAAACAGATGAATAAGTGTAAAGGTTTATCTCGTATACATATAATACGTATTTCATACGTATGTATGTATATACACATTAGTCTTCAGTGGTATCTGTTTGAGCAGAAAATCAGCCTCAGCTACAGTACAAGAACCTCAAACACACCATCTGCTCTCAGAGTAAATGTAGTGTGTAACGTAACATCAAACTAAAACAACGTTTTTTGTGTCATTAGAGACACTGAGCAGAAAACTGTGTGTGTGTGTGTGTGTGGTGGGGGGGTGGAGGGGGGCATCTGGGTCTATTCCTGTCGATGTGGGAACAGAAGGTTCATTGTGGAGCAGCTGAACAGGAAGTGGACATCCGCGTCTGTTTCTCTGGAAAATGCAACACACACTGAGTCGCGCTGTGTGCGTGAGCGTGTGCGTGTGGTGTTATTCCAGTCATATGCTCAGAGGAACCAGCTTCATGTTTTAAATAACTCTGACAAACATGAGGGGCCAAGTACTCAGTGTTAATCTAACCTCTGTGTGTGTGTGTGTGTGTGTGTGCAGGTGATCACCCCGTGTCGACGTCTGATTTTGTGCGCAGACAACAGGAAGGAGATGGAGGAGTGGATGGCAGCGCTGCGCAGCGTCCAGAACCGACAAAACTATGAGGTGTGTGTGTGTGTGTCTGTGGTGTTAGCAGTTAGACCAGTCGTAGCCCCGGGAACACACACACACTGACTCTGTGTGTGTGTGTGTGTGTGTGTGTGTGTGCTCTCTCCACCAGTCCACCCAGTACAGCATGGACCACTTCAGTGGGATGCACAACTGGTACGCCTGCTCTCACGCCAGGCCCACGTACTGCAACGTCTGCAGAGAGGCTCTGTCTGGAGTCACATCTCATGGCCTGTCCTGTGAAGGTACGCACACGCACACACACACACACACACACACACACACACACACACACACACACACACACACACACACACACACACACACACCTCTGTTTGGACTCACCTGTGGAGAAACAGATTTATTTCCGTCATGTTTTCCTTCGATGAATCTGTTTTTGCTTGTCTGCCCTCAGCGTGCTCAACAACTACTGTAGTATTAAACCGTGGGTTGTGTGTGTGTGTTTGTTTGTTCCAGTGTGTAAATTTAAGGCCCATAAACGCTGTGCAGTCAGAGCGACCAACAACTGTAAGTGGACCACACTGGCTTCCATTGGGAAAGACATCATTGAGGACGAGGACGGGGTGAGGTCACACACTCACAGCAATAATTTGTTTCTAATTCAGCCGTGTCATCTGACCTCTGACCCTTGACCCCTGACCCCTACTCTCTCTCCCCAGGTGTCAATGCCTCATCAGTGGTTGGAGGGGAACCTCCCGGTCTCAGCTAAATGCAACATTTGTGATAAAACGTGTGGCAGCGTCCTGCGTCTTCAGGACTGGAGGTGTCTGTGGTGTAAAGCCATGGTGAGCTGAGACTGATGGACGGACTGGAGAGTCACGGGTTTCTCTGTCTCTTCCCACACGGAAAGAACCTATAGGTTTTGCAACATATATGCAGCATATATGCACAGATAAACTGCAATAGGTTTCATATATGCGCATATATCCTCATGAGGATATATGCGCATATGATATATGCACATATATGAAATCTATATGCAGTTTATCTGTGCATATATGCTGCATATATTTTAGCATATATGCGTATATATGAAAACAGCCAATTTTATGTATGTCACATATATTCAAACCTATATTAAAACCTATAGGTTCTTTCCGTGTGGGTTCTGATGAGAGACAGAGACCAGAGTCTGTCCGAGCTACACTCTTTGCTTCCTGACTTAAAATCCATTTTAAATCTCATGTGTCTCTTTTTCAGTGTCTTTTTTACATATAGGTAGTAGATAGAGGTGATGATTTCTATCTCAAGTTGTCCTTCTGTCCTCCAGGTGCATTCGAGCTGCAAGGAGCAGCTGTCCTCCAAGTGTCCTCTGGGTCAGTGTAAAGTGTCCGTCATACCTCCGACCGCGCTCAACAGCATCGACTCTGACGGTGGGCGTCCGACAAACACACTCATCATCATCAGCACATCCGAGTCTGTCAACGGCTCACACTGAGGTGAACACTGATCCACTGCTGTGTCCTCAGGTTTCTGGAAGGCGTCGTGTCCTCCGTCCTGCACCAGTCCTCTGCTGGTGTTCGTCAACTCCAAAAGTGGAGACAATCAGGGCGTCAAGTTCCTGCGACGCTTCAAACAGCTACTGAACCCAGCGCAGGTGTTTGACCTGATGAACGGAGGACCACACCTGGGGTGAGAGACAAAGTCAATGTGTCTGGGCTCATATCCAACCTGTGGTCCTTTGCAGCATCATCCTCTCCCTCTCTCTTCCCTGTCTTTCTCTCACTGTCTGATCTGAATAAAGGCAAAAAAAAAAAGTCCACAACTTGTCTTATATTATAATCTGTCTGTGTGTGTGTGTCAGGCTGCGGCTGTTCCAGAAGTTTGATACGTTCAGGATCCTGGTATGTGGAGGAGATGGCAGCGTCGGGTGGGTGCTGTCAGAGATCGATGCCTTAACGCTACACAAGCAGGTACACACTCACACACACACACACACACGGTTTGATACTTTAGGTTGTAAGAGAGAAATTTAACAGTTGAACGTGACATGATCCAGATCCAGAGGACACACCCACACCTGTCCTCCTCACCTGTCTCACCTGATGTCCATTACAGTGTCAGTCCGTCTGTAACAGTTCGACATGGAACGAGTAACTGTGACCTCACACGGTTACACATGTAACTACACTTTGATGAGACAGAAAAGGACTCTGTCAGTGTGAGTGCTGGGTCACCTGACAGTCTCGCTCTACAGACAAATAAATCACTGACTCAGAGCTCTGTGATCCAGAAGGTTCAGCTCTACGTCTGTGCTCCCTCAACAGCACCACCTGTTGCCCCGCCACCGTCCTGCCATACTTCACTTAGAATCATCTGGAGTTTCACAGGATTTTTGATGCAATGTTAAAACACAGCTCTGTGTGAACTTAGCACAGTTTCAGGGTTATTTCTCAGTTATAAATAGTAGCAGTTGTTCTGGTTTTGTCTGACCTCCAAAGATCCTCAGTGTCCTGGTGGTTGGACAGTCTGAGAAGCTGTCACATCTGCTTTTAGACAATTCAATATAATATATTTAATTGTCTAAAAGCAGATGTGACAGCAGTGTATACATTATATATTTATATATTATATAAATATATAATGTATACACTCATACTTAATCCTAAATAGTCTAAACCTTGTGTAAAGATTAATAATCTGTGATGTGCACAAAACACTTAAAATGACAGGAAATATGGCTCAGCACTGTAACGTGTGAGTTTAAACGTGTGTCTCTGTCTGTTTCAGTGTCAGCTGGGCGTTCTCCCTCTGGGGACAGGGAACGATCTGGCTCGGGTTCTGGGTTGGGGTTCAGCCTGTGACGACGACACTCAGCTGCCTCAGATATTGGAGAAACTGGAGCGAGCCAGCACCAAGATGTTAGACAGGTAATGTGAGGTCACACTGGTTAAATGATGGTGCCACATCAAGACTAGTAACCTTCACATTGAGCCCTAAAAACTGTATTTGTTTTTTTATCTCCTCCTGCTGCAGGTGGAGCATCATGGTCTATGAGACCAAGTTCCCACGGCAACACTCTGCCTCCACTGTCACTGAGGACTGCAGCGATGACTCTGAGGTAACAGGAAATGACATCATGTTTTCAGAGTGCAGTGAGGATGCTGAAAAGTGTTGGAAATAACAGATGTGTCATGATTCATTCAGCTCCTGTAACTTGGATCCAGTTTGTCCCTCAGAGTCTCACTCAGTGGTTTAACGTGCACGAACACAGAGACCGGCACCCAGCGTCTGACGTTAACATAGTTTATACAACATTTTAAAAACAAAAGAGAAGAGAAATAGTCAACCTGGGTATGAATAAGGAAGATGTTTTAAACCTTCCCAGACTGTCCTGACCCTGGTGTTCGTGTCTTCTCATCCAGGTCCAGCAGATCCTCACATATGAGGACTCAGTGGCTGCTCACCTGTCCAAGATCCTGACCTCAGACCAGCACTCTGTTGTCATCTCCTCCGCCAAGTAAGACCAACTGTTGTGGTCAATCTGCTTGTACTCTTCATCTTTTTATGCCTAGTTTGTTAATTGACATCTGTGTGTGTGTGTGCGTGTCCTTATATTCAGGGTTTTGTGTGAGACGGTTAAGGACTTTGTGGCTCGTGTTGGAAAGGCTTACGAGAAGAACACAGAGAGTTCAGAGGAGTCGGAGGCCATGGCCAAGAAGGTACAGCACTCTGTCGTCTGAATTTATACTGTTGAGTCAGTGTTAAATGTTTGTCTTAAATCGTGTCATGTTTCAGTTGCTGACGAGTCATGTTTCTGCTTATTTTGAGTCCTTTTCTGTTTCTGATGAGTCATGTTTCTGTTTCTGACGAGTCATGTTTCAGTTGCTGACGAGTCATGCTTATGTTGAGTCCTTTTCTGTTTCTGACGAGTCATGTTTTCTGTCTCAGTGTGGCATCCTGAAGGAGAAACTGGACTCTCTGCTGAAGACTCTGAACGAGGAGTCTCAGGCCACCACCGTCCTCCCTTCAGTGCCTCCCCCCACCATCGCCGAGGAGCAGGAGGAGGGTGAGGGAGTCCTGCTGCCTCCCCCTCTCCATCACCCTCCTCCTGTCCACGCCCCACCCTGCTCCGCCCAGTGCTCCCCGCGCACCAACACCTCCTCTTCGTCCGCCGCCCTCTTCAAGCCCAGGGAGCAGCTGATGCTGAGAGCCAACAGCCTGAAGAAAGCCATCAGACAGATCATTGAACACACCGAGAAAGGTCTGAGAGACCCTCCAGACGTCACACACACACACACACACACACACACACACACACACACACACACACACACACACACACACACACACACACACACACACACACACACACACACACACACACACACGCATGCACACACACAGAGTGTCTCGGGAGGGGGAGGTCATTAAACCCTGTTCTCTGTTCTCCAGCTGTGGACGAGCAGAACGCACAGACCCAGCAGCAGCAGCAGGTGTTCTCCCTGAGTCGCGCCGAGGAAGAGGAGGGTCTGGTGGAGGAGGACGAGGAGGAAGAGCTGGAGGAGGACAAGATGTCCCTGCACTCGTCCTACAGTGGCAAACACCGCAACACACGCAGAGGTGAAAAACGCTGCACTACCTCTGTCAACAGCTGCAATAAGTGTAATAACCCGACAGTCACAGGTTTAGATCCGTCACTCACAGCTGAATGAACTTCCTATCCGTGGTTTTTGTGCAACGGACAGGAAATCAGTTTGTCATCAATAATACTACTAATCATGCAAACATGAAACTTAGACCAGTAACTGGAAATGATGTGTGCATGTGCTTTCCAAGAACGACGAGCTCGGTGTATCTGAGGTCACGTCACCTTTCTGATTGTCTTTGTCCAGTCTTGTCCAGGGGTGTGAACCTGTCTGTAACTGTCTCCTCAGTCAGCAAGACGCCCTGCGAGAAGCTGATCAGCAAAGGCAGTCTGTCATTGGGCAGTTCAGCGTCACTTCCTGTCCAGACAGGAAGCAGAGAGACCATGCCCATGCTCAACGCGAAGATCCTCTATCCTGGTAAGAAGCTCTAAGGTCGGAGAAACTGCCACTGACTATACGAGTACTGATGTTGGATTCTTCTGGTGTTGCATTTGTAGACATGCTGAAAAATGGTTCATTCACCAAGAACTTGACGAGAACTGTTTTAAATCGTGCGACGTGTCCATCACTGCAGCGGTCTGATGTTCGTCTCTGTGTGCAGGTCTTAGAGCAGGTATCTCAGGCTCGCTGTCCAGCAGCTCTGTGATCAGCCGACTGTTGGTGAACGCCGACCCCTTCAGCTGTGACCCTGATAACATGTGAGTCTGTCTTCTTACAGTTTAGATTATAAACGTTTAACTTAAACCATAAATGAAGTAAGAACTAATTTTACCCTTAATTTGATTGAGATAGATGTGTTTTGAATGAAGCATGAATCCCATCTCCTGTAAAGGAGGCAGTTCTGCTTTAGAGAATATAATGATCTATTACTGATACAAACAGGTTCAAACAACTACATGGACAAACATTTGTCTTCTTGTGTTGTTTATTTATATTTCATCATTGTGGGTGACACTGTAAATCTGAGCACTGCTCACTCAAATGAGTTTGCTTTTACCATCAGCTGCTGTGTGTATAAATTGTCCTTTACCTTTTTGATTGACATTAACCCCAGAGTGTGTGTCTGTCTCTGTAGGGACTGCTACACTGAGAAGTGTGTCATGAATAACTACTTTGGTATCGGACTGGATGCAAAAATCTCTCTGGACTTCAACAACAAGAGGGATGAACATCCAGAAAAGTGCAGGTACAGCAACAAACAAATCAATCTTCATGTCTACTTCTTATACAGAAAGAAACACTTTTAAAAACTCTTCTCTGTTTGACCGACTTCAACACTTCAACACTTACGCATATGACTCACATTTCCAGGAGCCGGACAAAGAACATGATGTGGTATGGCGTTCTGGGAACCAAAGAGCTGCTGCACAGGACCTACAAGAACCTGGAGCAGAGAGTTTTACTGGAGGTGAGGTTTGATTTACACCATTAACCACAAATGAAAGTTCAGTAGTAGGAGTAAAGTAGGTTCACTCTCACCCAGAAACAACCAGTGTTGACTTCTCTGTACGGATTAGATCTTTTCTATGATCTCAGTTTAGAATAAAAAGTAACAGGCCGATCAATTGTATTTAAATAATTGTCAATGTGACAGGACTCCAACACAACTGTGTGTAAAAGTGCTGTGTGTGTGTGTGTGTGTTTGCAGTGTGATGGGCGTCCCATCCCTCTCCCTAGTCTACAGGGTATTGCGGTGTTGAACATCCCAAGTTACGCAGGAGGAACCAATTTCTGGGGAGGAACCAAAGAGGATGACGTAAGATGAGCTCCAGCCTGTCGTCATCTCGGCCACCTGCCTCCTCTACCTGTCTGTGATGTCACAACACTTCCTGTCTCTCCCTTCTCTCGTCAGACGTTCACTGCTCCGTCCTTTGATGATAAAATCCTGGAGGTGGTGGCGGTGTTTGGCAGCATGCAGATGGCCGTGTCCCGAGTCATCAACCTGCAACACCACCGCATTGCACAGGTAAATACTCACCAACCTGACTGCTCCTCCTGTCTTGTCTCTGTCCACACACCTGTCTGTCCATCGGAGCAGGCTCACAGTCTCCTCGCTGTCTCTCTGTCCCCAGTGTCGGATGGTGAAGATCACCATTCTCGGAGATGAAGGTGTTCCAGTTCAGGTGGACGGGGAGGCGTGGATCCAACCTCCAGGATACATAAAGATCATCCACAAGAACCGAACCCAGACCCTGACCAGAGACAGAGTGAGTACCGAGTTTTAACCAGAACAAAGAGATCAGATCACATCACCCCGGTTCTTAAGACCTTACATTGGCTCCCAGTCAGCTACAGAATAGATTTTAAAGTTCTGCTACTGGTTTACAAATCACTGAATGGTTTAGGTCCAGAATACATGAATGACATGTTAGTAGGATATAAACCCAGTAGAGCTCTGAGATCTACTGACTCAGGTCAAATAGTGGAGCTCAGAATTCAGACTAGACATGGTGAAGCAGCATTTAGCTGTTATGCTGCTCACAAGTGGAACAAACTACCAGCAGAACTGAGATCAGCCCCAACTGTAAGCACTTTTAAATCCAGGTTAAAAACATTTCTCTTTTCACATGCCTATAGCTGAGAACTTAAAACTTTATCTATTTTTTTTTTCTTTTACTTTTATTTGCTCTTGCTTTTAACTCTGTTTTTAGTGTTTTGTTTGTTTTTATTCTGTCTTATGCTTCTTTTTCTTTAATGTTTTGTCTTTATGTAAAGCACATTGAGTTGCCTTGGTATGAAATGCGCTATATAAATAAAGATGCCTTGCCTTGCCTTACCGCACTCAAGGGCGTTTGTTTGGTTCAGGCCTGAGGCTCTTCATCGTCCAGTTTAGTTGATCCAGAACCAGACTAGTCCATCATCCCTGAAATACAGAGAGGTGTTTATCATTTGAAGTCTTACTCTTCTGTGTGATGGACCCGCCCCCACCTGTCTGACTCATTTTGAGACAGCTGAGTTCAATAAATTTTTTCGTTACATCATAGAGAACTCATGGGACTCGTCTCACTGTCAAAGAGTTGAGCTGCTCACAACGAGAATGGTTCATCAGTCAACAGTGTTTTTTTTTTTTAATTTACATCTTGTGTGTTTCAGGCTTTTGAGAGCACCCTGAAGTCATGGGAGGACAAACAGAAATGCGAGTTTCCACGGACTCCCCCTCCGCAGCCCCCGCAGCCCCCCCTGTCCTCTCAGCCAGAGATCGTCTCCGCAGAAGAAGCCTCGCTCGTCAGTGAGTTCGGTCAGGCAGCGGGAGCGCTCATACACAGGTAAACACGGTGGTCGACGACTGATTCATCAGCTATTCAGTTATTGTTTATCTTATGATGATCCATTAATTGATCAAATGATTTTACTGACGGGACAGAATCTGCTGGAAGATTTGCGTATATATGGGGGGTGTCAGAATAACTTTGTTGTTAAAACTCAAAGTGTCACAGACAATCTTCATCATCATCATCATCACCACAGATCAGTGTATTTTAAATTGTTTAATTCAGACCAGACTTTAGTTTTATTATAGAATCCGTGGGATATTTGTTCATTACTGATTCTCTTGTATCTATATTGATAATAATAATAATAATAATAATGATGATGATTCTTTCTGTTTTTGCTTCGACCCTTCAGTATCCGTGAGGTTGCTCAGTCTCACCACAGTATGGAACAGGAACTGGCTCACGCTGTCAATGCCAGCTCAAAGGCCATGGACGTGGTCTACGCAAACTCCAAGAGCTCTGGGGTACGAGACACAAGGGTTTGGTCTTTACTGTCCTGCCCTGGTCTTTACTGAGCTGTCTGAGGTCTGACCTCTTGTCTCTTGTCTGTGTGCAGGCTCTGAGCTGCAGTGTGGTGGTTCACATGGTCAGTAACGTCAAAGCTTTGCTCAGTGAGACTGAACTGCTCCTGGCTGGAAAGATGTCAATGGTAACGTCACCTCTGTCTCTATATGTGTGTGTGTGTGTGTGTGTGTGTGTGTGTGTGTGTGTGTGTGTGTACAAAGTAAACTGTGTGGTCATTCTTTTAAATCACAACACCAGGACCGCTCACCGTCACTGAGTTCACGTATTCTGCTGTAGATTCTGGGCTCACAGGTTTTCCTCCTCCCTCTGCTCTGGTCCTGCTCCTCACCGTTGTGTGTCTGTGTGTCTGCAGCAGCTGGATCCTCCTCAGCAGGAGCAGTTGAACGCAGCTCTGAACTCTGTGGCTCAGCAGCTCCGTCGTCTGGCTGAAGTTCCCTGGCTGTGTCCCGTCATCGACCCTTCAGACCACGAGGTAAACCAGGACTTGTCAGACTGAACCTGAAGCAGGATCTGGACTGAGATTTGCAGGATTTGACAGGTTTGGTTTAAAAACTCCCCGTCCCCTCTGCCTGTCTCAGGGTCCTCTTATCGACTTCTCCAAACGCAGCCGCAGTGCCAAGTTTCGTCTTGTTCCTAAGTTCAAGAAAGACAAGAACAACAAGAACAAGGAGACGTGTGCAACTCTCTCGCTGCCAGGTGAGCTCTCTCCTTCCCTGTCTGTCTCTGTCTGTAGTTTCTCCGTGCCGGTCTGTTCCCTGTCGGTCTGAACCACTTCCTGTTGGTTTCTCTTCATTTCGGTGTCTTAGTTCACCAGTGGGGGACTGAGGAGGTGGGGACGTGGCTGGACTTCCTCTGTCTCACTGAGTACAAGGACATCTTCATCGGACACGATGTCCGCGGAGCTGAGCTTATCCACCTGGAGAGGAGGGACCTGAAGGTATCACACGCTGCATGGAGGACTCACTGTATGAGAGACGATTGTGAACTGAGGGATGGAATGACAGTTCTGTGATTTTTGGAGCTCATTTGATCGCGTGTGTGTGTGTGTGTGTGTGTGTGTGTGTGTGTGTGTGTGTGTGTGTGTGTGTGTGTGTGTGTGTGTGTGTGTGTGTGTGTGTGTGTGTGTTAGGACCTGGGAGTGACGAAGGTGGGTCACATGAAGAGGATCCTGCAGGGCATCAGAGAGCTGAACAGGAACAGCAGTGCCAGCGAGGCCTGACTGCTGCCAGGTCAGTCAACCAGCATCATCAGCCAATCATATTCATTAATTTAGTTATTCACATATCTATTTAAAAAAACCAAGTCTGAAAACATTCAGCTGCATTTACATTATGTGAAACGGGACACCCTAGGAAGCTGAAGAGCTTTTTGAGAGGGGCCCAGGCACAAAGAATAAGTAACACATATATAATACAACACATTTTATAGTAAGGCAAACAATAGTACATATCCATGTAGTTCACTATAGTCACAGGTCTATGAAAAACTCACTAATACAACATCTGAATGTATATAATATCTGTTAATAATTTCATAGATGTTTTATCCTCTGTCAGGTCTGGTCTCAGTTCACTGATCTAACTTCTTGTTGTTGTAGTGGCCACTGCCTGTTCTTCTCCTACCTCCGCTGCTATCGACCACCTCATCAACCCCATCTGAGTGCCGACCTCTGACCCTAAACCAGAACTGGGTCCTTGACATTATACATAGAGACTTTTTTTGCGACTGGACCTGGACCTTTTTTTGTCTGCTGAGTGGTCACCCTCCAAAGACCGAACCAAACGTCCTCACAGTGAGACCAGATGATCCACTAGTGCCTTGTCACCTCACTGACCAACCAATCAGCATCCAGGATGTTGAAGGTGGAGGTCTAGGTGTTCTGTCTGCAGAGGACCGAGCCATAAAGTGACGGAGAGTGTGGGCTGAGACAACACGCCTGTCCTCGTCTGCACGAAAACACCATTAAAAAGACCTTCACCTTAACAGTTTGTTCATTATTCAGTCCCAACAGCTCCCTTTATATATATTTTTTTACAAAGCTCTGAGGAGGAGTATCAGCTGTGGAGAAATTGACCCATAAAAACGTAAAGACAGTGAGGACCTGATGAATCCAGATCAGATGAGCTGGTATTAAGATCTGTCTCTATGGGGACAGCGGCCTCTGGACCAGGAACAGCTGCTTTAAAAACAGCTGTTGTTTCTCCGCAGCAAAGACTCAAACTGAACGAGCTTAAGGCGAGGCAGTTTTCTATAGACGGTCACTGGACCTATATGACACCCTCACCTCACACAGGTGTCACCACGATGTCATTGTTTTTAAGAGATTGACATGATGATACAGGTGAGATGATCCCAGCTGTTCATCCATGAAAAACAAATCCTGCACACACGGTTGAAATTTGGTTTTCAGTGACTGACAATCTGCTGATATTCCCTTCGTGTAAGAACTCACACCTTCATACGTTTACTTGAACAAACAGCAGGTTCACAGCCACATTAACACAGAAAGAGTTTGTGCTGTTATTTGGAGATTATTTGCAGCCTGGAAACTTTCACCAGAGACAGTTTGTTTGTCACATGTGGACAAAGCTGGATCAGGGCAGGGAACCAGATTGTGACAGGGTTGATCACTGGTTTCAGTGATTCAGTGAGATTTTCATAGCATTGTCATGTAACAGTGCAAATTGTGTGGTGAAAGTGGGCAGTGGGCTGAGCAGACCTCTACAAGTCCAAAGGGGAATAAGACAGGGTTGTCCCCTCTCTGGTCCGCTACAGTTTGGACCTAGAACCATTATTCTGTAGAATCAGGAACAAACTTAAAGGACTGTCTCTGTGCCAGTAAGAGTCTGCTTATTCAGACGATGATGTCAATATTAAATCACTGTCCAAACAGACATGTGCACCTCAGTGGACTGCCTCCGCCTGAGCCTCTCCCCCACTTCAGTTCTCTGGGCCGGATGTGAGGCAGGACACCCACTCCTCCTTTAGGGTTGCAGTGAAAAGTGAACAGCGTGACAATGAACCTGGTTAAGGACGACTTTGAAAACCTAAACCGGGAGATTTGAGCAAGGCTGTCAAACTATTATCCCTCAGCTGTCATATGGGCTAAACCACTGTTCCTGTTCAGGTTAGACGAGGTGTGGCGGGGTTTGAGTCATATCTGAGATGCTGGTGTCACCCTGCATGTGGCTTCTGGAGGAACCAATACTACACAACTTCAGGACACAGATATCAATCAGATATTTTAGATTTGTTACAGCGTGAAAAGTCTCTGGGTTCTGTGGTGGGCCGTTGGGAGGTTATCTCTGAGGACCCCAGACTCATGGTGTCCTAAATAGCTGGTGAGGAAAAGGTGTGTCCGTGACCTGCTGAATTTCAAGGAAGCAGGCGGAGGGTGTCGAGAGCACAGATTGTGTTGCTGCTGGTCCTAAATGTTGAATATGTTTATCATCAGTCAGTGGATAAACTGGATGCATTTCACGTTGCTTGGACAGTGGAAGCAGTTCTGCGCTCCAGTGGAGAAAACTGCTTTTTTGTCTGTTTTTTTCTTAACATTCATTCATGCTCAGCTGGGATCATCTGTTCTGTGTGACGAATAACTGTTTCAATAGTTAATAGTGTTTAAAGTTAAAGTCTCCTTCTCTGTGTCCCACTCTCGCTCTGTCAGTCCTAAGGGGGCTAGAGTCCAGATGTTTCAGGGACCAGATGTTGTTAGTGTTGTAAATTTCAGTTGGACTGAAGCTTTTTTTTTTTTTTAGATTTATCTTTGATGTGTTGAGATGAACTCTAGACTGAACTCTGCACCTGAACTCCTATGATGACGAAGTTGACAAAGAGTTGACTGAAGATTCGGCAGCGACAGCTCACAAGCGTTTTCATCCCGTGGAGCTTTCTGTGAACACTGATCCGCTGCTGGTTCCCGGTGTTGGATCCCGTTCCCGTGTCATGTTAACGTCATAACAACATAGTCATCGAATGCTTTTCCTTGAATTTGACTCCTCTGCTGTGAAACCCCTGTGACGTTCACAGGAAGAGTGTGGCCTTTTATCAGCAGCTGGTGCCAGGTCAGTTTGAAGTGAGGTGAAACAAACAGCTGTAATCAATCAGTTCCCGGACACATGGACGATACTGTACCAGGATCAGGACCAGAGGAGCGGCTCCACAACTCTGGTGCAGCACCACATGGATCATGATTGAACATGAAACTTACAAACCAAAATATATCAGACTCTGCCTTAAACGTACCCTCGATCACATATCTGCCAGTTCAGACCTCAGCTCCACTCTGCTCAGTGTCAAACAGGAAATATATTTTATTACTGAGAAAACGGTCACTGCCTTCAGTCGCGCTGCCTCACAACAGAACTCAGTGTGTTTAATTGAGATTGACATCATAATGATTTTAGTTCACGTTTAATCCAAGTGGTCGGATTTCAGTTTTGTTTATAATGTGGAAAAGATCAAAACTTGTTGAACAAGTTCTCTTGATCATGTCGTGTGTGTGTGTGTGTTTATCTCCATGTGTAAACAGGATAATAGTCTAAGTTCATGTATTAAGATATACGTATATACATCCATCTTGTTCTTACATGTTTGTATCTCGTTCACCAGGATTCACATCCTGTAAAAGTTCTTATGTAAAATGTCTTGAGGAGCACAGATGCTCAGAGAAAAGCTGATATATTTTTGTTTTAGAAACAGCTGTATGACCTTCACTCTGCGAACAGATGTGTCGCTGCAGCAGAACGTGACAGGTGTTTGATAAGTGTAACAGAGTTTAGTTTGTGTAGTGATTTAACTCTTAGTGTGCTGACACCTTTTAGCTCCCCTCAGCACTCTGCTGCAGTCAGACCATAGTTTCTTATTCTGACCAATAACAGATGTGTCGGTGAAACACATCAGTGCCTTGTTTGAGGACCGGGGTTTTGTCCTCTGCTGTTTGTCCCATATGACACACATCCCACGAACTGTTGTCTCTGATCCATCCTGTGTATTTATTAGATAATTTATACATTAACGATGATACTGTACGCTGTCATACCTCTGTTTGTACATACACCCCCCTGCAGGGTCGTCAGTGTAAATACATTCTGTCTTGTACAAAAAAAACAAAAAAACATTCAAACATCTGTATGAAATAAAGTTGATGTCTCCACTGTGCAAACAGCTTCTTCTCCTGTTTTTTTTTAGATCATACACAAGCCAGTGAGAATAAAAACACCACTGCTTCATGATACACTACATAGAAAAATGGAAGATGCAGCGTTGAGAGCCTGGAGCTCCAGGAATGTTTGATGGATTGATTCCTTTATTATTATTTTTATGTGTCACATGAAAACGAAATTTAGTTTCACACATCCACCACTCAGTGATTCAGTGCTATATAGGATAAAACTAAAACTACAATTTCATAATAGGCAAAAATAATTAATCATTTGAATCAAAAGTCCTTGGTTAAGCATTTTAAGCAGTTAATTCTATGTAATAAAGAAAATATATTTTACAATTTCTAAAAAAAAATTTACATTCACAGCTCAGTAAAAGTAACAGTTGATTGTACTGTAATATGTCAAAAGGTAAAAAGGACACTACTCAACGTATGTATGTGCACACACACACACACACACACACACACAGTACATAAGGAAAGTATTCAGACCCCCTTCAATTTTTCACCATTTGTTATATTGCAGCTTTATGTTAAAATCAATAAAATTCCTTTTTTTCCTCATCAATCTATACTCACCACCCCATAATGACAGCACAAACCCTCACACAAACATGAGTATTCAGACCCTTGAAACTCATTCAGGTGCCGTCAGTTTCTTGTGTTCATCTTTGAGACGGTTCTACACCTTCATCTGAGTCCAGCTGTGTTGAATTAAATAGTTTGGACATGATTTGGAAAGAGACACACCTGTCTAAATAATCATATCAAGGCAAAATGAGATCCATGAGGTTGAAGGAACTGCCTGAAGAGCTCAGACACTGAGTTCTGGGCAAGGCTACAAAAAACTGTAAGAGCACAGTGGCCTCCATCATTCTTACATGGAGAAGGTTTGGGACTCTTCTGAGAGCTGGGGGAGAAGAGCCTTGGTCAGAGAGGTAACCAAGAACCCAAAGATCACTCTCCAGATATCCTGTGTGATTAAGTTTTAGAAGGTCAACCACTGCTGCAGCCCTCCATCCATCTGGGCTATATGAAAGAAAAGCCTCTCCTCAGTGAAAGACTGCATAGAGCAGGGGTGCCAAACATGTGGCCCGTGACTTTGCCAATTGTGAAAATGACATTAAAGGCAGAAGAGGCATAATATTGTTGAAATTTCACATGTTTTTCTCAAGAAATTTCAGGTTGTTCATAATATTTTTTGTAAAAGGATAATTCATTAAAAGTAAACATCTTAATAATGTACTTCTTTGCACTAAAACAAAGAGAAAAGTTGAGAGGTCTTGTTATTTATAGGTTTATTTATGCTTTATTATGCTCTTATTTTACCGGTCCGGCCCACATGAGATACAGTCTATGCGTGAGATCAATTTGCGCTGAGTGTGGCCCCTGATCTAAAATGAGTTTGACACCGAGTTGGCATAGAGTCACTCAGCCTGAGGGTGAGGGTTTTGGTCAGAGACGTAGAAGGACTTTGGTTTGGTCCTCCCAGCTGCAGGGGGCAGTAGCACAGCGCACACGGACATATATGGTGTGCGCGCGCATGCGTAGGGAACATACGGGTACTTCTTCAAATTGCGCTCGTGCAACGCTTGCGTATCTTTCGGACGTAGGTTCCCTTGTGCTTAGCGGAAGTAAATGAAGTAAATACGTAAACGCAGCGTAACCGTCGTCTGTGAATTCCCACCGTTGTTGCGCTCATCGTGTGGCCGCCGTCGTTCGTCGTGCAGCTTCACGAGAGCAGATCAACACAACTCTGCACCGGGAAACTACTTTAAACCATTGAACGAGAAATGCCGTGGTAGTCGGCTGTGTGAGAAATAAGGTCGTCGTTTACGTCAGGAATTTGCCGTGGGATCGGAGGCAGCGAGGTTTGTGGTGTTTTTCTCTTTGTTCGCCAACAGTTAGTCGTTAGCCGGTGTGCTAACTGGAGCTAACATACCGCTGCAGCCGTGTGTGGCCTAGTCAGAAACTAGACTAAAAACATGGGCTAATGTTTCCCAAACTTGGTGTCTGTCTCATTTGAAAGTATCCGCCAATTTTACCTTACTCTAAAGACTTCACCGAATGAGTAGTACATTTAATCTGGTGTTTTTAAAGTCTAGTTAAGTGGTTGGAAATGCGCCGAGCGGAAGCCATGTTGTTAACATGGTTGATCGTAGAAGTATCAATGGGGTTTTGCATTTAAATGGATCAATTAACGTTTTCTGTTGTACTCAAAGCCGAGTGCCAACTTGTGGCACGCAAACACTATTACTTTGTTCTAATAGTTTTTAAACTCGGTTTGTATAATTTTTTTGTATTTTGTACTCTAATAACAAGTACGAGGTGTTATCCAGCCAGAGGTCTCGTTGTGCCAATATAATACAGAGATTGACTAGTGGGGAAAGGTACTACGTGATTTGTTTATAGTTTTACAGATAAAAAAATTTAACTTTTCAAACGTGTTTGTGTGTGCTGTTTTGGTCCTCAGTGGTGAGACACCATGGCAGCCACCTTCCCCTACAGAGGGGTCCCTGGAGGGATGCCCCCAGGTGTGCCCCCTCCTGTACCAGTCCCAGACTACATGTCGGAGGAAAAGCTTCAAGAGAAAGGTAAGTTGAAGGAAAAACAACAACAAAAAAACTACTGTATTGTATCATAAATGGAAACGAGAAACATCCCTATGTTTCATTTCTCCTACTCTGTAGCAAGGAAATGGCAGCAGTTGCAGGCCAAGCGATACTCAGAGAAGAGAAAGTTTGGCTTTGTGGATGCTCAGAAGGAGGACATGCCGCCTGAGCACGTCCGGAAGATCATCAGGGACCATGGAGACATGACCAACAGGAAATTTCGCCATGACAAGAGGGTCTACCTTGGGTAAAAAAAATGAATTGTACAATAATAGGTGGAAATATAAGTCACTGGATGTTTCATTGAAAAGATTTTTACCCTTTGCTCTTTGTTTGATATCACCACTGCTGTAGCTCATCCTGTATCTTACCTTGTGTTTGACAGTGCCCTCAAGTACATGCCCCATGCAGTGCTGAAGCTGCTGGAGAACATGCCCATGCCCTGGGAACAGATCAGAGACGTGCCGGTCCTCTACCACATCACTGGAGCCATTTCCTTTGTGAATGAAATCCCCTGGGTCATAGAGCCGGTCTACATCGCCCAGTGGGGGTAAGAGACGGTGTATTGTTGAGTGTTGCTGAAGGATGTTGAGACGTTTGTAGTTGTATAGTGCATTGAGCGCAATTTAATTTATAATCTATATCTCCTCCTCAGCACCATGTGGATCATGATGCGTCGTGAGAAACGTGATCGGCGGCACTTCAAGCGAATGCGATTTCCACCATTCGACGATGAGGAGCCGCCGCTGGACTATGCAGACAACATCCTCGATGTCGAGCCGCTGGAGGCCATTCAGATGGAGCTGGACCCCGAGGAGGACTCCTCAGTTGCCGAGTGGTTCTATGAGCATCAGCCCCTCAAAGATACCGCAAAGTAAGTCATACCACGCTCACAAACCGATGTGAAGTTCAAGCATAAACTAAGCAGAATCCACCAAACAATAATTTATTTGTACTCTCCTTAGGTTTGTGAACGGCACCACATACCGTCGCTGGCAGTTCACGCTGCCCATGATGTCCACATTGTACCGACTGGCAAATCAGCTGTTGACAGACTTAGTGGATTTCAACTACTTTTACCTGTTTGACCTCAAGGCCTTCTTCACTTCCAAGGCCTTAAACATGGCCATCCCCGGGGGTCCAAAGTTTGAGCCGCTGGTCCGGGACATCAACCTCCAGTAAGGGCCTCCTCCTCAATTTAAGAAATCATAGAGCCATATAAGTTCTTTTTTTCTTTTGTTATCCCAGACAAAACATTAAGAAAGAATAGAGACTGGATGATTTGTTCCTGAGCTGATTGTTTTCTTTTTCTCCCACAGGGATGAAGACTGGAATGAGTTCAATGACATCAACAAAATCATCATCCGACAGCCAATCAGGACAGAGTACAAAATTGCTTTCCCGTACCTGTACAACAACCTGCCGCACCACGTCCACCTCACTTGGTAAGAGGAAAATAAATTTGTAGTTCAATAAATAGTTTTCCAAATTAGACAAAAAAATAGATCAGATGTTACTCATGTAAAATGTCTCTCTACTTGTTCTTCTCTTTAATAAATCTGAGATAACATTTGTCACATAGACTTTGAGAAATGTATCAATATGGCTATTACCTCTACAGGTACCACACACCGAATGTGGTGTTCATCAAGACAGAAGATCCAGATCTTCCTGCTTTCTACTTCGACCCGCTGATCAACCCCATTTCACACAGGCATTCTGTCAAGGTAACTGTGGCAGATTATCCACCTCACACCTTTGACACCTGAGAACAGAGAGATAAAAACTCCTAAACACATTCAAAGCTTTGAAAGATGTCCTCTTACAAAGGCGCACTCGCATTGGTCTGCTTGCCCGTGCGTAAGAACTGGAGGAATATTAAAATGAATGGTGGCTTCTCTATCACTGGCTGCAGCTGCAGTTGGTCGTTCACCACTCAGATATTTGATTTCTCACAAGTTTTATAAAGTATGGTTTGCCATACCTGTTGCTGTTTTCTTCTCCACTCATAACTAATCTTCCTTGAATTTTTCTTGCTGCCCTTTTAGAGCCAGGAGCCGCTGCCTGATGACGATGAGGAGTTTGAGCTTGCTGAGTATGTGGAGCCCTTCCTCAAAGAGACCCCACTCTACACAGACAACACAGCCAATGGCATCGCCCTGCTGTGGGCACCGAGACCCTTCAACCTGCGATCAGGCCGCACAAGGCGTGCCATTGATATCCCCCTGATCAAGAACTGGTGAGTCCACTACATGATGCACCTACCTCAGCGACTGAATGAGACACACTAAAGAGGGGATGTTGAATTATCTTACAGGTATCGTGAGCACTGCCCGGCAGGACAGCCTGTGAAGGTGCGTGTGTCGTACCAGAAACTGCTGAAGTACTATGTGCTCAACGCTCTGAAACACAGACCACCCAAGGCCCAGAAGAAGAGGTAAATGACATGAATGATGATGATTTCCTGCTGATCTACGTTTTGATTCAAGCCATTTTCCTAAAATCATCATCTAGTCATTTCCTGAAAAGATTTTCTCACTTTTGTCTTTCAGGTATCTGTTCCGCTCTTTCAAGGCCACCAAGTTCTTCCAGTCCACCAAGCTGGACTGGGTGGAGGTGGGCCTGCAGGTGTGCAGACAGGGCTACAACATGCTCAATCTGCTCATCCACCGTAAGAATCTCAACTATCTGCATCTGGACTACAACTTCAACCTGAAGCCTGTCAAGACGTTGACGACAAAGGTACGCGCTCCAGAGGAGATCATCTCGTGGTTTGCTTGTTTTCTGTTGCAAGATAATCAGAATTACCTTTTCAATAATCCGTTCTTGTTCGTGTCCCACAGGAGCGAAAGAAGTCAAGATTCGGCAACGCCTTCCATCTGTGCAGGGAGGTGCTGCGTCTCAGCAAGCTGGTGGTGGACAGCCACGTGCAGTACAGACTGGGAAATGTTGATGCTTTCCAGGTTAGTTCAGATTTGTACACTTGCACATGACTCACATTTCCTTCAGAAAGTCCAAATTTTTCCATAACCGATTGGACAAATAGAACCACGGAGAACAATGTTGAGATACTAATGATTTTTCAGGAATTTTACCATATAGACTTTGTCCTCTTAAGTACCGTCATTTTTTAATTGTGGTTTCAATGCTGGTCCTGTTGTAACTAGTTAGATGTGGGTTTGAGGTTATTTTAAATGTGAATTTCTCACTTTGGTTAATCTCTTAACCATGTCTCTGTATTGTAGTTGTCCGATGGACTGCAGTACATCTTTGCTCACGTGGGTCAGCTGACAGGCATGTACCGCTACAAGTACAAGCTGATGAGACAAATCCGAATGTGCAAGGACCTGAAGCATCTCATCTACTACCGGTTCAACACCGTAAGTACTCGCACTGTGTAGTCGGTCTGCAAACTTAATAGTCACACATACTTCTTGTGCCTAAAGGTTTACTTCATGCTCTGACCTCTCTGTGTGTATGTGCTGCTTTGGTTAGGGTCCAGTTGGCAAGGGTCCAGGCTGTGGCTTCTGGGCTCCAGGCTGGAGAGTGTGGCTGTTCTTCATGAGGGGCATCACTCCGCTGCTGGAGAGGTGGCTGGGAAATCTGCTGGCCAGGCAGTTTGAAGGTATGCATGTGCATTTTTGTTATGTTTTTATTATTTGAGAAACAAATGGTGTGACATGAGCATCCTGAGACAGACACAAACTTCACTGGACTGAGCAAATGTGTTTGACTTCAACAGGACGTCATTCCAAGGGCGTAGCCAAGACTGTGACCAAACAGCGTGTGGAGTCTCACTTTGACCTGGAGCTGCGTGCCGCGGTGATGCACGACATCCTGGACATGATGCCCGAGGGGATCAAACAGAACAAGGCCAGGACCATCCTGCAGCACCTCAGTGAGTCATGGAGGTGCTGGAAGGCCAACATCCCCTGGAAGGTCAGTGCATCACAGATCAGCACATTGTGACCACGTTGTGGAGTTTAGGATTTGTTTGATTTCTGTATCAAGGAAAAATGTTGACTGCCTGAAATATTCAAGTCTCATGATTTGCTTCAAGAATAGTGTCATTTAGACTCTGCTTTAGAATTCGCTACTTGAAAATGATTGTAGTGTTTGTTTTTTATATTTTTTCTTATTCCTTTTGCTTCACACTACACCTGGTGATCCAGAATTAGTTGTGGCTAGAATGAACATTTTCCTTTAACATAAAAATCCTTTAATTTTCAATACATCAGTTTCAGAACGAGAAGATAAAAAATCTTTTTTTCTTTAAAAGAATATTTATGTATGTATTTATCTCTATCATCCCAGGTGCCAGGCCTGCCCACTCCCATTGAGAACATGATCCTGCGCTACGTGAAGGCCAAGGCCGACTGGTGGACCAACACAGCCCACTACAACCGTGAGCGAATCCGTCGTGGCGCCACCGTAGACAAGACGGTGTGCAAGAAGAACCTGGGCAGACTGACCCGTCTGTACCTGAAAGCTGAGCAGGAGAGACAGCACAACTACCTGAAGGTAACACCAACAGAATCTACTTTCCCGTACATTAAAAGTTGTATTTGAGAAATCATAAATAAGTATATACAGTGGTGTAATTGCCTTTCTAAAAACTGAGTTTGAATAATTTCTGGGCTTCTCTTTTCCTTGAGTGAACTCCTCCTACAAAGGCGCACTTGCATTGGTCTGCTTGCCTGTGCGTAAGAACTGGAGGAACATTAAAATGAATGGTGTTTTTATTTATCAGTGGCTGCAGCTGCAGTTTCTCCTCTTCACCATTCAGACATAGTTTTTTAATAGTTATAGTTTATACTTTTCTGAACACTTACCTTTTCCTTCATTCCCATCATTAGCTTCTTTTCATCAACCACATCTATATTTGCTACAATACAGAAATGCTCAAGTTGATGAACTGGAGTAACTATTCATGCTGCTTAAGAGTTTTGAGTTTTTCTTTTTTCCATTTTGCCATATTTTCATTGACGTGTCCCTCTACCACCAACAGGATGGCCCATACATCACAGCTGAAGAGGCGGTGGCCATTTACACCACCACTGTGCACTGGCTGGAGAGTCGGCGGTTCTCCCCCATCCCCTTCCCTCCTCTGTCCTACAAACACGACACCAAGCTGCTCATCCTGGCCTTGGAGAGGCTCAAGGAAGCATACAGGTAAACATGATGAGAACTTAAACCACTTGATTAGTGGGTGTTTATTCATGCCAGGCAATACAGCTGCTGTGTTGAGTATATGTATTTTCTGCTTTATTCAGTTTGTCTCTGTGTCTCCTAGTGTCAAGTCTCGTCTGAACCAGAGTCAGAGGGAGGAGCTGGGGCTGATCGAGCAGGCGTACGACAACCCTCACGAGGCCCTGTCCAGGATCAAACGTCACCTGCTGACACAGCGAGCCTTCAAAGAGGTAAGCACATTCTTTTGAATTAAAAAAAGTAAGAGTCGCTGTTATCATGCTTCTTCTTGCACATAATTTAAATTCCTCTCTCAGTCTTGAAATGTTTTCTTCTTTTGCAGGTGGGTATTGAGTTCATGGACTTGTACAGCCATCTGGTGCCGGTGTACGATGTGGAGCCCCTGGAGAAGATCACTGACGCCTACCTGGACCAGTACCTGTGGTACGAGGCAGACAAAAGACGTCTTTTCCCACCCTGGATCAAACCTGCCGACACAGAACCTCCACCCCTGCTCGTCTACAAGTGGTGCCAAGGTCAGATTCAGTTAGATAATGACTAACAACAGAGGGAGAGTTACTCTGTGATGTCTGATTCTACCTTAAGTGGAACTGAATTGCCACATTTGTTAATAATATAGTCTCCAAATCTACTAGCCACATTACCGCTTTACTTACGAGATTTTTCGTTTATTACCCTCAGGCATCAACAACTTGCAGGACGTGTGGGAGACTACAGAAGGCGAATGCAATGTGATGCTGGAGTCCCGCTATGAGAAGATGTACGAGAAGATCGATCTGACCTTGCTCAACAGGCTGCTGCGTCTTATTGTCGACCACAACATCGCTGACTACATGACCGCCAAGAACAATGTGGTCATCAATTACAAAGTAAACACACTCGTTCATTTTATATCACATTTGTTCCTGTTGTGATTAATTTTTACTGCAATTAAGGTCTTTTTTGTGGTTATTTAATATAAAATGTTCTCATTCTGCTGTTTATCTAGGACATGAACCACACAAACTCGTATGGTATCATCAGGGGGCTCCAGTTCGCCTCCTTCATTGTTCAGTACTACGGCCTGGTGATGGACCTCCTGGTGCTGGGTCTGCACCGTGCCAGTGAGATGGCCGGCCCGCCACAGATGCCCAATGACTTCCTCAGTTTCCAGGACACGGCCACGGAAAGTGCTCACCCAATCCGTCTGTACTGCCGCTACATCGACCGCATCCACATCTTCTTCAGGTGAGACTGACCAAAATTTAAAGCAACACTTTCAAACATGTCATGTTTTGTCTGTCAAAACAGTGAAGAAGAGTGAGAGGAAGTTAAAAAAAAAAACTTTCTCCTCCAGGTTCTCTGCTGACGAGGCCCGGGATCTGATTCAGAGGTATTTGACAGAGCACCCGGACCCCAACAATGAGAACATTGTGGGTTACAACAACAAGAAGTGCTGGCCCCGTGATGCTCGCATGAGACTGATGAAGCACGACGTCAACCTGTGAGTTCCACCTTAAGACGGTGTAAACTAGTTGTGGTTTACTGTAATATCAAGACTTATTATGTTATGTGTTGAATATTATTATTTGGGGCACACAGTTGCAGGTTTTTAAAATGCTTTGCCTCTTATCAGGGGGCGTGCCGTGTTCTGGGACATCAAAAACCGCCTGCCCAGGTCTGTGACCACTGTCCAATGGGAGAACAGCTTTGTGTCAGTCTACAGCAAAGACAACCCCAACCTCCTCTTCAACATGTGCGGCTTCGAGTGCCGAATCCTCCCCAAGTGCCGCACCAGCTATGAAGAGTTTACTCACAAAGACGGCGTCTGGAACCTTCAGAATGAGGCGAGGGAGAAAAACTGATTGCAGAGCTGTGTTTGTTCATAGAAACTTAAATATACCAACTTGTGTCTTTGAAAAATCCTAACTGTTATGTTTTTCATGTTGTGTAGGTAACCAAAGAGAGGACAGCTCAGTGTTTCCTGCGCGTGGATGATGAATCGATGCAGCGCTTCCACAACAGAGTGCGTCAGATCCTGATGGCCTCAGGATCCACCACGTTCACAAAGGTCAGCAGACAACTCCATCTCAAAAAACTAGCATCTAGAACTGGGATGGGTCGATGAACAAGTAACGCAGGGGATAACTACCATGTCAGGATAATTAAACATATCGTGTCTTTACTCCCAGATCGTGAACAAGTGGAACACGGCTCTGATCGGCCTGATGACGTACTTCCGCGAGGCCGTGGTGAACACCCAGGAGCTCCTGGACCTGCTGGTGAAATGTGAGAACAAGATCCAGACCCGTATCAAGATCGGCCTCAACTCCAAAATGCCCAGTCGTTTCCCTCCTGTCGTGTTCTACACCCCCAAAGAGCTGGGTGGCCTCGGCATGTTGTCCATGGGCCACGTGCTCATCCCACAGTCAGACCTGCGGTAAGTCGGCCTGCCTACCTGTCTGTTTGACCCCTAACCTTCCCCTTAACTGTCATCAAGCTGCGGCGCCACGTCTAATGGTCATGTTTCTCTACACAAGGTGGTCCAAGCAGACAGACGTGGGCATCACCCACTTCAGGTCTGGAATGAGCCACGAGGAGGATCAGCTGATTCCCAACTTGTATCGGTACATTCAGCCGTGGGAGAGCGAGTTCATCGACTCTCAGAGAGTCTGGGCCGAGTACGCTCTCAAGAGACAGGAGGCCATCGCCCAGAACAGGTGAGACGTCTTCAGAGAACTGGGGGCTTTATTGCATGACCACCGTTGTCCTCTGACTTTTAAGTAATTGTTTTAAAGAAACAAGGTGAGGCAACTCAAGGTGTTCTCCGTGTCTTAGGCGTCTCACCTTGGAGGATCTGGAGGACTCGTGGGACAGAGGAATCCCACGTATCAACACACTCTTCCAGAAGGACAGACACACGCTGGCTTATGACAAAGGCTGGAGAGTCAGGACAGATTTTAAGCAGTACCAGGTATGACGGAGACACTCCGGATGTGTTCAGAGATTAAAGTATGTGTCCTGTATAATCATTTAATGTCTTTAATAATTTAACCCAAGAATACAAAGGCCTTAAAGCCTTGTTTGTGAAGGTAAAGTTTGTTTAGAAGTTTGAGCCAAATGTACTTTGTCATCCCAAGATGTTGTATTTTGACTATGAACACCAACGTGTCTTGACGTTACGTGTTTCGCTTGAGCACAGGTGCTGAAGCAGAATCCGTTCTGGTGGACCCACCAGAGGCACGACGGCAAACTGTGGAACCTGAACAACTACCGCACAGACATGATCCAGGCTCTTGGCGGAGTGGAGGGCATCCTGGAGCACACACTCTTCAAAGGCACTTATTTCCCCACCTGGGAGGGTCTCTTCTGGTGAGGACACTATGAGAAGGTTTTGGGAAATGACAGAACAGCAAAAAATCTAAATCACGACCAAAACACTTGGATGGATGTGTGCCAGCTGATTTGATTTACTCATAATGAAGTTAATTTAATCATCAACTGTGTTTTGGGGTTCCAGGGAGAAGGCCAGTGGCTTTGAGGAGTCAATGAAATGGAAGAAGCTGACGAATGCCCAGAGGTCTGGTCTCAACCAAATCCCCAACCGTCGCTTCACACTTTGGTGGTCACCTACCATCAACAGAGCCAATGTTAGTACAACCAGCAGTTCAGAAATGTCCCTCATGTGATTTAAAATCACTGATGTGAGGTGTAAATTTATTAAAACTTCTGCACTGGACTAATGCTGGTTTATTGTTCTCTCTAGGTGTATGTCGGTTTCCAGGTGCAGCTTGACCTGACGGGAATCTTCATGCACGGAAAGATCCCCACGCTGAAGATTTCCCTCATCCAGATCTTCAGGGCTCACTTGTGGCAGAAGATTCATGAGAGCATTGTCATGGATCTGTGTCAGGTAGGTTCTGCTCTTCTGCAGTCCAAAGGTCGTAGGTTCTGTGGATAATCAAACTTATATTTTAAATCGTGACAAATTAAAGTCACTCAATTAAAGGCTTCATCTTCCAACAGTGTGAACATCTTTTGTTTCTTTTTATTTCCAGGTGTTTGACCAGGAGCTGGATGCTCTTGAGATTGAGACTGTGCAGAAGGAGACCATCCACCCCAGGAAGTCGTACAAGATGAACTCGTCCTGTGCAGACATCCTCCTCTTTGCATCCTACAAGTGGAACGTCTCTCGTCCGTCTCTGCTCGCTGACTCCAAGTATGATTGTTGAGCAATCTTTACTTGTAGAAAAAACACGTTTAATTTTTTGTGAAGGCTAAGGACTATAACACCAAAACAATGTTCCGAGTGTTGTAATCAGTGATATTGAAAGTATTCACGTACGTCTTGCCTCATGAATAAAGTGTTCTCCTCCTCACAGGGACGTGATGGACAGCACCACCACACAGAAGTACTGGATTGACATTCAGCTCCGCTGGGGAGACTACGACTCCCATGACATCGAGCGTTACGCCAGGGCCAAGTTCCTGGACTACACGACAGACAACATGAGTATCTACCCCTCTCCCACCGGCGTGCTCATTGCTATCGACCTGGCCTACAACCTCCACAGGTGAGGACTGTTTCCAGCATGTGACCAGGGACGATGGCAAATATTAGATTAGTTATTAAAACACACTTATCTGCATAGATTAGCCTTTGTCCACATGTCTGTAGCAGATAAACAAATGAATGGCTTTGTTAGGCTATTGAAGAAGGAGATTTTAGTCTGATATTTAAAGTGATTATACGTGTCAGAAAATAGAGGAACATTGTCAGACAAATGCTAGACAGCATTGGTGGGATTTTGGCATCCACTTGTTGATGTTCGTTAATGTGTGTGCAGCAGCCTAGAAAGCTTTCACACGAGCTTCCTAAGTCGTTGTAAAGGAATAACACTGTCAACTTTCTACTCTTTGTGCTTCCTCTGCAGTGCGTATGGTAACTGGTTCCCTGGCAGCAAGCCTCTGATCCAGCAGGCCATGGCCAAGATCATGAAGGCCAACCCTGCGCTGTACGTGCTGAGGGAGCGCATCCGCAAAGGTCTGCAGCTGTACTCGTCAGAGCCCACTGAGCCCTACCTGTCCTCACAGAACTACGGCGAACTCTTCTCCAACCAGATCATCTGGTTTGTGGACGACACTAATGTCTACCGAGTCACCATCCACAAGGTGAGGGACGATGTGTTGTGGAATGGCTGCATCTTAATGTGGACGTGTCTGAATATATTGCTTTCATAGGGCTGAATTTAATTTAATTTTTTTTTTCTGTCCATCACAACAGACCTTTGAGGGTAACTTGACCACAAAGCCCATCAATGGAGCCATTTTCATCTTCAACCCCAGGACAGGCCAGCTCTTCCTCAAGATCATTCACACGTCTGTGTGGGCTGGACAGAAACGTCTAGGACAGGTACAACAATGCTCTCGTTCATCACTAGTTCTGCCTTTTGTGCTGTGGATCGTGTTTTGGAGGAAGACCTTTTACTGTCATTGCAGGATTATATTTGATCTGTGTTTTGTTCCATGTTTGTTTAGTATGTGCGGCGCCTTTTAAGTTTTGACTGAATCGTAAT
The DNA here is from genome assembly GCF_905171665.1 of Trachurus trachurus. NCBI lineage: Eukaryota > Metazoa > Chordata > Actinopteri > Carangiformes > Carangidae > Trachurus > Trachurus trachurus. The sequence continues at coordinate 21,434,751 of NC_139892.1, read as the reverse complement.
TATTGTTTTGATGTAAGAAAGTCAGGAGGAACTTCATTGAATATCTCTGCCTTCCTAACTTCAGTCTTGTCTTGTCTCTGTAGCTGGCCAAGTGGAAGACAGCTGAAGAAGTGGCTGCTCTGATCCGCTCCCTCCCTGTGGAAGAACAGCCGAAACAGATCATCGTAACCAGGAAGGGCATGCTGGACCCTCTTGAGGTTAAACTCCTATCTTACTAGGGACTGCTATAACAATTACAAACCATGATGAGTGTAAATTATTAGATGCCAAATGCCCTTTGTTGTCTCTGTCCAGGTCCACTTGCTCGACTTCCCCAACATCGTGATCAAGGGCTCTGAGTTGCAGCTGCCCTTCCAGGCCTGTCTGAAGGTGGAGAAGTTTGGAGACCTGATCCTGAAGGCGACAGAGCCTCAGATGGTTCTTTTCAACCTCTATGATGATTGGCTCAAGACCATCTCGTCGTACACAGTGAGTTTCCCACCGTCCCACCAGGATTAAATAGAATAAATCAATTTTATTTCACTGTATTGTTTCTCTGTGGAGGTTCTTTGGTAACATTTGTGATTCCATGCATAAATTATAACAGTATCAATTATGTTTTTATATTTACAAACAAAAACAACAATTATAAAACAGATGTGTTTGTCAAGGGCACCTGTGCTGATTCAAGCAGGTTTCCCAACAGAACTCATTACATCCGCTTACTCTCGGTGAACAGTTTGTGTTTGTTGCTCTGCTCCGTCTCTGCTCCGTCTCTAGGCCTTTTCCCGACTCATCCTGATCCTCAGAGCGCTCCACGTCAACAACGACCGCGCAAAGGTGATCCTGAAGCCCGACAAGACGACCATCACCGAGCCCCATCACATCTGGCCCACACTCACCGATGAAGAGTGGATCAAGGTGGAAGTGCAGCTCAAGGATCTCATTCTGGCCGATTACGGCAAAAAGAACAAGTAAGTATTTGGAATTCATATTCCTGAGTAAAAGCAATATGCAGCGCAGGGAGACACTGTCAGTCTGTTGGGACGGCAGTTTTAATTTTCCCATAAAGCGTAATTTAAAAAGACAAGACATTTAACCTACAGTGTTTCCTCTCTTTCCCTTCAGTGTGAATGTGGCCTCCCTGACGCAGTCTGAGATCCGTGACATCATCCTGGGTATGGAGATCTCCGCTCCATCACAGCAGCGTCAGCAAATTGCCGAGATCGAGAAACAGACGAAAGAGCAGTCGCAGCTCACCGCCACGCAGACCCGCACCGTCAACAAGCACGGTGACGAGATCATCACCTCCACCACCTCCAACTACGAGACCCAGACCTTTTCATCCAAGACCGAATGGAGAGTGAGGTGTGCAGGCCGAGCTAAACCTTATTTCCCTGTCATTTCCTTGACAGTCGAACAGTTGGTCTTAATGAACTTCGTCCTTCTCTTGTCAGGGCCATTTCTGCTGCCAACCTCCATCTCCGAACCAACCACATCTACGTGTCATCTGATGACATCAAGGAGACGGGTTACACCTACATCCTGCCTAAGAACGTCCTGAAGAAGTTCATCTGCATCTCAGATCTGAGAGCACAGGTACTATCCACACTGTTAATCATCGTTGTCTTTGTCAGCAGATTCTAAATGAGTGTGTTAATCAACATTTGTAAACTGTTGAACTGTCACGTTAATGCAGAAACAAACTGTTTCTGTACATATTGGCCGTGTTCTGACTGTACGCTGGTATTTCAGATCGCAGGTTACTTGTACGGCACCAGCCCACCAGACAACCCCCAGGTGAAGGAGATCCGCTGTATCGTCATGGTGCCACAGTGGGGGACACATCAGACGGTCCACCTGCCCAACCAGCTGCCTGGACATGAATACCTTAAAGTAAGATTCATGTTTCCAGCTCATTATTCATTCATCATGGCCGAATTTATTAATCGTACCAGCAAATACCTTTTCCATCCCAGTCATTTTAAACGTCTTTGCTTCAACAGGAGATGGAGCCCCTCGGCTGGATCCACACCCAGCCAAACGAATCCCCACAGCTGTCTCCGCAGGATGTCACCACGCACGCCAAGATCATGGCTGACAACCCGTCTTGGGACGGAGAAAAGACCATCATCATCACCTGCAGGTGGGTTTCATTACAACACAGCTGCTGTCCATCTGTATGTCACCTGCCACGATGTAGAAAGTTGTTTGAGATTTGCCAACAACAGTAAAACAAATGATGCGCTGACGGTGTCAAGTCACAGTTTATTTATAAAGCACATTTTAAAACAACCTCGGTCGACCAAAGTGTTGTACAGTTATAAAAAATACAGTATAATGATAAATAAAACAATACAAGGAATAGTGTGACAGGAAAATGGAACCGACTTTCCTGAATAATCATAATCACATATATTGTTTTCTTACTTTTCAGTGCTGCGGTATGAAATTAACTTAACGTATACTTAAATGCATTTCACTTCTTGGTTTCAGCTTCACCCCCGGCTCGTGCACGCTCACAGCCTACAAGCTGACGCCCAGCGGCTACGAGTGGGGTCGTCAGAACACGGACAAGGGCAACAACCCCAAAGGTTACCTGCCCTCCCACTACGAGAGGGTGCAGATGCTGCTCTCTGATCGTTTCCTGGGCTTCTTCATGGTGCCTGGACAAGTCTCCTGGAACTACAACTTCATGGGTCAGTAGCCTTTTTGTTTTCATTAGATGAAGTTTCTAAATTGTTTGGTTTACATGTTATATCTTCAGGACTGCTTTCTGTTTTTATTGGTCAGAAATCAGCAGCATACATTGATATTTCCACTGTGTTGAAATGCACAATATCTTTTTATTTAAATGTTGATGATGTAGAACTGTCAGAATAGGTGACTGTAAATAACCATTTTAACTTGTCTTGCAGGTGTGCGCCACGATCCCAACATGAAGTACGACCTGCAGCTGGCCAACCCCAAAGAGTTTTACCATGAAGTCCATCGTCCCTCGCACTTCCTAAACTTTGCCTCCCTGCAGGAGGGGGAGATCTACAACGCTGACCGAGAGGACATGTACGCTTGAGAGTCAAGACTCTGCTCTCAGTGCGTTTTTGTAGATAGCTCTACCAGAATCATGTGGAGCCGGTCCAGAACAGCCCTTGTAATATTTCGATTGAACACGTGTAACTGTGATGTTTGAGATTTTTCTGTAAAGGCTTTAGGACATTTTAGAAATCTGTTGATTTTTTTTTTTTTTTTAATATTTTCTACTAACATGTTTTTGTTTTTCTTTGTCCCCTACTCCATCTCCTCCTTTGTTTCACACTCAGGCTGCTTTAAGTGAGCCTTTGACTTCTAGTACATTCAAGAATATGTGCATTTGTGTGTAGTTTCAGTACACAATACTTCAGTGTAATATTTGATAATTGACATTGTTTCAAAAAAAGGGTAAAAATTTCCTTCCCCTTAGGTTTTTGAGAAATGAAATATGTATTTTGATGCCTGTTAATGCCCTGTTACTATGTTGTACTGTACATCCTGTGGCATTGTAGCTTGGGTTTAAATAAAGATCACATTTTTTATAAATATTGCTCAAGTTATATCGTAATCAGCTTTATTTTTTTTCTTCCCTACGGTGCACATAAGCAATCATGGTGTGTGAGGAAGTACAGGGAAACTTTTTTTGGCGTGCTTCAGTACTCGGTCAGGCCAGAGGTCAATACAGCCTCCAGTGACACTCTGCATAGTTTGGCTTCAGTGACTTCTCTTTAGATACCAGAGACTTGCAAACGGAGCCTCCTTCTATTATAGGACTCTATACTTCCTATAAACCTGGTTCACATAAAGTCACGTTGCGTTGTAGTTTCCTGTCTAACAACTGCTTTTGTTTTCGGTTTGCGGTCGATATTTATTGGACAACTATAGATCAGCAACGCCATAGAGGAAATTCAATGTTCACGCTCTGGTGCATCTTTATGCTCGGCTTGGCAGACGAGTTTCTGCGTGTGTGAGTGTGCTCACATTACATTGGTCAGAAAGGGAGGAGGGTCCTGCAGCGCCTTGGCTGCAGCCAGGAGGAGTGCTGGACTGGACTGGACTGTCCAACAAAACAATGCACCGCAGCAGCAAAGTACTCGATGTCCTTTTATTTTGCATGTAGGCTGCTGTGTTATCAATGTGAACACGCCGGTGAGATGCGTGACGTGTTGTTGTCGGAAGAGGAGCAGGTCAAGTTCAGACTTGTAAGTTACGTCGTTAGCTCAGCAGCGTGTGGCGCGGCGAAGCTGCACACACACCAAGTTTTTGTCAAAGTGCTATTTCTCGTTCACGGTCGTCTCGTTTGACTTGACATCTGACGAGCCAGTCTCGGTTTCGATAGCAGGCGATAAAGAGCATGTGAAGTGGAGCTCCGTCCTCGGGCTCAGACATGGAGGGACCTGACGCACAGCCCGACAGCAGCAGCAGCACCACGAACACGGAGAGCTGCTTCGGCAAGTCGTGCTCCGCGCTCACCGTGGACGATGTGTACGAAATAGCCAAACTGATCGGCGCCGAGGTGGAGAAGCTGATCGACGGCTACGGGAAAGAGAGCGTGGTGGGTTTGGTGCCGAGGATAGTGAAAGTGTTGGAGCTGCTGGAGAGCTTCTCGTCGAGGAGCCATGTTCACAAGCTGAAGGAAGAGGAGCTGCTGAAAACCTTCGAGACCTTACAGCTGCAGCAGCAGAAGAAACAACGGAGCTGCGGGCGAGACGGCGAGGAGGGCACCGATAAAAATGAAATACGGGTGAGCTGTTAATCCTCTCCGACCTTTTCTAAACTTCAATTTACCAGCGGTGCCCACTTCCTTTTGCGCACTGTCTCTGTGTGTGATACAGTCGTTACAACGGTGTAACGACAGGGCCTTGTCTAACACGAGTTGATTGACAGGCCATGGACGACACCTAACGTTACTAAAACTGTGAATATATTGAATCCATTTGAAGCCAGAGAAGAAGTAGGAATCTCCATAATTCGTGCACTGTTTTTTTTGTGTTTGTGTATTTAATATTGATTATCTGAAACCTGTTTTTCCGGTATTAATTGTTAATCAGCCCCCCAAAATAACCCGTTCTTATCTGCGTCGTCAAGGTAACCACAGCGTGGCCGTTGGGCTGCAGTGGTTTGTTGTTGTTGTTGATAGATCTGCCTTTATAAAATTATCCACTTGTGAGCTTCAGTTGTCTTCAAGATTTACTTAAATGTTATTTAAGGTTACCTATATGTAAAACAAATAGATAAAAATGTGTGCGATACCATCTTCTATGATAGTTTTATAGTTTTCGGGGGGATTAGGCACAGCTCAACAAATAGCCTATGAGCTAATGTTTTGGTAGAGGAAGCTAACTGGCTAGTTAATTAGCAGAGAACTGCCCCAGAGAAATTACACATCATAAGCAGAAATACAATTATTTGGTGCAAAGATAAGGACATTACTGGAAGAAGAGTAACCAGGAGATGTGTCCACTGTTTACATGGTGGTAGGCCTCCTTCACCTCTTCATGCATCCGTTTTGCACAAACAACTGAACAACAACTAAACACATGGAGGGGGGGATAACTGGATTACAGAGGCTCGAGTTGGGAAGTGGTTCCCAGGGTCTGATCCTCAGTCTGAAGTGACTGTTCATGTTTCTTGTTTCTTTTTCTTTTTGGTGGAATTCAACAACAACAAAAAAGAGACAAAAATAAGTCAGGAGACAGGAGTCTGCAAAAAGATACAAAACCAATGCAGAGATAGAAAATGACTCAATAAGACACAGACTGACTGCAAGAAGATGCAAAAACAGAGACACAAAAGCACCCTTTATTTCAGGTTGATGGGGTCAACAGTAATTCATGACATTTTTATTCCATGGAAATACTAACACCACAGTAGGAGCCTCCAGTACTATGAATTATTAACATAGAGAAGAACTTAGGCTAATTCCTGTAGGACAACCAATTGTTTGTTTTGAGTTACTTTGACCACAATATTAAGACTATTTTGTTATTTGTTCAGAGCTACTTAACCTGCATTGTTGCCAATTTTCTGACTTTACAAAATCTCTTTTGGTATGACTTATCAGTGGACATGTTTAGCCTATTACACTTTTGCCATTGTATTGTAGAAAAGACAGCTGTTATAATCATGGCTGAGAAAGAAGAGGTGTGGTTCACATAAGTCAGAGTTTGCTGTTGAGTCTTGGAACCATTTCAGCAAAGTGTCTGTAATGACTCAGTGACTCATCCACTTGAACACAACCCTATTTTTCTGAGGCCAAATTACAAGATGCTTATGAGATTTTTACAACACACTTAAATTCAGTTTTACTGAAAGTGTATTGTCCTGTCCTGTCTCTGATGATTTGGTTTTACACTCTCTTCAATCCTCCCGAGCAGGAGCTGCAGCAGAAGGAGCAGCAGTGGAGGAGGAGGTGTGAGGAGCTGCAGACCCAGGTGCAACAGCTGCAGGAGGACAGGGAGGAGCTGCATAGCCAACTGAAGGGCAGCCATGCTCAGGAAGGTATATCAATATTACTGCAGTAAAAATGAGTCAACACTAGTGAAAATTTGTATTTGCGAATTTGTATCTACAAAATTACTACACAAAGGAGTTCCAAAACACTCTACATCCTGTTTATAATCCTCACATGTCTTTTAAACTCCGCTCCAAAGGTGCAGATTTTACGACACAAACTTTTCTTAAAGCGTGAGGATTGTTTTCCATATATGAGAGCTAAGTGGACTGAATAAAAACTGGAAATGATTTTCAGGATGTCTCTCAATTGTAATAATATGTTAATGATTTATGAGTATGGATATATCAAATACTGTAGTGGAATTATACACTGGAAAGAGCAGGGAAACACAATGTAATTTTTCCAAACAGAACCAGATCTGATCCGAGTGCCCTGCCCAGTCCCAGGGCTGTCGTTAGATGTTCTCTAAGTACACAAATTACCCTCAGGGCCATTTGGTTATGTAGTTTTCTTTCTTCAGTCCAGGAATGCAAATTTATGTAAAAGCGCCTGCCGTGAAAAATCATTTCAACCAATTACAGTACAAATTCAAAGCAGCGGGTTAACAGTCACTGAAAGCAGTCATACCGGTCCACGCAGTATTTGTAGTACAGTTATTTTGCGCAGTGACACAGGTTTTAGACTCACAGGATGCCTGTGCTTACCCTGCAAATATCAGGAACACGCCCCAACACAGAGGTCTAATACATTTCAGCATTTTGTAATGTGAGCCAGAAGCTGGAGTCGCTATGCTTGACTCTTGTTTTCTTGTCCTGACAGGCAAAACATTCTCTCTTAATACTTTTATGATTTGTTTGACAAGAGGTCATTTGGCAGATGAATGTGATGGTTTATATGTGATGAATGTGAAAGATGTCTTGCTGCCATGCTTCACTCACATGAGGCAAAGTTCAGACAAGTTGATTACTTCAGTTTATGTTGAGGAATTTAGTCTTAAGTAACTACAGAATATAATTTAAAAGACACACCCAATTTTTCCCCGTAGGCTCAGTTTATCCAGACCATAACAAAACATGTCGCCATGAATAGTATCTAGTTGTGCGATAGCTTCAGTTTTATTTGCCCAGGTTTTAAGATATCTACGTCAGAGACCTCTACTTCAACTTCAGCACAATGAAGCTGAATGGAAGTCATCTCTGGTATGTTTGCGTAAAAATGTAAAACACTACAGTAGAATATGTTTCACAAGTGTAAAAATAGTCACCTGAACTGGTTGAAGAAGTTGTTGAATTTTCCAGATGCTTTCATGGATGTTAGCTCTGCAAACACAATTCTGTCTTCTGTTTACTCTACTATCTCAAAATCTGCATACAAAAACTTCAACAGCAAATGTTCTTTGCAAAAGCTGTTAGAAATCTCTTTTGTAGTTTGGGTGAAATTAACCTTTAATGAACCTGAGGTTTTGATTTAATTTGAATTCATGTCCAGGTTCATAAATTAACTTTGACAATTGTTGTTAAATCCACTCAGAAGCAAAATAATATGCACGTTTTTCAGCGTAGAAATGGTAGAAAGATGGAAGCGATAACATCCTCCTTTCTTTTTCCCCTCATCAAGTCATCACTCAACTCTCTGTGTTTTCCCATAGTTGGTTTATCACATGATAGATTATACAGCACCACAGATCAGTAAAGTGACTCTGTAAGCCATAAATTCACTATGATATAACATTATAACAACAGCTACTCGATACCTGAATTGAGGATCTACATTCTATATTTATGACAATAACCAGTGTGATAATCATTGCAAAAATAAAATGGTTTCTGTGTGTGTGTGTGTGTGTGTGTGTGTGTGTGTGTGTGTGTCAGATCGTGTCCAGCGTCAGGAGCGAGAGGTAATGCTGAAGCTGAAGCAGGTGGTCGACAAGCAGAGAGATGAACTGAGGGCTAAAGTCCAGGAGATAACCACCATCTCCAAAGAGGTGGAGGCGGTAAGGAGACAGAGACGCACATCTATGACGATCCTTTAGTCCGTGCAGTGTGCACTGTGCACACACACAGACACTGTAAAGACTCATTAAAGACCTAACATTGATAGACAAGTTGCAACTCATTTTTCTCAGAGAAACATTTGTCACTGAACTGATGAGACACTCTGCAGCTGGTGGACACTTCATTTGCAGACTGGAGAGAGAAGCAGAGATAGAGAGCTGTCATCTCTGCTGGTGTGCATGACACCTATAGCACGTGGACACACAAACACTATTATGAGGCTAATTACTGTGGGTACAAAGGTCTCCCTCCTCTAAGGCATGTTGACCCCTCCCACAGAAACAATAGTGTGTTTTGTATTACTTTATTATAGGTTTTGTAATACTTGCACATGTATTCCTCTGGGTGTCCATTTAAATTCACACAGTCGTGCATTACATGTGTCATCAAAGGAAAGGTTACATCAGATAAACCACACTAGTGAACTCACTGGAAGACGGGAAGAGTGTCAGCTATCAGGGAACGAGTGCAGAGATTATCAACCTAGTTGCAAAGTGAGGATTAAGCTGCACTTCAGATAAGTCTGGCCAGAGTCACACAGCTACCAAACTATTCTTGTATGTGGGTTTGCACGTGTCTGTATGTATGTCAAGGCACACATAACACATGATTTTTATAGCAGCCATAACTGCGTTTGTATTTGCTCAGAAAACAACTCATGGTTTCTCTGTTTACTCTAATGGATGCCTAGAATAGTTTCATCCTTAAAAATGAATGCTGCACTTGTCCTGATATTTCGTGGCCACATTCCTGTTCCTCTTCCTCCCACTTAACTTTTGGTCCAAATCTGATGCACGGACACATTTTCACCCCACTGTTCTGTGGCTGTTGCTACTGGTTCTTGCTTGTTTGTTTGACTTTGAACTTGTTTAGTAGGTTAATTTTTAGACTTCATATATATATATATATATATATATATATATATATATATATATATATATATATATATGTGTGTATTTGTCCAGCTCCAGGAGCAGCTGGACCGCTTCATGAAGATGAACGCAGAGCTGCGACACAAGCAGAATGTGCTGCAGGCTCAACTCAAGAGCACTGTGGAGAGGAAGGCCGACATGGAGGCCGATCTGAAGGAGAAGAGCAAAGAGATAGAAAACCTGCAGGCACAGCTGGACAGCGCCAACAGCAACAGCCCTGTACGCTTGTTAAGTTTCTCTCACTTTTATGTGCAGTGAAACACCTCATAGTGTAGTCTGATTGTCACATGCACAGTATGTAACTGTATGTAGTAAATAAATAGCATTTTGTAGTAACTGCCTCTATGCGGTCAGCTCAAAAGTTGACCATTATGTGTCATACTTACGTATATACGTATGTCTGGTGATTTGGATGAGTCTGATGACCCTCTGTTCTCCCATCAGTCCAGTCCAAGTCAAAAACCCAGTGAGTCGATAAAGAAGTCGACAGGTGACCAGAAGGATCCCGATCAGCCGTGCTTCACCAAGAAGGAGGTGCGTGACATCATCTTCGAGAGGAATGAGCTCAAAACCAACCTGTTCCTGGTGCAGGAGGAGCTCAACTACTATCAGAGGTGGGTTGACAGTGTGTGTGTGTTGTTTTGCTACCAGTTTGGCTGAACAGGTTCTTAAGTTACACATTTTAGTGAAGACAGGCCAGATGCAGACACACCAATTGTTGTCTGTCTGTGGGCAGTTTCTTTTCATTGATAAATAAAGTTCTCACAAGTTTTTAAGCTCCAAGTCTTGTGATGAAACTGTCAATGTCTGCAGGGAGATCCTGAACGAGGAGCGGTGTCCAGGCTTCCTCTTAGAAGCTGTCCGCTCAGCCATCAAGAAAAGGAGAAAGCTCATTAAGGCCAAGATGCTTGGAATTTCTGTGAACGACTGCAGCAGCAGGTCTGTCTTTCACACACACAAGACACACGTTCATCACATCCAGAAGTAACGGGACCGTTTATTCACAGTTTTTGCTGTTGTGTTGTTTTTTTTTTCTCCAGTGACGAGGAGGACAGGAGTTCTCTGTTTGACCAGACAGAAGTAGACGGCGCACAAGTAGATGGCACTGACAAAGCAGCTGAGTCACGCATTCGAAACCTGTGAGCACAACCTGTAGCCTCACTACACAACAGGCCACTGATGACGCTGTTTGCTCTGTACATTTTTTATTTATTTTTTTAAAGTATATTTTTGGGGCTTTTATTGCCTTTTTAATTGATAGTGCAGTCGAGAGAGAGACAGGAAATGGGGAGGCAGAGAGTGGGGGAATGACACGCAGGAAAGGGCCGTCCGACGCAGGCCTCAACATGGGGCGGCAGCTCTACCCAGTGAGCTAAACGCCGCCCCTGCTCCGTACATTTTATATACAATTTATGTGTAAAATATTGCCACAGCTGATTGGTCACAAGGAATTTGAAATTCTGGCTCATACTGCAACCACTGATGATCCGCTCATGTGAAAAACCCAGAGAGAACAAAGCCCTTCATAGTTGTACTGGCCATTGGGAACGCCAGTGTGTGTGTCATTAGACAAAAGGTTATCTCCAATGTATGAGTCAACAAGCAACAGAACACACAAATGCTATGCACAGAATTGTACACACACATTACAGTGTGTTTCCCTTCAGAGCTAATTAGGTAGAAAAGTAAATAAATGCATTCACGTCTCAACACCAACTAAATAGAATTAAAGAGGACGCTCATGTTCATGTGTTTACCCTTAAATGAAGAGATAGTCTTCCTAGAAATGTGCTTATCTTCAGAATGAGGACGTTAACCACTTTCAGGAAAGAAAGATGGGGAACTGGAGTTACTGGAAGACCTACTCCAGTCTACCCAGTATCATTTGTAAAGTAAGAAGGGAAGTCTGTTGACGGAGAATTTGATTAAATGAGGAATGTGTGTCGTTGCAAACAGGAAGATGCATCATGAGTCTTCTTGGCTTTACAATCTAATATACCTCATTCAGGTAGAGGGATTAATTACAGCACTGTCACTTATGCTACGGAATATTTTTTAGCCCCAAATTTCAGGGACACAAGTAGAGATGAGAGATGAGTTATACCGCAGGATGATGAAACACTAAATGCTGTTGTCTGTGTCATCATCTGTGAATCAAAGCATTGGCTTCATCTCTGTCTGCTGACGCTGTCCCCATCCTGGGATCGTCTGCAATCCTGCTCTATATTTAGCTGTAATCCCAGAGTGCAGATCTGACCTCATGCCTGTTTTTTCTACTCTAACAGCTTTGGCTTCCTGACGCGGTCAGGCAGCGGCCGGAGCCCCACCCACATGAGCAGCTCCGCCTCCAGCTGGGAGATCATCGGAGACTCAGAGGCCACGGATGAGGGACAGAAGCGGCCGGCTTCTTGAGACCGGTACTGACCTATAATCCTCAGAGTTTGTCTTCATTGTTTGTTCTGAAGCAAACATCTTTTTTTTTTCCTGTCACAACTTCTCCCTGACCTTGTGGCAGAAAATCTCAGTTACAAGGTTAGGAGGTCATTTGAATTTTAAAAGAAAGCACCACATGGAAGTGAGGAGAGAGAATGTGTGAATGTTTCTGAACTATTTTATTTCGACCACAATTACTTTCATTTCCCCATGTTAAACCCCCTCATTTTCCATAGAACCTATATATAAGAGGAACACTGTCTAACTTCAGTGTAAACAGCACAGTGTACCACAGTATTAAGAGACACCTCTTAACTCACCTCAACAGAGATGCTTCCTTTTGTATGAATACAAATGTTATATTTTTCTTCAGTGTAGTGAAGGTTTTATTGTCTGTATGTTATGAAAATGGGGATTATTATGCCTAGATATTTATATAAACAATCAAAAATATTTTTTAACATAGACCAAAGACTTACTGTAACAAAGGTACATATTTTGAAATCAAACTACCAGTATACAGTCAAATAATATGGAGTATGGTATATAAAGTTCACCTCTGCTCCACAAGAGGGCATTGGTTCCAATTAACATTTTACCACCAAAATGATGATTTTTTACCTCAGTCTGGACATAGCCATGTCTCTTCTTGTGTATTTGTGATTTTAAGCACTTTCATGCTCAAGGATAAAGAAAAGTTGCAGTCACAGTATCAGACTCTTCCACATTTTAATGAGCCTTAACTAGTTAAAAATATATTCTCTTCATTTTTTAAGTCATCAGCTGTTGCACAGTGCCAAAGCATTTGGCAGGTGTGTATCTGATGTTGGTGCCATAAGTGTGTATATATACTGACACGTGTTGCGGCTGCTGTAGTAGCCTCCGCAGATTGGTTACTTTACTTTTAAAGGAAGCTATTTGCTTCCTTGTGGAAACGAGAAGCGGTGTGTGTGGGCATTTGTTTTCTCTGTTCAGTGTTAGCTGACAAGTGAATATAAAGTATCTGACCATGTTCCCTCTAAAAGTCTGACCGCAGCACTGCTCTGACAGAACAGTGTTGTATTCACTGTTAGACAATCATTAATGAACCTCAAATCAAACCATGTTTTCCTGAATTCCTGTCTTCGCTATCTATTTTTCTAAGAATGTTTTTATTGGAAAGTTTTATGCTGACAAAAATACATTGAAGACATCAGTTGCCATGTGAGTGAACTTTTGTGAAAATGTGCAAAAACAATTCAAAATGTGGATTTTCTGTGATACTGCAATATCAAAAGTCAATAAAATCCATTGAACACAGACACAGAAAACTAGTCTCAGTGCATTTTTTCGCCATGAGTCGGGAAAGAAATAGGACAATGCTAGTAGATTCAGAAATGATATTGCCCACCACATATTGTTGGTGAATTTCTTTTTTCTTACAGGAGTTCTTGAGCGATAACGTGATCTTCTTGTACCAACGTTTATGACTTATAAGGTGGAGCGACAACTTTCTGGAAGACTCAACAATAGATTCTGGGAAAAAGGTGAACATCAGGGGTGTGTGTGTGTGTGTTTTCGTGCCCTTGTCAGTGTGTGCGGCGAGTTTTGTGTGTTAGTGTTCGACCATCTTTAAAAAGCCCTGCGTCTGGCTGAATAGAAGGAAGTGGCTCTGACTTCCCCAGGAAATGAGAAGAGGAAAGCCGGGGGCTTCGACCTCTCTGCCTGCGCTGGAGCCACAAGACGACTCACAGGAGAGAGAGAGGGGGAGAGGGGGTGGGGGGCAGTAGGGAAGGGTGGAGAGTAGGAGAGATACTGCCTCTCATTGTGCTGCTTTCTGACTGGAAGGAGAATAGGTTGAGGGGGAAAGAAATCGGGATTGGACTGGACATAAAGACAGAAAGATATTTGACCCCAGGTTTTGGTCGTGGACCGGTGTGGAGATGAAGTTTCTCTTCAGAGCTCTGAGTGCTCTGCTGTGCTGCTTGTTGTCCTCCTCACACACACTGGATCTTGCCGGGACGAACGTCTGCCGCAGCCTCAGGTACACTTCAACCTCACCTTTACTCACACCTGTTGAAAACAGCCAGGATATCAATACTATTCCTGTGACTCCTTTGTCTGAATAGAAGCTCATCTTCTACATCTTAATGTTTTCATTGTTTTCCCTGGCCTTGTAAGTGTTTGTAGATGTTTTTTCTTAATTAGACACCACAGTTGTTAAGATTCATATTTGTCAAACTGATTGAATTGTTTTCTGTATATCCAGGGACCCGTACACGCTTGTCTGTTGCACAGGATGGCTTCAGGAGGGAAAAGAGTGCACGATACGTAAGTTCAACTATTTTAGGGGTACAACTGTTGGATTCACTGCCCCCATTCTGGCTTCGCTTTCACTGTGTCACATCCACTTGTTTGTCCTATGTGTGTGTAGCTGTGTGTGAGGGCGAGCAGGCCTGCCAGAAGGATGAGATCTGTGTGTATCCTGGAGTGTGTCGCTGTCAACCTGGCTACTATGGAGCTCACTGCACAACACGTGAGTAACAATAGACAACAGGCTGCCCTAAATCCACCAGTTGTGTTGTGTAAATGAGGCAATTAAGGATCTAGTAAGTTGGAGCCAATGTTACATTTTTACCCTGAGCCTGTTAGTTACATGCTGCATTATGTGACTCACTGATTATTCATTCATCTGGACCGGTCGTATGGGAAGCTGGAGCTTATCTCAGCTCACTTAGGGGCGAGAGGTGGGGTACACCCGGTCAGTCACAGGGCTAAACAGACAACCATTCACACCTACGGGCAAGTTAGGGTTGCCAATTTACTTAACCTGCATGTCTTTGGTCTGTGGGAGGAAGCCAGAGCACTCAGAGACACTCACTGATTACTTTTCTTTAAATATGCACAAATATTAATACTAAACCACAATGACATGAGTCACTGCTGCGAAATTACTATACAGGTCATTTCCTCTATGAAACCAGTGGAGTAAAGAAGTATTCAGACCTTAAATTGACATAAAATGACATAAACTACAATATAAATATATATATTTATATATAAATCCTGTGTAAATGAATTAATAGTTCGTGCTATCAACTTACTTTACTCAAAGGAGGAAATGGTTTTTAACGCTATGTGTACCATCAGGAATTTAAGTCCAGTGGTTTCCAGTCAAGGGGTCGTGCACTTTCAAGATAAATTTGAGCGTGTGTTATGTGATTAATGGGAGAGGAAAGAAGAAAAAACAACTCTGCTGCGAGTTATCAGTTCTGTTTTTTAAATAGCTTAATTATACATCTTTTGTCACACAGCTTTGAAAGACAACCCAATTGTTAACTTTGGATTTGAAATTCTTCATTTACAATTCAACTATCTGAAATGAAAAAAACAGTGTTAATCTTAAGCAATACTCAAAAGTACCTCGAAAATCGACCTGAAGTGCAGAACTTGTGTAAATATAGTTAGTTTGATTCTGTGTGTATGCTCTGTGTTTGATTCAAGTATTCTGTATCTATCTTAAATCCAAAATTGTATATAGTATAAGCATATTTTTTGCACTACAATCTTTATATTTTATTTTATTGCTACTTTTTTACAATTTTTGTGTCTGCACCTGACACCATGTTAAGTTCCTTGTGACCTTTACTGCTCTTGGCAAAAACATTTCTGATTCTGATTCTGTGTGTGATTGGTTTCAGGCTGTCCTCCTGACTTCTGGGGCTCAGACTGTCGTAAAGTGTGTCGGTGCCACCCACACGGCCAGTGTGACCCCATCACTGGCGAGTGCACCTGCAACCAGAACCGCTGGGGTCCGCTGTGCCAGTACACCTGCAAGTGCGGGCACCACGGCCAGTGCCACCCTGTCCACGGGAACTGCACCTGCAACATCGGCTGGTGGACGCCAACCTGCTCCAAACCGTGCCAGTGCGGCAGTGGGGGCTCTCTGGGCCCCGACTGCGACCAGCTAACGGGCCGGTGCCGGTGTCGAACAGGGCACTGGGCACCCAAATGTAACGCCCGTTGCAGCTGCTACATGTCAACGTGTAATCAGCTGACTGGTGTGTGTGAGTGCACGGAGGGCTGGTGGGGGTCCGGCTGCGACCGCCGATGTAACTGTGACCAACAACACAGCACCTGTAACCAAACCGACGGGCAGTGCCTGTGCCAGCTGGGGTACCAGGGTTTGTTCTGTAACCAACCCTGTGAACCTGGGAGGTACGGCAGTGGGTGCACAATGAGGTAAGTGTGTGTGGAGTCAGGATGGGGTAAAAAAAATAGTTTTACACCTGTGTGTTTCCATGTTTTACATAGTTTTCTCTCCTGTCTATAGTTGTGGTTACTGTAAAGACAACCAGGTTTGCTCTGCCACCGATGGCGCCTGTGCTGCCTGTGAACCCGGCTGGACCGGTGCACAGTGCGACCGCCCGTGTCCGGCTGGTTATTATGGTGACGGTTGCCAGGAGAAGTGTCCACATTGCAGGGGCAATGAACCCTGTGACCCAAAAACTGGGAGATGTTGGAGGTGTGAGCCTGGATGGACTGGACCCAGGTGTGTATTCATGTTGGATGCACATGCGTGAGGATGTTTGACCATTTGAGGATACATGCCAGACTTTTCATTTCATCATTTCAGACCAGTTGATCACAGCAACCCTAACCCTAATAACAGCAGTAACTAATTTTCTAGCTTTGTATTTTCCAATTAATGTCCAAGAAACTTTCAACATAATTTCCCCACAAATATGTAAATACAGTTTGATACAAATAAATATGGGAGTTGGAGAAGGTGTTATTTACTACAGTTAGTAACCCCTCATTATATTCTAGTTGGTAAGAAGGTTCACAAGTTTAGATCAGAGATTCTCAACCCAGCAATTATAGCTTTTACACAGTATGTCAAAGACAAGGGGGGACTGCCAATCTAATAATTGCTTTATTAAAATATATTAAAATAATATAAATGCCCTTCATTTCTCTCAAATCTCCAGTGATTTTTCTGCATATGAAATGTGTGTCCTTAATGAGCCAAATTACAAGTTTGATTCTTAAAATACCAGCAATGATATTCACCTCTCAGTTATCTGTTGAGTCCCATTCATCAACACATTGTGAAAATAGACTGTTGATTATTTTGTTATTTTTCAACTACATACTGGCTGCCGCAGTGCATTTTACTGCAATAATCAGAAATTTCTTGAATTCAAAAGTTTACTGTCTCCTAAAAATTACTTCACAGCAGTAAAATACGTCCTCATTATTTCTGTCTTTGCTCAACTGCTCCCTGTCACCCAGGTGTGAGGAGGTCTGCGCAGACAGGACGTTCGGAGATGCTTGCAGCTTCCTCTGTAGCCCGTGTTTCCATGGTAACTGCCATCATGTGACAGGAAGATGTGTCTGTGAGCCAGGCTTTCAGGGAGAGAGGTGAGTTTGGGTGGTACAGTTACCGCACACACACACACGCAGACAGAGATATCCAGTGAAATACAGTTACACAGAATCAGCCTCTGTATCCTCATGAAATAAGATTATACCATACAAATGTGTCATTTTTGAAAACAAAATCTGTAAAACTTGATGAAGAAAAACATACATTGAAACCAGCTAACCTCATGTGGAGCTAATTCACAAACTTTTTGGACCTTTGACCTGTAAATTCCTCAGTAGAATAATTTTCATTGCACAAGAAATACAACAAATTTTTTGTTTTGCTCAAGTCAATAGATAGAGAAGCCAAGCATCTAAAAGCAAATAGCTTATTAATGAAGGTAGCTAATTATTTGAGTTTGTTATATCACTAAGTATAAGGTTGTTGTTGTTGTTGTTACAAAGCCATTATTCACTACAATTTAATTTACATGGCTACTTTATTTTATGTTGCCTAACTGTCTCATTGTAATGCAGTTGCAATGATGGATCGGTTCATAAAGTCAAACTCAGGGGACAGAGAGTTTGCAAACAGGACATGTTAAATGTGATGTAATGTTTGGTTTGGTTTCTTAAACCTGGACAAACCAAGAGTACCAATCATTTAAGTAAATAAAACACAGCATCATTGTTGTTGAAATTTAAGGTTAGCAGGATAAAACAGGCAGAGCCTCCTTCTGGTCCCTTTAATTTCCTCTCCATGACACTGCAGTGTTTATAAGTCATTACAGTCTGCTGTATTTTCACTGAGCTCTAAAAAGAGTTGATGACTCATAGTTCATACCCCGGGACTTTTTTTTTCTTTTGCTGTGGTGGTTTAATTACGTGATTCTTTATTTTCTCTTCCAGCTGTAACAGCAGCTGCCCCGCCCTGCAGTTCGGCCTCAACTGTTCCTCTGTCTGTGACTGTGGCGATGAGGTCAGCTGCCATCCAGTCACTGGAGTTTGCCCCAACAGTACGTCCATCCATCCATCCATCCATCCGTCCATCCATCCATCCGTCCATCCATCCATCCGTCCGTCCGTCCGTCCGTCCGTCCGTCCGTCTGTCCGTCCGTCCGTCCATCCATCCATCCATCCATCCATCCATCCATCCATCCATCCATCCATCCATCCGTCCATCATGTCTCTGTGTGTTTCTATCAGGTGGCAGGAGTGCTCTTCTAGCTGGTGTGCTGGTCCCTCTGCTCCTGCTTCTCTTGGCTGTGCTCTGCTGCTGTTTGTGTTGTGGAGGAGCGCCTGCTGATGGCAAAGACCGGTCTGTACCTCACTTACCCACACAACCACACACTGCTTATTTTACTAGCAGCCAAATGCCTACTAGTGTCATGTGATGTGATGTGATGTGATGTGATGTGATGTATGCCCCCCCCCCAGTGAGACCACAACTGGTGGAAATGTATCGGAGCTCCCTGGGACATGTTTGGTCAATAACGACAACCCAGCCGTTAGACACACACACACAGGATCAATTATACAGAGCTGTGGTTTACGATTAGATGACACACATTCAGTAGCTGAGAGGATTAATACCATTAATAAAGCACTTTATCATGTTATTGTGAATGGTTTCTGTATGATGCTATTTTTAAGAATGAATCCTATCTGGGCACACCAGTGGCTCACTCTGTAGAGCGCAGCCCACGTAGGCAATGTCCTAATCACAGTGTTGTCCCTGGTTTGAATCCGACTCACTCATGGCCCTTACTCATCCCCGTCTCTCACCCTGTCCTGTCCTATAAGACGAAAAAAGGGAGAATCCCTGATCATTATAATCATTAGACCATGTTGAACTGTGTGAAATACATTTTGCTCTGAGTATCGCTCCGAAGCAGTATAGGGGACACACCCTATATCGATGTTATTCATCTGTATGGTTCTCTTTCAGTTAAAGTCTTAAATATTTGTATTTTTGTATTATTGTATGTAAGTGTCACACACTTGCTCATATACTGAAATCTCAAACAGTGAATTCAGACCACATAACATCCAGCCAGTCCTGGTGCACAAAACAAAATAGTTTCTAATCGTTTGAATTCATTTGGTTCAACTTAGCAATCAACACAAACTCAACTGTGGCTCTGTATGGTGGTGTGAAACTTTTACCATATAAATGTAAACCTCCTTTCTCCTAGGGTGGCTGTGGCTGAAGGAGGTTTGGCCGTTCGGATGAAATATCACGTCTACAGCGTCTTGGCAAACATCAGCGCTGCTCTCCCCTGCATCTCTAACTGGTCCTCTGGTCTACCTCGTGTCACCGGTGAGGGCAGCACCACACGACAAACTATGTTGTCAATCACTTTGAAATAGCTTTTGTCACAAGAAGTGTGTCCATTCAGGTTGGGTTTTTTTCCTTCACTTTCTGTCAAGGAATGAGTGCACGGATCATGAACTGATACTGTAATAATAACATAACTTGCTGAAGGGCACAGGGATGTGAAATGTCAACATTTAGTCTTTTTGCTCAACCAACACACAACTTTATGTTGCTGTTAATACAGCCTTAACTCTAATCTATTAGATCTTTTATTATGAAATGTCCCCACCTGGCTGTTTTTGATTATTAAAATATCTAAAGGAGGAATCGTTTCATTATTCATACGGTAGCCTACTGCAGAAAACACACATTTCTTTATCTCATTACAAGGACAGACTTTTCTGTCTAAGCTGCAGGGAAATTGAATGTCAGAGATAGTTGTAGAAATCCCTTTTTTGGATTTGATCCACTCTATCTTTTATACTAATTCATCTGTTTTGTTTATTCCAACCACACAGTATCTCACCATGACCCGGAGCTGACCTTCAACCACAGCTTCATTGAGCCTCCGTCCTCTGGCTGGGTGACTGAGGGCTCGTCCTTTGACAGTGACGAGGAGGAGGGAGAGGCTCTCTATTGTGTCCCTCCAAGAGAAGGTAGGAGCAGAGATACTTGTTGCCAAACTTTGCATCGCCCTCTTCTGGCTGTAAGCAGAACCGCTGCTGCAAAACTGGCCTTTTACTTCTTGTTTTAACTTTCCCATTTATGGCTACCGTATGTGTATTTGACAGACATCCCAGCTGTGGCGGGCGGCGAGTTCCAGGAGATGAGCTCAAAGTGTAACATGTTCTTGGACCCATCGGGCTTCAGCAGCGAGGACATCACCTCACCCTTCAACATCCCTCGCACCTCCAGCATCGCCAAGTCCAAGCGGCCGTCCGTGTCTTTCGCAGAGGGAACTCGCTTCAGCCCCAAGGAGCGGCGCGGCTCTGCCCAAGACCCCGGTGCTCTCCCTCGCAACAAACCCAAATCCAGCTGGGGGGGCTTGATGCTCTCTTCCCTCCAAAGCCAAGGAGGTGCAGCGAGGCCCGGGGACGAGGACGCTGCTGAGGGCGAGGAGAGGGAAGACGGAGTGGATGCGCAGGAGACGGACAACCAGGAGTCAAGCTGCGAGGCGGGGGGCCAGGGGACAGACAGACCCTCATCCCGAGCCACGCTGCAAGTCCCCGGAGCAGCAGCAGCAAGAAGACGGACTATGTCCAACACAGCTGCTCATAAAGTTACCCAGCTGCCAACATCTGACTCTGAATCTCAGGCGGGGGGCTTGAATAAAGTGACCACAGTGTACGTGACGGTGGGAAAGGCGGGTCGACCGGTATCAGAGACCAGCTCCGAAGGCCCCGTTCAGGCCATGCTGCGACGGCTCGGCAGCCTGCAGAGACGAGAGCAGGACCCGGCCAAGTCTAAACCCAAGGGAGGGGAAGGAATCTCCAAACCCCCCAGGAGGAAGCTCGGCGCTCGGGCGACCGTGTGGGAGCAGGGGGGGCCGGTCGGAGGGGAGGTCGGCGTCTGCAAGCCCATCAGGAGGAAACACGCTTCCCACGCCGCCTCTGACGCAGCGGGGTCCAGTGACACTCCGCCGTCAGAGGGCGGTGGCACTCCGCAGCGGCCGCTGTCGTCTATTCTGCAGAGCGTGCCAGAGGGGACTTCGGCTGACTCGGGGTCAGATCGAAGGGCTCAGGGCGACTCGGGGCCTGAGTCCAGTCAAGGACAAACTGAGTGCAACTACCTGACTGTGGGACCAGCGGGAGACGCCGTGAGTCTCACAGAAGTCATTGCCAATGAAGGAGCGATGGTGGGCGTGAGAGATGAACCCTGCTACGAAAATGTCATGATTATGCACTCGTAACCTCCGAGTCACCGTGTCGTCAGCAGGTCTGATCTCAGTACAGACCCATATTTATTTCTACGAGCTCATCACTGTTACAGACACAAAAATAGTGACATTTAACAGACTCTTGAATTACTGCTTGAATAACAGCTATGTAAAAGTGCAGCTTACATTATTGATATTCATGCATGCATCACAAAACGACATGGTGCTTTAGCCTGAAGCCTCTCTAAGCCGTATAAATGAAAGGAAAATTACAGAATATCATTTTGTCTGATGAAATGATGATTGTCTTTATTTTTTCCAGTGACACATGTTATGTTAAGTGTATATGTTCAATACAAGTACTGTAATAACTTTGTCTTCCTCTTGACTCAGAAGAAACAAACCGAGCAAGTGAGTAGAGAAACTTCTGGATGCAAAGTCAAGCTCTGTGTGTGTTGTGCGTTACTGTGTGAGCCTCTGAGTTGTTTCAGGAGGACAAGAACAGTCGTTACAGTTGTGAAGAACACATCTGGTCACAGTATGATGACTGTTGTTAATTCCACTGAGCACAGGTTTGTTTTGAGCACAAGGATAAGATTTGCTGCTGTGATAGTGTTTCATTAGTCGTGGATGAAAACACATGTAAGAAGAACAGACAGTGGTACACAGTGAAACTATGACTCACTCTGAGCCAGTACACAGTGCCTCCTGCGATTCATAGTTCATCTCATCATAGTGTTAAATGTTTTATATTTCCACATCACTGTACATAATGTGCACATTTAATAATGAGACAATTAACATTTTGGTTTCTGTAGATATGTGATTTTTAAACTTTTTTATTCCTGCTTTTGAATGGATACAATGTAATAAACTTCTTAATTATTATGACACTGGAAACAGAAATGACACGCTGTGAATCCATAAAACATAAAACCTTATAACTGCTGTAAATAAACAGTTTTAAAAACCAAAACATGGCCTACTGTTGTGTTTAATGAAGTAGGTCAACTGATGTTAAGAACAGATTAGATACTGCAGTGTTCAGAAGACTAACCGGCTGAACTTTGACCGCTGTGAGCCGCGTGTTGACTTTCACTGATCTCCAATGTTTGCTGTCATCGATGAGCAGCTAGTTATGTGTTATACTGAACATTTCTGACACACTTTTCAAAGCCAACATGGCCTGTTAGAGTGAAAGTGAATCATGTTATACACAAATTTAGTCATATAACTTGATATTAGAACACCTAAAATATTCAAGGCTACTTCTTCTCGGCTCCGGTGGGGTCTGAACAGCCGAGCCAGTACCTGGCGATGGACCTGGGGTACGGAGGTACGGCAGGGTCTACTCTCTTGGTGCTGAGGTCCACTCTGTAGTATTTATCTAGAGGACACATAAAAAAGCAGAGTTAGAATATTAATTTTGTTGTTGATGTGATGCAATGTTGTTTTGTTGTTTATTAATCCTTTTGGGATAAAGTAATAGGTATATGTTTTTTAGTGCTGATCATGTCTTCATTGTGAAAATCTTGTCTCATTGAAATAGCTTCTTTTTTTTGCTAGACCATATTGATATTTGTGTATATATTCTTCTTTTCCTTTTCTCTTTCAACATATGGTGATGCAACTAACAAACTGGAATTTCCCCAAGTGATCAATAAAGTATCTATCTATCTATCTATCTATCTATCTATCTATCTATCTATCTATCTATCTATCTATCTATCTATCTATCTATCTATCTATCTATCTATCTATCTATCTATCTATCTATCTATCTATCTATCTTGTGTTGGGTAATTGAAAAAGTAAGACCAGTATTGTGTGTTAGTAAGTAGCAGTGACAAGTAGAAATACTCAAAGAGAGATTGTAAGAAGAAGCTGTGGTTATTGAAAGCATCTGTTTCTTTGTCATGTGGACTAATATGCAGCATGTGCAAGTGGTTATAATAAACCATGTGTGGCGAGACAGAGCAGGGGAAAGTTTGATAAGATTACTGAGCTCCTTCCACCTTTGCCAGCTGCTGTCTACATCAAGAGCTCAATTCAAAGGTTTTCTTTCATTAGCCTGTCTGAGAAAACTGAAACGCATTCTTGTGGTTAAACGGGTCCGTTCTACCGGTCCGACCACCTGGCAGACGTAGCGGGGATCGCTGTGAGGCCATTCAACCTCTATAGTGTGTACATGACATGTATTTATTTTATTTACAGCACTGCTCCATTTCATAGATTATCTCTGCACCTCTGACTAAATGAATATTTTCCAATGGCTAATAAAGTGTAATTGGGTTTGATTTGATTACAGGTCCCATGAGGCTCTGATAGGCCAGCTGCAATTGCTCATGGGATATGTTGTTGCCAGCTTATCACGTCCTGTTCCTATTCTATGATTCATCAAATAAAAGATGTTACCTCCTTTAAAGAAGTAGACGGTCTGAATGGGCAGACCGGTCCGCCTCTCCAAGAGTGGCCTGTCACCTCTGGGGTCATAGTTGCCTCTGTTGTTGCCCCTGTTGTTGCCTCTGTTGTTGCCGTTGTAGCGATCTCTCCTTCTGTCCTGGTCCCAGTCTTGATCCCACCCCCTGTCCCAGTCTCGTCCAAGCCTCTCCTCTATCTCCATCCTCCTCTCTGCCAGCTTCAGACCCATCTCCATCCCCCTCTCTGCAAAGCCCTGACCCATGTTCATGCCTTGCTCCGCCATGGAGCCCCAGAAGGGTGAGCGGCTTTGCCTCCTCCGCCCCCACTGCTGTCCATACTGCTGGTACCACGGTTGACCCCACGGCTGATCGGGCCCGTAGTCAGTGCGACGTGGAGGCGACCTCGGGGGAGTGACGTAGATTCTGCCTGCCATGGCAGCATTTAGTGGAGATCTGAGGCCCTTCCAGTCTTTGTTAATGAAGTGGTGTTTGTCATGATGCTGAGGCACTGAACAAGATGGGATAAAAACATTAAGTTATACACATGAAACCTGCTCCCACATCAAACAATAAAGACTCAACTGATGACAACACAACTCACAGTCAGGGAGGAGGTCTCTGAAAAACCTTTCATAGTTGTTGTAGTAAACGTCTGTGTAGTGCCTGAACATTGTGGGTGGAGACGTCTCGGACATGGTGATACACTCCTCATGAGACGGCTGGTGCAAAAACTCATACATGTAGTACTGATCCCCTGGAGAAACACAAGATGCAACATTAAAAATCATTCAATACAACGTGTATTATTTTATAGTAACTGAATTTATTGGGTCTGGCCACACCTTTGAAAAAATAGACTCTCTCTTTTCCATGGTGACCAGGGGAAGGAAGAGCAAACGCTGCGTCCACATGATCAGGGATCTTGTCAAAGCCCACGCTGATGTCACGAGGATAGTCCTCGTCCATTTCGCCGTTATCAAACCTCCAGTACCTGTTCCCCTGTTAAAAAATGTTAGATTTTTTTCCCATCACAACCCAGTTGACAGATAATACTAATACAAAATCGTTTTCTGCGTTCCCCACCTTGAACATGTAGGTCTTCCCCTGACAGTTGACACGGGTGAACGCAGCATCAATTGGCCCACTGATCCCCCACACGTCCTTAATGAGCTTTGGATACCCAGGAAGTACCGACTTCTGGCCCAGTTCAAAGAAGTAGTCCCCTGGAAACAACAAGCTCATGACCATGTTCTCCAAAACTGAAAGGTTAGAGGGGCTGCGTTGCCAGTCACTCACCTCTGAAGGCATATATAGAGCCATTCTTCAGCTGCATGAAAGAGTCAAATGGCCTCCCACTGCAGACCTCAGCGTCAGGGTCGGGAGGTTCAGTGGTGGGAGCTTCAGTGGTGGGAGCTGTTGTGACAGCAGCAGTGGTCGTCTCAGCTGCTGTATCCATCTCAGGTGGTTCAGCCGTGGTGGGGTCGCTCTGTGTAGGGGGAACCGTGGGTGGCTCCTGTCTGAAAGGGACTCTCTGAAATATGGTGTCAGACAGCCGTGGGGGTTTGGCCATCTCTAGAGTAGAGTCTGGACGTTGCGGTGGTCTCTGACCGAAGTCTGGGACGGGCTCCGGTGTGGCCCTCTGCTGCCGATCCACAGGGGTGAGAGACTGTGCTGAACGGCGGGGGGACTGAGTGGCACCTTCAAACACCTCATCGTAATCCTCATCCTCTGCAAACTCAAACGTGTCTCCACGAGCTGGGAGGGGAGAAATGTGATAGTAGTGTGACCATCCCTCGCTGCACCATTTTGACTGATGATGACTGTAATTTTCAATAGGTGAGCGCAGGGGGTTTCTTACTGATCATGCCACAGGTCACCTCAAAGTCAGAGCAGCAGCTCTTGTAATACTTGCACATGGAGTCACACTGGCAGCTCCTCTGAGAGTCAAAGCCATTCTGACAGCGATCCATGCAGGACTCTTAAGATGACAGAGTTAAGAGAGTGGATTTTCTCTATCTGACCAACTGATCTTCCTCATTTGGATAGTAAAATTAAAGTTGGATTTAACTGATCAGAGCTGACAGTTGCTAAGCTAACACTCTTTCTTTGTATAGACTATTTAATTCCTGATTATCTTATCATGTTTGTGTTAATTATCTATAATGGGTTCTAAAGCAAAAAGCTAATCAATCAATAAATAACAAATTAATAATAATCACATTTTCTAATTGACAACTGTTTAGATTAAACCAGACATTTGATGATTTTATGTTCTGGTCTTGTGTGTTGGGCATTTTTCACTATTTTCACACATTTTATATGCTAAAGAATTAACTGGTTAAAATTGACTATTACTATTACTCAAAATGAATGTGTATGCATTTGTGTACTATAAAAAGGAAACAAAGTTAGTACCACAGAGAGTTTGGATCACACTGACATCTCAAGGTTGAACAAATGAATAACGGGATTAAAATATATATGTTGTTAATGTTAAGTACTTTATCTAACTAACAGTAATGCATCTGTAGCTCCAGAACACACACTGTTTCCCTGCGTCAAATCAGGACACAGTACACAGTACACAGGGACATAGACACACCTTATCAAGTCTAACAGATGAACAGTCAGCCACACCCTAACATCACATACTGTGTAGTTTAAAATGTATTTTTAAATGTTTTACTTACCCTCTGCAGCAAAAGCCCCAGCGAGCAGAGCGAGCAGCAAGACAGCCCGCAGCCTCATGTTGCCTCTGCTCTGTGACGGGACAGAATGAAAATGTAATGATGGACTGTGTGCTCCCAATCATTGGAAACATGAGTCAGTCACCCCACTCGCTTGTTTACTTTAACCTTATTTGCAAATCTCTTTCTACTCATAAACAGAGACACACAGCAGGAAAGAGATCGATAGGAAACAAAAGTTTAAACCATGTGATCGTCCGTTGACCTCTGACCACTTCACCTTTGAACTTTTACTGAAAAATGCAGGCCTACATCCTTCTTACTAAATTTACATCTGTTTTTAAAAGTAAGGAGGACAATATTCTCCCATCCTCAAAAGAAGCTACAGCCCACAACACAATACCTTCACTATGACCAGGACACAGTGATACTTGATGCTTTTTTGGTAGTTTCAGCAAAAATAACCATTGCATTATTGTTAGAGATTTACTGTATCAATAATACCCTTACTGGGTTCATAATAACTACATTCATTTTCTTTAACAGAGTGCAAACTCATCATTTAATTAGAGTTGTAGGACTAAAATTTTGTTGTTGATATTTTTTTTTAAATTGTTGTGAATACAGAAAATCCCGATTGGCTATATCGACCCATCTAAATGTAACAGTTCAGATAATTGTTGCAGTTAAATCAGTGATTACACTTTGCACAGTGCATCAGAACTGGTTGTTTTGAATACATCATTGTTGCCATATATTTGTTCTTTCCATTTGTCTTTTTGTTTTGTACTTATCAATGTATATTTAATTTCCAATCCATCCATACTATTGCCCCATATACTATATTGATCCAACCTTTGCTGTTTTCCTAATGCTGTGAATTTCCCTTATGTGCCTGTGAATTAATAGGTTTCTAGCAGCCATATTCTTGACATGTATTTAAACAACTTAAACAACAAATAAATGAATATATATATAAAAATACTGATCTTTACATGTACAGTGGCAAAAATAAGTATTTGATCCCCTGCTGAATTTGTGAGTTTGCTCCCCCACAAAGAAATTCACAGTTCGTAGTTTTTATGGTAAATTTATTTTAACAGAGAGAGAGAGAGAGAGAGAGAGAGAGAGAGAGAGAGAGAGAGAGAGAGAGAGAGAGAGAGAATATCAACAAAACATCCAGAAACAATATCATCACATAGATGTTATAAATTATTTTACATTTGATCAAGTGAAATAAGGACAGAAATCAGCAGGGGACCAAATACTTGTTTTTCCCCACTGTACACACAGCACATTTCGAGAAACAAAGGAGGTGCGACCAGTGTTTTATCTCCAGTTCCTCCAGCAGGGGGCGGTGGTGGTGACACACACATCCATCCTCTCATCCGACGGTGATGCAGGGAGGAGAGGAGAGGAGAGGAGAGAGGAGGGGGTGCTTATTTTCTTCTACATCACCGGCAGTTTTCGTAGCCGGTGGGCGGTGCAGACCTCCAACCCCCTGAACATCCAGTCTGCGGACACCGACCCACAGATGCGGTAGATGAAGCAGCTGAGCAAGGGAGCGGCTGTGTCACATTTATTATCTTTGCCGAGAAAAAGAGCGTAGATGCAGTGGAAGGAAAATAGAAACAGCTTGGGATGAACGGGCCTTCTTTGTCTGCAAATGTATGAATGCAAGAGGAGAAGCAGACAAAAGTTGTCATTCTTCTCCGGAGGACGAGTGGGATTTGTGCGCTGAGTTCTCGCCCCTTTAAGTAGGCTACACTCATCCACAGTGATGCTATAATAGGTAGGCTACCGGTCGTTGGGATGAAGGAGGCAACACAGCAGCTGTGAGGGGAGGAGGACTGTGCGTAAACACCATCTAACCTGCTCAGGATCTGCTTATGAGTCTTCGTGGGCCCCGAGCCAAGGATGACATCCAGTGGGAGATGATGCAATGTGGTGAAAACTGTCACTTTTGATTTACAGCTCAGGCCTTTTGACTGGACGCATCTGTGGGAGTCGCCTGTGTTTACAAGACCGGATGTTAAGTGACAGGATCGCTGTCACTGTCAGGCCTTTGTAAACAAACACACTGCAGCACTGAAGGCCAGCGGACATCCACACTTGTCTGTGCCGGTAGATGATCTTTTCTCTGACGCTCTTCCTGTGGAGGCTTTATCGACATTTCTCCATCATCATGTTCAGCTCTGAGAGGCTAACAGTCCCGGATTATGCCAGCTGGCGGCAGAGAGGGAGGAGCGGATCTGGATCTGGATCTGGATCAGGATCAGGACCAGACCCCAGAGCAGTCTCTCCGGGAATCAATGCCGACGTTAAGGCGGTGTTGGACACCTCGCTCCCCCCGCTGCGCTCCGCCATTAGGAGGCTGAAGACAGCCAAAGAAACCAGTGAGTCGGAGGAGACCCGCAAGGCCATCGCGGAGATCTTCCAGCTGGTGGAGGAGGCCTGGGTTTTGCCCACTGTGGGTCGTCAAGTGGCCGAGGAGATCTGCAACAGGATCCGGCTGGATGGAGGCCTGGAGCTGCTGCTTCAGCTCCAGGAGACACCTGCTGTGGAGATCACATACGAGTCTGCTAAACTGCTGGAGCAGATCCTGATCTCAGACAACAGGTAGGCTACAGAGTGCACAAGGGCGGACAAAATGACATGGAAACTTAAACACTACAACAGAATACAACAACACTGCAATGAAAATCAATTAGGCCTACTGGATATTTTAATGATCAATTGATATGATGTTAGCCAGTTATTTTGTTGTACACATGAATATATAAATTCAAATTATTTTGAATTGTCTTATTGTTTCTGCATGCTGACTTTTTGTAATGTTTGTGTCTGCACCTGACACTTGCTCTTGGCAATAAAAACATTTCTGATTCTTATATGTCCAAGCACAACAACACACCTCATTTTAAAATTTTAAATTGTGTTTTGGCCCTTTTGCGTTAGTATCATATCATTTTAAAAATATGTATTGCACTCAAATTATGTAGCACAGTATTTAACCTATGTCTAGGTTGCTCCCTTTGCACTAGTGTATATTCTTGTTTTAGACATTGTAGGATATATTTTATCATATACTTCCTCTTTGTATCCTATTTATCTTCCTTGCACTTTTCCCTTTGGAGCATCCTGGCAGAAGAATTTCCTTTGGGATTAATAAAGTCATGTCTGTCTGTCTGTCTGTCTGTCTGTCTGTCTATCTATCTATCTATCTATCTATCTATCTATCTATCTATCTATCTATCTATCTATCTATCTATCTATCTATCTGTTTGTTTTCCCCTTATTTATTGATAATCTTTAGCATAGAATAGAACTTTATCAATCCTTTGCAGGAAATGATTGTGTCACAGCAGCTCCATTAGAATAGTAATAATAAAAAAACCCAGATACGATAATTTGGAGGATAAAATCACTTAGGCTAGCAATAATATTAAGGACACAGTAACAAAATCTGTTTCCAATTTTGAGGAGACATAAAAAAATGTCTGTCACTCTACCTACAAGATTATAGAAGTACATTTTTGTCTTCATTATGTCTACATTTCCATTGGCAGAGATTATGTAGCACGTATGGGTCTAGGGGTCGTCCTCAACCTGACCCGACAGCAGGAAGACGCCCAGCTGGCTCGCAGTGTCTCTGGGATCCTGGAGCACATGTTCAAACACACCGAGGAGACGTCGGTCCACCTCATCACTAACGGCGCCCTGGATGCCCTCCTCTTCTGGTGCCGGGGCACAGATCCCACTGTGCTGCGACACTGCGCTGTGGCCCTGGCCAACTGTGCCATGTATGGAGGCCATCACTGCCAGAGGTGGATGATTGAGAAACAGGCAGCCGAGTGGCTTTTCCCCCTGGCTTTTTCCAAAGAGGATGAACTCATTCGGTTCCACGCCTGCCTGGCCGTGACTGTGTTGGCTGCGAACAGAGAAATTGAGAAGGAGGTGGTGAAATCTGGGACCTTGGAGCTGGTGGAGCCGTTCATTGCGTCTTTGGACCCAGATGACTTTGCCCGCAGTTTATTGGACAGTGCAGACAGCATGCAGGGAAGGACAGCATCCGATCTGCAGCACCTCTTGCCATTACTGGATGGCACAAGAGTGGAGGGAAAGTGCATCGCAGCCTTTTACCTTTGCGTCGAGGCCAGCATCAAGTCTCGCCAGCGCAACACCAAGGTACAATCCCTGTCCAACTTATATAGAGCTCAGAAGTATAAGCAGTGCTGTATGGTAGCTTTATTTTCACTGAGTTTTCCTTTGTCCTCTGTCTCAAGATATTTCAAGAGATTGGAGCGGTGCAGAGCCTTAAAAAAATCGCCATGTACTCCAGTAATGGCACGGCCTGTGCCCTTGCAAAGCGGGCGCTGAGCATGATGGGAGAGGAAGTGCCAAAACGTATCCTGTCATGCGTTCCCAACTGGAAAACCTTTGAGGTGCAGAGGTGGCTGCAGCAGGTTGGTTTCAGCAGCTACTGCGACCGTTTCCAGGTGGGTAAAATACCCGAGTCATGATGAATCATGAGCAGCCATTCCTCTAAAACTTCACTTTAATAGATTGTCTGATATTTTTATTTTCCTTATTATATAGGAGCTGCAGGTGGATGGAGACCTCCTGCTGAACATCACAGACCAGGATCTGATCAGTGATCTGGGCATGACTACAACTCTCACCCGAAAAAGGCAAGTGGGTAAAAAAAAAAAAACCTTCAACGCAAGGGTTTCAGCAAAAGCAAAAAAAAAGCTCTCATACATCATTTCAATTGGACTCTCCAGGTTTCTGAGAGACCTGCGTGTGTTGAAAACATACGCCAACTACTCCACGTGTGACCCGAACAACATGGCTGACTGGCTGGCTGAGGTCGACCCTCGTTTCCGTCAGTACACCTATGGTCTGGTCCAGTCAGGGGTGGATCGCAACTGTGTGCAGAACCTCACCGATGTGCAGCTCCTGCAGGACTGCAGCGTAGACAACGGAGTCCACAGGGCTAAGATCCTGTCTGCCAGCCGCAGGCCTCTGAGACCCTGCCACACAGACGCCCAGCCTTCAGGACCCGACGTCTTCATAAGCTACCGTCGAACCACTGGCTCTCAACTGGCAAGGTAAGAACTGGAACAGAATTACTACAAGAGGAGATGAAGCACAAGTCCCAGGCATGAAGGTAAAAATAAAGTTTGTGTCTTTATTCTTTTGTTTTCTCTTTTCTTCTTGAAGCCTTCTGAAGGTGCACCTGCAGGTTCGAGGATACAGCGTCTTCATCGATGTGGAGAAACTAGAGGCCGGTAAATTTGAGGACAAACTGATTCAGAGTGTACAGCGGGCACGTAACTTCATCCTGGTTCTGTCCGCAAACGCGCTGGACAAGTGCATGGGCGACACTGCCATGAAAGACTGGGTGCATAAGGTGAGAGGTTTTCCATTCTCTAAAAGGAGGGAGGGACTTCATGCTGAAATGTCAGGTCTCGCTTTGGCTAAGATTTAAAATGGTCATGGTCTTGATTCAAGAATTTGGGCTAATCGTATACCTCTTTCTCTATCAATTAAATTCTCTATTACCTACTCCTAGCTACTGTTAGCTTTACATAATTGTGGTTTCTTTTCCTAGCAACAATGTCTGCAAAAATCACTGCTATTGTTTGAAGAATGCCTGAAAAATTAAAAGCACATGTAGAATTTTATCATGAGCTCACATTAATATTCCCAAGAACAACTGTTAGATGAATTTATAGTGAAGTATCAAAATGGAAATCAAGTAATCAGATGCTGTTTTTTTTTTTACTTAATTTTTCAAATAAATTATTCTGTTTATATATTATATCTGTTCATTTACACATTTTTGCAGCTCACAGGCTCAAATAAATGATTGTTTATCTTGCAGGAGATAGTCACGGCCCTGGCCTGTAAGAAGAACATAGTTCCTGTCACAGATAATTTTATGTGGCCGGACCCCATGTCTCTGCCAGAGGACATGAGAGCAATACTCAACTTCAATGGTATCAAGTGAGTAACAGTGTTCACCACATGGCTCCGTGGGGGGAAATCTGTATCGCTCCAGGGTGGTTGTGTGTCTTCGCGCAAACATTATTAATTTTTCAGAGCCTAACATCTTTTTCCATTAATATTTTATCAATACATGGGGTAACCATTTATTGTCTGACTGTGACAAGTAACAAGCAGATTTGTAAAATATCCTTCTTCTTACACAGATGGTCCCATGAATATCAGGAGGCCACCATCGAGAAGATCCTTCGCTTTCTAAAAGGGCACCAAGACCTACTTGATGGTCCAAATGCCTCCAAAGGGGAGAAAAAGAAATGTGACGCAAGCAAAGTTTAAACTCAGCTATATTAACTTTTAATGATGCCAAATTCCACATGGCCTAAGGTGAACTGGCCGGCAGCTTCCCCTGCTCCGCCCCATTGCCCCAATGCACGTGAAGGGAATTTGATTATGTTTGGATGACATGCTCACATTAAAAAAATTGTATAAACTACTAGACCTAATGCTATATATTGGAAATGGGATTTTAAAAAGGGAGTTGAATTGTATGTATTGAACTCTAAGCCTTTAATGTTAGTATCCGCACACTGCTGTGTTTATGTGTAATCAGGTACAATATACGCCTTTTTACTCTCAGGAAAAGAACTGTGTAGATCAGCCGCCACCGGCATCCAGCAAAAACATCAATAGCAAAGGCCTCTACTAACACTTCAGTCATCATGAATTACATATGCATTCATCTTTTATTTATATACAAAACAATCACAGAACCAAAGCAGGCCTCTCTCTATTTTAATTATAATTGTGCTGTCTTTTTTTTGTTTCGGTTGTGATAAACTAGAAACCTTTCCCAGCACTGAATTGGTTTCCTGATTCCTGGAGACATACTGTACAAAAAAACTACATACTGTATAACTGAGCACCTAATTTAACCAAGTATAGATGAAATGATTGTGCCGACAATGGAAAACATGCATATAGTATTAAAGATTTCCTTCCTTCTGTAAAGTGGGTAAAACAATTATCTTTGAACGTACATTAACTTACAACGCTCAAAAATTCACTGGTACCTCCTGTAAAATGTTAACTATTAAATGCGTGTCTTGTTGGCTGCTGTTGCAACATAGTGCAAACATTAAACTATGATTTAATAATGTTGACTTGAGGTTTTATTTACAAGTGTTAAGTCTGTTTAGTAATTATTTATCCGTCTTGAAACTGGTATGTCAGTAGAAACATCTGAATAGGACAAGTAGAGAGAAAAACAACTTTCAGCAATGTGATAACACTGAGGCTTGTGAAAATAACAGTTGCAAATAATGTCTTCCAGCTATGTACGTAAAGCTGCAAGAAAAAAGACATCCTGCTTTGATGATACCGACATAAATCTCAGATTAAATATGTCAAATATTTCAAATTAACCAAAGCACTCATCTGGATTTTAATTGCATTACTATAGCCTAAATGCAAAAGCTGTTGTGTAGGGATTTTATCTGAGTTTACCTTACTGTTGTTTTCCTCCAATATTTTTTATCATTGTGTGTTTCTAACCTCCTTGTGAAACAAACATGATTTTGTTTGTTTAAAACATGATACAAAATAAAATGCTTTGCCGAAATTTGACAGTGAAATTCTTTATTTGAAGTTGACTTAATTACATGTAGCATGTAATCAGACACAAATTCATGATCTTTAAAAAAATATGATACAAAATAATCCATCTTTATTCCAATAAATAAAATTATTGTCACTTATAATATTGCATTGGTTTTGACAACGCCACAGGTCAGTTTGATCGCATAGGACAGCCTTTGATCACATGCTTCAACTGAACTGCTGTCCAGTGTCAAAAATAATCTTCATGCAGATCAATTCACAGCAGTTTGGTTAATGCTTCACTTAACCTTGTAACTTCCCTTTGTGAGTTTTAAAGCTGATTTGGCAGCTCTTGTTTCCTCAATGTGCAACAAGGACGTGACCCCTGCGTGCATGTTGGCTGTGGGCCTGTGCTCAGGGACTATCCAGTGTTGTTTGTGGTAGTGGTGGGTAGGGGGACTCTTCAGGGAGTTTGGACTGTGCTATCTGTTTTATAGGAAAAAGAGGGAGGGAGGGAGGAAGGGAGGGAGGTGTAAGTAATCCCTGCTTGCTGTGGCAGTTATGCCCTCTCTGCTGTGGAGCACTGTTACTGGGTTTAAATATGAACTATCTGCCTACTCATGGATATTTTGGTAATGACTTTGTTTGAGAGGTTTTATGGACCATTTCTAACATGTCAGGCGTGGCTAACACTCGGCTCAAATTAGCAAAAAAAGACGATCTGCAAGTAAAGTTACTAATGCCACAGAATAAAAATATTAATCAAAATTTGACACAACTAAAAGTACAAAAATAATAGCATCAAAAATACAGTACCAAACATAGAACTGCTCATTCTGCAGAACAAACTGTTTCAGAATAATGTTACATTATTAAAATGTAATAACTGGAGTGCAGTTAAATTACTTGATATACTAAGTAACTTGTGAATTTCTCCCCCAGGGCTCAATAAAATCTTATCTTAACCTATAATAAAAATACATCATAATTTATTTCTAGATTATATTTACCTTGGCCAATGAGGTCATGTTTTCATATATCTGCTTGTTTATCAGCAGAATCGTGCAAAAAGTACTGGACCCATGTGGGCCAACATTATTGATTAAGTATTGTGTTAACAAGCCAACAGAATGTGTTAGTGTACCGCACTTCACACCGATTTCAAGCAGGCTTGGAGTA
Source organism: Trachurus trachurus (assembly GCF_905171665.1). Classification (NCBI taxonomy): domain Eukaryota; kingdom Metazoa; phylum Chordata; class Actinopteri; order Carangiformes; family Carangidae; genus Trachurus; species Trachurus trachurus. The sequence goes on along the minus strand of NC_139892.1, from coordinate 21,399,436 downwards.
CACTGGAAAAGTACCAAGTATAATCAAAGCAGTGACTTGTACACAAAATACAGCTGATTTCTGAATCTAAATAAATTGTGCACAATGCTGAAACCGTGGAAAAAACAAAAACGTGGAAAATGAAAATAGGTATAAGATGTCAGGAAAAACCTCACCTACTGATCCCTAACTGTCATTAAACGCCACACCCGTGTCAGGCGTTCTGAAATGTTACATCAACCTCAGATGACACATTTGGCTGCAGGCTTGCCCGACATGTTTGTGTATAACTGAGGATGTCCTCTTTTAGTCAACATCTAAAAAAAGCAGTGTGATATTTAACAGTTGAAAGTAAAGAAATCAAAAGTGAAATGTAAGGAACATCCTTCGCTGCTGAAAATGTAAATCACATCTAGAATCTAGAAAGCACGTCTAGAATCTTGTTCATAACATCATTGCCATAAATGTCACAATGAAATAAGTGAACACTATGGTGAGTTGACAAAACCCCCAGTGTCCAGCATTTACTGAAGATGAAAGAGGTTGTTTTTTCCACTAATGTCAGTCAGGAGGCTGATTCTTCATTCTTTGGTCTTAATCACTTTGGTGTGACCTGTTAGATGAACGTCATGATTGTTCCCGCTAACAGACACACACCATTGTCTCTGCATCAGAGCTGCTCACCTCACACACTGACACCAAGATGAACTTCAACTCTGTGAAATGTTTCTGCCCTTTGGATTTCTTCAGGTCAGGATGCTGTGGCATCTCTGTGGTCTCTCCTCTGGTCTATACATTGCAGAGTCCTAGAACAACAAACATTAAAAAAAGTGAATATTTTACTCTATTTTTGTGTGTGAAAAGATTAGAATAGATTTTAGATTTAGGTTTTCCGCTTTTTCCCACAGAATGCACCATTAAAAACCAAGAGAATAAAAAGTCAATGAGACAAGAGCAGATTTACCCAATTATTCCAGCGGGGATGAAGAGGATAATGGCAGCAAAAAGGAAGGGAAAGCCCTTCATGAAGTGCAGCGTGGCTGGGTAGAGCGAGTTAAAGACACCACTTCCTGCCAGAAAACACAAGCTCTCCACACAGGCGACAGAGGCGAACAGGGCACCTGGAGAAAAACACACATGCTCAATTATGTATTCAACCTGCAGGACACAAAGCTGTCTCTCCTCACAAAAGGACACGTGTTTCAATTAAAACACTATTGCTGCATTTTAACATCTTCAAATCACCACTTCTAATAATGTTTCATGTTTTGAACACGTAGAGTTTTTGCACATGATCTGTCACTGACCTTGCTCTGATGGGTCGACCAACTTTGAAAGCTTTGACCTGAGCACAGGCGTCGTAGCCATGAAGAGAAAACACAGACCATAACCTGGTGACCGACAAGGTAACACACCTTTACTGACAACAACAGGTCAGTTCAGTTGTTAAAAATGTTTCTGTCAAACAATCAAGAGCAACACTTCCAGAAGCAACACAACATGCCGTTATGTTTGTATTTGTTCTGTACTGAAGTGGTTTGTGTATTACTATACAACCGAAACCCTCAATTCATTGCAAATGTAAACTTTGTGCACAATGTTAATTAGTCCCAAGGACAAAGAGCAGAGACATTTCTTCACAGAGCCTATAGCTCAGAGGACAGGTGGAGTGGCAACAGACTAAAACTGACGCCTTGTTCAGTCTGTCACTTGCTGTGCTGTTCTCGTGACAGCATCTGTCTGACAGCGTGAGATCATTTTCACCTAAGGCTTAACGGAGTTACGCTAGGAATACTGCAAGGTCATAAAAAATTTAAGCTCAGTACAAATTGTAATTTTACTGCGAGGCGTGACAGAGGAAATAATTATACACGCAACACGATGTCTCATAAAGGATGTTTGTTTTTCACAAGGTGTATGCAAAACATTTTGCGGTTATCATCTCACTCCGGAGTTTCTCACCTGTGAACATGAGTTGAGTGGTGTTAGCGACAGAGAAGACCACCAGTCCAGTCATATTGGAGGCCAGGCCCACCAGAGCCACCCAGGAGTCCTCCAGGCAGCGCTGCATGATCTTCAACCCGAGTAGACTGCTCAGGTAGGCCAGGTGCTGAGCTGCTGATCCGTAGCCAATGAGGGCCGGCCCCCAGCACAGCGGCGAGCTCAGCTCATACAACACATACAGCTCCCTGCTGCCCGAGTGTACACTTACCACCAGAAAGAAACACAGTGTGTAAAGCCACAGCTTGCATCTGTGAAGTCTTCCACCAGCCTCACTGCTGCTGCCTCCCGTTGAGTAGAGGTGCCAGACGGCCTTGTGGTGGCGAATGGTAAGCAGCTTTGCACTCGGGTCTGGCAGGACGGACTCTCGAACAAAGAGGTAGGCGTACAGAGCCGCGGCCAAGTTGGTGGCAAGGACCAGCCAGAACGGGTTGATGTATCTATTAACAGACATAAACATGGTTGTAAAAGTTAGAGAAGATTTAGAGTCTGAGCAAAGACGAGTTGTGCAAAAAAAGATGCTTCTCTCTTCTATCTTTACCCTTGTGCACGCCGCCACTGCCCTCCGATAATGCTGGCCAGCATCCCCGACAGACCCAGACAGGCCTCCAGCACGGCCACCCTGAAGGTGCGGGACTTTCTGTCGCTGACATCAGCCACGTAGGCGAAGCAGCCTGCAAGGATGGCATTGAAGTCACCTGAAAGGCCACTCAGCAACCTGCCCACTAGAAAGTAGACCACGGGCAGCTTCAGGTACATCACCACGAGGTAAACCACCGCTTGCAGAGCCAGGCCGAGGTTGGGGAGGATGAGGACGGGCCTGCGTCCTGCAAGGTCGCTCCAGGAGCCCAGGAAAGGCACCACCAGCAGGCCGACAGAGAAGCCTGCGAGGCTGATGTACAGGTTCCAGTGGGCTGTCAAGGTTTCCACCTCCTGACAAAAACACATACACCACCAGTCAAAAGTCTGGACACATGCAGCTTCTCATGTTTTTTTCTTAGTTTATTCTTTATTACCTTCTACATTGTAGATTCAAACTGAAGACATCAAAACTATGAAGGAACACATATGGGGTTATGTAGTCAACTAAAATGTGTTACACAAAGCAGATTATGTTTTAGATTTTAGATTTGTTCGAAGTAGCCACCTTTTGCTTTGATGCCAGCTTTATACACACTTGTATTCCTGTCATCAAGCTTCATGAGGTCGTCACCTCACCTGGAGCGGTTTTCCAACAGTCTTGAATGAATTCCCAGAGATGCTTGGCACTTGTTGGATGTGTTACCTTCACTCTGCGCTCCAACTCATCCCAATCCATCTCAATCAATCGGGTTTAGGTTAGGTGACAGATAACGCTTTTGTTTTAATGGAAACTTTTGTGTTTACTGAATAATTCAATGTGTGCCCCTTCATAGCTTTAATGTTGAACATATGAATTTACAATGTAGATTAGAAAGTTATAAAAAATAAAAATAAAGAAAGACCACTGAATAAGAAGGTGTGTCCAAACTTTTGACTGGTAGGCTACTGTACATCATTCTGATAAGGGAGTTACAAAACAAAAAAGGCCATGACATTGATTTTCCAACCCATCACAACAGGTCTAGGGAGGCTGGATGAAAAACCACAACACCTATGTCAAATCTAGACTGGCTGAGGAGGGGACTGACAAAATAAATAAATATTTGGTATTCAAACTTTTGGAAACTAAAAAAGGGTAACAATGTGACACTGATTTTCCTCTCATTCACCCGACAGGTGTGGCCAACAGCTGCACTAGCCTTCTCCAGCTGCACTGTGCACGGTTACAGCCGTTGACCGACCGCCGTTACCTTCTGAACGGGGTCCGGTGTGACGGAGCTGTTGCCGCCGCACTCCGACGGCTTGGTGCCGTTGTAGCCGAGGTCCTCGCTGATACGGTCCCACAGGTACTGCGTGGACAGGGGCGCCTGCAGGGCCAGGGAAAACATGGAGAGAAACAACACCGGCTCCACGGACACCGGTGGGAGCACGGAGCGCGTGGCTGTGACGACGTGGGCGGCCTCGTCTTCCTTGAGGCCGCGCGGGTCCGACGGTTGTTCGGCCGTTGCTGCGGCGGCACCGAGCACATCACCGGGGAGGATGGCTGCGGTGTCCGACTCGTCGTCCATGTCGAACTGGGTCAACTGTAAACATGCACAGCGTCAACGTTACTAATAACTCTGCTGCTTTCTGTTACGTGTTTAGTTAGTTACGCCGCTGCCGGTGTTTCTGTTTGGCGTTAAAGACAAGAGGAGCTTGACGCCGTCAACTTATCAGTCAGTCAGCTCAGCGAAGTGAAGGAAGCGAGCGACACTCAAAACACATGAATGCTGCGTTCGAGACAACTCGGAACTGGGAATCTCCCAGTTGAAAACTCAGATTTCCGACTTCAAAGCGTTCGACTTTGCATTCAAAATGCTTCACACAAAGAATTAAAATATTACAATGGACAAAAAACAATTAAAAAAGAATAAGCATTAAAAATAAAAGTAAAACAGATTAAAAATCGAAGAGAAATAACAACATGACACGTTTTTAATGAATTTAATTGATGTTTTACCATTGACGGTGTGGTTCTGCGTGGGTGCAGCAGATTGCATTCTCGGGTAAAGCCGGGTTGTTGTTTTTTTTTCTCCGACTTTCCCGAGTGGGAGCTTTGCCGACGTGAGCACTTTTAATAAGTAAGAGGTCAGAAAGATCCGAGGTCCGAGTTGTCTCGAACGCAGCAAAAGTGTGGAGTCAGCATCGCCACGTGGACAAAGAGGTGAACTGCACTTACGTTTTGTGACTACATCTTAATCCTCCTTTATCCTTGATCCCCACAGTCATATCTATTTTAAATCCTGGCCAGGGGAGGAGATGGTCGGCCCCTCTTATTAAATTACATTCACCATTATGTATCATCCTTGTTGTTGATTGCAGTAGCCTTCTTTTTTTCTTCTTTATTGAACATGTCAAGAGTAAAAACAAAACAAACAAAATAACAAAAATAAAAACAATGAATAAATGTCATTATCTCTAAAGAAGGTGCCTGTCATGTTCAAAAGGGGTAAGAAGAAGTTAAAAAACTTATCTGCTCCTACCTCCTTCTGCTATTCATATAATAGGCTACAAAAAAAAAAAAAAAACCTTATGAAAAACAGTCATAGTAAAATATATATTCCAGATAATTTGTACAGTCCATAAAATAAAGAACAAAGAACAAAAGCACTAGTCCATCTCATCGGAACTCAGTATTTTGTTTCTAAATAATCTCTATTAATAATAATAATCTCTATTATTAAGCCATGTGTTACAATGTGTGTCTGTCTTTCCTTGTGTAGTTGCAAAATTAAATTGCCCTTTGGGACTCAAATTAAGTTGAAGTTGATTAAGCTATGATGTATGTTAAAACATTACTGTTATCAACCCTCAGATCTTATTGAAGGTGTTCGTTGTTTGTTATGTAACACACAGTGTAGAAATAGAGGACAGTGTCCAAGTCTTGTTTATTGTACAAAATATAGAAGTTGTTGTAAATGAGTGAATTGTAATCATATTGCAACTGTCTTCAATTGTGTAGTGTAACCAGTCTATTATTCATGAGGAAGTCCTTGTTATTGTAACTGCTAATGTAAGCACACCTTAGTATTGTTCAGGTTACTTGGACAGACAGCAACAACAGAGCAATGTTGAAAATGAAAACAAAGACCAGTCACTTCAAGAGGTTGGCAAAAGTTTTGTTTTGTCTCGAATGCTTTGAATGTTGTTGTCACATTTGCTTTCATGCCTGACTTGTCGTAGTAATAATCCTATTTAGCCCGATTAAATCATTCATGAAGTTGTGTGTGAACCTTACTGAAAGCTTTCGTGATACATTTGAAACTGTAGCACTGTGAGCATCAGGCACCAGGTGTTTTAACTGTACTGAAGCCTGTGTAGCCTACTCACTTTATAAACACATCTTAAAAGCCTTAAATAAAAAACAAAACTTTTGGACAATCAGCTTTCTCAATTAAAGTAATAGGGAGGTGGAATTTCATACCCACAAACATAAGAGACTCAGGAAGCCTTGCAGAATTTAAGTCCAGCCTAAAGCTCTGGCTAAAAGCGGCACAAAAGTGTAACCACCAATGATTGACTAGCATGTATTCACTGTATTTGTCAAACATAAAAATAGGAAGTGAAGAGTTCCAGTCCTTGAACTCGCGTGTTCGTTTGATGAAGTACGCAGGAGACGTTCAGTTACAAAATTTTCCAAAATTTATTGCTAACAGAATCAACTAGAAAAAGAGATTGTGTACAGAGCTCCGGACCAGACTAAGTTCCCTGATTACATACAGCAGCAGCACCAGTTCACGAAGTCTGATGCTGTCTCCTGTCCCTGTCCGGTTTTATAGTTACTGATTACACAAATGCAAGATATGATGTAATTGATGTAATGTGCATCCTCATTGGCTGGAGTCCATACGCCATGACCTCGTGTCTGACCCCAATCTCATGCTTGGTGCTAATCAGCTGTTGATAGCTCCTATTAAACAAGGGACAAGAGAAAGAGAAAAAGACAAGACACACAACCCCCGCCAGCTGACTATCACAGTTACACTAGGTACGAAGACCAGATATCCCAATTGTTTATCAAACAACCAGTACACTCAGTCCCTGTGTGTATCTGCTACTTCCCCTGTCATGTGTATGTCATTCTCTGGGCTGTAAGAGCAAAACACAGTAATTACGCCAATTATAGTAAAGTTGATTACATGCTTCATTATTAAACTGATTGTCACAAGCTTATCATATGTCTAAGGCAAATGTCAATATCCCAAACATTATAGCAATATACGATTTTGGGGTAAATATCACAACAATCCCCCTTTTGATCTCAGACTTTTCTGAGATCAACAAAACATGCCCTGTCACTCTGTAAACACCGTCACCATCTTGACCTCCTCCTCTCGTTCCCCCTCCCCCAGAAGTGGCATCTGGTAGGGAGGAGGAGGGACGTGTTTCCCCTCCATGGTGGCAGTGATGAGGCGGACACAGAGAAAACGAATACCGGGGACACAACAATACCCACCCAAAATCAACATACCTCTTGACGGCAATCAGAGAGGGGATAACGGAGATCACCAAGTTTCGCCATTTACCAAACCCAAATATGTCAGTGAATGGATTGTTAATGCCTGGCTGTGGCTGTTAGCCAGCAACCACATGTTTTTTCAGTATAATCAGTAACCAATATCCTTACCTGTTAATTTGGCCAAGTCAATTTCAATAACCTTGTGTGTTTCTATTTCTGCCTCGGGTGACTGAGGTGCGGGTGTGGTTGTGATTTCAATTGGTTCTGGTGTCAGCATATTAACTTTGATCAGTCCCATTGTGTCGGTGCCGGATTGATCCACCCCCAGTGCTAAATACACCCAATTTTGTCTGCGTGCCCACAGTGAGTCAATAGTTTAGTTCGATGCCCCCCATACTAGTGTAAGCCGGTGTCCTGTGGATTCTTACCCTTCTGATTGGTGTATTCTCGTCCTGGTCGAACCTGTACCTGGTCTCCGTGATCACCCCCTTTTCGTCCCGCCGTCTCCCATAACAAAAAAAGGTAAAACGATTAAATAGCAATGCATGTAAAACCCAAAACATATCCCACTTCTCTGTCCCCATCTTGTAATTATATATTTAACTTCATCAAACCCAAATATAGTAAAACCTAGAGAAGAAAGAAACATCTCAACTCAGATGTTGTAGGAGGCCTTTGACAGTGAAAATTAAGTGTTTTCAAAAATGTTAGGAACATTCTGTAATATTGCAACAATTACAAAACACAAGCTCTATATAAAATCTAGGGAAGATCGTCCACACTAATAATAATGTTCTTGTCAATGTAATAAACACAAAAAATTATGTGAGGCATTCTACTAGCTTAGATTTAGTCCACTAATGCCTGCTTTTCTCCGAGTGACCTTCTCCGCCTGAGAGGCCCTAATCTGCAGTTCTGCTATCTCTGCTGTAGTCAAAACTGGAGGAGTAGAATCGTGGGTTAGTGAGGCACCAAACATCTCATGAGACAATGGCAGCCGTGTCCGCTCGTGCATTCTCTAGAGAGATGGGATCAGTGTTGTTAGTGTGAGCTTCACATTTACCCCCAGCAATTTGTTTAGGTAACAAAATGGCGTCCAAGAGAGCAGCAACCAGCACATGATGGTGGACATCAGAAACCACACCCCAAGTGTATCTGCTGTCTGTGCAAATATTGACAGATTTGCCCTCAGCCAGTTTACACGCCTCCGTCAAAGCCACCCACTCAGGTACCTGAGATGAGTGTGAAGATGAAAGAGGTCGTGCAGTGACTGTATCGTGCAGTGTTGTGGTGGCAAAAACTGCAATATTTTACCCGTCTCTGGATCCCTAGAAGCTGAACCATCAACAAAACATCAAAATCAGCATTCTCAATAGGCAAGTCTCTAAAATTCAGCCTAGGGGAACAAACAGAAGTTATGACTGTCACACCGTTGTGTAGCTCTCCATCCTCAGCTGTTGGCAAAAGATTAGCATGGTTTAAAACAGTACATCACTCGAGTTTTTCTGCTTGAGTGGATCCGAGATACTGCATGTGGGACTATCAAGGTCAAATCGGTGTATCCCACAATGTCACATGATGCCATAACTGCTTTCTCTGCAGCAGCTACAACCCTGAGGCAATGAGGCAGACCTGCATCAGATGAAAAATAAGCCACAGGTTGTTGTTTTCCCCATGATCTTGTAGTGGTCCAAGCGACAGAGTCCTAGTTTTTTAGGCCTTCTCCATGAGCAATTGCTGCTGATGGTGCCTCTACCTCAACATAATGAGCAACCTATTGTCTGCAATAGTTTGTCATGCCCAAAAATGACATTACCTGTTTTTTTGTTTTTGTTTTTTTGTCACTGGTTTAGGAATTTTCTGTATCGCTTCAATTCTTCTGGATGAGAGGGATTTTGCCCTCTGTTGAGATCACATGACCCAGAAACGTGACCTCTTTGGTAACAAACTTGTAATTTGGACAAGCTGATTTTGTGGCCCTGTTCAGCCAGGTGGGTCAAAACAATCAATTTTCTGACCTGTGATAAGCAACATATGTGTTTGTGTGTATTGGTCAGGCGTGTATCTAATGCAACAGACCTAAGTGACAGATTAAAGGACTCTGCAGCTACATCTTTTATCAAGCTAGAGTCACACTATCTGACTTCGTGTTTGATTGGTGTTCCTGCTGTTGTTCTGAACCCTGCTCTCTGCCATTTCCCTAGCTCTACATGCACTGCCCCTGTCACGTACGCTGAGTCTGTGTAGATGTTCACCACCTTACCTGTTGACCATTTCTACTCTCTCCTCACAGCGGTGTGGTGTTCCCTCTCTCATGCTGTCTACCATGTTGATGCCTTCGTGGGTGTATGTTATGTGTGCTGCACTCAGGATCCTGTCTAGTCTGTTCTGTCTCAATGATGTCATAGTGAATGATGCTGAATTTACATATGCTACTATGCTGTGTGTGTCGTCAGAACTGTTAGTGCATGGCCCATGACTATGTGTGCAGTTTTCTTTAGTAGTTTTGCCACTGCTGCCTGCCGCGTGCAAGGTGGGTGTCGCACTTCGGTGGGATCGAGAACAGCGCTAGCGTACATCAGCACCTGTCTATTTCCCCCTTTTTTCTGGAAAAGCCCCCCGTCCACGGTTTGTGCTTTTACAGAAAACATCCAGGAAGAAAGGTTCGGCATAATCTGGGATGGCAAGGTCAGCAGCTTGCGATAGACTTTGTTTAAGAAGGATGAAAGCCGACTCCACCTCCATCGTCCAAGTCAAGGGGGCCGTGAGATTGCACATGCCCTGGCCATTGACTAGAGTGTGAAGTGGAGCGGTGAGGTCACAGAACTGAGGGACAAAATGTCTGCTGAAACCAGCCAAACCCAGAAACGACAGCATCTCTTTCACATTGTGTGGTCGCGAATGTTATAGGATGGATGAGCGGTGTGCGCCGGAGACGGAGGTGCCCTGTGTGGAGATAACTCTGCCCAAGAATGTGACCGACTGCCTGCAACTTTTTTCCGAGAGACCTTGAAACCTGTGTGTCGTGTACCTAAGCTTTGACCTTTGATAGGTAAAGGAAAACACGTCTCTCAAACTATCGTGAAGTGGAAGACAGAAAAATGCATTAGCCAAATCGATACAGAAGAACCATTTATGTTGTGGGGTGAGCGAACACATGGCGGTGTAGGGGTTAGGAACAGGGACTGTTGGGGTTTCCTAGACAAATAACTAAGTCCAGTTGCTTTCGATTTAACCTCCTTTGAAATACTATGACCTGGGCAAATGAGAATATGCACCGGCTTGGTGGTGGTGATGCTGTTGATTTGTCTGAGGTCATGTGCCATGCGATATTTGCCTGTGTCTTTCTTTTCTACAGGTAGGATTGGTGTGTTCCACCTGGAGTTGGACGGTTCTAACACGCCAGCTGTGAGCAGACCTTCTATGGTATCCAACATGCCTGACTCAGCGTCAGCTTTGTGTGGGTATTGTGACTGCCATATGTGCTGTGTTGCCTTGTGTTGGAAGGTAACCGGTGCCGCGCTCGCACAGAACCCCACGTCAGTGGGTCCTTGGGACCATAAGTCGGGCGGGAGAAGTGCAAGCATGTTCTCCGCCAGCTCATGGTCGTTTTTTTCGCGACCGTGGAACCTCTCAATTTGCCCATGTTCAAGAGTTACAACATCCCGAGTAGCATGCACGATTTTGTATGATTTTTTGGACGGCGAATACAGTACCCCGCGTAGTTGTGTCGGTACCCAGTCTAAAGCTGCAACCAAGCGTTTACACATGGGACCGAGATCTTTAGCCTGGTGGTCGGTGTGTACGAGAAGGTGACATGAGGAAGTGCCTCTGTACCCATCTCGTACCACTGTATCTGCTCCGATGTTAACTGTATCGCAGCCGCTACACCTTCGGGACCCATTAGAATAGAATCAGTACCGGTGTGCCAAGTAGCCCCGTGAATGTTTTGATAAAAGGCCTGTTGGTAAACCTCATCACCATCACGATCGTAGAATAGAGTGACATGGTAGGGATCAGCGGGCAGAGCATAGGGGTGCAGGGACTGCAACCAGGGGCGCCACCGGGTAAACAGAGAGAAGATGCCATTGTGTGTACGATGTTCAGCATCAATCAGGCCCCAGTAGATGTCGGCCCATGTGGTGGTGGTTGGAGACTTATCTTCTGCCAACATCATGTGTGAGGTGGTGGACCATGAGGGAATAGAACAGTTCATAGTCTTTAGATAGGGAGGCAGGGTGCATTTCAAAAACAATGGTGGAGTACCTTGCGCTGGTGTCCACCAAAAAGGGCATAGTGTCGCCGCCCACTGTCAAGTCCATGTAGTGGTCTGTCAAACCTACATGCTCAAGCGTTCTTGGGCCCCGTCAATGTTGAGGGTACTGGCCAGCCGGCGCTGAAGCTGAATTAGGAGCCCGATGCAGGGGCTGACTCGTTCGCTGTTGCTGTTGGGCCAGGCAGCCCCTGGCCCAATGCCCCCTTTGCCCACACAAAAAGCACTCATCGTAACCGGTTCTGTCCCGCTGCCGCATCCGACCTCCTCTTGCTCCCCTATAGCCCCCCCGGCCACCCGCCGAGCCTCCCCGCCAGCCCGCATACCCCCCGGTCGCTGCTACCATCTGTGGGTGTTGATGAGGTTGTATCTCGGTCAGATTGGGTTCAAAGTCTATAGTGTCCCCGACCGCGCCTTGTTGCTGCGTCATCTGTTTTGATTGTTTCTTTTCTGCATTGAACGATTTACGGGCGGAGTCTAATTGAAGCTTTATTAATTGTGTCTGTGCCGTTGTTGCTTCATTCTGTGCGGCTTCAACTATTTTACGATGTTTTTCAAGTGGTGCGCCAAATGCTGCTCCCACCTCGCGTTGTCACAACCGAGCAGGTCTGGATTGTCGTCCATTGCGGATCTAACGCCCTCCGGCATACCTTCCATCACGGCTTTACGAAACAATGACATCTGCAGCTCATTAGAACCTGGATGTGTACCTGCGGCATCTGCCCACTGAGTTTTGCTTCTTACCAGGAATGCTTGGACACTTTCATCATCTTTTATTTTGAAAACTAGGGCGTGCATCGCCCCCTGGGGAACAGGGTACTTTAACCGCAAGGCGGTTCCTATATTGGTTGAATGTTTGGTAAATGGCTCCCCTTGGCCTAAGTTGATTGTTTTAGCCATGGATTCGATCTGATCTACCTCCCACTCCCCCACCTGTCTCCCCATCAGCGCCCTCCAGTCCCCCATAGCCAGTGTGTACCCCATTGTTAGTTGAGCGAATTTTGTCATCCAGGGTCCGCCGCCCTCGGTTGGAGGTGGCATTTGGTCGAGAATACCATTCATATCGGTGAAGGTGAAAGGTTGATACGTTGTTTCACCCCTGCGGTTCTGTATGAGTGGGAGCTGCAGCCCGGCCTTTGGAGGAAGACCTAGACTCCTGAGGGAATAATTCGTGGCCGTTATCTCCACCAGACTTACCTCCTCCTCCACTGCGTTATGGTCTAGGGGATCGAACTGCAACATGGGCTCAAAATCGTTATCAATAGACTGCTCAATGCGGTTTACCGGGATTTTTGTGGTGTCCTTCAGTGGTTCACGATGCACTTTATTTAATTCTCCTTTACATGCTTTGAGTTCGTCCATTATCCCCCCCAACGCCTGGTCTATGGCTCCGCCTATATATTGGGGCACAGGTGGAACTGACGGGTGTTCCCTCTGAATTCTAGAGCCGAATGGTACAACCGTGTGGGCGGGCGGGGCTGTGTTTGTGTATTCGTTGTTACTGACCGCTGCACTGAGTTTTGATTTTGGGGTATGAGATGGTGTACTGGTTGATGGTGTGTGCTCATCCTCAATCCCTGAGCCTGTCTCCTGACCTGCCTGCCTGTTCTTGGCAATCTGATCTAGTCTCAGCGTCTCCATTTGTGTCAGGTCAATTGGTGTTGCTGTGCGTATTTTGGGCGCCTCCACCTGTTCCTGAAATGACAGTAGCTCTCTTCCTGTTTGTGACTTCAATTCTTCGAAGTATTTTTCTCTAAGCTCTTCACTGACCTGTTCTGCTTCGACGATCCCTTTTAGCATCAGAGCTGGCATCTGATAATATGATGGAGGCACGGCTGTGTGTGGCTGGGTTGTCTGTGTGTGTGTATACAATGGTGCAGTCGGGCTGGCAGAGGGGCCTTGGGCCTGCAGCTCTTTATCTCTGATGTTTCCTACTGCTGTCCTTGTTGTGTGTTGTGAGAGAGCGCGACAGGCTAGGGTGAGTTGATGTATCAGTGCTCTTTTCTGATCCTTCCTGTCCCTCTCCCTCTCCCAATTCCTCCTCTGAAATATGTTTGGCTGGTGCTTTTCATGTTCCTCCAAATCTCGCTTTGCTGCTGTCTCTAGCTGGGCAAATAGGACGCACAAACTCTCTGTCTTGCAATCACTGTTCTCTACCAGTAATTCGGCCCACACTGCGTTGCACTGCTCACCCATTGTTTGTCTGTAATGTCCTACATGTCCACTGACTACCTGTTGTTTAATTAACCTCCACTGTTCTTTTAAGGACGGGAGCGTCCCTTCCATCTTGGCTTTTCTGTGTGGCACCCTGTTTTGTCACTGTGTGTGAGTGCGTCACTGTGTTTGCTCTGTGTGTGTGTGTGTGTCACTGTTTTGACTTCTGTGAATCCCAGGTGTGATGTTGTAATTGTTATCAGAGTACAAAATTACAATATTATCCGCAACACCCTTATTTGCTTGTTTGTTTGTTTCTTTTCCACCACCAACAATACTAACACATTCAAACATTAACTTTGCACTGATTTGCACTTAACACACTCTTACTGACACACAATTATCTTAACACATTCAAACATTCACTTTTTACTACTTTCCACTTAACTCACTCTTTAACAACTCAGACGCTTAGTACATTCTGACACACGGTAATACTAACATACAATGATATGGCCACATACACACATTACCAAGGTGTACCTTCCTCTGGGATTTTTGGCCTCGAACCAGGGCCACCAACCCACTTCAGTCTCTCGGATCCTCACTGGATATCTCCAATATGGTATTTCTTACAATGAGTTGAGAATCACAAGCTTAACTTCCATTACGGAGAAAACAAATTAATACACTCTGCAGCAATCGCCCTAGACTACCGCTTCCCGCTTGCTTCTCTGATCCTTTAAATGACCTACTGTGCTCCACTACTCTCTGTCAATAGCGAACACCGGCAATTTCAGGGCTCCAAGCCTCTGGGAGTTCCAACCCGGTGTGGGATTCTTAGTCCCTTCTCTGACGCACCAGACAGACTCCCCGCACCCCGGACTGCCCTCACACACGGGTCTGCGATCACCAGTTACAGTGTCACGTCGCGTGAGCGTCCTTGACAAGCCTAGAGTCCCGGACTCAGTCCAGAGAAATTTAGCAGTCAATTTCTAAGAAAACCTTTAAGCCAAATCCCCTCTGGAGGTCCCAGACGCTCTACAGAGGTCAACAAAAAACCTTGAGTGGTCCCAGACACTCCTCTAAGGTTCGGGAGGTCCCAGACTCTTCCCTAAAATAAAATCAAAGGAACAAATCACCTCGGATGGTCCCAGACACTTTCCAAGGGTTCAGGAGGTCCTACACCCTCCCGAGATAAAACCAAAGAGAACAAATCACCTCGGATGGTCCCAGACACTTTCCGAGTGTTCAGGAGTGAACAATAAAGTATTAAAAAAAAAAAAAAGGAGTGAACCCTCCGAAGACTTAAACCAAAGAGAAAAAAATCAAACTTACCCAGAGGGGTCCCAAACCCTTCCCAGAGACTGGTTACAGCCTCCGCCGTGGTTCACCACGATGTCTTTTCCCAGATACTCCTTTGCTCTACAGACAATGATCCAGACACAAAAGCCAACTGTCAATTTTGTTTTAAATCCAATGTGCAGATGTTTGGTCCAACAGGGATCTGCTTCCCCTTTGTTTAGTCGAGGCCTCGCAGTTGTCCTTGTGCCTGGGTTGTCTGAGTCAAAGAACCCAAAGCTGAGATAAGTCCAATTTCTCCGTTTTTGTTAAAGTCCTGCCTTCATCACGTCGGGGTCACCATTTGAAGAGTTCCAGTCCTTGAACTCGCGTGTTCGTTTGATGAAGTACGCAGGAGACGTTCAGTTACAAAATTTTCCAAAATTTATTGCTAACAGAATCAACTAGAAAAAGAGATTGTGTACAGAGCTCCGGACCAGACTAAGTTCCCTGATTACATACAGCAGCAGCACCAGTTCACGAAGTCTGATGCTGTCTCCTGTCCCTGTCCGGTTTTATAGTTACTGATTACACAAATGCAAGATATGATGTAATTGATGTAATGTGCATCCTCATTGGCTGGAGTCCATACGCCATGACCTCGTGTCTGACCCCAATCTCATGCTTGGTGCTAATCAGCTGTTGATAGCTCCTATTAAACAAGGGACAAGAGAAAGAGAAAAAGACAAGACACACAACCCCCGCCAGCTGACTATCACAGTTACACTAGGTACGAAGACCAGATATCCCAATTGTTTATCAAACAACCAGTACACTCAGTCCCTGTGTGTAACTGCTACTTCCCCTGTCATGTGTATGTCATTCTCTGGGCTGTAAGAGCAAAACACAGTAATTACGCCAATTATAGTAAAGTTGATTACATGCTTCATTATTAAACTGATTGTCACAAGCTTATCATATGTCTAAGGCAAATGTCAATATCCCAAACATTATAGCAATATACGATTTTGGGGTAAATATCACAACAGAAGATAGGATTTTTAAATGATCAACAGTCCATTCAATATTTTTTTGTACATTGTGTGGAGGTATACAGGTTAATTTCACTTCATAGAATATAATTAGAACAATTGTGTGCTTAGATAACATCAGTTTGTAATGCTTTGCTGCCTTGCCCCTGTACAAGATAAGATGAGCAGGTTTTCATTAAACTAAGACTAAAGGTGAAAGAAATTGCCATTTGACCCCAGAAGCAGAAACTGAGAAAAGTATTCCTCACTGTTAGACTTTCAGGTAAAGTCATGTGCTCTTTTCATGACGTCTTTAATTATCATGAGTTGCGTGCCTTCACGTCCTCATCTGGGAAGAACTGTTTCTTGGCCTTGAGCATGTTCATCTCAAACATGAAAAATAAAAGAATAGTATGTTGCACTGCTGAACCTGTAAACTTTGTAAATGCCACATAAAATATTTACAGACTTTAGGATGTAAGGCTCACAGTGGTTTTGAAGAAAAAGGAAAAAATACTTATAAGCTAACCCTAACCCTAAATGCAAATAGCATATTCATTTAAATTTCAAAAAAAAAATGTCATCAGTTTCTTCACAAAATGAAAAATTGGGAGTCTAAAGGGATGCAATTAGATGGTCCATCAGAAAAATGCAGGCAAAAATGTTTGACCTGTACTTTTTTTTGCTGCTTCCAGAAAGAAAACCAGCAAAGTGGTTGAGAAAGAAAGACAAAACAAGAGAAACAACATAGTCATTCCATATGTGTCTGGAGTATCAGAAAAACTCAGGAGGATCTTTAACAAACACCGTATCCCTGTGTATTTCAAACCCAGCAACACACTCAGACAGAGACTGGTACATCCCAAGGACAAAACACCACACACCCACAAAAGCAATCTGGTGTATGCAGTCCAATGCAACAAGGAATGCAAAGACCTCTACATTGGGGAAACAAAGCAACCACTGCATAAACGTATGGCCCAACACAGGAGAGCTAACTCCTCAGGCCTGGACTCTGCTGTCCATTTACATCTCAAGGAGAAAGCCCACTCCTTTGAGGACAGCAATGTCCACATCCTAGACAGAGAGGACAGATGGTTTGAAAGAGGAGTAAAAGAAGCCATCTATGTAAAAGCAGAGAAACCAACCCTCAACAGGGGAGGTGGCCTCAGACACCATCTATCTCCAATTTACAATGCTGCCCTTTCATCCCTTCCCAGGAGATTCAACAATCTAGCCTCAAAGAACAACAACTGTTCACAAGTGGCAAGTGACTCCAACGACTGTCGTTATAACACAATAGGGCACTAACGAAGTCGAAACCAACTTCCATCAAAGGCAGTCCTTTAAACGACTGTCGTTGGCACTTGGAGCACAAAAGGGAACCAGTGACATCATCACCCTTGTGAACGCCCACACAAGAGGTTAAATAGTGAGTCTCCACACCAGATAGTTGGACCAGTCCCAGCCTGGTCAGTTGCGTACATGAACTGATGAAGCCTCTTGGATGAGAGGTGAAACCGTCTTCTTAGACAAAACTAAGTCCAGTTGCTTTCGATTTAACCTCCTTTGAAATACTATGACCTGGAAAAATGAGAATATGCACCGGCTTTTTGACCTGTACATTTTTGCATAGCCTCATTCAGATTTCTCTCTCTGATGCTTTGGCCCACATTTTACTACTAATTAATTGAATGCTTTTTATCATTTCTATTTTGTTTGTATTTCAATTTTCATATTCATACAAGATAGTAAAACAATTAGTTATGGCATGATCTCTGAAAGTATTTTGTGTTAATGTTTTTTTTGTAAAAACTCTTCAATATATATTTTTTTAATCTCTAAAAGGATTATTTACAAATAAAGTTTTTCCCCACACAGTTTCACCCTCAGCTCAGGGTTCTTTCAGATACAGTAACACACTCATTATCACACTTTCTCTCTTATGATACACTTCACACAGTAGGTGGATGATCTGGTTTGTCCACATTTCAACCACTTTCAGCTTTTCTTTGGAAGTACACCACTGTTTTTCTGAGTTAGCTACACCCACATGAGTTATGCACAAGACAGCAGATTGACCTTCCATGCTCCTTCTGCACACTGCTACATCAAGTGCTTGTCCTTGTGAATGTCTTTGTCTAGACGCATTAGCCCTGGATAGGCCTTCTATAGGGGTCACCTTTATTTACTTTACACATCGTGCAGTCAATGCAGCTTTCACATCACATCACACTGTCAAGATCAAAAGATTAGTTTTTCCTGACGATTATTGCTTCTGGCTGCTTAGCTAACCCACTTCCCTCTAAACACACAGGAACACACCTTCTACACGTAGACCCCCCACACTCAAAAGTTAATTTGTAATCTTTTTAGTATATAAACTGTGGCCTCAGATGCCGCAGTCTTTTTTCAGACAATTTGTGGGTCATGCAATTGTTGTAAAGGAATGCCACCTGTTCTGCCCCACCTCTACCTCTTTGTTTATTTGAATACTAGTGCTATTATTAATAATAGCAATAACCACCCACAACTTCTGCCTCACCTTCGATAATTGCACTCTGTCTCCCTCCTCACACACCCGCAACCTTGGAATCATCTTGGACAGTAATCTAATCTCATCACCAGGACCGCCTTCTTCCACCTCAAGAACATAGCCCGTCTCCGCCCCTCACTCATATTCTCTGCTGCAGAAACCCTCATCCATGCATTCATCACATCCAGACTGGACTATTGCAACAGCATCCTCTATGGTTCACCATCCAAACTCCTCAATAAACTGCAGGCAACACATCCAGAACTCAGCCGCACGCCTGCTCACCCACGGAATTATTCGGAAGGAAACATCCTCTCACCACCTGTACGGACCAAGCACCGAACCTGGGGGGACAGAGCCTTTTCCATCGCTGCCCCCTCCCTCTGGAACTCACTCCCCAAACCCATCCGTATCTGCACACACCTCCCTACATTCAAGACCATGCTCAAAACTCACCTTTTTAAATTAGCTTTTAATATATAACTTTGTGTGTTTTATACTGTTTTATTGCTATTGAATTTCACTCTGACTTTGCTTTATTTTGATTTTTAAAGTGTAAAGTTTAATAATACTAGTAAATTAGCTTGACCAGAGACACTATTTGTTTGGCACTGGAAGCTGTTTCTCAGCTGAAAAAGATGTGACAGCTGATAAATGTCCTGACAAGACCACCCCAGATCATCTTACTACAATGTCCGTCTTCGACTTAGATTCAATGAAATATCTCATTGTATCTGTCCCTTCCTTTACAAAAACACAGAAAAACATAAAAAAATTGATCTAATAATAGCACTATACAGATTTTTGCTCTACAAAATGCCAGTCATGTCTGACAAGTCATAACATCAACATGAGCAGATAAGTTTCTCAGTGCTGTTGAAGCCAAAGACTAAATAATTTTCAGGCTTTAAGTAAACACAGAAACCAGTGACCCTTCTAAATAAACTCTACACTACAAATGTCCACAGCCAGAAATCTTTTGTGAAGGATGTAGAAATTAAACATTATTAAACCACAGTTTTCATCACAACGGTCCAGTTCACTATGCTTCAAGTATTTTTCCTCACCTTTCAGACAGGTAGACAGTGTAAGTAAAATTACAAAGCTCAATATCAGCCTTGTTATCATTTAGGATAATATAATTATTGCAATAGGAACACACTAAGATCTTATGATATATAATTGCTACTTCTACTGTTGTTGCCACTATTTTAGCTTAACTCAGCAGCCTACTTTCTAGTGTTTAAGCTTAAAATCCAGGAGTAATTTGATTACCACAAGTAAGCAGTCCAAAGACCACAGTGCCTTGAGGGAACATGTAAAATGGAAGTGGTAGGAGAGATTGTAGTGGCAAGTTAATGAAGCAAATCAGGACTGATTTAATCAAGGTGATTTATGATGTCACTCTTCTACTGAAGAGCAGGAGCGAGAAGCAGCAAGGCTCATTGTGAAAGGGGAATATATCGAGAGCAGACCGATTTGGTTATAACTTACTAACTTCCGAAACACAGCTCTTGGACTAATTTCCTAAATCCACAAAGTAAAAAAAAACAGACCAACACTGCACCAACACACATTGCCATGTAAGGAAAGAGGTAACTTCTGATAAACAAAAAGGATTGAAGGCATCAGCCTGAACGTATTTATTGCATCTTCGCACTGTATAGCTGAAACATGTCCAGGAAAGGTCTCTGTCAGTGACCCTTTTGTACCATGTTATCTTTGACCAGGGTAAATTGAAAAGCAAGGTCATGTTCAGGAGCTCATTCACTCCCATAAAATTGAAGATCAACAACCACAAACTCTGTCCTCTTCCTCTTGCCACAATTCATGGTTATCCATACACAATGCTTATTGTCATTTTTTTCTTCATCATGACAGCAGCCAGTCAAGCTATTCAGGTGTTCACTTTAAGTGGGCAATGAATAGTGGTTTCTGTAAAGCGCTTTGGGTATCGTGAAAAGCGCTATATAAAATGTAAACCATTATTATTATTATTAATTACAGAGGACCTTAGTGTTAAAGTAGTTGGTGAATAGCCTAGAAAGGAACATCAGTTATACTATTATAGTAAACCAGACTGTTCGGAGTTGAGGTCATCTGTGGTTAGGAAGTCTCTGGGTCAGAGGCATTGCAACAGGGCAGACAAACCAGGCAATAGCCTAGGGCCCTGAGACCCCAGAGACGGCTGACACTGGTCCATATCAATGACACAACTTTTGACACCCCCTTAGACATTTCCCTAATGCGCCCCCGGCTCTGTAGTAGGAGGGCCTGGTGTCAAATGCGTGTATTTGCATCCATTAACCCAACATATTGGGTTAATGGACACCTTACCCACCTTGCTCCTGATGGGCCGTGGTTCGCGCCTTGCATGGCAGCTTCCGCCATCAGTGTGTGAATGTGTGTGTGAATGGGTGAATGCGATGTATGATATACTGTAAAGCGCTTTGGGTATCGTTCAGGTATAGTAAAGCGCTATATAAATACAGACCATTTACCATTTACCATATTTCCAAGCGGAGGATTAGTTATTTATATTCTTTGCTGTTATTTGTATTCTTTAAGAGTACAAAAAAGAAATTACTGATTATTTATTGAGTAATCAGTGTAGATTGTTTTGCTATTATCAAAACTTAGGCTACTGACCATTAATCAATGAATGAAGAAAATAATATTCACAGACACTGCGTTTAGACAAATACATTAACCACCCAGATCCTATTCGGTTCTGATTCAGTGAGACTGTTCTGTAGATAACCCAAACTTTAAACAGACCTGCAATATTAGAAAATATTAGACTATGGTAATATCTTTTGTATAGTTATATTTATGAATAAACACACAATTCCTTTGCTGTTGCTTTTAACAGCATGAAAATGAATTGCAACTGTGAGAAATGACTGATTACAAGCGTGATCACTGGTTGAAAGGTCCTGGTGGTCAAAACTCCGCTGTGGAGACCACCTGCACCTGAACAGGTACTGGAGCGGCTTGTCTCCCTTCTCAATCGGACCTCCGGTGTCCGACAGAGAAAGAGAATGAGCAGCGGTGCATCACTGTCCTGCAGGAGATCTTCCTGGAGGAGGTTTCTGCGTAACATTGTTATTGGACGGTAAAAACTGCAGGGGACCAAAACTGCCTTCTGAAAAAGTGCAAGGGAAAAAATTCAGTTGGTGACCTCTATCCTGGGGCTGGAGATTTATCAAACTAAACTTTTACTGAGCTCCAGTAGCAACTTTGTCTTAAATTGTTTAAATGATTGCAGAAAATGGAAGACCAAGTAGTTAATTCGTGTTACATAATGGGAACTTGAACAGCTGATGTGATGTCTTTTACATGCTGAGCTGAAGCTGTCAAAAGGTGAGTGTTTGTTATGTATGCCAGCATTGGAGGTACAGGAGCCACCCTCACTGGAACAACACCACACCCATGCAGTGTCACCCTGAAAGGCCAGATTGATGAATGTGATTCGCACACAACCAAAGGAGCACAACCAATATAGCTACATAGAGGCCAATTTCTTGTTTGCAGATTCTATTTCTAGATCACATTCTTATGTAATTTCGGATCTGTATGTAAATTCGAATTTGTAGGAACCCACCCTCCTCTTGACTCACTCTTCCCCTGAAAACTCACACCCATTTCTCCACTTGGCTAAGTGCACTTGTTTACGCACACACTTTGGTGAAGTTTTGCTGGAGGAGTGTACATTTGCATATAGTGTGCAAGCATGATATTAAGTGGCCAAGCGCAGGGGATATTAAAAAGCAATCGGGACATAGACTACTTGACAAGTGAAGCCTGTCATCTGAGAGCCATTGTGCACACTACAACTCTGATACAAACACAGCACAGCAACAGTTGTAATATACAGTGCTGCTGGATCACAGTCTCATCTACTCCAAAAGTGTCTCTATGCACAAGATTCAAATCATAAATGTAAGCCCAAGAAAAGTTATAATCAATAGAGACAATTCATAATTACGTTATAACAGGTCAAAAATTGATCAGATGTAAAACTAAACAAAGCCTATAAAAGAATATAAAATATGAGATTAAAAAGTCATAATTATGAGATAGAAAGTCAAATTCATTTTATTGAAATTTATACAATGGCATTTCCCAAACGTGGCTTGTGGCTCCCGGCGACGGCAGACTTGGTGCATTGTGGGATTTATACTTGGCCAAATATCGCTCAGGTGTGGTCGTAAGTGTGGGTAAAGTGCAAATCAAGCGCGCTGCACTTTTGGTCGTTGGAGAAATGGGACATACTTGCGCACTTACACTAAGCCCGTGAACACGCACACCAAGTGCCCAAGCGTAACGGCTATAACCACTAACAGTCATGAGGGACCAGTGAGGTGAAGTAGTAGTAGCGGTACTGAAGCTAACTCACTCACCCATAAAAAACTGTTTGTTTTTGTTTGGTGGCAGTTCTGATCTCATTGTGTTTTTCTTTATCATAAACAGACTCTTCCCAGAAAATTGAGGTAGGCTATGACCAACTTTGCAAGTTTCTTCGGATTCTCATTCCCCAACATGGTGTTGGGATTGGGATTGGGATCTGGCATTGCTGTGGCTGCAGTTTACGTTTCTGGGCTTCGAGTAAATCTCATGGCCCGGAGTTTTTTTGTGTGTGGAAACCAACACATCCTGTGGATGTGCACAAGGAAAGGTAGTGACAGGGAGGAGGCATAGTAGGTAATGAAAGATGAGTACAAAAAGTTGTGTAGGATGAG
Source organism: Trachurus trachurus (assembly GCF_905171665.1). Taxonomy (NCBI): domain Eukaryota; kingdom Metazoa; phylum Chordata; class Actinopteri; order Carangiformes; family Carangidae; genus Trachurus; species Trachurus trachurus. The sequence goes on along the minus strand of NC_139892.1, from coordinate 21,376,359 downwards.
CTGAGGGCTCCTGCAGGTTATCTTCACCTTGCTGGTTCTTCTGTGGTAAATACCCAGCAGGGCCACTGTGCTCTTCAACAAAGACAGAACGTGAGACCTGTCGCTGTGTGTTACACAACTTTCCATGACTTGGATGTAAACAGGAAATCTGGCTTAGTGGGGTTAACCGTAAATTGCCTAATATTTTTCTTTGAGGTCCAGTGTTTGACTGGATGATAAAATTAAATCAACATTAAATGTTATGTAATGAAATGAAATGAAATGTTAAACAACTGTTGCTAATGTTGTTTCTTTACAGGACCCTATAGGTTGGGAAACAATGCACTGATTCAACCACCTTTAGACACGTAAACAGACTAACCATTCTTTACATTTATTCACTGTTGAACAACATTTTATGTTTACGGCATGTTGAGTAAATCACATGACCATATAGTGCAGTTTTATTACCACTGCTCTCCTTTCAGATAGAAGATACAGTCAATGACTTTTACTGCCTGTGACAGCTCATCTCGCTGATTCAGTGCTTTGTAATAAATGTTATCCAAACTCTTTCCTGAACTGTAGCCTGATAGCCCCAAGGTCAAGCCTGTACAGCATCACATGCTGTACAGATCCTTAGACAAACTACACTATGATTATTTCTTTCTCCTTTGGTAACTTAAGCTGAGCGTGTCCTGCTCCTGCCTGTGACAACAAGGTCATTGCTACCCCTCAAAAAGCGGAAAAGCAGAGTGTTTTGTACACAGAGAGATGACACAATGATTAACACACTGTGTATGAGAGGTGTGATGCAGACTCGGAGGTGCCAAAGTCAATTTCTCAGCCTGAAGAAGAGTTATTTTAGTGTGACCGATGTCGTCTGACCTGCCCTGAGTGGGTTTCGAACCCGGCTCTGCCTCACCACGGACGATGATGCAAACCATTTCGCCAAGAGGTCAGTGACCACTTGGCAAGTGGGTTTGCACGTCTTTATGGGTGAGTGACCGCCACATGTCGTCACTTCTCCTCACTGGTACCTCGTGACTGTGGCTATACCCGCAGACCTCTGTTACATTAGTTTACAAATACAAATCCAGTAATAACACAACATATTCTTTCTTTCTTTTTTGCCATGGCTCTCTTGAGTCATGTCTTCTTACTTTATCATGCTTCATTTTATCTGCTCCCTTAAAGTCTTCACATTGAGTATATAAACCTTTTAAAATTTTAGTATTGTAACTGTGGACCCCAGGAAGAAGAGGCAGTAACTAATGGGGATCTATAATAAACCAATAAACTAATAAACAGCATCTTATCAGTACATTTAAAAGCTGAACTTATACAGCAACAACAAACTGATTTGTTTGTGAGAAGATGTATTCTCCTTTTTGTCTCCTTATTCAGATAGGGGCCCCGTCTGAAGCCTCTTCACCTCTGCTTAGTTCGGGCATCGCCCATGAAATCTTACGTTGGCAGTGATGTAGCTCCACATTTTCTGAGGGTACTCCTTTCTATGTATGTTTGGATGCTGATGTGTTTCCCTGCCTTAGAGAAAGACATCTGGACTTCCTGTGTGGCCCCTGCAGACCATCCCTCCTTTTCCATTTTCACCGAATGTTCTACAACACCGCTACCACCACCACCACTTCGCCAATACTGACCTCCATGGTGTGACACTGAGAGACTATCTCTGTCTTACTCTCACACACATCCAGTGCATAAATCACAACAACATAATCCTGCCTGGTTTATCATTTATAATTGTGTTCTGTCATTTATTTTCTATTATTTATAATTCTCTTCTGATTATAAGAGGTTATAATCTTAATCATATAAAAAATTACTTTGACCTATCTCAGCGTAAATATTTAGTGTAAGTTAATGGGTAAACATAAAGAGAATTTGAGAAATTGTGAGCAGTATTAAAAACTCTTGAGAAACTCTAGAAAAACTCTCCTACGTCAACCTTAAAGCAGAAGTGAGTGATCCGGTCGTTTTCGCTAATGCTGCGTTCCAGGCAGGCTTTTGAAATCGTAAATTACAGCTTCAAGTCACAACTTACGACTTTGTAGCGTTCCAGGCAACCCACTCGTGTTTTTCCGACCTGTTTTACCGGTGAAAGTCACTATAACGGCCACTCGTAACTTCCGACCGGTGAACTCGTACCAGATCGAACTGGTACCACTTCACGGTCGGAAAAATACGAGTTTCCTTGAACGCACCATAACAGTCCTCGTCGCTACGTCACCACATTCACGGCGTTCCTTGGCTGCACACACAGCCCTGCATGCCGTTCTCTCTCCTCATTGGATAAAAACTGTAGGATACGATAAATGTTTTCTCCTCGGCTCAGAGCAGAGCAGAGGGACTGAGAGACCCGTGTTTCAGTCCAAACACTCTATGTAAGTGATTGCTGTCGGAAGATATAACTATTTAAGACTTATATTAACACAAATATATCACTCACTTCTGCTTTAAAGGTATAGACATGGTAAGACGTTTCAGAAATGACAGAGAGCCGGAAACTGTGCGGAAATGGTTGACGTACACACTGTTTTGGAAAAGGCTCATATCCAATTTTTTCTTTTAGAAAAGCAGCTTATATTAATCCTTGTATCTGATCATTTTTATATTTGCAAACACACAATATTCTGAATATTACCATGGAAACACAGCTCAGGCAGACTGAGCAGGAAATGCAACATATACATGGCTCAGTAGCTCGAGAAATTGGTATTAATATTATTAGATTAGTGTAAGACTTATTCTGATGGTGCTGACAAAACACTGGACAAAGGTCCCAATATCGTTTTGTTCATGTTATATTATTCCTGCCAGTACAGCCTGATGTGCACTCAGGCCTGTCCTCAGAAACAGATTCTTCTGTACACATATCTGTCTTATATCCTGCCTCACATTTACCAACTGGCCATGCTGACTGGAAACACTGGATCATTTTTTGTTAAGGAATTGACTGAACCGAGCTCCGTTCACAAGAATCATCATCTGTACAGTCAACAAAGCAGAAGTTGAGATAATTTATGCACGCATGCACGCGCACACACACACACACACACACACACACACACACACACACACACACACACACACACACACACACACACACACACACACACACACACACACACACACACACTTTTTTACCTCTGTGTACGTATGGTGCATTAATACTGAGAGGAGAAACTGCTGTCTTCCTATACAAACTTGACACAATTTATTTAAAATTTGAGTTGTTTTTCAATGACAGAATATTCAGTTTCCAAGAAAATGAATATTTGGAAAAGAGATGCTGTAGGTTCAAGGGCACTTTTTGAGATTTAATGATGGGCTCAAATCTCATTGCCATCCATAGGATTATGAACACTGGGTCCCCGACTGATTTAAAGAGATCCAAGAGCACAGAAAATCCGTTCAAAGGGTCAATGTGGGAGCAATGCAAAAATGATTAGAGGTAAGGGAAATCAATTATAGGAAACTGACTGAAAACATTTGATTGAACTCCTTGGCAGGGGTCCGTATATCTGCTGTATGTGAAGGCCTTGACCAAAAGGGATTTTAAAATCATGAATCTACAGTACACAGAGGTCAAAAGAGGAAGCAGTTAGAAAATCCAAAACATTTTTGTTTAATCTAGCAACCATTCTTCTGTTTAAGACTGAAATACAGCATCACGCAAAGGAGACACTATCACTCAGTAATGGAAATCATTGAATATGTGATGGATGTCTGTTATCAGAGGTAAGGAAACATCTTTCTGCCATCATATCTTCTGTCTTACTTCTGATTACAGTTAGTTCTTTCTAAATATGATGTGAGTGGGTTTTATGTCAGTTGAGCACCACTTGAAATGTTATAGCGCTGCAGTACTTTTTCAGTGTTAAAGCTCCCTTGAATTACAAGTATTCGGTCTAAGTCTCAGGTTACTGACACTGCAAGAATTAGCAAGACTGTGAATAAATATGATGCATAATCACCTGTAAACACTTTACCACTTGACTGTACTAGCATTTATTTCTAAACATGTTTTTTAATGAGGTGCCTGAATCTGTAATTGTGAATAGAACATACTGACAACAGTCATTTGGAGAGACAGCTGCACATTTTATTATCAAATATCCTTGGGACAGGCAAAGTAATTGTGGGATTTATATATTCCTTAACCTGAGCCGTGAGGTATGCAGTGATTAATCTCACTGCCTCAGGGACTCTGAATGTTTTCCACAGAATTTTCAAAAGACACTCGTAAATCATTCTTTCCAGTTATATGAAATGTGGAATACACTCATTATCTGCTGTATATTTTCATGAGAAAATATCGTTAAAATTACAGTAAAAGTAATTGACTAACAAACATGATGCTTCACACATTTAAGAGAAAGGTCACAGGAAGACACACCAAATCAAGTCAGGCTTCACTGTGTTCAGGCTTACTGCCTCTGAATCACTGAATAATTTTACTCTTCATGAAATAGAACTTGTTAGACAGCAAAAGAGGTCACAAAAGTTAATTTTCCAGAGCCCAGTTTCTGTAACGCCGATACACTTTAATTTGATTACTACAATGATGACAATGATTGATGGTGGCATGCTAAGGCTGCTTTTCGACAAGGCTGGAACATTTGGCAAATAAAAAATCAAATTCAAAAAACTGAAGAGAAACTGTTGAACAGGCAAGAGAAAATGGAAGGGGGAAAAAAATGAATGATCAAGTTTACTGTGACCAGCTGACTATTTATAACAAGGCAATAAAACAATCAGGGTAAGCATACCTTTCAAAACTGATTTTTCAACAAGAGACCATTTAATTGACCCTGTTTTAATAACTCAAGCAGGACGTCATCTTTGTAATTTGTAATTTATTTATTTAGAAGTCAGGACAATGCACATTAATAAAACATGTACCGTGGTACGTGTAAATGTGCCAGATTGTAGCCCGTGGGCTAATTTCCATCTGGAGTCCTCTAGGCAGGTTGGTGTTACAATACAGTACAAAAGGTTAGAATACATTTTAAGTAGGAAATAACATAAACACATACAATATTACAACACATTACTAGTACTAATATAAGACAGATCAGTACATTAGAAGCATGCAGTTAGGACATTAAAGGTGATTACACGTTTGGTTGGCTCTGAGCCATACCTTCAGGTGGCTCTTAAAAGTAGTCAAGGTAGGGCATTCCTTTATGGGTAAGGGTAGTGTGTTCCAGATTGCAGTTCCTTTCGTTGACAGGGCATTTTGACTGAAAGAGGTTTTCCTGTATGGAACCACACAGTCCCTATTAGTAATTGGTCTAACTCAAAGTGTGTGGAATTTGCATCCCATTTTAAAATAAAAGTCGATACCATAAGGTCAAATTTACACCACTGTCAAACCTTGAATTTGAACACCCATGAACCAACATGATGAAGATTTTATTAACTGTTCTCTCCAGATGGGTGTTTTCCAACCTCTCTATAGTCAAACCCCTTCTGAAGAGAAATTATTAAGATCCAGCAATTCTCAGACCATTATCAAATTTGCCATTTTATTTTTTAGAAATAATTTAGAAATGATTGTTAAAAATGATTTTTCTAAACTAATAATCTAATATTATCATTGAAAAATAGCAATCTGGCTAAACACAATTCCCCTGGACAGACTTCATACCCTGATTGGTCTCTCTGGTGCTGTTTTTAACTTGTTTAAATTTGATCCTTCTGGCAGATATTGTTTTATAAGCATTGATGAATTGTGGTGTCCCCCAAAGCTCGATTTTAGGTGCAGCACTTTTTGATCTACATCAGGAAACACAGCCTTCATTTCCATAGTTATGCTGATGCATGCAGGTTTATATAGCCAAGTCTCCTGATGCCACTGGGCCAATAAAATGAAAATTCCTAATACATATTTGTTTAGTTTATATATTTTTAAAAAGTCATGGACTGCAGACATCGATGCAATATGAAACAGATGCTGTGGCAACATTCTCCCACCACCACCCTCATTCAAGTACATTCACACCCATCACCCTCTCTTCAATTACTGTCAGTTCAGTTTGCAGTTTGCAGTTCAAATCGGATGTAGGCCTACTTGTCATCGGTCCTGAAGCACACAGAGAAAATCTCAATTTAGAACTCAAATCCCTGTCTTTTAACACTTTTTTGCAGGTAAAAACCTTGGTTTTATTTTAGATTCAAACCTAAATTTTAGTGCTCACATCAAAAAATGTAACAAAGAGTGTTTTTTTTTTATCATCTTAAGAATATTGCCGCTATACTGTTTTTATCCCAAACCACTAATGCTGCTGTTATCACTTCATCAGAATTGATTATTGCAACACAAAAGTTACAACAGTGTGAGGTGAGGCCTCCTTTTATCATCATAGCCCACTTCTTTGTCCTGCTGAAGGACCTGAGGACATCAGAGAATGTGGACCTTTCAAACTCTAGACCTAACTTGGCATTTAACTGAATTATCTTTATTTTATATATATTTTATTCTTAGATTATTAGGACTGTGCATATATATTTACTTAATTTTTAGTTTATGCAGTATTACCATTTCATCCCTTAATATTATTTATCTTTTCATGCCATTTCCTTACTTAATCTTCTCTTTATCCACTCTCTTGTGTTTTCCCCACTGCAAATTGCAAATTGTTCTAGGCTATAAGGTAACATTTCCTCAGTGTTTTTAATTATTTTGTGTGTTTGTGTGTGTGTATACCTGTGTGTTTGTATGTGAATTATAGAATGTAAAAGTTATTTGTACTGGATGCAGCCACATTAGCTGGATCTCAGGGTTGTAGCAGGTGTACTCAGTCAACTGCTGTACCGACTGGGTCATGTGAGGTCAGGCAAACAAAATGCCTGACAGAGTGGATGAGTGCTGACATAACTCTCAAATGACAACATGCTGATTTGCATATTGAGGAATGTACAACACTGTGATAAGTGTGAGCCATCAGCATGATTACACCTTCCATTGGCAGCTGTCATTATTTATTTCTTTGTTTAGACCAGACTTCTAGGTTGTGATTCAATCTTGAATTCGCCAAAAATGGGCGTGACTGATGGAAGGCCACTATCTCAAATTAAAATTGACATTTAAGACTCTCCAGTTTATAATGTTCTTGGCTTGAAGTCAGGACTATTAAAATGTTACATAATACGTAGTGGTACTGACTGATAATAATCAGAGTGATGTAGAGAAAACACACAGCTTCAGTGCTTCTAGATAACAATGGGTCAATAATGTGTCAAAGCTCTGCAAAACATGATATGGCAACTGAGAACACCAGAGCACTGGAGCAATTACTTCTCAAAAGACAATGAGACTTTCACTTAAGAGCCTCTTGGAATCTCTCCCGTCATTTCACCCTCCTCAAAAACTCCATCTTTGGCAGAAAGAGCCTTCGGCAGGAGCCTTTCTCAGCAGAGGCACTGGATTGTAACTCAAGAGTTTATTCAATCTGTAATTAATCCTCTGCTTCTCTGTCATTCTGCCTCGCCCTCTCTGAGGACAGGGTTTGTTCAAGGTATAGCTAAGAGCTATGGGTGCTGATGTTTTTCTGGTTCATCGGGAGGATAGGATAGGAATCTACCTGTATTGACATACCTCTGCTCCCTCTCCCACTCTCACTCACTCCTCTATTTTTCTATCCTCCTTACTTACTTAATACTTTAATCATACATGGCTCTGAGAAGAATTTCGAGTGAATAAAAAAAAAGACAGATTTTTTTTTAGACATAACCATTGAGCATCCTAATAGACATGTAGGAACTGACTGATGGTTCTGAAATTAGTTTAACTTCACAGGCTGCAGTCCACAGCAACCTGTTTGGTGGACATGCCATTTATGACATTAACTAGCATTTCGTCTCTGTCGGCTCCTGTTTACCTTTGCTTTGTGTTTCAGTATGCTGCAACTGCAAAGGTGCATTAGGTTTAGTGTGTTTCAAATGATCTTATCTGTTTACTTGTGCACGTTGTTTGAATATTATATACACAAACAATTTGGTGGAATGAGATCACATGTAAGACAGTCTTTGCCACGGGCAAGCTAAGAAACCGAGGCACGGTGCCCACTCGCACTTTGCCACTGGCTGTGATCAGTAGTGTATCTTATGTCCCATTCACACAAGTAACCATTCAGTCAGGCAAAGAAAGACTGATGGAAGGAGGAAGAGAGTGCTGCCAGCTGCCAATGACTGCACCAGTGGACCTTTTGGAACCTGTTGCAGCAGGTTTTTCTTTCTGTATATCTTATTGCTGGGCTAGCCTGGGCAAGTGCCAGACACACACGCACTGACACACACACTCGAAGAGAGAGAGAAAGAGAGAGAGAGCGAATGAGGATGATATTCCGAGCTGCCAAAATCTGAAACCAGCCCATCAACCACTTCCGTACATATTTAGACAGTCAATCTAATCGAAGTGCCTCATTGTCAGGGTGGAGAGGGAAGGATGTGGTGCGAGGCCAAAGTTTTGAGAGAGAATATCTGACTGAAACTGCAAATCCACACAGGAGAGAGACAGGGTAGTTTGGAGTCAAAGGTCAGGTGAGTCCATTTTAAACAATTCATCTGTTTCTACCTGGTGTTTATAGAGTCACTAGGAGACACTGCAGCACCGTGCTGCTCTGTCCTGGGACTGGTGACATTGCTGTAGTAGGTGTTGACTGTCGGTAACCGTCTTTGAACTTAAAGCCCTGTCATGTCAGTCAGTATATGATCTTGACAGTTCCAAAGGTGCGAAGACACACCTGTCGTTCTATTCTGGTAATCGTAGGCAGCAAAGATAAACAGTAACTTCATAAATGTGTGTAAAGCTAAGGTCATGGTGAGTCAAAGTCAAAAGTCAAAATCATTTATTAGTCTCCCGTGGGAGAAATTTCTCTCGGACAGAGAGCAGCAGGAAAGTACTAAAAACATACAGTAAAATCATTAAAGTGCAATATGCCTCAGAGTGGCAGATGTACGGACACACAAACATTCATACACATCATCACACAAGCTGCTCATTCATAAAATGAATCATTCAGAAATGAATATAATGTGCTGATAAGTGCGCTGTGATCCTGTGACAGTTGTCTGATGACATGTGAACAGCTCTGCACTTTCTAGTGATGGTTGAAAAATCTGCATTTCAAGTTGATAATACATTAAAAAAAAAGTTATTTTTGTGCTGAGTGACAAAAACCACTTTGAGCTTTAAATTTCCCTGCTGTCCAGAAGATGCATCATTAGTCAATGTATCAGTTTAGAAAATATAAAACTAAATGGTCGGTCATACTGACAAATATTTGTAAGTACATTTGACTTCTTCTACAGTTTGAATAATAATTTATTTACTGAACAGACGCTAATTACACCTGTACGGCAACCAGGGCTGAATTTAATGCGAGACTCCATCATGGTTCTCGTCAATTTTAGTTCGCTACTAGTCCTAGTAGGACAAATTATATATCAAAACGTGCGTCTTGATCAGGATCGGTGTGCTATTACTTTTCTCAACAGTTTACAAATGTTTTGCGACGTAAGTCTGCAAAAGATTTTGCATTGAAGTCAATGGACAATCATTGGAGTTTTTCAAATGTCTACTGCAGGCATACTTTCACGTAGAGACTTAAAGGGATAGTTCAACATTTTGGCAAATTGGCCCATTGCCATTATCGCTATAGTCATAGCAGTAGGTTCGTTACCTTTATTTGTCGGTGTAAGCTATTTTTAGAACGGAGGAGCGGAGCGGCAGGCTGTTCAGAGCTACACTATGGAGGCTAATGGAATTTCTTGGTTTCCCTCATCAAACTCATCAAATACAAAATCCCAAAACTCCAAAACGCTTTCGTGGACAAGTTGTGAGCTGCACAATCACCACGCTATGAGATAATAATAGAACGTTACGAGACAGAGTTGTTTTAGAGGTAAATTCATGCAAAACCGCTGATGCGCGTTGCGTTCAGGGACAGTTTTTCAGCAAGCAGACTCTGTATTTACCTCGAAAACGGCTCCGTTTCGTAACGTTCCATTATTATCTCATAGCGTGGTGATTGTGCAGGTCACAACTTGTCCACGAAAGCGTTTTGGAGTTTTGGGATTTTGTATTTGATGAGTTTGATGAGGGAAACCAAGAAATTCCATTAGCCTCCATAGTGTAGCTCTGAACAGCCTGCCGCTCCGCTCCTCCGTTCTAAAAAATAGCTTACACCGACAAATACAGGTAACGAACCTACTGCTATGACTATAGCGATTATGGCAATGGGCCAATTTGCCAAAATGTTGAACTATCCCTTTAATTTTAACTTTAAACAGTAGACACAAGTCTTGTGTATTAGTGTATTAAGGAGGGGGTTAGGAGAGGGTGAGGGGGCAGCAACTGTAGGAGGAGTAGGAGAGCAGGCATCACTCTGCAGAGTAAGACTCCTACTTGTTGTATTTTAGTTTTTTTTTTTTTGTACAATGAAAAAACATGTGAAATGAATTTTCAGATGTCTTACATGTTTTTGAAGCCAAAATTAAAACGGATAAATCACTGTTTTTCTTGAGACTCTCTTTCACAAAAATGCATTTTTCTCAGCTTTCTAGAAAAAAAGTGGTCTTTTTGGTGCAACCAGGCTCTATTCAACTTAAGATAAATTAAGAATGGAACAAGGTACAAACAAATGTTTTTTTCCCTAGTTAAATAGAGAGTCTCCTCTTTCCTTTGAGCTATTTTGTGTTTTCAGAGTCATAATACAAAATATTCTCTTGGTCTTAAAATATTACTCAAAATGCCCCGAAACGCTGGCACATGGCACTGACCATTTTATAAAAGGGCTGGCACTCAAAGAGTTAATTTCGAGCAATATAACGTGTTAGACACGTTGGTTTGAATGGTGATGAAGTTAATTATGCCCACAGGCACAGCTGTAGAACTGCAGCGAATGAGTTGTGAAATGTTTACTACGACAGTGGCTGAAGACGAGGTCACATACTAATGGAAAGCAAGCTGACATTAATTAAAGCAGATATCAGTGGAATGTTTTTGTTAATATAAGTCCTAAATAGTCCTATTTTCCGTCAGCAATCACTTACATGAAGTATTTCAGCCTAAACACGAGTCTCTCCGTCACTCTGCTCTGCTGTAACCCGAGGAGAAAATTTTCCTTGTGGGATACAAGTGTTATCCAATGAGGAGAGAGAACGGCATGAAGGGCTGTGTGTGCAGCCAAGGGATGCGCGTGAATGTGGTGACGTAGCACGAGGACCAATTGATGCCTGACAAGGGCGGGGGCTGCTAACTCATGGTGCGTTCAAAGAAACTCGTACTTTGTGTTTTTCCTTCCTGTGAAGTCATACCAGTTCGATCTGGTACGAGTTCACGGGTCGGAAGTTACGAGTGGCCGTTATAGGGAACTTTCACAGACAACAGGATGGTAAAAACACGAGCTACGGGTTACCTGGAACGCTACCAAGTCGTAGTTGTGACTTGAAGCTGTAACTTACGGTTTCAAAAGCCTGCCTTGAACGCAGCATTAGCCGAAACGGCCGTGAAGCTGATATCTGCTTTAACTTTAAGCTATATTGTTTTAAATTACCGGTACATACTCAGTCATGCACGTAACGTTACAGTTACGTTATGCAGTTGTTCCAGACTTTAGACATGTCCGTCCTCTTCCCTCGTCTCTGACCAGGCAGCACCTCAGTTCTCACAGACACTGAGTTTTGTAATCGTGTGTTTTTCTGAACATGATTGTCTGCTAAATAGCTGTAGGTAACGTTAGGGATGCACAGTGTTGTTTTTACCGATAACCACCGCTGCTCCGAGTGTCCGTGGTTTGTCCCATGGCTGAGTTGCCGTTGCCGCGGTTCAAACTCGATCCTCCGTCCTGACGTTTTTTTTTCTTTCCTGCCGTTATAAAACCTACAGTCTATGTATAAAACACACACTACATCAGTAGGTGATAAACTGTTGTAGTACGCTGACAACATCGCTAGCTAACACCGCTTTGACTACACTAGATCCATGGAGGTAACCATGACAACCGGTTCTTTCTGCAGTCAGGTTGCGCACGCATCCTGACTTGTTGGTAAACAGATAATCCCTCTATTGCACGGAATGTTTGTGTCAGAGTGCGTGACATCATCGGTCAGAGTGGGAGAGAGCCCCAAAAAAATTCTACATTTTTTCTCTTTCCACAGTCCTCCTGGACACAATTTACACTCTACACACGTTTTTCCCCCCCAAATTTGTAGACAAACTTGTTCTGTCTCTCACAGTGTGCTCAAAATATCAGAGAGACTTACAGAATTTGATTTGTCAGCCTCTAAGTGCAGCCACGTCTGTCTCTGCTCCTCATTGACTCCAATACAAAGATTTTCTGAGAGTAGCAGAACGGACCCCTGTTATAAACTCGCAAGTGTCTCCAAAATATTTACTGTAGAAACACCAAATCGTACCAAATTGTTCAGGAAGTCCTTACAGTGCTGATGGTCTGTGTTTTTTTCTGATAGGAGTTACCGTTTTGTCAGAATAAGTCCAAATGTGAGACCAGTGCAGAGGCAGAAAATCACTCTTTTTCACCACGTTTCTGTCTGCCTCAGCCTGGGGGTCCTCTATCGTCATTGGCAAGTTGCCATGGTAACCTCTGAGTCTCAGGCCAGAGCTCGTTCAGGTTTATAAACACACACACACGCTAAATCAGACTGACACAGGATGCAGCTCATAACATGTGTCAAGTCAGTCACACACACACACACACACACACACACACACACACACACACACACACACACACACACACACACACACACTAGAACCAGCTCTGGAAACTGTTCTCAGATCAGATTGAGCCACATTTAGATTAACAGGTTTCATACAGTTCTCAGGTCAGACTTTATTCCTCCTGTTGCTCCCTGTTGTACTTAATTGACTTCTCTCTCAAAGCTCTGTGCTTATGGGCTGCTTTTTTTTTTAAATTTAACTTTTATACTATATATTTACCTTACCTTACCATGCTGTTTTACAATTTATCAACGGTGTTTTTAGGTCAATAATCTGTAAGAGGTCAAGGTGATGAATCCGTTTTTCATTGTTACAACATTTTCTCACTAGTCCTATAGGCTATGCTGACCTTTGTTAATGAAAATTCATGAAATGAGCAATTAAACTCATTCAAAACATGTTGAATGCTCACAATCATCATGAAATACAATTACAGCAGTCGGCAGTCTTAAGAAACTCTGAGTATTTAATATTTACTGATTCAATAGTTAAGCAGATCTAATAATTCACACATCGTACATTGTGTCAGTTTAAGTGTACACTGCGATAGCTTTGATTCAGCGCAGATATTAACTCCATTAGCCAAACATCCCACCTGTGGAAACTACTTCCCTCCAGGACTTTGGGTCCAGCCTGTCAGATGAGCCGCTCACTAGAGATGTCTCACCCAAACTATTTTCTTACCATGTGGACAAATTCAGAAGAAGGGCAGTGTTAGAAATATACACAGTAAATGTGCATAATCTTTGTAATTTCACAAAATAATGTTTCCTTTAACCAAACCCATTGTTATTTAGAGTACAGAGTACACTATTAGATTTAACTGCTAAAAAAAACAAGGAAATTAGCCTACTGTTCAATTATTGATTTTCAATCATTAATAAAACCTCTAAACATATTCTTTGAGAAATTAAAGTACCATTCCTTCAGTATGTTAGAAAGGGTTTTCTGAATATTGTCTTTGTTTAATTTTCCTGTGCATGTTGAGCTGAAATGCACTTGATGATGACTTTTATGTGAAGTGTGTTAAATGTTAAATTACCACAGCTGGAATTTGATGAAAATTTATTTGATGAAAAAAGGAAGAAGAGGAAGAAAAAATAAAATGATATTGTGCAACTGCTGAAAAACTGTAAATGTGCAATTAAAAAATATATACAAAATGTTTACTTTCAGATCTCCAATAGATACTGTATATTCATGCTCTGTAATCTGAAAAATTAAGTTCTGCACAAATCTTAGGACCATGTAGGCTAAGAAACTGTGGAAGTATGAGTCACTATGGGTCATGAATGAATGAAAGATGTTATCACTGATGATGAAAAAATAAACACAGACTACGCCCCCCTGGGTGGGGTTGTCATCGTACCTTTAAAATTCCTCCGAAAAGTCACACCAGAAATGTGCCAAACACACAGATCAATTTGTTACATCAGAATAACTTGCTCTCTGTGTTTCAAATTCCACATGTCAGTCATAGGATTGATAAACCGACATGATCAAAGTGTACCTGTCTGTACCCTGTTGGCTTTCACCTGCACTGTTTACCAATTTGTCTCTATTTTCTCAAGGCTTGTCTGACACTGCGTTCGGTCTTGCCTGATTTGCATATTAGAAGTCTTATCGTGTTATTACATAACAGTAAGATAATAACAGCACCATGTGAAATTTTAAGGGAGGAACACTTTACACAATGGCACATCCAGTTTATAATCAAGACTCCTGTCAGTGTCAATTACATCAAACACATAAATCTTACTCCTAATGTGCAGGTAATCGTTATGTAATGTTTCACCAACTTCATTCATAAAATAGTGTCAACAACAAAATGAACTTTGGTGAACCTCCCCTGTCAGTGTTGCAGTATCATTTATTATATTTTCAGTACAATTCACGATAGTATGAGGATTCCTTCGGTTGTTGTTAAAGACACAAAAAGTCTCAAAAATCACAGTTATGTGAACAAAAGAATATTTTGATATTTTGCTGGCAGCAAGATTTTTTTTTCTTAAGTAAAAGGATAGAAACAGTAGTGAACTTCAATATAATAAATTTTAGTTATCGCTAATGTTTTTCTAATTGAGCGAAGACAACACCATTTACAATTTAAGATGCTGATACCCTCAAGACTGTAATGAGAATTGTAATGAAATGTTGTTGCGTGAGCAGCAAACAACCAACTGTACAGGCATCCACAGCTAATTACAGAGACAACAACAACCAAAAAGATCAGTTTTAATGGTGTAACGCCCCCGGACTCCCACACAAACACACAGACTCGTCTCCACTGCTGAAATTTCTACTTTTCTTACTGTAAGTGCATCTGTTCTGGCTGGTGGCAGCATGTCTGTCAAGCAGATGAGAGGGTTTGTTGCCACAATGGTAAAAAAGCCAATCTCTCAACTTTCACCTTGACACTTAAGCCTCCTTTGATCGGAACAGAAAGAGCCACGATTGCTACTTCCCTCTCTCTCGCACTCACTAAAACACATTACGGGAGAGGTCGATCCCACTCTGTCAGCATTATTTGGCTTTATGTGACCTAACAGCCATGGTTTGTTGGCAGTTTTAATGAGCTTGGTTTATGACAGGGTTGAGGTTACCATTACTGGAATATGGGCCACGTGTCTCTCACCTCCGCTGGGATCAGATGACACTTCTTTTCCTGAATGTCCACTAATGTCAGTGAGTTTTAATACACGGGTACTGAAAATGAATTTACCTGTTGCCATGCCTGCATTGATACTGCCTCAGCAGATTCATAATGACTCAGTGGGATGTGACCTCCGAGAAACAGTGACAAGTACTTTGTCTTAACATGTAAAATAAGTTTCTTGTTGTGTGGCAATATTTGTGACACATTAACGTGAGACTTTTTTATAACCAAATAGAAACTCCTCGTTGTCCCTTTAAAAGAATAATTCATATTTTGAAGCAAATTCAAAATGTATACTCTCTATGGTGGAAAAGAGAAAATATGAAATTACCAGTAGGTAGTAGCAGGTATTTTAGCACAGAAATGGAAAACACATTTTTTTTTCTTCAGTTTTTGTTGTTTTATTTCAACACTAAATATTGTGTTAATTAGAGAGCATTAGATATGTTGGTAGGTGGATTTAAACATCTTCTGCAAACTGTTCCACCCGTTCCCAGCCTTTATGCTAAATTGTGCTCATTTAAAAATGTAGCTTTGTTTCTATACAGGCATCACTTCTCTCATCTAAGACTGAAAGTAAAAAATGCATTTCCAAAACATTAAACTTTTGTCTGTTTGCATGGCTTCATATGCATTTTGATACATTCCTTAGAATACACAGAACAACAAACTATACAGAGATTGATCGATCAGCGACAAGACGCCCCATCCACCTGAAAATGCCACGTCATTCAATTTCAAACCAGGAAATGCCACACAAAAATAAATCAAAATGAGCCTGTTTTTCATCTCTTCACAGAAGCAGATCCTCGTGCAGAATGCCAGACTCCCCTAAATTTTCCCCGAGCAGCAGCAGCAGCAGCAGGTCTCAGACATCACCCCTGCAGGCCAACCCACACACCTGTGAGCCCTGTGAGGCCTCCTGTCAGCAGATGGCAGAATCTCAGGTACTGAGCTGCCTCAGGCTTTCTGTTTGATTGGCCGCGGTGTTTCATTTAGGTGGA
This sequence comes from Trachurus trachurus, assembly GCF_905171665.1. Taxonomy (NCBI): domain Eukaryota; kingdom Metazoa; phylum Chordata; class Actinopteri; order Carangiformes; family Carangidae; genus Trachurus; species Trachurus trachurus. Next base: position 21,359,948 of record NC_139892.1, on the reverse strand, counting down.
TTTATTGGCAGAAATTAAATAGGCTATGACATAATATATTTTTTTATTAGTGGGTTTGAATTGGTAGATAAGCAGTGAGCCTTTCATACCTAGGCTACATAAAGATGGGTCGTCTTCCTTGGAGCCCAGGGCCGCTGGAAGTAAGTTTGAGCAGGGGGTGCTGGAGAAATAAACCCCCCAACAGAATGAACGGAGCCCTGATGCGAAGCGTATAGCCTAATTCAGAAAAAAACAAATCTGCCCACGTTTTGTGTGGGTCACGCTGGCCTGAGGGGCTTAATTAAAGGTACACTGTGTAGGAATTACTCCCATCTAGCGTTGCGGTTGTATATCGCAAGCAACTCAATCGTATTTTTCATTCTGTATTCACGTGAAATTGGGCAGACGGACGACAGCCGCTGCACGTAACGGCATAAACAAGCCTCTATGTAAACAAGTGGTCTGTCAGCACGTGGCAAAACAATACACATGACAATATGTTGTCATGGCGATGTCGTCTGACCCACGTTTTACCGGCTTTCTCTCGACTTCTGTGACTAAAATGACATCTGGTTTGTTACCGACGGCCCGACTGCACATGAATGCAGCATCAGTGTAACGCTCCATTCCTCCTCACTGCGTTACCACAGTGACTTTCCTCGACCTGAGCCGACAGTGCCGGTGTCTCCGCTGAGTTTCCGTGGTTTCCTACCGTCACGCTGCCACTGAACGTAAAAACATGGCGACACGACATGGCAGCCAGCACCAAGCTTGCCCGCTCCATGTATAGGCCTATATGAATGATATGAACGGCAAATTCAGAGCTTACCGGAACACTTCCGTTTGTTGATGGGGGTGATTATTGATTAAAGGTGTTCAGAAATGGCCGTTTGTCCCACCTCCTTCTACGAGTTTTCACGAGTTGCTGCACGAGTTTACCCGAGTAAGAAAAAAAAAAGTTTGGGCTACATCGTCTGATAGATGAGTTATTATACTAATGTTAAGACCCAGAGTGGAATCAAATTAAATTTTCTTTTCTGAACACCTTTAATGAAAAACATTTGAACGAAATAATAGATTTTTGTGAATAGATAACAGGAGAAGTTAATGTCCCTTTAAAGCAGAAGTAAGCGGAATATTTGTGTAATATAAGTCTTAAATAGTTATCTTCTGACAGCAATCACTTATATAGAGTGTTTGGTCTGAAACACGGGTCTGTCAGTCACTCTGCTCTGCTGTAAGCCGAGGAGAAAACTTTCCTTGTATCCTACAACCTTTATCCAATGAGGAGAGAGAACGGCATAAAGGGGCGGTCCTCTGAGTGTGTGCAGCCAAGGGGTGCGCATGCATGTGGTGACGTAGCGACGAGGGCGGGGACTGCTAACTCCATCGGCTGACAAGAAGTTAGCCAAAACGACCGGATCGCTTACTTCTGCTTTAAGTCTCTATTAAATTAGGCTATAATAACAAAACTGGTCTGGATTGGCGCTAAAGTGTCCTATAGACCTAAATAGACTAATGTAAAATAAATAAATACGGGGAAAAAACAACAGCACTTCCCATTGTAGCCAGAGACCGAGAGTTTGTAACAGAAGCAGTTCTCAGATGAATATTATGTTTATTATGCCACTGCTCTGTACCATCACAGCCTATGACACACGCATATCTGTTTAGGCACACCATAAGAAATTATGGTAACACTTTACTTTAAGGTAGCCTATCGTCATAAGAGTGACATGACACTGTCATAAGACTGACATGACACAGTCATGAACATGTCATAAACATTATGTCAATGTCATAACGTTGTCAGTGTCATTTGGCTTTTGTAGGGTTGTAGGGTTAGGTTTAGGGTTAGGGTTAACCGAATGACACTTAATGACAATAATGTTATGACATTGATATAATGTTTATGACACGTTCATGACTGTGTCATGTCATGACAGTGTCATGTCACTCGAGGATATCTTCAAATAAAGTGTTACCGAAATTATTATCCAGCAATTACACGTTGTTTAACAACTCTCCTCAAAGGGCTGGCCGATACAGCCTAGTAAAAAAAATCTCTGATTTTTTCATGAAAAGATCCGTTTCATCGTTTTTTCCCTCCTAAATCCATTACAGTGAGAAAGTAACTCAATAAACTTTCTCTAGTTTCAAACTGACAGTGACACAAATACGGTAAAAACTAAGGTAAAAAACTTGGTAAAAAACTTTGTCTTCTGCTCGTGAAGACGAGCAGAAGACAAACTTACATTGACGTCTGTGTAAGGACGGCTCGCTCTCCTGCCGACTCACCTGCAGCTGTCAGGGAGCTGCTTCTGTTTCTCTCAGTGGGAAGATTACAGTTACACACTCTACTTTAGGTCTAGAAAGAGTTCAACATTGGAAGATGTAATTAGTCACCAAAACATTCAACATAAATTATTAGGCTACGTATTCATAATTATTTGAAATGTATTTTTCCCCCAATCTCACTCCGGCCACTGGGGGTGCTGCGGCAATGTTGGAGCCTGTCATGCTACATCGTGCTACATCCATGGCTACATCGGTCTGGCTCATAGACTGTATAAAGAAGGTCTGGCTCTGAAAAAGAGAAAGGGCTTTTTGTGTTACCTGGATGCCACCAACTCCAAGAGACTAGTCTTGCTGATTTCACTTGAATATGCACAGACAGGCAAGTTTTAAATTGAGGGTGAAAATTGATTGAATGCACACTGCGACTGCGCTAAACGTGCGCTGGTGTGTGTGTGTGTGTGTGTGTGTGTGTGTGTGTGTGTGTGTGTGTGGGTGGGGGGGGGGGGGGGGGGGCTGTCGGCGGAGCCTGTCTAGGAGCTGTCCATGGTTACTTGAAATATCAAACAAAGAAGAGAACTATGGACTGTGGAAGTTAAGTTATCATGGCGTGAACCATATGTTGCGGTAAAAAAAAGACAAAAAACAAACAAACATCCAATACTTTATGGCCCAGAATGCACACAGACAATCCATGGCCTCACACCACAGACAGCAATACTTGTATATTTAGGGAATTATTCTCTTTCTTGCAGAGTCAGAGAAGAATTATACCACTCACTCTTGTATCTGTACTACTGTGTACTCCTACTGTACTAATATGAAGATACAACCAGCAGGTGCTTAGCATAATCCAGTGTTTTTCAACCTTGGGGTCGGGGCCCCACGTGGGGTCGCCTGGAATTCAAATGGGGTCGCCTGAAATGTCTAGTAATTTGTGATAAAAATATTCTTTTAACTATTTATTATTTTTAAAATTATGATTAAAAACACCACACACGACTGTATTCTATACTTTCACTTTCTTGAATGTATCTGAGCTGGCGCATCTTGATTGACGGCCACGATCACGTGACTGCATGAACGCGAGGTCGCCAGAAATTTGTGATGTCAAAATGGGGTCACGAGCCAAAAAGGGTTGGGAACCACGGGCATAATAACCTGATTCTGTTCAAATCAACAGAGAGGTTTGGTTGTGATTGGCCTCCTAAAAAGCATCTTAGCATCATCTTAGCTCTGGTGTTTTTTTTTTTATTTTGTTCAGATTTTAAATTAATCTCACGAAGCAAAAAGTAATGATTTATATCCACTGTGATAATGATCACACACCACAGGCTACAGAGGCCATGGAGGTCTGCTTCACTGTGCAGCCGGAGACCAGCACCTTCAGGAGTGCAGTTGCGAACAGGAACGGCTCGGGCTCGGGATCAGCCCCGGCCAGGCGAGGATCCGCCGACTCGGACCATTTCCACCTGTACCACCGACAGCTCAGCGACAGAGCAGTAACAGCTGGGGAGTGTCTCCAGATGTGCTCCTCCTCCCTCAGCTGTCTACAGGATGGATTCAACCCAGTCGCTCATTCATACATCTCCAGCAGCAAGGCACCACCAACCTGGGAACAAAACAACGGCAGCATTCAGGTTTCTTGTCTTACACTACACTCTTATTCACACCTGTAAGTTCAGTTAAGACTTAGTAGGACTGCTTCAAACAAAAGCATGCTTACAGAGCAATTTCCTTTGATTTTCTCACATTTGCAGAGTCCGTACCAAGAGCTACCGGCCGTGCCAGGGGAGTCCTCCTGCTTCCTGACTCAGAGATACCCGTCCTACTGCTCATCCAGCCCTGCACAACAGGTGAGTGAGTGACACACTGAAACCTTTCCATTAATGATTTTAAGGTATCATTATAATCTATGCTATAGCTGGTTTGCTTCAAAAGCAGTGGGCTTGCTGGGAGAAGATGGTTGATTGTCATAAATCACAGGGTGTTCACACTCAGTAAAAGCTTTATCATGATGTGTGTGTGTGTGTTTGTGTTCCCTACAGATCTCATCTAGACCGTACTCTAACAATAACCAGTCCAGCGGCTCAAAATATTCTCTTCAAAGTCAATCACACCAGGAGAGCAGCACACAGCCTCTCTTCCCCAAACCCATTTATTCATACAGGTAATCCTTACAGTAATATCATGTGTCATATTTTTGTCTCCTTGTATCATGTAGACACCCTTAAAGCAACAATAATTCTGTCAAATTCTTATTTGGTCATCTTGAATTCATCTAAAATTAATCAAATGTCATTCTCTTGAAAATAGGAGTCCCAATGTCAAACTCTCCTCTTTGTCACTGTAGCATCCTGATCTTCATGGCTCTGAAGAGCAGCAAAACAGGAAGTCTTCCAGTCAGTGAGATCTACAGCTTCATGACTGAACATTTCCCATATTTCAAGGTATCACAATACATGCTTTATTTGGGAGGCATTTAATGCTTTTATTTGAGAGGACAGTGAAGAAAGACAGGACAGCAGGGAGAGGGTCCGGAGTAAAAATCACACACCGAGTTTAACAAAATGAAACAAACTCAGGTTGATCAGAAGCAGTAAAAAACTGTTGGGTAAAAATCTGTACACTGCTACAAGTATGAAAAAAGAGAGAGAAGCGAGCACTCACCAAAAAATAAGATAAAACCTAAGGAAGTGCACGGCTACAGCAGCAAACTGAAAAGGGGAGGAAAAGCCAGCACGATCCCTTTGACGATTTTTTATTGCAGGACAGGCAAGCACAGACGTTTCGACCGAAGTCTTTTTCAATTTCCCATTGAAAAAGACTTCCCCTTTTCAGTTCACTGCTACAAGTATACCATGTGGCAGTATAAGAGATAATGATTCATAATTATGGCACAAACGTTTTGCGGTTTTCCTGCCTGTTTGTGTGTGTGTACACCTGTGTGCAGTTTCTCAGTCATCTCTCCCCTGTAGCTGAAGGGCTCATGTTCATATTTGCCCAGTGTTCTCTTGTAAATAGAAGATTTCCTTGGACCACATCTGTGTTGTAGCTGACATTCATTACTCAATGATTAATGTTACTTTTCGAGCAGCAGAGTTGTACACCTGCAGCTAGGTGGCTCTGGACCAGCTGGACAGCAGCCTGTCTGCCTATCCTATATCTGTTTCTGTGTGTGCGTGCATGCACGCGTGTGTGGGCAGATTATGGAGCTCCTACAGGGACTGTTGAACATTCAGAAAATCACATCTGTTAATTAAAACCATAGCATTTTACGTTGCTCAAATGGTACAGTCACGCCCTTGTGATTTTATATGGTGCAGCATGCTGCTGCAGGGTTTGATCTGTGTGTGAACCCTTGCTCATTATAAATACTGGAATTTATAAAGGATTAGATACACATCAAATAAGTTCACAGATGGAAAGCGCTCAAAGACTTTACATTTATATTCAAGAATGCACTAATAGATGGCTGCTTTCCAAACAGCGGCATTTCACGTAGGCACAGGCTGCAGGCTCAGAGATATCATGAGAAGATAAAGTGACGTTCTGAGAAAAGTCAGACATACTTCTGCATCAATCAGTGCTGTCAAGCATCTTTGAATTCATATGAATCAGTGGACAAATGAATGCATGTTTGTAATGTTCCCTCCAGACAGTGCATAGTGTCCTGATTATTGTACATGTATAGATTGGAAACCATTTCTGATCATTTATTAATCCTGTTATTTCAAATCAGAAATACAAAACACTTGATCCTCTAAACAAACTTCATTAAGACTTATTCAAAATGAATTATTCATTATGATTTGAGGTTGTCCCCGCCGGTTCCCACTGGCTTGTGCTCTTTACTTTTCCTTATGTGAAAGGAATCATCTTTTTTTTCAACAAGTGTGTTTGGGTATTAAGCCTTTAAGGTAAAACTGAGTTTTTTAAGTGCAAGAGAGTCTGATAGTCCTGCAAGCCAGACACTAACGCTTGGTTTGGTAGTGGATTTCAAAGATACGGCTATGGTATGTTTAGCTTGTAACATGCAAAAATGTAATCGTAGACTTGTTTGCCTGCTTAGGTAGATGAAGATCCACAGTTTGGCAGCAAAGGATCATCTTGACATTTCAAAGCTAGTGAGTGTCCCTCTTCTTCCTCCTCTTTTGTATTAAATCTCTCGGCTTTTATCTTCAGACAGCTCCTGATGGGTGGAAGAACTCGGTGCGTCACAACCTCTCCCTGAACAAGTGCTTTGAGAAGGTGGAGAACAAGAATGGGACGTCGTCCCGTAAAGGCTGTCTCTGGGCTCTCAATCCAGCCAAGGTGGAGAAGATGCAGGAGGAGCTGCACAAGTGGCGTCGCAAAGATCCCATCACTGTTCGCAGGAGCATGGCGAGGCCAGGTGGGTCCCCTGGACGCATCACGAGACACTATTACTGTAGAACAGGAAATTAAGGATTTCATTTGATTAATCTGCTGCTATGACATGTACTTTAAAGCCCCTGTACAGACTTTTCATTTAGTGTTGATTTTGGCGGCCCCTGTGAACGAAAGCGGCGGAATGAAGACTGCATTTCCCACTGTCATGAAGACGTTTGTCTGGCCGGCGCGTGTAGATTTGTTTTGGAAACTTCGGAAAGAAGATGGGACTTGCTTTTTTTTTAGCAGCTATCTGCAGGGTGCGTAGTAATGTAGGCTATCTATTCCTATATCGTTTCGTCAGTGGTCCGACCCGACTATGCCTTCCAGAGGTAGCCTATAGAATTAGACTACTTAGAAATAGCATATCTTCACACTGATGGGCTCATTTGCTGTTGTAGGTAACAGAGACACATCAGCAGAAACCAGAGACTTTTGCGTATCCAGTTAAAAGCTCCGTACAGGGGCTTTCAATTAATCAAAGCTGGATGTTTTTTTTTTTACTGTTTGATTCTTTGACTCTTTCCACAGAAGACCTTGATCGTTTGTTGGGAGAGAGGCCGGACAAGCTCAGGTGTCTGCTACCATCCAGAGTGCCCTCCGTCTACAGCACAGCCTCGTCGTCTTGCAGCCCAGCCCCGCTTAAACCGCCCTGCCAGCCTGTTCGGCGCCCGCACTACACCCACACTCAGCCTCAGCCTCCCTGCTACCTCCCCCCTGCTGCAGCTCACCCCAGCAACACGTTCACCCTGTCCTCGGCCTGCGGGCAGCAGCCTGCTGGCAGCTTCTCGTCAGGGGGCCTGAACTCCCCGATGGCCGGAAAGATGCCACCGGCTTATAATTGTGTGATGCAGGCGGCGGAGTACGGCGCCGGCCCCAGGAGCATGCAGGACTTTATGTCGGAGGGAGACGCCAGTTATGACATTGACACACTCAACCCGAGTCTCACTGACCTGCAGCTGCAAGGTATGACCCCGGCAGTCTAATGAGAAATTAGGCTGCACTTCACTGATCCACTGACGTATAATATTAGTTTACAAGATAATTCATAGGCAGGACAGGTCTAATCATGTGTGTTCATGTTGTCTGACTCTTGTATTATAAAAAGAAAGAGTTTATCTTAGACCAGGCTTTTGGTCAGAATGTTTTGGAGTGAGCCACAACTGCTCTGAACGTGGAGCAGCTAAATGGGATTCAGCCATTACTTATTTTATTTGACTGACACATGTACTTTTTCTACCTGCCACTCCTTTATAGTGTTCCCGTTTCCTCATTAATGCATGCATGTCTGTCTGGCAGCCTCTTTATCTGTCACTCGCTGCCAGTTTAAACTCAGTTTCCCTTGATCTGATTAATGATAAAGGCTGGCGTCATTCTTCCCCTTTAGCCTCAATCTGTTAGCTGCACAAAACATACTGTACTGTAGGCTACATCTTTAATTAGCTTTTTGAAGCTAAAATATCAGTCTTTTCTGATATGTGTTTCCCACCACACACCTGTTCCCATTCCCCTAATCATCCTCTCTGTATAAACTTCTGTCTGTTTACACTCAACACTTTTTAAACTTCTTGCTCCTTTCCAAACACTTGAGACTTAATATTGCATACCTGCCTCGTTCCTGTTGCTGCCTGCTTGACTATGATTCTGCCCCCCCCTCCTTTGTACCATTGCCTGTCTGGACTGTTTTCCTTGTTAAGCACATTCCTGGGAAAACTCTTCACCTGTCATTTTTGACTTTGTTGTACATTTATCTCTTTAGTTTCTCAGAACATGATATGTAATGTTTCATCCCTGAGCTAGACATTTAGTTTAAATTGTTATGCTAATTTACAAAAAGGGATCAATTTTAAGGTGAATTTGTCTTCTGAAGTTTCCCCCTGTGGTTCCAGGTAACATGTGGGATGTGTTGAGGAAGGACAGTCTGGTGTCAGATCCACATTTTTCCACAGCAGCGCCGTCCACCGCCCCTGCCCTGCAGTACCACCACGTCCCGACCAGCGGCCTGCAGGTCACGTCTCCTGTCGGTCAGACGTCAGATATGGCTTCTGGCGGTCAGTATAAAGACGGTTACGAGATGGGGGACGGAGACATCGAACCACACTTGGATCAGCACGGCTGTTTGAACGGACTGCACCCTGTGGTTTATTCGGGGGTGGAGAGCTTGGGCGGGTATCTGACCTCCTGCACCACGACCATCTCCTTACTGTAACGATTTGATGGCTGACCCCAGTCACTGACCTTTCATGTACTATTTGAACCTGAATGTGAAATACTGTAACAAGCAGTATCATGCAAGTGTATTCGGTCGGTGGTTATTTATCCCACCAGATCCCCTGTTTGCCATCGTGTTACATACTTACTTATGAATGATGATGTTCAAATGATTAAAAAAAAGACATTGTTCTTGTTACATATTTGTTTTCTGTTAAAATACACATTTCTCACCCTCTTTTTGTTTTATTTGTAAGAGCTTTTGATCTATCTTATGGTGAGTTAGTAAATAATCTACTTTTAAGTTGTAATTAAATTTCCTCATTGAAAATGTAATTGTTGAAGTTATTTGTGAATTTACTTATTTATTTACCTTTTATATTATTTACCTTTTATAAACTGTTTTGTCACAGTGATCTATAAGTTTCACCCTACTGTGGTAGTTATTCATATTTCATAGAGTTTCAAATCTTTAAAAAAAATACCTGTTATTTCATTTGATTATTTGTTATTCAGTTTTGCCTATCTAAATAAATCCTAATTCGTCCATGTTCTTTGCTGTATTGGTTTATTGATGTATTTTAAATAGGCGGCTTTAGTCACTTAATATCAGATAAAGGTTGATTTTCAGAGTTAAAACAAAACACAGAAATGCATGGTACAAAGAAAATAACAAAATCTGGAATATCAAATCATTTGTATTAAACAGCCTGTTAGGTTGTGTTTTGTCACAGCCACTGACTCTGCTGTGACGTGGTCTTGATATAGGAAAGCTCAGTTTGCAGAAGAAGTCCAGTAATGATGCTCATGGCAACTGTGCAGTAAGACGGTTGTCACAGAAGATGGCAGCAAACACTTTGTGTCGTGCAGCTTGTTCCTCTGATGCAACAGGGTACTTCTTTTACTCCCAGCAGCTGCAGATATCTTGTCTCACTAAGTTTAAATTTATACACATAGCCTACATACATGTGAATCAAATTTTATATTACATAATAATGAGCTCTTGAGATCTGCCAACATCTCATGAAGCGTAATCTCAATATTTTAATGAGGAATGAGAAATATAGTAAACTTTTTCTAGTTTCTGGCAATAAGACCTATTTAGTGGAAATATATGAGACACAAATTATGAATCTTAACAGTTTGAGTTTGTTTATGTATGTCTGGGATCTTTAATCAGTGCTGCTGCAGTGATTGTTGGAATAGAGTGAACTCCCAAACCTGAGTCCTCTTTAAGAATAAGTCTTTAAACATGTAAAACAAAATCTGTCAATTAACATTGGTTACTAGTTAGTTTCTCACCAGTAATGACATTAAATTGATAACAGACATTCACACAATGTCATCAATAAACTTAAACTGTGGCTTTGATTTCCTTCAGTTCATTTGAGTGGATAAACTGTTTCACACAGTTAACCTTTGTGTTAATAATCTCTGTTGTTTTGATAATCTGTTGTCTGATCCACATGACATTACCATAATTGTTTTCCATCTTTCCTGGAAAAAAATAACTTTAACAAAGAAAGAAACAATGTATATCAAGAAAAATCCCATATTTATTGCAGTGATGGAATTCAGCTGTCAAAACTTTACATACTCTTTAATTTCATACTTAAAACATTTATCATAAAGTATACACAGTGTTTAGTACTACAGAGAACATACTGGATATCAAAATTGGTATCTGATGTTTGACTTTTGGCTAATGTATGTTTTCTGAAACTTCAAAATGGCTATTTATTTAAAAAATACTCCTGACGTCGTAGTACTATGAACATGAAAACATAAAACAAATGACACATTCACATAGACAAAGTACACATCTCTGTTTGTCATTCAACTGAATGGCGACAGATCATGGGAGGAGGACTGAAACGTTCTGACTGTGTGCTTTTACAAATGCAAGAACCTGCAGGAGTAAAAATGTAATGAGATTCCTATACAAACTATATAAATATACATCTGGATGGGTTTGTCATTATTAAATTATTCGGGTAACTTCATTTCTTTCTTTGTCTCCCAGTGTGTTTCAGGACAAACAAGACCCACTGTCTCCTTTTTATTCTTCTACACACTAACGGCTATCAAAACACACAAAATGTAAATGAACCCATGTGTTCCTGATGATCAAAGTGGAAACCACGTACACAGACTGAAACCAACAGTATGTACAGACACTGCATGTGTTTACTGCCCACACGCTCGCTCGTTCACACACACACAGACACACACACACGCACGCACGCACGCAGACAACACACACTGATGCAGATTGATGGTAAAACTGGCAGAATTCAATGTTCCTGCAAAGAGGCAGAGGGAGAAATCTGACTGGACCGGTCAGGTGGCTGAATACCTGAATGGAAATACATGAAGTCTAACAGGAGTGAGACAAGTGTATTTACTGCCAGCGATTTGTCCGTCAGTCCTTCTGCTTCTGGTCCTGAAGTGGTACCTGGATCATGGAGAATGTCTAGAACAGGGGAGAGCGAAAGGGCCTGAGGGTGGACGTCTTCCTATGGCCCCCCACTGTAGGAATAATCTGCCTTGTTGTGCATCACCAGCTTGTTGTCCACAAAGTAGAAGCTGTCAGACTGCGTCTCATAAGGATTCAGGATCATCTCGCGCACTGGGGAAAAGGAGGAACACAGAAACAGGATTCAGGATTTTGTAACATCACTTCCTGTTAGATCGGATAAAACATCTGTGTGTGGGTGTATTTGTCTCTTGTTGCCTGTGTGTGTGTGTGCAACACTCACTGATGTCCTCAGACAGTGCCGGGAACTCGTAGATGTGCTCGCACGTGTTCTTGCTGCTCGGCATGCAGAAGCCAAACTCGAAGTCAAAGCTCTTGAGCAGCTGATCGCGGAAGTAGTGCCTCTCAATCATGCGGAAGTTGTTGATGGGGGTGTCGCCCACTGTAAACTCCACCCTGCAATGATACGGCAAGTCATTTTAGAAACCAGTAGCCTATCTGTTCAACTTTACAGGTTTCGTTGTTAATTCTAAAGTAGTTTGGTCATTTGACGATCACACAGGTTGCAAACAAGCCCACTGTTGATCCATTTTATGTTGATCTCTTTATTTAACCACGCTATGAGACAGAGTTGTTTTCGAGGCAAATTCAGAGACTGCTTGCCGAAAAACTGCCCCCGACGGGAACGCGCGTCAGCAGTTTTACATGTATTTACCTCTAAAACAACTTGGTCTCACAGCGTTCTGTTATTATCTCTCTGCTCCATGAGAGCGTTTTGGAGTTGTTGGATTGTGTATTTGATGAGTTGGATGAGGGAAACCAAGAAATCCCATTAGCCTCCATAGCGTAGCTCTGAGCAGCTCGCGGCTCTGCTCTGCCGATCTCAAAACAGCTTGCACGGACAATTAAAGGTAGCGAACCTACTGCTAAAACCATTATATATAACTATATAGGGATTATGGCAATGGGCCAATTTGCCAAAATGTTGAACTCCATTGTCCCTTTAATAAAGTTATCTGACCCGAGTGGTTGACAATCACACATTTACACATACAGAGGGGAAAATAAGTATTGAACTACAAAAGACTTGCATGGTGAGCATGCATGGAGGCCAAAGCGGTTGAGTGCACTACTCATTGTTTTTGTTTTTGAACAACTGTACCTGCTAATTATGCTTTGGATGAAATGATGTTCTTTTCACTTTGGGATAATGGCACTAACGGATACAATTATGTAAAAATATCCCTTAATTTGGTTGCCAAGAACAACAATCATCTCATTTCTTACATTCTGTGTGAAACCCCCCCCCCCCCCCATAAAAGTCTCTATACAAAACACATGATATCTAATACACACTGAGCTCTTTCATTAGGCCTGGATTATGTAGATGAGTCAGTTGTTGGGTTGGATTGCAGTCACAGAGTAGGAGTGGGATGATGAACACTACTCAGGAGCACTGACAGTCTGGTGCTTGACTCAGCATGTGGGCCGGGCTGCTCTGTACGTTCACACTCATCATCATCATCATCATCATCATCATCATCATCATCATCATCATCATCATCATCATCATCATCATCATTGGCCCCTGTTGTCTCACACTGAAGCCCACACTCCTCCTACATGAAATAGGTGTCTGGTGTCAGAGCAGCAGGGTTGAACAGGATATCATTGCATCAATGAGCTTATACATTGACACATCTCCCTCTCTCTCTCTCTCTCTCTCTGTGTGGACTTTCACTTACGTGGCTCCGACCTGCCGCAGCTGCAGGAACGCTGGGGTGAACTGGTATCGGACGAAACGGCCAGCATTGGGGTCACATTGCTTTTTATCTCCCGCTAAATTTTGAAAGAAAATAAATGAAAGAGCTTTGAAGTCAAACTTACTTCAGCTCATTATTTCACAGAGTGAGATCTTTTTTTTCTCACTGTACAGACAGTCTTTTCCTTTCACAGTGTTATGGGCCTGTCAAGATAAAAACCCATTATTACAGTTTCTATTATTATCATCAATATCCTCTGCAGCGTCATGGAGACAAGAAAAATATACAATAATGTCTGAAATACTGACGTAAGGAGTGAGATAAAAATAGTGGCAACTGAGGAAACTTAAACTGGGTCTGGGCGATATATTGCATTATTTAGAGCTGACCTGGCGTTGGAGGTTTAGTGATCTCAAACAGGACTGTCCCTGTTTCCATGTCGCGGATCTTAAACCTGGTGAAGTCGATCATGTGGACGTTTTCTTCTGGAGAACAAAGATAATCTGGAAAAAAGAGGAAAGAGAAAAGAAGCTTTAGTATGTGTCAGTACATACGTAGTATAATCCGTTTTATATTTGAATTAAAGCTGTCGGTACAGCACAATCCACTAGCCTTCAATGTAACCTCACAATAATTCCAAGGCAGCTATTTTTCTCTCTCTACACTGAGAAATTACAGCGACAATAACAACAACAGTCTCTTGAGCGGCTCGGCTACACTAATAAAAGCTCAGAGAGCGAGCCAGGTCAGACACATTGTGAACCATCAGGCTCATTCAAGGGGATGGATACATAAAGCAGAAGAAATACACTTGAGCTACTCCTGCTTTGTGTTGATCAGCCAGGTCATTCATCTTCTGCGCCTGTACTGTATTAACTGAGAGTTAAATATATCCAAAGAAGAAAGAATCAGTCCAACAGTGCTTAAGTAACTCCTGTTGTCAGTTTATACACACCAAAATAGTCAAGACAAGTCACTTTCATTTTTAAAAGCCAATCTTCCAAATTAGACTTTGAAATGTCTTTATTATACAACACTTTTTATTCTCAGGCCCTGGAACACAAAAAGGAAAGACTCACGGCCAGGAAATACCACTGCTAACATTATTCTGTTGTGCATTCACTGTATATTAGGGTGATCTCAATATACAAGATGAAAACATTCATTTATTCATTCATTGCTTGTTAACCAGAGAAGAAAAACACAGCCGACCACGATGACCCTGATTTGCTCTCTCACCTACTTACTATATATTTTATTCTTTCAAATGCTATAGTTTCTTCTTCTAAAACAGAAACAGTATTAAGCTGATTATATTTACAGCTCACTGAGCACAGTGTGCTATATGCTGGTGATTGCATATTGTACTTAATGCTGGTTACGTCTTTAACAGTGATGATATAGTGATATCTACAAATTATGGAGAAAAATAACATCTTATGTCAACAGAAAAGATTTGCACACAGGCACTTCACGAGAGAGCTGGACACTTTGATAATCCATGATACAGAATTTTTATATGTTTTGCACTTATTATTGTTATTAGTTTTCTGTAACATAGCCTACAGTGAACAGCAGGGTTGTCAAGTCCAGCGAGCACGAGTCCAGGGGAAGAGAGAAACCCAAGTATCCTGAGCAGGGTGACAGATTTGGCCACGCTGGCACTGTGTGTGTGTGTGTGTGTGTGTGTGTGTGTGTGTGTGTGTGTGTGTGTGTGTGTGTGTGTGTGTGTGTGTGTGTGTGTGACCATTTGTGTGTGTGTGTGTGTGACCATTTATGTGTGCATGTGTAAGCATGTGTGAGACACTCCCCTCCCAACAGGCCAGGATTAGACCTAAGAGGCTTATTGTGTTTTACCATCACATGGACCAACTGGTTGGGAAACACACACAAAACATGCATGCACGCACACACAGACACACACACACATGCACCTACTATCTCATTAGGGTTATGGTCAGTGCAGTTATTATTGGCTGTATGTTGCATAAGCCTTGAAGGGTCTCTCTTACTTTTAACTTTCCCTCTGTCTTTCTGACTCTGACTTCAGTTTTAATACACACAGGGAGATATCTGTATATTTGTACACATGCTTATGGTTACACATGCACACGCACACTTGCACTCGCATTCACACAGTTGCATCCGTTATTATTCTGAGGGTTAGGGAGCAGATGGACCACACAGGCTTTAGCCACCTGCTTGAAGATATTTATAGACGTTTTCATAAAGTACAGGACACTATACCTGACACCTTGTCTAAAAATGTCCCTATAGTGAAACATTATTATTTAGCCTGCTATTTACCACAGTGAGCGAACACCGGCGTAAGTAAAAATCACTGACGAATCAAAAGTGAAATTTAAAACCTTCTGACTATAAATTAATGACAAAGATGACAAGTGTCTTGTTCTCATGCTGCGCTGCTCAGTTAGGCTAATTAGATCGTTTAAATACAATTGTTTACAAGTGATGAAGTCAGACTGCATCATGTCAAGACTACAGTCTTTCAGTGCTTCACCATACAAAACAAGGGTCTTACTTTAATACGGAGAACACAGTGTCACAAAGCGCTGCACAATAAAAATAAAATAACAGACAACTTGAGCTTCAAGCCCCTAATCACACTGTCTGTATGTAAGACTACTATTATGCTCCTTTTCACATCATCATTCATCACATCATCTCTGAGGATCTTCATGTTTTTTTATGCACTCTGCATTACAGTGTTCAAAAATACTCTACTTTCACAACCAGATTAAGCACAGGACTAAAAAAAAAAGGAAAAAAAGTCCTAAAAATCTAAATCAAATCATGTTAAATTGAAACCATTTTAAAACCATTTGATGTCCATATAACCCTTTATATTATATTATATTATATTTATATGTATAAGTGAAGAACATTATGTAATATTTTGACTTTGTATAATCACAGGTTTCATGTCTCGATGGTTTGTGAAATATTGTGTAACTGCAAGACCATGTCTTGGCAGGTTATGCTTGTAAAACCATGTCTCATGAACTAATATGCTTTTAAAAAACAACAACAAAAAAACAGTAGAATAACAGCTGATTTGGGAGGGGGGTTGTATTTTACTGAATGGATGCATGTGTGCAGCGAATTAGTATACATGCACTTGCGTTGCAGAATCCACAAGACTTCGTGAGGACGGGTTCACATGCTGTACATGAGAGAGTTTTGTTTCCAGGGTAAACGTCACAAGACTGGTCAAGAGATTTCCATGTAAAGCTGCTCTGGCACCCCCCCCCCCCCAAAAAAAAATGTCCCTTTATGTTTCCTTCCAAACTCCAGTAAGAGGGTTAGAGAGCTGCTGTTTGATGCAGTGCCCTCTAGTGCCAGTTCATTTGATGTGAGGTGCTTATCTGCTCTGAGAATATTATAAGCCTCCTGTTAGACTGGGACTGTTTATTCTAAAGCAACAGCAAGAAAAAAAACACTCAGGCAGTATTTATAGAGTACCTGAATGCTGCGCGCCGTAGCCTGAATGTAATCATTGTAGAGCTGAAGAGAGTAGAGAAATGAACACACACATTCAAATCCTCTTGACTGGAAGATAGCAGTCATAAACTTAAGCAAATACTATTATATAATACTGTGCAGAACTGTTCTCTTTAGTTCATAGATATAGACACTGCATGTCTGTTCACCTCAAACACTCTAACTACTACCACTTCTAGTACTACTCCTACTAATAGTAGTAATATAACAATAATACTTGAATAAATGCATCTATGACATGAATTGCACTTGACTGCTCCTATTTTACATGACAATAAAGTGATGTAAAGTGTTCTCAAAATAACACAGTAGTTGATGCCATTGCAGCCTCAAAATCTTCACACTGGGAAATTTAATATGTTATGTTGATGTTTGCCTCTGCACTGTCACGCTGTGAGCTGAGCCTTGTTATCATGCCACAATGGAAATTAGTACCTGCACCACCAATTTGTCATGTGGTCACTGAAGTTAAATAGATATTTCTGTAGTTTTACATTATACTATTTACAGAAGAGGATGAAATGCATAAGTAATGAATTCAAAGTCATAACTAAAAGCTCCCCTTTCTTCAGTATAAAGTGGCGATGGACGGATCAATAAAATACAATACCGTCAGTATTACCACCGTTTTAACCTACTTTTTTCCCCCCAATGTTGCTGTCATGTTGTGTGGAGCATAAGATCAGTCCATACTGCAGTGGCCTGAATTCAAATCCATCTTGTGCATTTTTCTGTATGTCAACCCTCCACCCTCTCTCCCAGCTTTTCTTCCCCTAACTGTCACTATGGCATCGAAAAAAGGCAAAATGCCATTTTCAAAAAGATAAATACTAAAGTGCTGCATGAATGAAGCAACTTCTTCTTTTTTTTTTGCACTACTTTGCTTGCAACATCTACGCTTCAGTTTAGGTATCAAATCTATGTCTCTGAATTATACATACCATACTTAAAATGATTGATAATCCTTAATATTCTTCTGTGATTTTAAGTTAAGAATACAGTGTGATATTACTTCTCTTGACAAATGACACTTCTCAACCTTACATAATATTAATGTGACTGGTTGCAGATGTTATTAAAATTGGTTTACCATCTTTTGGCTACCGTAACATGAGGGAAACAGGCCTCTTTAGTGGGAGAAAATATGGAAATGTGGTCTTTAATATTTTTTTATTTGATTTTTAATTGCAATTTTCCAAAACTGCATATTATGTTTGAAATAAATGTCATTTCTACGCACCTCATATTTTATTTGATCTGACCAATCAGCTCGCTCCCTGTCATTTGTGAACCAGGGCAGGATCTTACAGTAGAGTTAGTGAATTTGTTTAGCGATCATTGTCCATTTACACATAGTCTAAAGTAGTTAGATTACATTGTTCATTCTTGACAGTGATTTCTCAAGCACTTAACATCACAGTTATTTCTAAAAGTAATATATGAACACAGCTTCACTGCAAAATGGATAGCAGTTTCCTGTTGTAGTTCAGTCATGGTGACTATGAGATATATAGTTATACAAAGAAACACACACACACACACACACACACACACACACACACACACACACACACACACACACAAGACAAATGTAACATGCTGATTTGTGAACTTCAGAGGTCCAGCGCCCAGTCTTAGGCTACTGTAAAGCAGAAGTAAGCGATCCGGTCGTTTTGGCTAATGCTGCGTTCCAGGCAGGCTTTTGAAATCGTAAATTACAGCTTCAAGTCACAACTTACGACTTTGTAGCGTTCCAGGCAACCCACTCGTGTTTTTCCGACCTGTTTTACCTGTGAAAGTCACTATAACGGCCACTCGTAACTTCCGACCCGTGAACTCGTACCAGATCGAACTGGTACGACTTCACAGGTTGGAAAAACACGAGTTACGAGTTGCCTTGAACGCACCATAACAGTCCTCGTCCCTACGTCACCACATTCACGGCGTCCCTTGGCTGCACACACAGCCCTGCATGCCGTTCTCTCTCCTCATTGGATAAAAACTGTAGGATACGAGAAAAGTTTTCTCCTCGGCTCAGAGCAGAGCAGAGTGACTGACAGACCCGTGTTTCAGACCAAACACTCTATGTAAGTGATTGCTGTCGGAAGATATAACTATTTAAGACTTATATTAACACAAATATATCACTTACTTCTGCTTTAATGCTTAAATTAAAGGGATAGTTCAACATTTTGGTAAATTGGCCCATTGCCATAATCCCTATACTATAGTCTTGCGCTACGGAGGCTAATGGGATTTCTTGGTTTCCCTCATCAAACTCATCAAATACACAATCCAACAACTCCAAAACGCTCTGGTGGACAAGTTGCAACCTGCACATTCACCACGTGTTTGAGGCAAATACAGAGACAGCTTGCTGAACAACTGCCCCTGACAGGAATGCACATCAGCGGTTTTGCATGAATTTACCTCTAAAACAACTCTGTCTCGTAACGCTCCGTTATTATCTCATAGCGTGGTGAATGTGCAGGTCACAACTTGTCCACCAGAGCGTTTTGGAGTTGTTGGATTGTGTATTTGATGAGTTTGATGAGGGAAACCAAGAAATCCCATTAGCCTCCGTAGTGTAGCTCTGAGCAGCTCGTGGCTCTGCTCTGCCGTCCTAAAAATAGCTTACACCGATAATTAAAGGTACAAACCTACTGCTATGATTATAGGGATTATGGTAATGCGTCAATTATCCCTCTAACTATCCCTTTACGCTAACTGCCTATACCAGCTGTACTGTAGATCTTTATTATCAATATATAATAAGAGGACGGTGTTGATCGTAGTCTGCAAGGAAGGAAGTGCATCTCCCATAATGTCAAACTATTCCTTTGAGAACAAGCTCTCACATACCCTACCCTGACTGTGTTGTAAAACGAAACACCATGCTGCCTAAGTCAGTGAAGAAGATAGTAATGGGAGAAATTACACCCTACATCTTTAACGCTACGTCTATGCAAAGACAAACTATTCAAATCTCGTTGAAAAAAATCACATTATCTCCACATTATGAAGGTTGAATGATTCCAGACGGAAAATACCTCCCTTCTGTCTTCCTCTTTTCTATCTTTAACCTACACACACACACACACACACACACACACACACACACACACACACACACACACACACACACACACACACACACACACACACACGCTCCACTTCACTTCCTTAAACACTGTCACCTAGCAACACTCCTTCTGATAGTGTGCCAGCTCGATTAGTCTGTCTTTCTCCTTCCCCTCATCCACCTGGCTGCTCTGCAACAACAAGGTGCAGCAGTGAATCAAAAGAGTGTATCTGGGGTTTGGCATCAGTGGTATGCTAATGAAATGTTGCTCATCTGGGATCTGATGAGGGTGTAGCTACCCGAGGCCTGCCTGCTTCAGCAACCCTGAAGAAAAGGAAGAATAGAACTGTGCAGAATTGATGCAGAATATTAAGAAGATGTGTAGGCTATCAACAGTGACTTCAATCACAGTGTGACATGATAGATTAGTAGCAAGTGAGTAGCTCCTGTTCATCTGCTACAATTACACATGAGGAGGAATGTCAAATTCTGGATTAATTTTTCATGTATTGACAAGACTTCCATGTGTCCAATTTCGTGTTTTTAGTGTCGCAAAAATGATTTTGTTGTGTTGTTCCAAATGATCGCTACAGTACACACATTTATCATAGTAAGTCAACTCAATAGTAACTCAAGTTTCTTGTTACACATGAACATTGTTCAATCTAATTATGATTTTTACTCAACGGGAATAAATACTGTAATACCATCCTTTCTAGATTTGCCACTTTCTGTAAATTGAGTAAAATTAGCAGCAACTCTTGAGTCATGCTGTGTTCCTGTATTCAGATACGCAGAACCTGTCTGACACTAAAATGGCATTCATGAAGAGCAAGTGAGCTGCCACTTATAGCGCCTTAATCCCCAAGATTAGCCTGGAGTTACAGTCTTTCAGCCACAGGGATTGACTTCACATGCCTTATTCTTTCCATTTGACTCTCTGTGGCCTGCAGTTCGTGCTGAGACTCTGTGTTGAATTAATCCAAACATGAGGAAGAACAATGTGTGCTCATTTACATGTCTTTAATTTAAAATAATCCATAGCCGAAGGCAACTAGTGACATTAGCGTTAAGATTCTTATGTTGACGACACGTCATGATACAGTGCACCTGGGTGGCAGGCTGTTTCATGTCAGTTAATAACACCTGTAGGCAAACTGGCAAACAGTGAGGTTCATGGAGAGGTTGAACTCTGAGCATCTGAATGCAGATGAGATTCTTTCCTCTTATCTTTCTTTGGCCTGCATCACTGAGTGGGAAAAAATAATGTACCTCAGTAGGAGGATTTTATGAGGACATAAAATCCACCTTGCACCTGCAAGTCTCACTAATCAACATGCTATATCGTATTTGTTTACTTGAGAGTTACTGGTAAGTGTATTCTGTTACCGTTAATACAAACAGGCTAGTTGTTTACCCCTATTTTCAGGCTAAGGTAACCACTTGTTGTGACTCGATGCAAGAAAGTGTGTTTCACTACGTGAAGTGTGAGCCCCTAATGGGACATTAGGAAAAGAAAGAAAGAAAAAAAAGTTGCTCATGCGCAAGTGATATCAAGTGATACTTCTGCCCTTGCAGCAAATGAAAGGATCCTCCTAGTTATGGAAATAATGGCAGTATCACCTTCTTGTGCGCACAAGAAACTTTTGTTTCTTGTTTTCTCCCTGTGTGCCTTAGGGGCTTCACATTTCTCAGACTGTTTAAAAAAATAATTTCTTTCTTTCTTCAAAGGATTATATTCAACACATTGGAAAATCCTATTAGTCATTTTACTAGAAAAACTACAAAAGTAAAGATAACAAAGATAAACTTTTCACTTTACCTGAAACATAAATATAAATGCCCTCAAGAGATCAAAGGCTTTTGTAATAATTAGGGTTTGGTCTAAGCTTACATTTATGTACTGTGCAGCACACCATGCATGAATAGTAGCACACTGAGGAGTGTGTTTGTTTGACCACTGTGTCACAGTTACTGTGGGTCAGGCTGTGAGAGGAACCTGGAGGGATGCCAATGATTTGTCTGTCTCACTCCCTTCACTCTTCCCCTAATCTCTTGATGTGATCTATAAAGAGAAACGCCTTGCAGATGATGCCAGTTTGTACCCAAGAAGTTTTAAGAAAAAAGTGCAGTTTTAAAGAGAACAGGATATTTAAATATACATTTATGAAATATTCTTTATATAGTTTCAAGACTTTGCATTGGACTTATTCTGTTAGAGATGTACATGTATATGTATGTAGATTTGTCAATAAATGTTGCATTGTCTATACAATGCAGCAAAATAGTGTAATATTTTCTTTACTAATTAAATTAAAACCTATTCTGCAATCGAATAAGAATCAAACAATTATTAAATAAATAAATTAATGTGTGAATCACGGCTACGTCTCCAAGCAAGTTCCCACTTACAACCCCTTCTTACAGCAGGTTACTGAAAGCAGAAAAATAATAAACAAAAATAAAAACAGATACTTGTTCTACAGTTTTTAAACCAATGTCTCTGAATTTCATTCATGTTCCTTGTGTAAGTCCACGTGCATATTTTTATTTTAATTTTTTTACCAATAGTGTGTACAGATAAAGCCATACAAATGCATGATAATTAAATGCCACAGAGGACAGTAGAAAAAGAGCAGAGAAAAAAGTTGCTTAATGTAGACAATGTCTTTGACCTGTCCAGCCTTGATAAAAAAAAGACATTTATCTGGCGGGTTGTAGCAGAGAATGATGGGGACATTGACTCTGCTGATATTTTCTCTTCTGCTGTCTGTATTTTGGCCTCCGTTGAAATCTATTAAGAGGAGTTTCAAGGGTGTTTCAAAGAAAGATCACAAGCCAAATGTTCTTCTAACATTTCTAAGGTCTTTAGGATTATTCCCCTATACTGGTACTAACAGGATCTTTGAGACAACACACATCTTCAGTCAAGACGATGAGCCATAAATATCAACACCAGCTAGTTATCACAGAGTCAGTGGTATTGATCAATAATCCTGTCAAACGCTGACGCACTAATTTTGCCCTACAACATTATGCACCTTTACAATAACAACACTTGTGGTATAGTTTCTAAGTTTAAGAACAGCTGCCTGGTTTTACACAAGTGAAAGACAGTTGGTGAGATTGTGTTGATTATTTATGTAGCTGCAACAAGCCGTCTCTCTCTCCATGTCAAATCACTCTGAAAGAGTAACCTTGTGACAGCTGTGCATGGGAGATTAAGAACTGGCTGCACCAATCAATTTTAATTAAAGCTGTATCCCGCCTGATGTAGAAAGAAGCACTGCTCTTTGTCCCACACTTATTAAAGGCCGAATAATTGATCACCTATTAGTGGATAAGGAACCAGACTGTCCTGAATAAATCATCTGGATGATGAGTAGATCCTACTCAAGAGTCCAACAGCGGGTCTGTGGTAGAGCTTCTCCCTTACCCAGCACATAACAATTCAGATTTTGTTTTTATATCAAAAAGGTCTATTTGTCTATTTGTCTCTATCTGCACTGCACTGAGGAAATTGACTCTTGTGTTGTGAAGAAATCATAGATCTATCGAGACCAGAAGAGAGTGTAAAATTAGAGAAACTGTTCAAATAATATCACTGATTGTAACTCAACCATTGAAATCAGAAGATTTTAATCTTCAAGACTGTCATTAAGACATTTAGAAGACTTTTTTTAAAATATTTATCAGATAGCCTAATGTCAACTTGAAAATTTGTTGACAATGGTTGTTCACTTGTGTTTGGACATTTTATTTTATGGGCACCAGTTTGCCTTTAAACAAAATGCTTGTCAGATTGTGAACACTTCAGCCTTCATTGCCTACATTAGACGACTTTTTCTTTCCTTTTTTTTTTTTTACTTTTGAAGCTCTCAATCTGACAAGCATGTTTATGTGTATTGACTAGGATGATGTGTGGAGGTGAGTATCTTGTGCATAACTGGGTTCAACCCTGTATAGGCCTTTGAGAACAAACTTGTCCCAATCTTCACATGTGGTTGATCTGAACATCTTTAAATCCTTCTGCTTTTAGACTAAGACTTTGTTTACACACTTAAGGGACCAGAATAACAGGGCCAGCCAGCCAGCATGGTGGTTTAATAAATTATCAATCTACTCGATTTCTAGTAAAGAAAGGTATATGCAATATCTTCCTCAACTTTCTTGATCCCTATAGTTCAGTGTAAACATGGAATAATTTCAATGGGAAGTTTCTCTCTTATGCTCCCAGTTTGTGAAACCAGCTCATAACACACCTTCCAACACAAATTCTGTATAAGCACAAAACACTACAAATAGTATTATCTTGTGACGCCTTTCAGGAATGTCAGACATATCCAGACATAAATCCACACCTGATAGTTACATTTTACAGTCAAAGTATGAAGTAATAACAGTGTAACTTTACCAACTTCCTCTATCAACCTAATGCTGGTCAAACTATCTGGACTAAACAATCTGTCAATCCCACTGAAAATGCCACAGGGCTCGACAAAGGAAGAAGAGACATCTTCTTCTTCTACCAGCGTTTAAATTGGCTGTTATACCTACATGTTACATTACCTGCACGTTAGCAGAAACAACAGATTTCTGACTTGTATGTTAGGCCTATATGTAGAAATTTTAAGGAATGCAGATGCAAATTTTCTACTTATTGAACTGCTTGTATGTTACCACCTTGTTTTAGAATTGATTCTAATATCAAAAAACAAAAAAAATACTAGTTCTGGAAAGGGTTGTTTCTATAAAGTACATTTGATTAATGAAATGTTTTTCTGTCCTAAAATGTGTATGTGAAGTACATGCAGATGAGCAAGACGCAGTTTTGATAAAAATTAAAGGAATGTTTCGGAGAGGAATGGGTCCCCAGCAAGATGAAGACCGGATAATTGAAGATTCATGAAATGTCTTCCTGACTTTTCATGAAAGTAATTACCTGTTACTTCTTTTATTACTTTGTTAAGCCTTTTTGAGGAAAAGATGGATTTGATGAATTGAAAAAGAAATGTTTTCCCATCACGCGGCTCCTGTTAGGTCAACCTTGTTACCTTCTTTCCCTCTCCATCTGCAGCTGTAACCTTCCCCATGCACATTATTGAATTCAATTTGAATTAGGGTGTGCTACAATCCACCGGAGGAATGTGTCTTTATTTTTCCATTTGAATACTCTTGTAGTCAAATGTGAGAGACCAAAGAGCATTTTCAGTAAGAGGTACACTTTTCTCTCTCTGTTGCACAACAAGACATGATGGATGAGAGGACCACAGAGAAGTAAATAACATGTTCACCACATAATGATTCTAGAAACACGTCTAACATGGTAAAAATGATAATATAGAAAACAAATATTACACATGCTGATAATGATCCCCCTTTATCTCACAGTAATGTTGTCAATCGGTAATTATCGTCATTCTTTTTAAAATACTGTGACAAAATTATGTTTATAAATGTGAGATTTATTTGGCAGCAGCAGTGTTTTCTGTTTATGTGTCTGCCTGTGTATCATAAACCATCCATCATATAAACAGTAAAACGATAATGTGCCATTTTTCATATCACAGCGGCGCTTCTCATCTGCCTGGATTATATTTCTTCTCCTCTCAGCCTGCGTTACAATGAGGCGCTGTGCCTTGCTTATCAGCTCTGAACCACCGTGACAGACTGGAGCTATGGGCTGCCCCAAAATGGTGGCATTTACCTCCCAAAAGCACAACTGGAAAAGTCATTTACACTGCAGGGTGAGGCATTTTCTGCTTCCCCCTTCCCCAACTGCGATTTTCTTTCTTCGGCGGCCGAAAATGATAGCCTGAATTGTGTAGCACTCTATGTTTACAGTATCTTTGTGTGTGTGTCAGCCTTTTGTCTGCTCTGCCGTTTAAAACAGTCAGGGCCTCAGGGAGAAATCTTAACAGGAAACAAGGAAACAGTTTTGACATCAGTTCATTCACATAAAGTCATATGCTTCAGATATGTCATTGTTGACGGGTTACAGAAGCCGTATTTGACCATTGGGCTTCTGTAGGGAGCCAGTAAATGAATGGCTCGGGATCACAGCACCTGTGTTTCTAACCTGATACCGACGATGTAAACAAACTCACTCACTCTTCAACTGCAGGGTCGTTAATTACCTGAGGTGTTCACGACATTGCAGAATGCTATGTTACAGTCCTTCTGACATAATCCAGATTACATGTCAGCGGAGAGCAGAGATTACCGAACCATCATGAGTGATTTCGGCATTATCGCACTGACGCAGCCACGACATTGCTTTTATTCTGAGGGGATACCAAATGAAAACAGATGTGATGGTGTGAGAGAGGATGAGAGCAGAGAGTTGGTGTCGAAATTTTGGGGGAGGTCAGTGGGGTCAGTTTTGACGCCCGATTTCACTGGCAACCATACAGCTGTAAACAGGAGTTAATGAAAATCAATGTAAATAAGCAATTTATAGAATGAGAAATGATGATGATGGTTTGATCCCACTGTTTACATCTGAAATATATTTAAAAAAGAAATAAAAATAACCCATTTATTTATTTGTACTAATTGAGCTTCATTTAGTTAAGACAGAGGAAGGAGTCTGAATGTCATTAGGCTTTGACAAAAAATGATCACACACTCACACACACACACACACACACACACACACACACACACACACACACACACACACACACACACACACACACACACACACAAACGATACGCTAGGTATAGTCAAACCTTCTAATCCCCTCTCAGAGTCACTGATAATCACATTTGATGATGAAGCTCTAGAGGAGAGCTTGAAAGCTCCAGATAGAAAGCTAGTAATTTCACTGTCAATCTACTATTTCTAAATATAAGTGTGGACTGCCATGCTCACTCTTACACCACTTAATTAGAGCATGCAAACTAAATTTCTATATGTCTCTCTGTAAACTAGGATACTTATTAATCCATACATGCTAAATATTCCACACATCTCAGTTTTCTGTTGTGGTTCAACATTAACTTTCGTGTCGAATGCCACCCAGACAAGATAACAGCCGACACTGTCCTGACCTGACTAGACAGTGTTTCAGCAGCAAGTCACCATCTGGATGCCCTGAACCGCCATCACAAACATCTTGGTCAGCAGAAGCCTAATGTTATCAGCAAAAAACTCATCCACGTGACAGTGGGTGATATTATGTAATAATAGAGGGGCTTGGAGTTGAGTTGACTTACAGCCTTTAACAGCCTACCCTGTCCTGTTGTTATGACATAATAGGGAAACAGCATCCATAGTGTGTTAAGCAACTGGCTGATAGTATTCTCTCCTTCCTTGTGTTTGTTCCAGCTGACTACTGTCTGAGAAGAGCTATAATCAGTGGATCACATCTCTGGCCACCTGTTACCTCAGAGCCACAGGTGCCTTGAGGTGAGGAGTTAGTAAGAGCCAGTTTTTTTTCTTTCTCCTTTCTGGGGTTTTTTTGTTGGCAGGATTTGAGAAGCAAACCAAGAAGTAGCCTACACATAGTCACCTTCAATGTCTATCAGTGACTGCCTACACTCAGAAAAAAAACAAAAAACACCTCCAATCATGCAAACACGTATACCCCCCCCCCCCCCAAACTGAGGCATCAATAACACTGGTAAATGACAACAAGCTGTTTCCATCATTCACAGGGGAGTCCAGCTATCTAAGGTCCAGCCCCCACAATCAACTGTCCTTGGGTAAGTGACATCAAACCTGTAACTGCTCCCTGATTCAAATCACTTAGTCTTATTTTAATCTGTAGAAACCCTTTGAGGACCTTTCAGACTGTGTCGCTGTCCATGGTATCTGTGTCTGGTTCCTCTATAGAAACAGTGAATGCACAGAGAATAATGTCATGCTACAGTGTAAAGACACTATAATAGGAAGCAACAGCAGATGGGTTGCACTAATCTCCTCGAACTGTGAGGCTTTAACTACTCTTCCGATCGTGCCAATTACACGAGCAGGTTACTTACTCTTGGTGATCTTCTGTAGCCCAAGCACATCATCGGGTGTTATTACGGTATTTCTGCGCAATTCTTCTTCGGTTCGAACCGGGATCCCCATGTCTGATGAGTTGCAGCCTTGCTGCACTTTCATGTCCGACAGAAGAGGGCTGATCGGGTGCGCACCCTGGCAGGGACTGAGGCTTTTCTGATGCTCTCGGCGTCGTCGCCGCAGGAGCCGATTTACTTGCGTCGGAGCCTTGAGTGACGCGCTGCCTAATACAGCGTACAGCAAACAGGCTCTGTGCTGCTACAAGAATAACTCATTCTCCGCGCCTCCTCCCTTTCTCGATCCGGTAAAAGATAAAAATCAGCCCTAGGCTCCCTCCCTCCCCCCTCCCCGAAGGCTCATCGGCTCTCTCACAAGCTATTTAATCCAAATCCTGTGGCTTTAAACCGACCAGTGTTGCGTGGCTGACGGTCTGCGCTGCCTCGTCGTCTGCTCAGACACCAGCCTGCATGGCCGAGCTTCACTCAGCAACAGTAGTAAAAGGTTTCCCCGCTCCTCAGTCTTCTGCCTCCCCCTGTAGCAGAAGTTCACTGGTGTCACTAATAACCACTTGAAATGATAAGTTGTTTATGTAAGCTGCTGTGCGAAGACAGAAAGCAGCTAAATCAGTATAGGGAGCTACTTATGTCACTGCCAAACAACTGTTCCTCTCTCCAGACACGCAGCCCCACGCAGCGTCGTCATCCCAGCCTCCCCAAAAGCTGTTCAACTATATCCTTGAGGTTTGGCTCTGTAGCATTGCACGCCTCAGTAGATAACAATGGAGGTTTCATCACACACTTTCTTTTGTTCTTTTTCTTTATAATAATTTTTTTTTTAAACTTTGGGTCAGCAGAACAACCTGTAAAAGCTTTTTGAGCATATTATCACTTTAAATCCGTGGACCTTTTGACACCTGGCTAGTTAGTTGCCCATTGGGCTGCTCCTGGCCCCCTGATTATTATTTTTGGCTCTTCCCTGCTAAATGCCTCACTGTGTTCATCAGCTTGTTGCTGACTTTGTCTATCTGCTGCTTGGTGCTGGCCTGGGCAGGCCGCCTGCTGTGAATTTATCAGAGCTGTGTCTACAAACAAGGTTGATGAGAGCAGTTCGAGTCCACAAAACCTGTTAAATTATGCTCAAATCAAAAATTTAAATCAAAACACAAAGACACAAGGAAGGAGATGACATTGTCTTTCAGGTGTGATATTTTTTATTGTATTTTTTCCATTGGAAAGTTGCTTTCCAGATGCCAGCATCCCTGAGAAAGTGTAAAATGCAAATCTTGTAGACAGCCCCATCAGTAAGCTGAGACAGGCAAGCCAAAAGATATTCACATCTGCAAAACACAACCCCGCAGACTCTCTTTTGTTGAATCACAGACTGGGCAGTAACCCTCCTCCAGTCACTGAGGTCAGCTTTTGCTTAGTGATGAGGTGACAGCGCCTCCCTCTGCCTGGCAAGCTTACTGCAGGGCATGTGCAGAGCTGAGAGCTGTCCATGGTGGTACATTGTGAGGTGTGATATGATGGTCTAACCCTAAACTCTCTAAAAAATCTGTGGATCACAGGAGAGGCAGAGCGCTTCGATGAACAGGCTTATTGGCATCATTTCAGCTTGAAACACATAGGCCAGTAGATAAAAATAAAATCAAAGGTTTGTAGGTATAGTTGCAAGTAGCGTTGAAACAAACTAATGAACACAAACTATTAACCTAAATCTACTAATCCCCTATGTTCCCCTTTCATAAATATGATAAATCATATATTGTTTCTATGAGGTCTGTAGACAGAGAGCATTGCTAAAGTTTTTACCAGTGTTACAGTAACTCTAGAAGTCTGTGACACTCAGAACTTCTCATACTCCCGAAGCCTACCAGTAAAAGCTATAACAATATTCAAAAGCAGTTAGCTTGTGTGGCCAAGTGGCAATTGAAGAATTTCCAAGGGATGGTCAGCAGCATGGCAAGCCGGACCCCTGGCTATTCCCTCCTGTTAGCCCACAGTCTGCCGGACTCCTCTCTATGCGGTCATCTCGAAGCAGCCCCTGCGGTGTGTCTGCATGTCTCTCACCCTGCGGATGGACTGGATCTGGGGGTGGTGGGCTCCCCACTCGTTCCAGTGCTTGTAAGGGCCCATCTCAAACACGTACTGGTAGCCACGGTAGCCAGGGTACTGGTAGCCCACCCAGCTGTGTGGGGAAGTAGAGAGAAGAGAGCTGTGAATAACAAAGCTATATGCTCTTTTTTTTAGTTTTTTATGTCCAAACGTATGTAAATATACTCTAGCAGTAATTAATAGAAATAAATAAAGTGACGTTTGATGTGAATTATCTCATTTTTTAAAATTATTTCATTGCCAACTTTGATATTATTATAGACTTTCAGGCAATCTCTCCTTGATGAAACAACAGTTACTGCTCATGTTTGGTCAGTTTCCTCCATCTTTAGGCCACTACGGTGAATTAAATTCAACAGCTTGGCGTGACTTACGTTCCACCAGTGACCTGAAGGCTGGCAACGCGGTCCTGGAAACCATAAGACCACAGGCTGGGAATATCCTCGTCGCACACCTCCATCTTGCGACCCTCAAAGTTTGGACACTCAAACAGGCAAATCTTGTGGTCCTGGGGGTCCTGTGAGAAACATACATCGGTTTTTAGTTTTTAACTGTCACCACTTTCTATACAAATACTGTAGATGTTGTTGTTGTTGTTGGTGCAGCTCTGTCCCAGATTTTAGCCAGTAACAAGATTCTAAACAACAAAAGTCACAATTTGGGTTGGGGTTAGAATAGAATAGAATAGAATAAAATAGAATGGAAATGTTTTGTTTGAGACCAAGACCAAACCCCTGGGGTAAAAAAAAACTGTCACATAGAAACATAGTGACACAGAGGATGTTGATAAAAATACAGATGCAAGAGAACAGGTCTATAAATATCTGAATCACTACATAGCCTATACCATAAAAAGCACTTTCCTCTGCACCAATTAAAGATGGATGAGAGGTGTCTTTGAAGTGAACAAAGACAGAAGAAAAGTAAAGAAAAAAGAAATGAGAAGAAAAAACGCTCTGGGCTGATCCCAACTCACCATGCGGACAGGCCTGACGGACATCATGCGATCACACCTGTAGCTGTTGGACCAGGTGTCCCAGCGGGGGTACTCTCCCTTCTCCAGCATGAACATCTCACCAGTCATGTTCTGCTGCTCATAACCCACCCAGCTGTACACACAGATGTTTTACTTGTCAGCATGTTTAGGAAAAGACATACTTTATTATAATATATATATCTGGAAGCAAGTTTGGTGACTTACGGTCCACACTCGACCCTGATGGAGCCAATTCTGTCAAAACCCTTCTCACACAGGTTACGGGACTCTCCAAACAGGTCCATCCTACGACCCTGGAAGTTCTCATATTCATAGAGGTATATCTGAAAAGATAAGCAAAGGAATTAATTTATTTCTGGAGTCAAGTATCTTCAATTCATTATTTTCTGTAGTTCATAGGATTAGTTTAGTTCACCTTGTGATTGCGCACACCCATGGCAGAGTGGCTGCCAATGCTGCCTTGAGCACCTGAGTGAGACATGATCAGATCTAGAGAGAGAAGGAAAACAAAGTCAGTCAGTCATCTCAACTTTCTTCGGTGCCGTAATGCAGCATGTGTTGTATTACACCAGGGGTGGTGTATGAAATGATTCCTCTTGCTGGTGAGAGTTATTGGAGGGACGCCTCATTTGCCCAACCCAAAGCCCTCAGCAAATGCCATGAACCAAAGCACAAACTTGATGTTTAAAAGGAATGAATGTCATTATTAAGATATTCACATCTCTGAAAGAGCCAAAATCAAATTTTAGTTCTTGAGCAGCAGTTTTTCATATGTTCAAGTTCAATGCTTTAAAGTGACTAAAAGATAATTAGAGGAACAAATGTTATTTTGTGATAGACAATTTAAAAGCTGGTCTTAAATTATACCCTGAAGGTAGTTTAAATGTGTAACCTGATGAATCCTTTCAATAGTCAACTAGCACAAAGTCAAGTTTCAAGTCAGTTTCACCTCTGACCAACACCCAGCGTCACTGATGGTGTTCAGCTGCACCTGTAACCTCACCGAGCAATGATGTCACCGTGTACTGACACACCCTGACTTCTACATTAATTGAGCCAAATGAGAGGAAGAAAATCAGCAGAAACAAGAATGTTCAGGATGTGTTAAGTTTAAAACATATGTAATAAAAATAATAAACCTTATTTTTTCTTCTGAATAAAATCTATGAAGAATATACAACCTTGCTCACGAGTTAAAATTTGAAAAGCTAAATGGACTTAGTGTTCAGAGTTCTCCAGGCATTTCCAGTAAAATTTGTATTTTCTCTGTAAAGTTTTCAGCACATAACCACACATTTTGTCCCTAAGCCTTTTTGCGAAACCAGGAAATCTTGCTAACCAACAGAAAAACACATAATATTTTTGTGTTCAGGTTTGTAAAGGATGAGGGGTTAGACGCAGTTGTTCGTCTTTTACCTTAAGGTGAGCAAATGAACATGAGAGCGGTTTCAAAACTTAAAATCATAACCTGCTGTATTTTATGTCAATATTCCATCTACTCAGTCCAAAGTCAAGTTTTAAGAGGAATTGATCCTTGCTTGGTTCTTTCAGTCCAAAGAATGAGCGGAAACCACAATATTCTCCTTAATATCCAATGACTCTATGAAAACAGTTAGAAGACCTTAGAGTGTAAACTTACAGTTACAATTGCAGGTTGAAACGGACCGACCTTTGAAGAGATTGATGGACGCCGGCGTTTTGAGTGGGGATATATATATACATTCACATCTGACTGAGTCTATAGAGCCCGGGTTCTGACTTCTCATTGGCTGTGCGGGCGTTTGGGGCATGGTGCGGGGTCAAAGGTCACGCTGCTTATCGGTGCACAAGTCATGCTGACTCTGCTGCCTGTTTTGTTGTCCAGCACCATTGTGGGGGAGACCGGGGACAGTCACTGCCATCAGCAGAAAGTTTGCTTGCCTTTACACCCCACCCTCCCTGCACACACACACACACACACACACACACACACACACACACACACACACACACACACACACACACACACACACACACACACACACACACACACACACACACACACACACACACACACACACACACACACACACACACACACATACAGGCACATAGTCACTTTTCTAGCCACCATTCTCATGACCTGTTCTTCATTTCTGTCTAATTTCCTTTCTTATTTTTGTCAGAATACCCTTCTGTTCTATCATCTGATTTCTGTTCGATCTGTTTTGTATTTCACCTCCATATTCTCTGTCTTTCTCTTGATCCTTGGTGTAGCCGGTCCAAGCCTTTGAGCCCTGTGTGTGTAATGTGCTGACTGCAGGAATGGCATCCATCTCTCTATTGTTTAGGTGAGGCAAGCGAGTGCTTGTCACTCTTTTGCGTATTATAGGCTCCATACATGCACATCTCACAGAACCACACTTATACACTCCTATTATATTCATGTGTGTATATGTGCATGCACAGTGCCATTCAATTTAACCAACAGAATATTATCTTGTTAAAAGAACAAGTTATAATCATGTTTGAAAAAGTATCTGATAAAAATATTTGAAGACAAGCAAAACAACATTTTCCAATTTTGTCTCTGTGCTATAATAATTTAATTTACACAGAAATATATGGATATTCAGGATATTATTGTTTTCATAAGGCACAATTGTGATGATTTTAATTCACCTCTTAGAAAGTGGTGAGAGGTCTGTGGGCAAATATTTCCATGAACCTCAAAGACAAATTATTAGAGCATGAAAAAGAATCTGTGGGAAATGTTATCTTTCGTTTTTGCAAGTACAAAGACTGAATATCTGTGAGACCAATACAACACCTCTGGCTTCTCAACTATTTTAGACATCAGGGGCAATCAGATCAGATTCTGAAATTGTTTTTGAGAAAATGTAGGATGTTATCTAGGAATATCTTTGTTTGGTTGAGTTAAGAACACAGCAACATTTACAAGGGGCTTTTCCAAAGATTATTGTGGCACATGCAGGCCCAACAGCATTTGTGTTGAAAAGCAACAGCACAGCAGAACATCTTACTTTTATGTGATGTATGTTTTGTCAATTGATTTGGGCATGCTTGTGAACTGTTTTCATCACAGTGTCAGAGTTCTCTCTTCAGCAGAAAACTACACTATATTTACAGTGATAACAAAATTGGTCTCTATTTTTTAGCTTTACTGTAGTATTTACTTACAGCAAATACAGTGTAGCCTGTCATAAAATGTTGTGATTATACATCTTGTCATATTTCTGGATGTGACTGAATCTTCAGGTTGCTTAGACATAGTTACACACCTGAGCCACAGATATTAGGTCCTAAACCATCAAGTTATCATAAAAACTAAAGTACATATCATGCACTTTCTGAAAACTGCAAAAAACAAACACACAAACAAAGAAAAAAACTTTGCTCGTACTTAAGGAAAGTTTCAGTTTGTATCAAATGTTTCATTTAAAAATTGGATTGTGAAGTGACGCTGACCCTCAGAAAGGATCCAGTATCCTTGTTTTAAACCTTTAGCATTCATGTTTTTTTTTAATATTGTGCGTAAATATTACTGCAAATTGATTTTAAATTATTTTCATAATGTAGGAAAGGTACAGTACTTCTTTGTGATGAAATACATTAGCATACAGAATAAATATTTTACTTAGAAAATTATTTCATATGTCGGGGATGTTGATTTTAGGAAAGTAAAATCAAAGTCAAACCATATTTATTTGCAGTTTCCAAACCTTAAATTAGTTCACTGTTTCAGAAAGGGATTCTTCATTCCCATGGGGTATTTAAGGTATATGTGACATTTTAATAACACAGTGATTATTCTCACACACTTAATAGGTTTTGTTACAATGTGCCTTTATGTGTGAAAAGTCCAGTTGAAAAGAGACCTATGTGAAATCAAATAAGAAAAAAATATATCCTTTGTTTTTATGAACTTTTTGTTGTTGTTGTTAATTTATTCATCATTAATTATATAAATGAGATGTTAAATACATCTCGTTCTAGAATAGGCAGCATTTTTTATCCCACCTTCTGAATTACAAGGTTATGTGTCAGCATCTAAATGCTCGTGTATGGGTGTGTGAGTTTCTTTGTGCGTGCTGAATGTATGCATGCCTTTGTGTCCGTCTCTGCCCATGACTGTGTGTGTGCATGACTGAACATGTGTGTCCATAGGAGTGAGTGAAAAGGTGAAACCACCAGAGACGAGGGGTCAGTCGAGACGCACACAGAATCGGAGACAGAGCGCAGCACAACGTGGAGAGAACTTCGTGAGTACACATATAAAATCTAGCTTGTTTATAAGACACGTTTGAGTCAAGTCCTTTCCATTTGAGTCTTTTTAGATCCAAAGAACCATAATTTTCTGTCTGATGCCTTTCTTTCCTGTCCTTTGCTTCACACCTCAAAACAAAATGTTTTTTTTCTCTTTATCACCAGACTCGCTTACAAGAATATTCACATCTGTGATGACCTGTTTCCTGGACCAGGAAGTGCCAGGACTTGGTCCGGCCCACTGGTCATGGACCATTTGGAACTTGTGCTTATCTGCACTGGGCACGGTGCCCTGCGTCCAGTCCCGCCGCAGCGAACTAAAGCCCAGCAGCTCAGAGCCGAACAATGACTGGACCAGCAATGTGCTGACTCCTGCCCTGACCCACAGGCCCAGCTGCTTCTCAGTACCAGCATGTATAAATAGGTCCGTTTACTCCTGGGTCAGGACATCGTTTTTGTGGAGCCCCTTGCGAGCACTGAACAGCCATTCTCTGGGGCCAGTCAGGTAAGCCCTCCATCTCAATCCATTCAGCCTCCTACAGACCGTTGCCACTTTACATTCTTGTGACTTGAGCCTTCGTCGATTCTGCTGAGCTACATAAACATATAGACTGAGGTCACTCGTGCAAACGCCGGGACAAACATGGTGCCTGAATAAATAGCTGGCTCCAGCAAGTGTTAGCATATAGTCACCTTAAAGAAGACATGAAATATGGGTTATGTACTCTGATTCTTTCTATTCAATGAATTTGTGTACTATTGCTGTAAAAAAAAGTGTAGAACAGTGAATCAAAGTGTGGGGGAGGTGATAGGTTGTATTTGAACTGTGTAATGAAATTCCTAATAAGCTACAAATACGACTCTCCCTGCTCTTTACTCTGAAGGTAAATCGGCATTGAGATACACAGTAGCATGGCTCTGAATAATCCAACCCCACAGGGACCATGGAAGGTAAGTCTCGTCATGGATTACATTTTATTAATTTCATGCCTGACATGATGCTACTGTTGATGTGTGTCTGCACCCACATCAGTGTGTGCGAGTGTGGCACATGAATTGTTGTGTTTGTGCCCCCTGCAGATCACAGTTTATGACCAGGAGAACTTCCAGGGGAAGCGTCTGGAGTTTACTGCAGACTGCCAGAACATCATGGAGTGCGGCGTCGACAACATCCGCTCCCTGAAGGTGGAGTGTGGAGCGTAAGTCAAACAAGTCTCAGCAGTTACATATAGGCTACACATTCACGACTTACCTATGTGTTGGCCGACAACGGGTTTAAATATTCAAGACAAGACATACGACAGAAAACATCTACTTAATATCTGATAATCAGTTGCCTAATTATCCAACAATGTTGTATACGTGTGTGTCTGTCTGTCTTGTCTGCATGCTGGGGACAGCTGGGCAGGATATGAGCACTCCAGTTTCTGTGGACAGCAGTTTGTGTTGGAGAGGGGCGAGTATCCTCACTGGGAGTCGTGGAGCGGCAGCAACGCCTACCACATTGAGAGGATGATGTCCTTCCGCCCCATCTGCTCTGCTGTGAGTGTGCATCTCATTTCAGCAGCTTCTGTCTCCATCAATCTGACCTCTCACTTGTCTCCAGAAAAGATTCAGTGTGAAGAGGCTCTGAATTTGGTTTGAGGTTTCTTGTGTGGCAAGCCTTAAAAGGGATTTATGGAAACTGCTGGTTATAGCCATAAATACACTGTAATGCAGTCTGCTCTTATGCACTGTTAACATTTGGACATAACCACCAAAGTCATAATTATATAAATATATTTGTAAAAATTCTGGCTTTTCCCTAGCAGAAAGCTTTCGTTAAGCTCTTACTTTGATTTTCAAAAGACAATTGAGAATTTACACAAAAAGGAAAAATAAGTAAAACGCAAATTATGCTCACCTTGTGGAGAAAGGCTTAAAAGATCCTCACTTGGTGAATTAATATGATGTCTGTCAACATGGGAAGAAAATCAAACAGGTTCTTATCTGTGAGTGAATGCATCTCATTACAAAGTGCTTTCACAACACAGAGTTTCTGTTGCTACTGCATGTTTCATCTTGATAACTCTGACTGTCTGTTATCTTTACATGTGCACACAGAGCCACAAGGAGTCCAAGATGGTGTTGTTTGAGAAGGAGAACTTCATGGGACGCCAGTGGGAGATAAATGATGACTACCCCTCTCTGCAGGCCATGGGATGGGGCAACAATGAGATTGGATCCATGCAAGTTCAGAGCGGCGCGTAAGTGTCAACCTCACTGGTTCACTCCTTACAGGCCATGTAAGGAGTCACTGTCACTGCTCTCAGATAACTCACCTTTTCCACCACCAAATCTTATTCCGCAACGTAAAATTTGGCTTTCTATTATTTACTGCAGCTTAATTATGACCCCCTCTTTTTCTATGATGATTTGTTTATGTATATTTTTCTGGTTGGTATTTATTCTTGATGCACATTGCAGAATTTTTTGTTGTTGTTGTAGTTTTTATCATACATAGGAGAAACTGATGTTTTGTCAGGTTAATTAGCAATTTTTTGCATCCTGTTTTAAACTTTGTTTTGGGACCATTAGAGTTTATCCTATTTTATAGCATCTATTAAAAACATCAGGACATCCCACTTGCATTTCATATCATGCATTCTGCTGAATCCCCCTTCCCGTGTAAATCACATAATTATCATAAATCACTGCTTTGCTCTCCTCCACACCTCCTTCTCTCCTCCTCCAGCTGGGTGTGCTACCAGTTTCCAGGTTACCGTGGTTACCAGTACATCTTGGAGTGTGATCGTCACGGCGGCGAGTACAAACATTACAGAGAGTGGGGCTCCCATGCTCAGTCCTTCCAGGTGCAGTCGCTGCGTCGAATCCAGCAATGAGACCCGCGGCCTCCTCTCCCAACCTCTCGCTCTTTACCTCCTCCACCTCCTCCTCCTCCTCTTCCTCCCTTCACCCAGTCATTCCAGCGCCTTCTGGTGCTTTACCATCAAGATGTTTACAGCACTTTTGTTTAGCTCCGTTGCCAAATGCAAGTAAAGAAAAAAGATGGAAAGAAAAAAGGAAAGAAAAAAGAGCCACTGAAGAGAAGCTCCTGACTGACGCCCCACTGAGGAGAGAAGGGGAGGGGAAAAAAACTCAGAGTCATTGCTCCTCATATTTGTGGGTAAACATGGTGCTACCAGTGATCAACAAAGAAAGAATGGGCAACTTAAAATAAACAGAAATACAAGAGTATGCTGCTAACCTCCATGGTGCCCAGTTGTGATTTATTTCTCTTTGCTTTTGGGAAAGATTATATTACTGTACATTTACACTAAGGCTTCTCCAACCAGACAAGCGATGCTTTCATACGACATATTGGTTTATATAAACTGTTTCATGCTTCATACAATAAACACAACAAAGACCTAACAAGTCAACATTAGGCCTTACATAATAAAATATTAAGGCTCATTTGAAATATAAAAATAATGCACACATAAGTAATTATTAGTTATATCATGAATAGTTCTTAGGTGAAAATACCATCCTTTGATGTTGATGTGACACAGGATAACCACTTAAATAATAAATCAATTGGTGAAGTGTCATTTTAAAAAAGCAAAATAATTAAATGTATTGTGGGTGCTCCACCTTTTTCCAGAATAAAAGACATTTAATACAAGGGACTGTGGTTTCCTGATAACAGTTGACTGCATAATTTAACAGCAACACGGAGGAAACCAAACACTTAATGTCCATTATTACGCACTTAACAGCCTAATGTGAGATGGTTTGAGTATGTTTACTTGGGATTAAGAATTATAATCATACTTTTTCTGCTTCATTTATAGACCGGACAATTATTTATTGAAAAAAATAATTGTCCAGTATATTGAAACTTAAACTAACCAATGGTTGTGGTCCTAACAGTCCTTTGTAATTTTTTCCTGAGGCTTCCCAGTGTGTGTGTGTGTTTGTGTGTGTGTGTGTGACATAAAAAAAAATACATCCGGTTCAATAAAACACAAAAAGCGAGCTCTAGGAATTTAACAGTGACAGTGAAATATGAACCCTAACAATAAGGAGTGAATCCGGAGCTTAGACTGTGTTGCACCAACAAGGTTTAACTTTTGAACCACATTAATCCAGGGTTTAAATTCAAAATTAAGAAAGATTAAATGTAAACCTCTGTTTAATCTCAGTTTAAACTGAAATTTAATTGCATCAAAATTTAAAACTCCAATTTGAACTGTGACTTTACGGTTAACTTTAAAGGGATAGTTCACCCAAAATTCAAATTTCACTCATTATCTAGCTGTGAGAATTTTCAGAGTCCTCCGTGCCTTCTCTGAGTTACGGGGGGGTCCGTGCAGCAGTATTTGTCCATATAATGGTTGTCGATGGATACCAACTTTCTTTGTCCAAAAAGACAAACCAAAAAACATCCAAATACCTCCATAGTGCTCGTCTGTAATGTCCCTCTTGTATTGAAGCCCCAACATGAGAAATTGTTCAGAAAAAAATGAAATAAGTCTATATTTTAAGTTTGTTTGTAGCGGAAGCTCCCAGTGTCTCGGTTCACTGCTCTTCCTGTGTCAGTGCACTGACCGGCGGAACAATTTCTCATGTCGGGGCTTCAATACAAGAGGGACATTACAGACGAGCAGTATGGAGGTATCTGGATGTTTTTTGGTGTGTCTTTTTGGACGAAGAAAGTTGGTATCCATTGACAACCATTATATGGACAAATACTGCTGCGCGGACCCCCCCGTAATTCAGAGAAGGCACGGAGGACTCTGAAAATTCTCACAGCTCTTAGTCGACATGAGGGTGAGTAGATAATGAGTGAAATTTGAAGGGCCGATGGAGTTAGCAGTCCCCGCCCTCGTCATGGATCTATTGGTCCTCGTCCCTACCACATTCACGCGCATCCCTTGGCTGCACACACAGAGAGGACCGCCCCTTTATGCCGTTCTCTCTCCTCATTGGATAAAGGTTGTAGGATACAAGAAAGGTTTTTCCTCGGCTTACAGCAGAGCAGAGTGACTGACAGACCCGTGTTTCGGACCAAACACTCTATATAAGTGATTGCTGTTGGAAGATATAACTATTTAAGACTTATATTAACACAAACATTCCGCTTACTTCTGCTTTAAGTATTATTATTATTATTTTTTAGCTACTTAGAGAAACACAGTGACATTTTATTTTGGGAAAGCAGCGTTGAACAGCTGGTAACCTCCTCGACCCCCCCCCCCCCACCACTGTTTTATGATTACTAGGTCCTGGAAGCATAACCTGCTGTAGCCTATTTATGTATATATCTTTTTTAACCTGTTTATTTAATTTCTATTTTGATATGCACACTTACACCTGTTGATTAAACTCAGTTTGAATTCATTTTAAATAGCTAAACTTGGATGAACTAAACTGAGCTAAATTGGTGCTGTTAAAATAGTCTTAATTCTAAACCTGGATTATCTAATTTTTGGTTTAATTAAACTCTGTTAGATTATTTTAAATTGTGTTAGTCCAATCCAGCCAAAGTGTTTAAATAAAGTAATAAGTATACCTGCATTCTGGACTCTTTGTTTATTCTTGACATTATTGCACTACTGATCTCTCTGCCACCTTTGTACAAGCCACGTTTTAACATTTCACTCCATTAGCCTACACCACTGGGTTGTATTTATAAAGTTTTTTTCTTCTTCTGCATGATTTAGTCTTGTAGCCTATATTTTCAACACGCTCAGTTTCACACAAATTATTGTAGGCTACATTTACTTGTATTCATGCCCACCCACACTGTGCAATATTTCTAATCAATCAATCAACTATATGTTTTTTTATTTTTGAAATAATGTTTGTACAAAAAAGTACATATTTTTGTTTTACATATATTTAGCACATAGTGAATGTCTTTCTATTTTTATTCCTTAGACTTTCTTTACTTGTCCTGTATGCAGGCTACTTCAAGTGAATTTCCACTTAGTCTTCGAACTCCACCGGTCCACCTTAAACGCGACGTCATCGTTTTAGCCCCGCCCCGCCCCGTCCCGCCCCGTTGAGGAAGTGGATGATGGAAACAGAGCAGACAGGCCAGAGCCACCGTGACAGCAGAAATACGTCTGTCGCTGGGGAGCTAAACAACTCATAAATAAACGACCATAGCGTTTGTTGTTCTCACGTCCGAGGGTCCGGATGGTGTAGAAGCAGAAGATCCGTCGACATGGCGCACACTTGGGAGCATCTCTCGACGATGCTGAAACTACGGGTGTCACTTTTCTTTCTTCTCTGTCTTCTTCTCGTCTCCCCCGGCGACGCCAGGCTGCACCGGCCACGACGCCTCAGCAGCCCCAACACGGAGGAAACGGTAGAAACTTACGACAAATACTACAATTATGTCGACCTAACCAGTCGTTTACAGTCTTTAGCCCAGAAATACCCTCACGTAGCCAACCTGTCGAGCATAGGTCGGTCGGTGCAGGGCAGGGAGCTGTGGGTGATGCGGATCAGCGCGGACCCCAACAGAGACTCACCGGGGAAACCGAAATTTAAATACGTGGGGAACATGCACGGCGACGAGACCGTGTCCCGACAGGTGTTGGTGTACCTGGTGGAGGAGCTGCTGACGAAATACGGGGAGGAACCGCGCATAACCCGACTGGTAAACACCACGGATATGTACATCATGCCCAGCATGAACCCCGACGGCTTCGAGAGGTCCGTGGAGGGGGACTGCAATGGCGACAACGGCGGACGGAGCAACGGCAAACTGAGAGACCTCAACAGAAGTTTCCCTGACCAGTTTGTCGGGGACACCGCTGCTCCACAGGACGTACCGGAGGTTGTGGCTGTAATGAGATGGATCCAGGAGGAAAAGTGAGTTTTGTTTTTATTTTTTGTGAATCCATGATGACACACGAACAATAACTGAACCCAGAGTCTGTACTAATAAATTATCTATCTATCTATCTATCTATCTATCTATCTATCTATCTATCTATCTATCTAATAGAGCCAATAGAGTCCCAGTTGTTTTATTGCACAGACTGGAAAAGCTTCAGTAAAACTTCACACAGACACAATGTTTATTCTTCAAGTGGAGGATGTAATAAGTGACCAACTTTCCTGTAGATGAGCAACTCACTTCGTCCAGACCAGCAGCAGGTGTGACTCCGTGATGATTAGGCAGCTGGTAACAGTAAATAATAGGCCTATTATTTTGCTCATCGATTTTCTGACCTATCCTTTGATTACACACTGATATCTTCAAGAAGTCAACTCGGGCTACCGGAAGTTGTGGGAGACAATTTCCTTATGTACTTCAGTTACATTTTGTAGACCATGAAATTGATTGAAAAACCAATAATAAACATTAGTGGGCAACTGGGCATCATGGGAGATAGTCCCTAGAATAGTCATCCTTATTAAATAAATGCAACCTTCAATGTTTTTTGTCCAGTCCTCTTAAGACCTAGTAGCTGATTAATTGATAATCAAAATAGTAGTCACCTGCAGCCTTAACCCGGGGAAGGGCAAACATTTAAGTCAATGGATAACTTAGTTCCCCACTAATTTCCTTCTCTATCAGAGCCTGAGGGGTCAGTGGTGTGAGTCATACCAATGTCAGCTGGGGCTGCTGCTGTCCTGGGACACCATGTTGGCATGATGTTCAAGAATTTATTTGGAGGGACTGGACTGCAGAGCTAAAACTGGCCCCATCGGCTCCAAGGCTCCCCTGCAGAAAAGGGAATTTCCCTCTGAGAGGCTTCGTACTACATCACAACACTGATTTCCACGATCCACTGCAGCGTACTTCCCCCTTTTATTACGTTTGACAGGACATTCACAGATGCCACTCTAACTCAGAGCTGAGGGTTAAAATATGTGTGAAAATGTTTTTCTGACGTGATGTGAGTCCTTCCTTTTAGACTTGCTGCTAAAATCTGCCGTTGTCTCTGCAGATTTGTGCTGTCAGGGAACCTTCATGGTGGCACGGTGGTTGCCAGTTATCCTTACGATGACTCAGCCCTCCACCAGCGCCAGGGACACTACAGCCAGTCAGAGGACGACGCTCTCTTTCGCTACTTGGCTCTGGTGTATTCGAAGAACCACCCAGTGATGAAGACTGGCGAGCCCAACTGTCCCGACGCCATGGAGGAGACCTTTGAAGATGGCATCACCAATGGTGCACAGTGGTATGATGTGCCTGGTAAGATGATTTTAATAAGTTTTAATAGCTTCACCAC
The DNA here is from genome assembly GCF_905171665.1 of Trachurus trachurus. NCBI lineage: Eukaryota > Metazoa > Chordata > Actinopteri > Carangiformes > Carangidae > Trachurus > Trachurus trachurus. Next base: position 21,316,588 of record NC_139892.1, on the reverse strand, counting down.
CCTGAGAGTACTTGTTACGACAATCGAGCCTGTGCTTGATCATCCCACGTAAAAGCCCAAGAATGTGTTGTGGCTGGATCTTTTGGAGCATATGAGAGTTTGGCTAAGTACAAGCTACAACCCGTTTGAGGAAGCTCAGGAACAATTTATTACCAAGCCCTCTACACTTAGTTAACACAACTTGACCTATTTGCCAGGTCTCGGTTTTCTCCCAACAGAGATCACATTTTACATTTCTAGGGCAGAAAAGCTTCAGTCCAGTCCAACCTGCTCAGAGGCAGAATCTATCTACTGTGGTAGCTTTATTCCATCATTTCATGCATACAGTTAAAAAGTTCACTTTTACCGTGGGTACATTTTCACTTCATATAGTAGCTGCATTGGTTAACTTGTTGGACACTTACTCTTACTTACCATTGATAACTGGTAATGGCCTCTCAGTTTTGTTTTGCTTATCCAGTTTTTCTGCCACAGCCTGTAATTACTGAAAGTGTTCGACCAGTACACAGGTTTACACTTGCACTGTGCTCATGTAACAGCAAATTAATGCCTATGGGCTGTTCTTTTAAGGAGCTTTTCCACTATTTTGTTTACCCTCCTCCTGGCCATGTGTATTTGTTTACAACGAAGCCAGCCAGAAATCAATCAATAGAGCGCTACATAACGTTATATATCATAAATGATCTTATGACCACGTGTAGGCCTATTTTTGTGTAGTTTCATCTGTCATAAACAAGAGATTACGGGTTACGAGGCGCGTTTGTGCCTCGGTGCGCAGAGACGAGAACTGGGACACCGGGGCAGCTACCTCGATCCTGCAAGGTTGGTTTTCAACCTTTCAGATGACACGGTGATACGCGTGAGCCTCCATTCTCCCTCGTAACAAGTTCAGCCATTTATTAAATCATCACAATTACTCGAAAGCTGTCTAATTAAGGTAAAAATTGATCATAGTTGAGCTACAAACCCTACATAGTTCCTTTGCTATTGCTTATAATGCAGCTCATGTTGTTTCCTTTACTTCTATGGCTCATACAAGTTCAGAAACTGAGCACGGCTTTGGCAGAAACTTGATCAGCATACTCTCTGCTTTTGTATTTGTTGGTCTGTCTGTGGGGTTGGTACTGTACTGTAGGTGCTGATGCAAGTGTCCGTAGCCTCAGGTTACTACACTCCTTTTTCCTGGTAAGATGTGCTTTGTTGTGAATGTATGGTGCCAGTAATGCACTCCCTTGTCTGTGCTGTCCCACGGATTAGCAGGCATTTGCGCCTGCCAGATAAATTTTCTTGGAAACCATGTAGCTCCTCAGAAGAAGCGCCTGTTTTCCTCGTATGTAACATCTTATATCCGTCCTACTTCGCTGTCTTTCTTGGCTGCCAAAGTACTAGGTGTTTTGTGTTTCAGTTCAAAACTTAATTAATCAATGAATTAGTCAGTCAGCCCTGCTTTTTAAACACACATTATGAGTGTACACTGTGCAGTAATTCTGAGTTTGTTTGTTGATCAGAAGGCCACATTCACTGATAGGTTTTAGGGTCAACGTCTGAACATTTCCCTGAGCTGTTCTTATTATGTAAACACACTTAGACACAACATGTTACTTGCATTTTCAATACTTTAATCTGGCCAAATTGGAAAAGTATTTCTAATCATGTAGGCCTCCTTTAAGTAATCAGATTGGTTAATTTGAGTGTCTGCTACACAAGCAGTGATATTAACAAAACAAAAACATATAATTTGGTTAATTCTGACATCTCTTACATACAATAGCTGTATTGTATCACAGCATCACAACAAAAGAGCACAAAGACGATGCAAAGGTTCAGCATTAACTTGCCTGTGTCTTTGATGGCACACAACTATTAAGATTTTATACAAGCTGTTATTTCTGCCGATACTGCTCATTGCTCCAGGACTTTAATGACACTGAAAATATGGAAATATACTGTTTGGGACCATCTATTTAGGAGGAAGGTACAGTCTGATTTTCTAGGCCTGCATTGCTGCATCTAGTGAACTGATAGAAAATTCCCCTTTTGCAGGTCACTTTAAGATCGATATGATGTCATACTGTGTGTTAACCACCACAAACAAATGGAGCAAAGTCATGACCAACAACAACAGTTTCCTTTCCCTAGCCTCTGATAATCCTGGTGTTAATTCTTAAGACAGACCTGTTTCAAGGAATGGTTGGAGATCAACCTGTTTTTGTTTTTGGGTCAAAGACGTGACGCTTGCTTTTTCTGTCCGACAGAACTTTTTACCTAATAATAAACATTAAAATGAATAAAAATATAACATGTATGTCTAATACCTTCCTTATACATGTGCCCACTCTTATTTTATTTAAACATGTTGGTTATTGGTCATTTTCTGCCATCTGAAGTGTGAAAACATCATGTGGGGCGACCGTCCGGCCTTGACTTCTGTTTGGACAACTGGTTTTAAATCACATTAAAACAATTTAAATATAATCCTTGCCCTATTTGGCATAATTTCAAACTTGTTTTCCATTAATTGACAAAGTTATGAAGCATTTGTACACACATTTCAATCATAATACACAAACAAATCTTGTCCGAATATGTTCATTGTCTGAAATATCATCTGGGGCGACCATCAAGAAAATACAATTATGGGACTTTTATTTTGACAATCATCTGAAGGAGGATGTTACATCTGCCAGCCACACTGTGAGGGTCCCAGAGAGACAACTTGCAGGTCAGTAGACTCTCTCATCTTTACAAATAAATCCTCTTTCTAACTGCTGCAATGTATACGTCACAATTGGATATCATGTGGGGCGACCACCCTAAAACTGTGAATAATGAGTTTTATTTGCAAATCTATATTTTTAAGGTAAATTTGTTAGTGATATGTGGTGAGAAGTAGCTAGCTTGGATTATATAGCTAAGCATTAGCCTGTTATATTTGATTAAACTTGAAAACATCATCTGGGGCGACCGAGCATCATGTGGGGCGACCACCGCTGACGGTATAAATGATAGAAAATACATATCTTGTATTTGTAGTTTCTGCATGCTTATGTTTTCATTCATGATATGCATTTAGTTATTTGTTTTAACATAACTCTTTCTATATTTCAACATATATTTTTCAAAATTTCAGTCATTTCCATCCTACTTTAGAGATGATCGCTTCTTTTTGATTATTGTGTCTTTATCAGAGAAATGTGTGAATATTAAGCATTCATTCTATTTTTCAGTTCCTTTTCTAGCTCTATGTATGTTTAACTACTGTATATAACTTTTTTCTAGATGGCCCCACTAACAAGTAAACAAAAGACTGCTCGCTACAGGCAGCGGATCAATGCAGATCCTGTAGCAAGAGCTGAGTATCTTGCCAGGAAAAAAGAAAGGTAAAAATATATAAGTAACTTGCAGTATATAAAATGTCATATGACATATGTATGTTATTTAGGCCACCAGAATCAGTGATTATGTTCAAGTGTTAAATTAAATAGTTAGGAAAATGCTAATGTTGTTATGTTGAAGTGTTTCATGAAATGAAAAAGGAAAATGCTGATGTTATGATGTTTGTGTGTCAAATGAAATAGTAAGGAAAATGCTGATGTTAAGTTCAAGTGTTTAATGAAATAGTATGGAAAATGCTAATGTTATGATGTTTAAGTGTCAAATGAAATAGTATGGAAAATGTTAAAGGGACAACGAGGAGTTTCTATTTGGTTATAAAAAAGTCTCATATTAATGTGGATGAATCTACGTTACCACTTGTTAATGGCCCATTTTAGATAAATATATGGTTTTGTCTCTATGGTTATTTTGTTATTATTAGTGGTGGTGGAAATGCTGGGCGAGCCGACCAGTGTTTCTTTACTTTCGGTTTCATGGCGAGTCATGAGAATAACGCTGCCGAATCGGCGTTTATGGTCTGAACTACGACGGTATGTGATCGTCTTTGCAGTGTTCATTTTGTCGGCTATTTTTCAATTTAGTTTTAGTCTTAGTCTTGTGTCAAATGCCCTTATAAGTTTTAGTCATATTTAGTCAGCTTGTATTCTTTTTTGTTTAGTCACATTTTAGTCGACGAAAAGTCTTGGCATTTTAGTCTAGTTTTAGTCAAAGAAAATCCAAAGTATTTTAGTCTAGTTTTAGTCGACTAAAATCAGTCAATAGTCTTTTTTTAGTCTTTGAAAGCAGATTGACAGTAATGTTAATCACAACTAATCTACTCAAACCAATAGATTCATTTTAGTCTTTTTCTCACTCATCTCACAAGATTTATGTCATTATTGACAGCTGTCAGATGAGCCAACTTTCCAGCTTGTGTGTGCATTTATGTAGGCTATTTGTCATTATCTAAACAGAGATGAAAACGCACACACAGTGCAGAAGCGACCGACCAGAAAGAAAAGAGACATTTTATTAAGTTTAATTTATGTTAATTTCGTCACAGTCAGTGTTTAAGGGCATTGATTTCGTCTCGTCTTCGTCTCGTTTTCGTCATGAAAAAAACCATCGTTGATGAATATTTTTCGTCTCGTCTTGTCTGACGAAATTAACACTCTTTGAACCTCTGACTCCGGTCAAAGAATTTTACGGTGAGCACGGAGGCTCATAAATGTAGTGTGAAAACGCTTCGCTTTTCCAAAACCCCTCGTTGTCCCCTTAATGTTATGAAATAGTGAGGAAAATGTTAATGTTATGATGTTTATGTGTCAAATTAAATAGTTATGCTGATTCTTTAATAAAATTTCTTTAAATTTGTCTCAACTCTGTAAATTATTGATTAGCCTTAACTGCCTGCTGTTTCTCATCATTTGGGGCGACCACCTGTCATGTGGGGTAACCAACGATTGGCAATTCTGTATTAAATTCAAAATTTAATGTCTATCAGTTTTGGTTCAAATATAAATCATTGGTATAGCATGCATAAGTGGATACTATCTGTACACATTTTAAATCAGTTTTATGAATTTTAGAGTAAAAAAATTATATGTAATGGCTTTATGAGGGAGACAGTGCCATTATAGATAAAATGTATTTAAAAATGGTTTACAAAAACTGAAAGGACACTTGAGTCTATCTTTCTTGAACAGTTAATTTAATTACTGATACTTATTAAAATATAAGTTATGTTAAGGAAATCTATTAATTTTGAGATAAATTATGGTCGCCCCAAATGACTTTTTTAAGGTCGTTGCCCTATTAATTTAAGTTTAAAAACACTAAAATATATTTGTTTGAAGTTTTCACATACATGCATGTGTACACTACATTCCAAATGTTTGGAAAATGGCCAAATATATCTTTATTTTAAGTATTTTTAAAATGGGCCACTCAAAGGCCTTATACGTCTTTGACCCTTTTACTGTTTCTCAGCTGAAACTGAAGCCGGTGTAAAACCAGTGTGCTGACAGTGACAGACAAGGTCCAACTCCAGACTCTTACGTGAGGCAGCAATTAAAGCTCTCAGCAGCTGCAGCAGCAGCAGTGTCCTTCTTATCTTATGTTAAAGATAGACAGCAAGGAGTGCAGAACAGTTGAAAAGACAATGCTCGTGTCTGTCTGACACGTCTCCGTGGAGGAAATGTCACAGCTAAAACTGGGCTAATGTCAGATGATGGTCAGGACATAGTGTGATGTAATGAGAAGTCCAGGCGAGTCGCCAGGGCTGGAGGTCAGTCACAGGAGATTAATGTGTGTGGCATTCAGGGCTCGAAATAATGATTCATCATAACACACAATTTACAATATTTCAACACTTTATAGTCTGAAAGGGCATCCTTTATTTTTGAACTCGTTTAATGTTGCCTACAGCACATTTCTAAACCTGACTGTTGTGATGTCACTAAGTTCGTTGTGGGTTTTTTTCCCCACACAGCTCATAGTCCACAGTGTTGTTCAAAGTGTCATTGGTTCAAAGCTGCATAGCCTAGATTGTTGTAAAAGCATGCGAGTTGAAATGTACATGGACATACAGCTCTAGTTCCCTTGTATCATACAAGGAAACTAGAGCTGAGGAGAGCAGAATATAATTTTACTGTATGAAAATACTGTTCCATTGCTGTGATAATCTCAGGGCGGCGGATGTGCTTGATCATGCTGCAACCTCATACTTTTATGCTGCATCACTGTGAATTGCTGACAGTCATGTGACAGCAGCACTTTCTGAAATTGTTTTTCTTCCTGGATTATCATTTTAACTATAGGATAGATTTTTTTATTGCATTATATCTCACATTATAAACACCACAGTACCTTACACAGAGAGCACAGCCCCTAGCACTGACTGTGGCTCTATTGTCTTGCCTGCAGTTTCCTCCAAAGTTTAGGGTGTGTCGCTGGATCCGGCACTTAGACAGGATACTTAAGGTGCCCTGGCCCGTCTGTGTGTTTGCTATACCCTGTCAGCGTCTGTAGGATGTTTACTTTAACTGATTTTTCCCAAAGACAATGGTGTTTGATTAAGTTTTAAACTATTTAAAATCACTTAGTACAAGACGACACCTAATATCCTGTGGCTGATGACAAGGGCTTTTAGCTGTTACTTATGTTGTTACAGGCAAGTGTGGGGTTTGTTGCTGTTAAATGTAAAGTTAATGTTATTATTTACTCATGATTAACAAGTATGATTGTTATAAGAATCCGTTTGGTGGGGTTGGCATAGCACCCTGCTGTCTCTGCAGCCCCCACAGGGGGTAAACAATCCTCTGATGAATCACCCGCCCCAACAGACCTCTATACTCCACCAGTATTCAGAGGGTTTGTTAGTCCAGTGAGAGACAGACAACTGAAAAACATCTGAAACATGAGCTCTGAAGCATTTAATCTTGTGAATTGGCCCTTTTATAGTTTTCGGTGAATGACCCGGTGACCCTCGCCAAGTCTCAGACAGCAGAGCAGCTGCTGCTCGGCTGAAAATGACTCACAACTGTAGTCTGTGGTGTATATTTTCATCCGCCCTCAGAGCCAAGTCATGGACCTCATTACAAGCTTGTGGATCTTAGTCTCTGTGCTTGTATGGATGAATTGTAATTCGTTTTTTTAAAAAACTACACTTCAAAGTCTGCCAGTAATATGATTTTCAGGAGAACGGAAGGCAAGCTGAAGTGTAACTGTCTGATGATTTCACCAAACGGTTTGCTACGCAGTAGTATGATCCCACTTAGAAGTGATAGTGCAGTGCAGCAGACAGAAATGTGATACGATAGGTTGCATAAAGCACTGATGCTATTATCCTTTTTCCCGGTGTGGTCAACGTCTCTCTCATTGAGACGGCAGGGAGGCTGGTTGATTTGTGTAAGTTATTTGTCAGTGCTTGGTGTGTGAGCCCTTTCACTTTGACTGTTGCAAAGTGGCAAACAGCGCTGTTTTACTTGGGTTCCTGTGGCCACACAGCAGGCAGTCATGGCAACCCTCCAGCCAGGGAGCCGCTGGCTGGCTGGATGTCTTTCCAGAGGGACGGCCAGCTGAACAGCTCGCCCCCCCCTCCTCCTCCTGTGTTTCCCTCCGTTTGCCTTGTGGATGGCTAGCTGGCTGGCAAAGTGCAGATGTCATGGCTCCTCGCCACGTTAACACTTGATCTTTAAAATGTGTTGTACGCATCCGTTTGATTCCCTGATACAGACGTACCCTTGTTCTTTATACAATAAGTAATTGAATGTGCTTTTCCCTTCCCAAGTTTGTGGTTTTTTGATATTCCTTGGCTTGTTTTCCAGGAGGGATGCAGGACTACAACTACCTCTATGGAAACTGTCTGGAGATCACCATGGAGCTGAGCTGCTGCAAATATCCCCCTGCAACTGAACTCCATAAGGAATGGGATCTGAACAGGGAATCCCTCATAGCCTACATGGAAAAGGTAGAGCTTGAGACTAAAAATGAGTTACGACACATCAGCATTCATTATAAAGTACCCTTTGTCTTGTTAGCCATAATGCCACAATACAACTTTCTGTTACATTAAAATCAACACTTCGTCTTCCAGGTTCATATCGGTGTCCGTGGGTATGTGAAAGACGCCGTCAGTGGTGCTGCCCTCGCTGATGTCAACATTATGGTGGCAGGCATTCGCCACAACCTGACCACTGCCAAGTACGGGGACTACTACCGCCTCCTGATCCCTGGAACATACAACATCACAGCTGTAGCTGCAGGGTGAGTGATGCCACTGAACTGTTTTTGAAATAGCGTGATTTTGAAAATCACGCCATGTGCCAGCTGGCAGCACAACCTCGGCTGGTTTCCTCTTGATTATTGCAAATTCACAATCAATCAAGCGAGAAGTGTAATCTGGTTCTTCTAGACGAACAAACAATGGAGTTCAGTCAACGTGTTTCAGCCATTGTCAGCCCGCATGTGCTGCCCTGAAGGAATGCATAGCAACAGTTGCTTCCTGCTTAGATTTAGAGGAGACGCTCACTGGTAAATGACTAAGATGTGCGTATGAATTCTGTAGTTTTTCTTGTGAATCTAATTTTGGTCCTGACTGGAAACTTTAAGGTGGACTTTTCTTTCTTTGTGTACAGGTACACATCAAAGACGATCTATAGTGTCCAGGTCATGGAGGACAAAGCCACAGAACTAAACTTTACCTTGGCACCTGTGGTCAGCGAGGCTGCAAACAGCAGCACCGTGCCTGTGTCCTCCACGCCATCCAGCAGTCAGCCGGACACCTCCACCACCGCCACCAGCCCCACTGCTTCCACACAGACGTGGGTCGCTCCCTCCGAGGGAAACAAAAGCAGTCCTTCTTTGCCCCCACCTGAGCACCAGCCCATCCAGCCACAAGAATTTCGACACCACAGTTACGCGGATATGGAGCTGTTCCTGCGCAAATACAGCAGCGAGTTTCCGTCTATTGCCCATCTCTACACTATCGGCCGCTCGGTGGAGAACCGGGAGCTCTATGTCATGGTCATCTCAGGCAACGCCACAGCACATGAGCATGGTATGTCTCCAGCCACAGAGTTATACAGTCATATAGACAGTTGCTTTGATATTTCCAGTAAATGATCATGTATAAATTCCTCTGTATTATCTATTAATATGGATTTGTTTGTCTTCACTGTTTCCATGCCAGGCGAGCCAGAGTTTAAGTATGTGGGCAACATGCATGGTAATGAGGTGGTGGGCCGGGAGCTGCTGCTCAACCTCATCGAGTACCTGTGCCGTAACTATGGTACCGACCCAGAGGTCACCCAGTTGGTCAACAACACCCGCATTCACATCATGCCTTCAATGAACCCAGACGGCTATGAGCGAGCCGTGGAAGGTGAGAGAAGTGACTACTAAGGCAACAATTAAGAAACACTGTCTGCTCAGTATGAGATGAAGACGAACAAACTAGTTTGGTGTTGGACGTATTGCTTTACAGTAAAGGTGTAACATTGTAGGCCTTAAACAGTAACTTGATCATTTGACTAAGATTCCTTCAGTTTATGTTACAGCCTGCTGTCAAATCTTTGTGTTATGACCGTGACATATCTGTACAATCCCTCTTGGGGGGGATTTCACAGAGCACTTCCTCCATCTCCTCCAAGCCTGTAGCTGTAGCTGATGTGTGACAGGAAGTGCAGAGGATGTAGATGACGATGCGTACATCTTCGAGGCAGGAACCAAGTTGTGGTCACATAAACACAGCTGCGGATGACTCTTCTTTTATCATTTATTTCCTCGCAGGTGATGTGAAGGGCTACAAAGGACGCAACAACTCCAACAATTTTGACCTCAATCGAAACTTCCCAGACCAGTTTACCACCATCACGGATCCCAGGCAGCCAGAGACCATAGCTGTGATGAACTGGCTGAAGAGCGTCCCCTTCATTCTGTCAGCCAACCTCCATGGAGGCACGGTGTTATTTTGAGCTTTTAGTGCTAAAGATTGTACTCTTAAAGTCTCATAGTCACCTTTTGATAGTAATAATCTCGTAATCCTATCACCAACTGAAAATATCATATACTCACTTATTGCTTTTTTGTGTGCTTTTTATTGAAACAATATAATTACATTTCAAAGTTACTTAAAGGATTCCTGCTATCGCATTTTAAATCTAAATATTTCTAATGTCAACTCGTCATGCAAGTTAAGTTAATTTTAACTACTAAGTCAGGTGGTGTTTTTAAATTGTTTTCTTCTCTCTTATCTTCGTGTTGTGGACTGCAGGTTCCTTGGTGGTTAACTACCCCTATGATGATGACAGAGAACAGATGACTCAGTACAGTCCGTCACCTGACGACAAGATCTTTCAGCAGGTCTCTAAAGCGTACTCACAGGTAACTGGACACTGCAGGATCTGTTTCAGCCCGGGGGAGTAAATGCTGCCTGTGGTTCCACTTCGTCATTGAAAACAAAATGTGGAGTTGCACACTGATAGAAGCCATGGGATTTTTGTGAAAACACTGGACAGACAAGGTTTGAAAACTTGACTACAACAGTTGTCATTGTTGACATTGCTGACTGTTTTTGTGTGTGCAGGAGAATCCTCTCATGCACAATGGACACCCTTGTGAGGACCTGTACCCTGATGAATATTTTGAGGATGGCATCACCAATGGTGCAAACTGGTACAATGTTCCCGGTATGCCCACATCCCCCATCCTCCTTTCTCACTTGCTACATTCGTTTTTCCCACAGGAGGTCGGGCAAAGAAGCCTTGAATGTTTAAGTAATTTTAGCTCACATCTTCCAGATATTACACATTACATCTGGAAAAGTTGCTTAGATGTAGAAAATAATCTTCGGTGGCCAATACAGCCTTTTTTAAATATCTACCCTACTGTTATTTATGTTTTAACATATTTATATTCGGTTTAGCAAGAGTAGTTACGGGCTTTAGTGCTTCAAAATTAAAAAGCAATAAGTAAAACTGTCACATCTCTGTGTATATCTGTGTGCAGTTATTAATGAAATTACATTTCAGCCGTTTTTTGTAGAAAGTTGAGACAATCCTAGTGCTCTTCCATCATTGCACTATAATCAAATAATCCTCATACACATAATGGCCTCAAGTGAAACCTTTTGAAATTTGAGAAGGACTTTAAAGGAGCTCTGTTTTTCAGGTGGGATGCAGGACTGGAACTACTTAAACACCAACTGTTTTGAGGTGACCATTGAGTTGGGTTGTGTAAAGTTCCCATTGGCAAGGGACCTGCCTATGTACTGGGAACAAAACCGAAGAGCCTTGCTTCAGTTCATTCACCAGGTAATAAAATACAAATCTTAAAATCACTGTTCCCCAGTTGCTTATCAGCAGCTCATGTGTGCGTGGTAATGTGTCTCTTCAGGTCCACACTGGAGTCAAGGGCACCGTCTCCGACATTAGTGATGGTACAGGAATTCCTAACGCCACCATTACTGTGGCGGAGATTGACCACAATATCACCACAGCTCATACTGGAGACTACTGGAGACTGCTGGTCCCTAACACTTACTCCATCACAGCATCTGCCCATGGGTAAGATTTGAATATCAGGCAAAAGAAGTGGAGAGCAACTTATGAAGTACAGTTACCGACCAAAGACTAGACCTCTGTGCTGTTACTTGTCCTGATTTCGAGTGCTGATCATTTTCTAAAAAACTTTCTCTCTTCTCTCTTGTCCAGATATACGCCTGTGAGAACCTACGCCACAGTGTCAAAGGACAGAGTGGAGGTGGTGGACTTCAGACTAACGCGTTTACACTCCGACTTGAAGGGCCAGTCTCAAAATGGACCCCAACCAACACAGAACCCATCTGAGAAGGAGTTTCAGAGCCTAATCAAAGAGCTGTCTCTAGGCCAGGGGTTGGAGAAGCTGGTCAGGAGCACAGCCACCGAGAGCAGCTTCCGCTACCGACGCTACAAAGAACTGTCCGAGTTCTTGAGGGGCCTCACTCTTAACTTTCGCCAAATCACATCTTTACAGAAGTATGCAGGATTTATCTTCCCCCCATGCTCTCTGTGCTGTGTTTTACAACTTAAGTGACTGTTATTGCTTCTTCTAAGATTGACCTACATTGTTGTTTCTTCACTTCTGTGTCCAGTTTGGGTCAAAGTGTAGAGTTTAGGACCATCCGGGCTCTGGAAATCTCCAATAAACCAGGGGAGGCTGAACCATCTAAACCCAAGATCCGCTTTGTGGCAGGGATCCATGGCAATGCCCCCGTGGGCACAGAGCTGCTGCTGGAGTTTGCTGCCTTCTTATGTATCAACTATGGAAAAAACCCAGCCATCACCAGGGTGAGCTTTGGAGCCTGGGCCATCAAATTATACTACATATAGTAAATTCCACTTAGAAACTATACATTTTGTTAATAGGAATGTACTAAATTCTTTGTTCAAACAAGTTTTGTTTTTATAGAAGTAGCTTGGATCAGGTCAATTTACTGCAATTGTGTTTTAAAAGTGTAAAACAAATCCTGGTAAATATATAATTCAGCCTTGTCTGTAAGTGTTCCTGTTCATTTCCCTTCCCTAGTTGATCAACGAGACTCGGATTGTCATTGTGCCCTCCATCAACCCAGATGGACGGGAACAGGCTGTTGAGAGGCAGTGCACTTCCAAGCAGGGCTTTACCAACGCCCAGGGCAAGGATCTGGACACAGATTTCCTTGGTCAGTTTTATGGGTGTGTGTGTGTGTGTGCAAATGAGACAGAAGAACATTCGGTGTACATATTCAGTCCACTCGTCAAAGATTTTTGGTGAATGTAATAAATAACTGTCATGCGCCTGTAGGTTACACTTCCCATGAGAAGGACAGCATGCTCTAACAACTCGCCCTCTGACTGTCTGTTTTCAGGCAACGCATCACAACGTGTGATGGAGGCCCAACCGGAGACCAGAGCAATGATGGACTTGATCCTTGACAAGACCTACACTCTCTCTGTGGCCCTTGATGGAGGCGCCCTTGTTGCTACCTACCCATATGACAAGCCTGTCCAGTCAGGTAACACAACAATATACAGCTCCACTACTTATTTAAGGTTTTGAATTTGTTGGGAGTTGGCCTCGTTAGGTTATGTAATTTATAGAATAGTTGTTCACACTTACGAATCAGATTTTCTTGACTGCGGTCTAGGGGTGCAGGATAATGTTTGAAAGGCTTGCTAATAGAATAAATTCATTTAAAGAGTCAAAACTGTCTTTGGTTTTGTTTATAGTATCGATGTCGTGATATGTCTTAGGTTCTCACTAGTCTTTCTTATCTCCAGGTATGTTATCGATTATCGGTTATTGATATCGGCCTTTGGAAACAGAATGTTATTGGTTATGGGTATCGGTTTTTAAAAAAAGTTATTGTGCATCCCTACTGTGGTCAACTTAAATATGAAGTATGGGATATTAATTGTCCTCAGGATAGATAAATCCTGGTGTTTTGGAAGACAACCTGTTGTTAATTTATGAACTTTGCACAGATCATTCATACAGTAGTTGACCTAGAGCTGGTTGTTACTGTGGAATTTGCTGGGAAAAGTTCCTCCTCTTTAGCACCACCCTCAGGAAAAATATTATATCTCAGAGGATGTGATGCAGTAAATAATCACTTTTTGTGCCTTACAATTTGTGAATAAGAGAGAGGATATTCACTCTGATCATAGATTGCTGTTAAACATCACTTAATAAAACAAAAATGTATCCCTAGGCTTTTTTCATTATTTTCATGTCTTTCCAGTTGAAAATGAGGGAACGCTGAAATACTTGGCGAGTGTTTATGCCAACAACCACCCCAAGATGCACCTTGGGGACACCGGATGTTCAAATAATGGACAGAGTATGTAGTTCAACTGCTATAAATAAATCCTGTTGTCATTTTGTCACTGAATAACTAATGTCTGACGGCTAATGGAACTTTTTTCTGTCACTCAGCAGGCAACATCCCTGACGGAGTTATGAGGGCAGCAGAGAGACAGAGTCACATGGGCAGCATGAAAGTAAGTCTCTCCACTCCAGTGTGTGTGACAGCAGTTAAGTTGGTCTCCGTGAAGCCACTAGAAAGTGTCATCTCAAACCATAAATCACACTAAGTCCCTGAATGTTAGTCCGGAGATATCTGTCAAATCAAATAAGAAATAAAGCATAGTGAGGAATAGGCTTCTGCCCCAGTACTGTCTCATGCATCATCTTGTGTCTACGTGTCCTTGCAGGACTTCAGTATGGACTTTGGCCACTGTCCAGAAATCACAGTGTACACTGGCTGCTGTTTGTTCCCTCCTGCTGAGCAGCTGGCCACACTGTGGGCTGAGAACAAGAAGGCTCTCCTAAGCATGTTGGTGGAGGTAAGTAGCAGCATTTTAACCACAAGTTTATGGGCCTGATTTACTAAAGGTTTGCATGTGTAAAAAACATGTGCAAACTTGATTGCACGCACAAACACATGTTGAACCTGATCTACTAACCACGTACACCAAGGATTGTGTCTCTCAAACGGGCAAAATAGCGTGCGCAATTCGTTTAGCGTGTTTGCCTTAAAGAATATGCAAATATGGGCGTTTCTGCCAAATATTGGGAGGAGTAGATGCAAATAGATTTACTGCACGCAATGTGATTTACCAAACCTGAAACAGATTGCGGTGGCAGTTTGAAAGGCAAGTCTTAACTGGCACAGCTTTGCCACAAATGGCTGCGGTAATTGATTTATTACCTGCCAGGGTAAAAGCTCTGCTCCTTCTGCATTTCCTCCCGTCTGGGTCATTCCAGCGAACTCTAGCAGTTTTTCAGGTGTGTTAAAAGTCCTTTCAGTACTGTTACGCACGCTGCACCTCTCTCCTCCCGTGCGCTCCTCTCCTTTCCTCCCTCTCCAGTACCTGGCTGCTCAGCTCTGGGACTGGGACTGAGAGACGGCTCCGCTGCCTTCACTCCGTCTTTGATCCCTCTGGTCAGAGCATTTAAAGTAACATTGTGGAGTTTTTCGGCCTTAAAATAATGTTTCCAGACTCATTGCAATGGTAGAAAAATGATTAATAGGATGAATGGTGCTGCCGCCGCAGCCTGAGCCGGGTCGCGTCGGCTGAAACTGCACTAAGTAACTTCCCTGCACGGGTACGAATCACCGCCCCCCCCTCCTCCCCCCTCCGCGTCGAGGGAGAGACGTGGTGGGTAAAAGCGAAACTTACGGTTCCCCTCCGGTCGTCGCCGTCGTCGCCGCCTCAGCGGGGGCGGGGGCGGCACGGGGGTGATCGCGGAGGCGATCGCGGGGCCGCATTGTCCGTCTCTCTTTTTTCGATCCGCTCGTCAGCTCCAAACTCACTCGTCTGCACCTCGTTACCAGACCACGGTGTGGTTTTACACACAGCAACATCTAACTCGGGTGAAGGAATAACAACAGTCTCGATACAGATCAGCTGGTGCTGTTGCTGCTCTGTTTTTGAAATTTCCGGGTTTTATTCTCATGCCGGACGTCGCGCTCTGCCCAATCAGTGGAAGGCAGTCGGCTGACGTCACGTTATAGTATCGCTTCGGCTCGCTTGGAACCAGGGCCGAGGAGGTAATAAAAATGGTACCTGGTACCAGGTACTAGGGCTAGTGGAAAAACAAAATAAGCGGGCCGTGCCGCGCCGCGCCAGTGAAAAAGCGCCATTAGTATGTGCGCTAACAAAACATGCAAAATTTTACCAGGAGCAGGCAGATTAGCGCCCCTTATCTGGGATCTTAGAAAATCAGGCCCTATGTGTTTAACATTGAAATATATTTTTAACCAAAAATGTGTGATTTTCTTACACCACTATGACCAACCAGTATTTTAAGACATAATTATGAATAACACACTGAATACTGGATTTTTTTCCTTCCATTTCTGTCTCATCCAGGTCCATAAAGGGGTTCGCGGTGTGGTGAGGGACAAGAGTGGAAAGCCCATTGTTGGCGCCATCATTGTATTAAATGGGGGTGTGAGAGTCTTTACCACCGAGGGCGGGTACTTCCATGCACTGCTGGCTCCAGGCAACCACAACATTGAAGCTGTTGCTGATGGTTACCAACAACAACGTCAAGAGGTACACAGTTAGATACAGATCATCATGCAGGACAGGAATGTACTGTCCTTCAGGTAGACGCGCATACAGGGAACAAACAAGAAGACAGAGGCATAGTAACCGTTATTCCAAGTAGCCATGGAGTGGAATGCAAAGAGAGAATTTATTTATCCTTTTGAAACAGGCATTATTATCAGTGTTAATCTTAATCTTTCACTGATATAGAGAAAAACATGATTTTATTTAAGGGAATATGTCTCACATCACAAACCTGTGCAAGAAGTAGTGACATTTCAATGTATACATGTCACTGAGATTTATGCTCAAGAACATTGGCTGGTGTAGTAAATTAGTTTATGTGACGACATGAATAAGTTCTGGTTCATTGTTGAGTAAAACAAGAGACTTACAATGTCTTTCTTTGACTGTGTATATCGTTTTATGACAGGAACTGATGAAAAGTGGCAATCAGCAGCAGTGATCCTGTTGTAACCACATGTGCACTCTGCTGTACAGGCGATGACCTTATGCACATGTTCAGTATACAACGGTTCAGAAGCTGATGCTTGAGAAGACAAAAGGATAAATAAATTGACAGAGCACAAAGGACTCTGTTTCAACAGATACAAACTTCACTTAACCGATTCTTTTCAATACATTACATTTGACTCTTATGAAATGTGAATGTGTGGAGGGAAACACAAACACACACAATTAACAGGGAAATAAAGTAAAATAAAATCAAGTTGATGGGAGATTATTACTTTGGTTCCCCTTTACTGTCCACATCTATGAAGGGTGTAGGGCGGAGCACGCAGAATCTCTCCATCACCTCCACCTTTCCATCCGGCTGCTCTGAAATCTGAAGTGTCGGGTAGGCCAGCTCCTCAAACAGATGTTCCTTAATGCTCCGCCCCAGCTCCAGACTGTAGGCCGTGAGCTTCCCACAGGGACTGTAGAGCAGGGGATCAACCACCGAATGAAATGTCTGCTGGTACTCTGGTACAGTGAAGCCGTGGATCATCAGAGGCCCCGGTTGACTAACTGATCCGCTAGTGGAAGTCCTCTGTTTAGGGGACAGGGCTCTGTTGCCACAGGGCAGTGTGAGATCTGGAAGAACGGCTGCGTTCCTTATATACCGGTCATCCAGCGGTCTCTGGGGGAGTTGTTCACTCTGCTCACACGCTAAGTCCAGATCATGACTCAGCGCCAACGTGGGTGTCCTCTCCTTAACAGCGTCCCCATATTTCTTAGGACATCGAATAGTCCGTCTTAGGCCATAGGGACGCATCTCATACCTCTGTAAATGAAAGGGACATCAGCTTCAGTGGTTTTATGTCTTGTCATAAAACAAAGCAACAAATCACAATCGTAATAAAAACGGAAAGTAACTCAAATCAAGAAGTGCACTTACTCTGTGGGTGTGTGTTCAGACCACATTACTGAATCAGGTCTGAAACCACATGGTTGAAAATCCTGCTTTCCTGAGTTTAGAATCTACTTTTCCCATATTTTAAACTGCACTCAAATGGCACCAAGCAAGTGAGAGATTCTTGTAAATTAGTTCTCAGATGATATCTGAGTAATTTGGGATTTTTATGAGCCAGTGCTCTAATCCTATTTAGACACACAAGGCAACCTGCAGCAGATTATACCAAGCTGTCACACCTGCAGATGAGACTCGCTAATTGAGTAATCAGCAGCCTTTTTCTTCCATTTGAAGACACGACCAGGATGGAGGAGGAGATGTGGTAGAACTTGATGCTTTTTTTCTTTAGTTGTTGCCTTTTGAGTGTTGTTAGTGAAAAGTTGCTAAAGGAACTCTTGTAGAAAAACATCTAAACGTTTGATTTTCACCCGTCTCCACTACGACCATGTGCTCATGGTTCACTGAAGTGTTTTTGCTGTGTTCCAGGTGGCGGTGTCTTCCTATGAAGCTGCTACTTCCATCGTCATTGAGTTTGATATGGACAACAGTGTCTTTGGCCTGCCCAGAGAGTTTGTGGTGGCCAGTGCAGGTAATCATGTTCTTTGAAACAGCTGACTCTACTTTTCTAACCAGACTCTACACATAAACTGACCCGTCTTATTTAGAAACCAAGCCTCAGTCGTATAAGTTTTGATTTTGTTAACTTTGGTGCAATTTAGTTTGACTTTGTTTTGAGCCAGTGTTGCTAAAAACCTGCCAACAGTTACCTTACTTTGTATTTCTCTCATAGCGATTAAGTCTAAGAATCAAACAGTTTTCCATTTAAATAATTTTGACCTCACTGAGTGTGTTAGTCGTGTTGACACACACACACACTCAGTGACCAACTCCCCTTTCTGACGCACCTGATCGTGCTCTATAAGTCCCCCCTCTTTTTTTACAAGAAGGCTATAAATTGATTCCTTTTTTCCGATACCATAGTCACAGTGTGTTACTATAATCAATCAAAAAAAAAAATCTGATTGCTCTGTTACTTAAAGCAGAAGTAAGCGGAATGTTTGTGTTAATTTAAGTCTTAAATAGTTATATCTTCCGACAGCAATCACTTATATAGAGTGTTTGGCCCGAAACACGGGTCTGTCAGTCACTCTGCTCTGCTGTAAGCCGAGGAGAAAACTTCCCTTGTATCCTACAAGTTGTGGTCACCCCCTGCCATATAAGGCTGTGTACATGCAGACATGCTGATCTGTGCTTTTCTCTTCATCCCTGCAGCGGCCTCCATGACGGCATTGGTGGTGACAGCCTGCATCATCTGGTGCGTGTGCGCAGCCAAGTCAAACCGTCAAAAGGACGGCTTCCACCGTTTGCGACAGCACCGCGATGATTATGACGACGAGATCCGGCTCACTTCCATGGGCTCTAAGAAGTCCCTGCTCGCTCACGAGTTCCAGGATGAGAGCGAAAGCGATGAGGAGACACTTTATGCCAACAAAATCTGAGATCAATTGAACTAATTTGGCTTTTTTGGGCTCAGTATTTTTTTATTTTGGTCTCCCCCTTAAATTAAACTCCTGACCAACAAGGAACAGGTTGAACTTTGGGCAGCGTCTCTCTCTTTGAGTGAGATAAGAACGATAATGACACTTTGTTCTGTTACACCAACAAGCTCTGAGCACTCACCTCTGGTCACTCGGTTATTAGTGCAACTAAATTAATCCTTAAAAGAACATCATGCTGGTGTCTGGACTGAAGGACTTGCCTTGTTGAGCTGCATCTCTGCTGACTGGTTCAACAAAGACAGATGGAGAAGGTGACAAAGAGAGGGATAAACAGAGAGGTTTGGTCCACTGAGGCTCTCATCCGTCCTTTTTGACTCAAGCAGCTTTTTTTTTTGTTTCCGAGCCATTCAAGAGTGCTCTTGAAGACCACTACCTGTCCTGAGGAGTCGAACCTTTAAGTCCAAATAAACAGTTGTTTAGTGGATGTTTAATGAACTCTGGATCAAAGTGCTTAGTCTGATACAATCTCCCCACCGATATCTGTCATCACCACGTGTTTCTTTCAGTACTACTGCGAGATAGGAAATCAGAAGTTATGTTTTTTTAATTTGTTTTTCTTAAGACAGCATTGCCACATTGAAGTGTCCGAGCCTTTAGGAGACTGAATCCAATACTGTGCCTTGGCTTCTGTAAAGTTTACAGTCCGGTCTGGTTGCAGTATGTGACAGACAGCAGCAACATAGTGAATAGACAACACTTGGTCCATGTTGGAGTTTGATCCATCCGATACTCAGGTGGTAGGAAGAGAGAACTGATTTAAAGGGCTGCTGAATTCAAGTGTTGCACTGTTTCTGCACAGATGACTATGTAGGCTGACCTGGGTTCAGTAGTAGTGTATTTTTTCCAGTGAGCTGATGTTGAGGCCAAAATCATAATGTGGACTTCTCAACAGCTTTAATGCATCAGGGAGAATTAGTGCAGGCTGCTCTGATGTATGCACAGAGGTCACTTGCACTAGGAGGATTGTCCCATATCATTGGCTAAGATTTAAAAAAAAAGAAAGAAAAAAAAAAAAGAAAGGAAAAAAGATGGATCTTTAAGTGGGTAACTTTGATGAGAAGAAGAATGTATTATTTTCTTTCCTTTTTGATTTAATAGCTTTGTTGTAGGATCCTTTCAGACTGTGTACATTTTTCTGAGTTTGATGCATGTCATGTTTGGGTCTTTGCTCTTTGTTTGATCAAGAATGTGTATTTTTACTGTTTATAAGTTATCAAGTTATATTTTCTTTTTAGTATTTTAGTGTGCTTTCCCCACCACTTTGAATACAAAAGTCATACCAGCTTTGTCCGTCCATTAATGACCAGTGTCAGAGTCGCACATTATATGATTTATTGGTGTATATCACTTCATATTTTCTAAATTTATTGTAAAACAAATATCACCATCAGGCTATTGACAGAATGCCTTAGTAGCGTTAGCCAACAGTGTAGTCTGGTCTGAAATGATAATCCGTAACTCTGATTTCTCACATGCATTAAATTAGCTCATTGGACAAAAAGGGAGCACCAATGCAACTAAACTGGAAAGTTATAATTAGAAGGTAAAAAGTTAGACATCTGTGTGTGGTTAATCCTGTGCTCAAATATCCAGAATGGCATAGACTTTCACTTAAAGCATCTTCTAGCAAATCAGGTGAACTGCCAATAACCAAAAGAATGTGATTTTCCCTACAGTAGAAATCCATGTGTGACTATTCCTAACTAAACTGAAATCATTTCACAGGAGCATTTAAATCAGGTGGCTCTTGAACTGGGAATGCTATGCATGTTTTCCATCACATCCAGTAGTCTGAATGAATACACAATAGTTCACTAAAGAATCTGCCTTGATTTCCAGTTTGAGAAATTATACTTTCTCCTTTTAACAAATGCAGCTGTCAGTAAAATGAAACCTGATATCTGTGTGGAGAGACAGTTTTTGTATATTATTTTTTTCTTTCATATGCTGTCTGAGTGTGTGTGTGTATGGATGGATTATGAAAGTTGAGTGTGCGTCAGGGTCACGCAAGTGTGAAGATTTTATATAAACTGGAATCAACTGTAAATAATGTTTGCCAATTGTTAATGGGGAAAAATAAGTGCAATTCATGGTAACCGTGAATCTACACAACAAAATCTTTCATAAGAACCTCTGTGTGATCATGACATGCTAACATGCACAAAAACTCATAAAACACAATGAAATAAAGACTCTCACAACACGCCTCTTGCTTTTTTGTTGCATTGTATGATAACTGCCATTATTTTTTGACACGTCATTGTATTAGGCCATTAAGCAGTGAACAAAGAAAACAAACAGCAGAACAGATTTCACCCCTTTATAAAGTGCTATTACAAAATATTTAATCACTATAAGGAAGAACTACCTTTTCTTGTCTCTTCTTTTGAGAGTGTGTGTTATATGAATAAAAGTAAGAATACAGCATGAACATACATCAAATTCTCCGCTATCAATGAGTTATGTAACGCTGCATTAAAGACACAATGAGGATCACTAATGAGTACCTATTGATTACATCTATGATTACGACAGGACCAAATTCTTTCATTCGTTGATGTTTCACTGTTTATGTGCTTATCCTGCTGATCAGATTCCATTATGAGTAATAATACTAATCAAATTATTAAATTAAATTAAATATTTTAACGGATATTCATGTTTAAGTTAAAATTAAATAACATTTGTTTATGATATTCAAAGTTTACATCTTTTAATGGGCTTTAGGAGGAGATCTTTACCAGGAAGGCGTAGCAACTTTATTATGTGGGAAATGCTCTCCTCTACTATGTCTTTTGGTTATGTAGGTGAGTGTGCTACCTGAGAGGCTCTGTTGAGGGCGATAAAACTCACTGAATTACTTTCTTTTTCTGTATTTGCTCTGGTTTTTTGTGAGCGCAGCGTCTTCAGCAGCTGACACGTGACGCAGGGCGGCGGAACCCGGTGACGTCGCAGAACAACAAAGATGGCCGGGATAGGAAGCAGCAACTACTGGGAAGGTAAGGGAGCAACAATTTCACCGCTTTAACACGGCGCAGCCTTGACCACAACACCTAGGACGACACTCACAATGTCAACAACCAGTGTGCCGGTGTGTATGTTGCCATTTTTCGGCTCATACGGACATGTTTTTGGACACATAGCGCCTGTAGCTACAACGGTTTGCTACCAGCTAACGTCGGCTAACACGTCGCCCTGTAGATACAACGCTGCTCTTTAAACTGTCACGTCTGTGCCGCCCCTCTGAACTGAGCTGTCGACCCCCGGGCCACGAAGAGCTGCTTGTCCCAAGACTTTAATGAGCAGCGTGTGTTTTCTCTTAAATGACGTGCGGTTAAACAAGTGGAGACGTTCAGCTCCCTCCAGTGTTGGAAGTTAATGCGCTTTGCTGTGGGGCAGTTGTGTAAAAGTGTAACTTAACATCAGGGCTCCAGGCTGCTTGTAAAATTTTGAGACAGTGCAAGTAAAGTAAACTACTAAAAATGTGCTTTTTGTGTGTGTTTTTTAACACTCAAATAATCTGGAATCTGACATTACAGGTGGCATGCCAAGGTGTATGAGGATCAAGAATGAAAAGGAAATGTGAATATTTGCTCTGCAAGTCGATTTGTGCCCCTACATTTTCTTCCTGCACTCCTAACCTTTTTAGTTAGGGGCCACTTTGCTCCTAGTAAACAAAAAAAGTTAGTGTGGAGCCCTGAACATGCTCCATAAATACAACATAATGGGATAAAAACGAAGAAATCCTGCCATTCTTTCCACATATTAACATGATGTCAAATGTGGTCAAACCTTTAGATCCAATGGGATGTCTGTTATTCAACAGGTTCATCAAGGCAACATTTTCATTCAGTTGACCATGACCTGCGTTGTTATTATTGTTATCCATCATCTGTAAAATAAGTATTAACTACCTAATGAGTAGAACGCTCAGTATAATAACATGTAGTGGAGTAGAAGTATAAAGATACAGAAGAAGAGTACAGTTACCAAATTAAAACATTGTCTCTAGCTACGTTACACCACTAACTGTGATGTTTGGTCTGGGTGTGTGTGTCTGTGATGCAGATCTGCGGAAGCAGGCCAGACAGCTGGAGAATGAACTTGACCTGAAATTGGTCTCTTTCAGTAAACTGTGCACAAGCTACAGCAGCTCCAGGGATGGAGGTCGAGGAGAAACGTAAGATCAAGTCTTGAATCCCCTGTTTACCTACAGAATAAACAACCTTCTCTGGCAAAAGTCTGTCTAGGATCTCTACACATGCAGGCCATGAGAACTGAAGCAAAGATTTTCAAATTACAGTCTAACAATACAAAATATTCCATGCACTAATGTATTTTAAATGTCAGGTCAGAGGGCCTGGACATGTGGGCAAAAGCTATGTAGAACAGGTCAGGAAGGAGTTGTCTGAGGAAGGAAGTGGCTGTGAACAATACATTGAATCATACCAGCTGTAAGGATGTTGTTCTGTAGCTATAATATCATAGAAGTAAAGGGAGGAAAGGTAACTTTCCCATCTTAATATTGTAACACTGCCTGTACATATATGTGCTTCTTTGTGGATAAAACTTTGAGCCCTACCACACTTGTGATTTGACCAGCAGCATTAATCCATGTAGTGTTGATCTGATACCACACACAAACTTAAGTAGAAAGTACTTTTCTACTGATGCATCCTCACACAGGAGATTCTCTTAACGGTCAATATAAAACTATATGTCCTAATATGATTTATTCCATATGGAGGGAGGGAGTAGTGTTTATTTCCTAGAGGAATGTCATTGGTCATGCTCATTTTGGTTGCTAGGTGTCGTTTATTCAGTGAAGCAACTCAAATCAGATAGTGTATATGTATGTTTTCATTTTTTCAATTGTGTACATGAGAATCTTGTGAAAGATTTTCTTTTGCCTCATTTTTGAAAATGAGTGTGTGTACAGCTTTAAGTGAACTAATTGTTCTCCTTTCTTTGTTTTTTACTCCTGAAGGTCAGACACTACCCCGCTGCTCAACAACTCTACTCAGGACAGGATGTTTGACACCATGTCAGTGGAGATTGAACAGCTGTTGGCCAAAGTAAGTACATTCTCATGGGCCACTGGCCCGTGAAAGGCCAGCAAAAAAAAAAACTGCAATAAGAAAAGCACTGGATTTATGCTGAGGCTCTTGTCTTGCACCAGGGGGAAAAGCACACTACAGTTTTCACTTCTTCATGTTGTTTGTAGTCAACCCTTGAATGCTTGAATGTATTAGATTTCATTAGTCCTGGAGCAGCTGAAATGGCAGATTCCCCCAAACAACAACCAATCAGAATAGAGGAGAGTAATTATTGTACCAGTATCTTTTGTCAAGTCAATGACACAAATACAACACAAAGACAGTGTCTTGCCATTGTGCAGTTTCCCTGTTTGGCACTAAAGCGATGTAAAGTGTACTTGAATAGTGGAACATGCAAACATGGAGCATACTGCAAAACATGATAATAAACACGGTTATCTTATTTTACACATGCATGTGTGTGTGTTAATTTGCTGATCTTCCATGATGTTTTTTCCATCTGTGTATCTATTTATTCATTTTTCATCCCTCTTTCAGTTGACTGCAGTGAACGACAAGATGGCGGAGTACACCAATGCCCCGGGTACAGCTTCTCTTAATGCTGCACTCATGCACACACTTCAGAGACACAGAGACATCTTACAGGTTTGGCCCATATTTCTCTCAGTTTCTCTTTACATTTTCCTTAAACAATCACTTTCAGTACTCTCTAGGTAATGCAATTAAACTTTTGTTTTCTGTAAAAGCACTTTACAAATGTACACAGCTAAATTCATTGAGAACACAAGTGTCTGTGTTAATAGAGTGCACCGCCTGTTAACAGTCTGTTCTTCCTGTTCCCCTTGTTCCTTTCATTTGGTTTCCTCTCAGGATTACACGCATGAATTCCACAAAACCAAAGGCAACTTCTTGGCCATCCGGGAGAGGGAGGACCTGCTAGGGTCTGTCAGAAAAGACATCGAGTGAGTACCCAGTTATTGTTTTGTGTTACAGCCGAGTCTATTCATCACACTGTAAATGCAGTGCTAATGCAAAGGACCATCGGTAACTCATTATGTGAATTTACTGATGAAACTAGAGTAAATACAGTAGTTTCTTGGTGTCTCATCATCTCACATGAACTGTACATAGTTCCACACTAATAACATTGTCACATGATGCACTATTTGTGTTGGCAGCAGAGAGAAATAAAAACAGCCAGGCATTATTCATGGTGGTCCCTTGTTGGTTATAGAGCTTATTCCTTAGGGATAGTTGAACCTTGACTTCTGCTTGGCATGCTCTTGAAAAATGTTTGCCATTAAAACCTTAGAAGATTCATGGCCACTTTGGCCTTGTATTGAGAAAGTGTGTCCTCTCCACAGATTGGCTCAGTTGTGAGTCAGTGTATTGAAATGAGATGGAGGCTCCCCCGGCCCCAGACCATGACTCTTGTCTTTTTTTTTTGTAATGGCTTATTGATCTATAAGATGCAGCAGTGAGCATACGGTGAGCACTGCAGGATTTCTATTGATCCCCTCCTCCATCCATCTAATATGGTGATAGTCTCTGCTGGGCGACCTCACCCAGGCTTATATGTTCCATAGGCCCCACAGTTACTTTAAATGATAACTCTGCTTAATTAAACTCTCATAATGCAATTAAAAATACAATGAGGCCCCTAGCATCTTTGTTTCATGGTGATTTTTATTCCTGTTACCTAATAATTTGATTTCTTAAAATTTCTCTTATTGGTTTTTATGTGGAAAATGCAATATAAATATGTGATTGTAGACTAACATGCATATATTATCATTATAATTTTTACAGTAATGAATGTCCTACTAATGGCAAGTTTAAGGGATATTGATGTTTTGGAATTTATTTGTAGAAGGCCGAGGTTTTGTCTTTATGTAAAAATAAACAAACAACTATAAACAACAATGTCATTTTTTATTATACATAGAACCACAAATGATTGTATTCTTATTTTAATGACCTACTTGTATCAATAAGCCATTACTATCTAATGATAACAAGTCACGCCTCACATTGGCAATCAAATTTTACCTGTGCATCCACTTGGGTGGTTAGTAACATCCCATGAGGTCAGCGCTGCATGTAAGTGTCCACTCAGTCTTCTCATTAAATGGCATTGCTACAGAGGGCCGACGACCCTACTAATAGGCTCAGTGCTGATGAATCTAATGCATTAAAATAAAGCTGGTGTTGTTGACCTGGTGCTCAGCCTAACGATGACTAATGTGCCCTGGGGCCACTAATGAGGGAACCATCTGAGTTCCCAGGTAGGGCAGTAGCAACTCCTGCTGCTGTGGCGCAGTGCAGCGACATGTCAAGTCATACTTCACATGAGAGAACTTCTTTATATGCAAGGAGCAACATGCACCCAACGCTGACCCTCACTGGTGGGGACATGGAAAAGATGGAGAAGGAACTAACAAGATTTGAGAGCAGCTTTATCCCAGACAGCTGGGAGACTATATTTGAGGAATATCATAACCATGCGATTACATGGGAACACTAACATACAGAGTGTCTCTGTTTACTCGCAACATTAAAAAGTTGTGAGGCTACAAGATCATTTTTTTGCAATTACAAAATCAAGGGCCTGATATCTTAACTTTGATTTTATTTACCTAAATGCTGACATAGTTCAGTTTTTGATTATAGCAGTGTGGGTCAGCACCTTTGTTATAACAGCAGCATGATAAGAACAGTTATAATTTAATATTCTACAGAATAAACTGTATGCAAAGAAAAATAGCAAAGAATGCCCTTTTTTCCCCCCAAAATGTGTAAATCAACACTACCTTTTAAAAGATGACATTGATAATAGTGGTGGATCTGCTGCATCTGAGTCTTTGTTCCTTTCATCAGGTAGAGGGCAGTAGAAATCTTCGGGCATGGAGTAGGCCTGGCCAGAACGCCGTTCTCTGTAGATTTTTATGTGTATCAGGGTTGTTTACAATCCAAACACAAAAAAATCCATACTAATTAAAAGAAACAGTTCACACTGTGATATTTATGCAAACAAGTCAATGGGCAGTGTGAGTTTTTATCAAACACTGTACCAATACCTTGCAGAGCGCTCACAGAATCTGTCAATAGCACACACACACACACACACATACACACACACACTCTCATTTCTTGTGTGCAGCTGTGCCATTCATAACCGCAGCATGGAGCAGAGCTGAGCTCAGACCCAACGCTCCCTCTGCTCCTGCTTTCATTTTAAATGTCAGCAACAAAAATGACAGCTAGCCCATGATTTACATTGGTGCCCTTTTAAAAAGCCTTGCAGGAGTGATGAAGCTGGCTGTCAGTACAGGCAATTCTATCCCCGCGAAGGCATCAGCTCTGTCGATGGGACAGCCAGCCCACGTTCGGGGCGGCCACTGTGGAGTGTGCTGTGTGTGCACGGAATATAGTATTTCCATTCAATGGCTTTGGATGGTGCACTGGGGATGGAGTCGGCACATTTGCTCCTGGACTGCTTACAGTTAGCCGGGGTGGGGTGGGATGTTTATGGTATATGTGTGTTGAGCAGACTCTTATGTTACACGGTTTCTCCTCCTCCCCCCCGCTCTTTCCCTCGCTCTCGCCCAACAGTAGGGTGGGGCTGTTGAATGACCAGAAACCCAGGAGAGAAACTGGGAGTCAGCTGTTCATTGGATGTTGATGGCTATAGAGCTGCATGAAGCAAAACAGAGTGGTGTGATGTATTTGCTCTGTGAGTGGTAAAACAAGCCATCCATTAGCTTTGACTGCTTTTCTACCAAATAGCTCAGCGAGCGAGCACACGGCTTCATTTCTGCTTTTCTATTAACCCGGGATTTTGTGGTTCTGTCATTATGTGGATAGAATCATTGGTCACTCACATAGAGATAGGATTTACAAATTCAACATACTGTTTGAAACCCCCACCCACCGACTCTGAACCTGAGGTTCACAAAATTTCTATTTTAATAGACTGAAATTTGACTTTTTTTCTTTACTGTGACATGTAGATTCCAGTGGCTCTTCCATGATGCAATGGTTCTTCCCCACTGTTTTCCATATTTATTATTCATTGCTGTAAAAATTCACTTGAAGTGGGTAGATGGGGAGTGAGTTGGTGGGTAGATGGTTGGATGGAGGAATAAAGAGGCAGGAGAGGGAAAGAGTTAGAGACAGAGCCAAACCCAGCTTGTTGACAACTGAAGGAGGGGAGCCGATCAGGCCTAACCCAGCGTGGCATTTTCAGCTGGGTTAGTTACATGCCGAGCTGTGATTTTAGGTATTTCCGTCGCTGCCTCATAGCAGGGGAGAACCAGGTTGGCTTGCAATATCAGGCACTGCCTGGCAGCAGGATGGTCGTTTCTGCCCTTCCAAGTACTAGCGGTCGTGCCGGGGACACGAGAGAAGCTTTGCTCCCGGTGATTTTTCCACTCATGTCATCCTTCCCCTGCTCAACTAAAACATAATGCTGGTGTTGTTCTGTGATGTACTCTATAACCAGGCTGGTGTCGTGTTTGCTTTGTTAAGTTAGTGCTAATGCAAACTGAATATTTCCTGCTCCTGCTGCTGCTGTTGTTGCTTTACATTAAAAGCTCTCCACTGGTGAACCACAAGATGGCTTTTACTGTAAAGCAAGTACACGAATTACAGTGGTATTGGCGCCGAGTGCTTTATGATAGAAACTGCTCAGCAGTTGGACCAGTGCCTTTTGACTTATCGTCATACTTGTATAAATACACGTGAATGTTGTCACCACTGTCTTTAATTTGTGACACTGTTGCTTTTACTAATGAATCTGTGTGTCTTTTCTTTCAGGACATACAAGAGTGGCTCTGGGGTCAACAACAGAAGAACAGAGCTGTTTTTAAAGGAGCATGAGCACCTGAGGAAGTAAGTTTGCAGCGTCTTGCTTTGTTACTTTAGTTACTTTTCTTACAAAAACACATTTTTTCTATTGTCTTACATAACTTTGCATCTTCAAACTGCAAAAAGTTAGGTGTGTTATAGTGACACAGTAGGTCAAACTATGATCTGCCAGCAACCTAATTAGCGTCCTCCTATTGTTTGGCTGACGCTCAAGCACTGCAGAACAGCAAGAGGTAGTGAAGTCAGTGAAATCTGTATAACCGTGTGTTAGAGGCACCCTATGTGGGAAGTAAAATTGGATGTCAGCAGGGCACACACACTCTCTCTCTCTCTTTTTCTCTCACACACACGCGCGCACACACACACAAAGCAAACATAACAAACCACAGAAGAGCATTTAACTTTGACCAAACAAGAGAATTGTATCTGATAATTTGGACATAACCGGTCTCATTTATTCTCTCTGAGGCAAAATTTAATTTTCCTATTTTCAGTCGTTCAGTTATTCCCCATCATAGACCTTTAAAATCAGACTTTACCTACTCTAACATAATGTTTATCTCTCAATTTATCAAATGAAAAGGGCCTTGTAGAGTGATACATAATACAGGGGTGAACTCAATAAGATGAATGTCCAATACAATGCGCAGTCCAATAGAATAACTTTGCAGAGTACATTTCCAGAAACTAATTTGTATTTAAATTACACATCTCTTCAGCTGTGTTTCACCATGAATACTTTAATACATCCAATCCATCTAATGTTTGAGGTAATTTGCCTGGATCAGCAGTTTTTCTAATCAAATTTAGTTTAAAAAAAAAGAAAGAAAGGAAGAAAAACGAGTAGCAACACAAAGGAGGCTGACAAAGAGTGGGCGGTGGCTTGACAAGGAGTGGACCATTTCACCATGAATCCACTTTCCTAATAGGCTGTGCACAAATACAGTATGCACATATTCTTGTAGAGGTGAGTTTGTTGATTCCTTGGTTCTTTGCAGAACATGTGTAGTTTTTCGGCAAGCAGTCTCTGTATGTCTCTGGAGATGAGGATCGTGTTACGCTTGATTGATCCTATTAGAACCATAAAACAGGAAAGAGGGCCTGAGGAGAAAAAGGGCTAAAATGTGTTAGCGAGCAGAGCGATGGTCGGAAGTCTCACTTAAGGCAGAGCTTGGATACTCGATAAAGATGGATATCTGAGAGAAAATGCTCTTTAGCTTTTGCGTATCTCATGCTCTCTTTTCAAAAGGCAGTTTTAAAGACAAGAAAATTTGAATAACGAACTGTTAATGACATGAAAGATCTTTGAGATATTATGTTATTATTTAATATTCACACCATGTTACAGAGAGCTGGCCGCAGACCCTTTTGCAGCTCAGCTTGTGAAAAAAAGCTGCTTTGTGCCTTTTGAGTTTTTACTACAGGCCATTGAGCCTCCATGAAGAATGACCTTCTCTCTCCCTACAGTGGTTTTAGGGCAGATAATGTAATGTATGATCAGTACACGTTTGCATACGCGTTGTAGTGACTGTGTGCTTGACTCTGTAATATATTGGCAAGTGATGGTACCAGCATTGCAAAACTGATCAGCTAAGACTAATCACTTCCAAACAAAGTCCCTGCCAGTTAATCTACAAATGACCGTGGTGGGCGGAGTGCTGGCCAGCCTGCATTCATTCTCAACAGACCCTAATGTAACGGACATGCCAAGATTCATTTTTTAAAATGGCTTCCTCTCTAGTTGGTGGAAACTTGTGTGATAATACACAAGTCAGACCAACCTATGTAGTTATGTAGTATGAACAAGAATGAAAATTATTAATACTTGTTTGTGTCAGTGTTTGTGAACTGACTTGATCCATTTAACTGATGAGGGCTTCCATAAATATTGTTGGTGTTTTACACGTGTCTCATATCTTTGCTCTTATACGTCTGTGCCTTCCCAAATCATGACCATTCAGCTGAATTCCCTATAGGTGGACTCAATCAAGGTGTTAATGTAAAGTGCTATTCAAATACTATGTATTGTTGTTGTTGTTGTTGTTCATCATCTCAAATGTGCAAGAAAAACGAGAGCTGTATCTAAAAAATTGTAGAAGTTTCTAGCATTCATAATAAAGGGGTATTGAGTTTAGATTGACACAAGGGAAGGAAAGGGTGACAAGATATCAAAATGTGGAAAATCTGAAGGGGTCTAAATACTTTCTAAATGCACTGTATCTATATTTCCATATCTCAAGGCCATAAAACTTACCGTTCATGAATAAAATAGAAGCAGGACAGGGCAGGTCCATTAGAAGTTCATGCTGGACCCGCTCTAATGGTAGTGGCCACACTACTAAGGACTTCCTGTCAAACAGTTGTTGTTGTGGGGTTTTTTTGACAGTGAAATTGGGGAAATGTTCACCACATTGACATACATTTAACAATTTGATGATGCCATTTATTTGCCATATTATCGGAAAATGTCTAGTTCAAAACTCACTCTTCTTTCTGTAATTTTCCCTCAGAGGCTTTTTTCCCTCTCGGCTCTGCACATTCAGGAAATGGAGTTATTCAGTTGTGGGATGAGCATCTCCTCCTCACCTCCTGCAGGGAATCTATCCTCGGCAGCTGGCATTTTTATGTTGTCCTTGTATACATGCTTTGGTCTCTATGGTTTCCTTTTTTCAAGGGAGCACCACATCATGGCATTGTACGCTGTCTAAGGATGCCTGAGTGTACAAGCGTTAAAGAGAGCTTGAGATGACCTCTCAGCATACAAATTACACTGGGCTGCAGTTTTTATTATTTAGTTTATGTTTATTGACATAACCATTGTTTTAAACGTTTCTTTTCTTTTGTGTATTTTTTACTAGAAGCAAGGTATGCCAAGTTAGGGCCTTTGATCACTACTTTATTTTCTTGTCTTTTTCTTCTGCCCTCCTGATTTTACTCTGCCAGGCCGGTTCTTACCCATCTGACAAAGTTTAATCTGAGCTGCCAGCTTCCTGATATGGTAATGTGATTGTGATCAGTGGAGGAGAGCTCTGAGGACTGAGGATAAAGAGCTGCCATGTGCTCAGTGGATGACCAATGCCAAGATCCAAACACTTCAGTTCAGAATCAGTTCAAAAACTTTAGAGGTTCAGTTGGAAATGTATCCAACACTGCTGTCTGTGCCTTAAACACCTTAAAGGACAATTCCAGGCAAATTCAACCTGAAGCTGTAGTTTCCTAATATTTTAGGTCTAAAAGAATGAATATGAAGATTTTCTTTTTAATGTCTCCTGTTACACAGTAGTTCTGTCTGTCCCCGCATCACCACAGCAGCGTACTGTATAATGGGAACGGATGGATCTTAGGCTGTTTACATCCCACAAAACTGCATTTCTTTTCCCACAGACAACGTCAGATGGCTATTCAAACATACACCCAGGGGGTTGTTTACTTCAATAAGCCGACATGTTTGTAAACAGAGCTGTAATGCGAAGTCTTGTGAAGTCTCGTGCAAGAGTCAAGTTGTCAGTATGTTTACGGGCAGAATAAACAACAGCCAGACTTATCTTACTGCAATGAAAACGTTGTGCCTCCGAGTTGATATTCCTTTGTTGATAAAACAAACGGGAGCTTCAGACTTCCTGTAAACATAGAAAGCTGTGCTGTGACAGACAGTCAGAACTACTGCATAACAGGAGACATTAAAAAGAAATTCCTTGGATTCATTATTCATTCATTATTTTAGACTTAAAGCATTAGGAAACTATAGCCCCAGGTTGAATTTGCCTGGAATTGTCCTTTAAGTCAATTGATTTCCCTGCATAAACCTGCTTGCAAAGAAATCTAGACTAAGATGGCACATTTCTTACTGAGTGGATGAACTATATTCACAGATAAGCCAATATAATAAAGTCTGTTTATTATACTCGAAGTGTATTTTATCATGAAGACATTAACAAGATTCAGATTGTACAGTATTTGCTCTAAAGGAAGACGCCTTTATGGCTGGCCCACACCAGCAGGGCCGGGCCTGTAATCGCAAAGGTCACTGCCTGGCTGATGGAGTTGCCACCACTGCTCAGCAGAGTCGACCAAACCACAGTCTACCAAGCAGCTCTGGTTTCCTAACTGCTTGGGAGGTGTGGGACAGTGGAGGAAATCTACTTTCATTACATTCATCATTATTACTGAAGGAGGCGGAGGGGATGGACGAGTTCATACTAACGGTTATGACCAATCCAACATCGTCAATACAGTCACGAACACCTGCCTCGAATAAAAGGCTGTTCCGTTCTGAAAGTAAATAAAAACTGAACTATTGTGGAGCCAGACCGAGGCTTTGAACTGAGTGAGACACAAAATAAGGAATACACTTGGTTTTGTTGCAGGTAGCTGGTAGTTCCCTTGTTGGTGCATTTGCCATTTGTTTTACATCTTTGCCAGATTTGAGTCCAGCCTATGGTCCTTTGCTGCACGGCATTCTCGCCTGCTCCAGTTTTCCCTCCTTCCCAGTATTGGTAAATAATTGTATGAGTAGATATGGCTGACAGTTCACTCCCCTGTCTTTCAGTTAGGTGGTTTTGTCAGATGATGTTGAAGTTATAAAATCAGGATTTGGCCACAGGTGGTCCAGCAACATATGGGTTTTGACCCAGTTCTATTTTAATTGACTCCAGTGGATTTGTTGTTATGCTGCTTTCTCGTGTGTGTCGATTGCACTCTAGGTGCTCCTCAGTGTTTTCTTTGCCCAAGGGCCTCCCATTTGAACAGTGTTCATATCTGAGCAGTAAAGTGGAGTGAAGTGCTGTAAAGCTCTTGTTACTGATAACACATGCATACATCTTGATGCAGGTTTTTACTGTTGCTTTCCTTTTACTCTGCTCTTACTTCTTTGTGATTGTCTGATTGTGGCTATTGTTGTGTGCTAATACTAATACTCTTGTGTGAGTGTGACCAAAATGGCAGGTGTGTTTGCCTCTGTCCTTAAAAAAATGCTTGTATCCAAATTAAGAGTTACAGTTCCCTGCTCTCGTCCACACAACAATGTGCCTGTTTTACATCTCTAGGTTCAGGGTGCTTTTTCTTTAGGCTTAATTCTAATTAATTTTAAAATAAACTATCCTCACAATGTGTAAATTGTAATGAGTAAGCATCAGTGGATTATGAATCATATAAGGTTTGAACTTTCAGTCTCTTACTTGTGCAGTTTGTTGCTGCCAAGATTTCTGAGACTTTTCTTTGCAAAGTAAATAATGTTTCAGTTTACCTGGCTCTAAGAGCCAATCTGACGGAGAGCATTACTCTCAGAAGACTGTATATTTTCCTTCAGAATACCACTTCAATAGTCTAATAATTGATGAGTCAGCAGAAGAAGTTATTATAAGTTTTTTGTCACTTTGAGTGCCACTTGCTTCATACTGCCAACACATGCATAATGTTTTTTTTCTTTACCTCTAAGTGAAGGAGTTTTGAGTTTATAAAGAGGGACACACACATGTGAGCAATAATCAGCTTTTCTGAGTCCAGGTTCATGTACATGTGAATGTTACATGCACATGCGAATGACAACAACAGTGCACAGAAGCACATGGACGTGGTCATCACATTGGGAAAGGCAATTAGCTCGGAGCTAATGAGCAATTTAATGACTGCAGCAAAACCCCAGTGACCAGGGGAAACGGAAGGAGCCCACTCAAAGCTAAAGCCACAGAGGGCCGTGTATGTGAACGTGATGGCACAATCAGCCTCACCGCTGCTGCGGTGCCTTCATGATGGAGGAGGGGGGGCAAAACGTAAATCCCCCCCCCCATCTCCTCGCTGCATATAAAAACTACATAAATCAATCCTCACCCCGGCTCACAGCCACTCTCTCTTTTGCTCCTCAGCTCGTGATTTATAGGGTGAGCGCTGTCGGCAGTTTAAAGGATTAGTTTGCTCAGTTAGTGTTTTGTCTGTCCACCATTTTTCCTTTCATCACTTAAGAATGACTGTCTGGCTTTGGCCTAACCATGTTCTATTGAAGTTGTCTATTTTCTATTTCAGACATACTCCCTCTGTTAGATCTTATGTGCCTAATAATCAAATAATGGACTTCATGTTTTTAAAACGACATTTGTTTTTAGACTGAAGAATTGAGGTTGCTTCAGGCCTGTTTTTTTTTTTCCATTTTAAAGACAGCATGCCCACTCCCGCAGTATTCTTTGCTGCACCCACCAATTCCCACAATCCATCCATGTGAAAAACTTTGCCTGCCAGCCTTCAGTCTGAATCTTGTGCCAGTTAACTATTTCACAGAAGGATTTGATTCTTATGAACGATTCAGTTTCAGTACGACAAAGGCAACAGATAAGATGTTACAAACGACTGCCAAATCACAGTTTGGTGCTTCTGTATGGAGCTGTGTCCAGGAACAGAACGCTCTCCAGCCCACATCGTGACTATGCAGTGTCCCTTAGTGTCCACAGCCTCTCTCTTGTTAGCAAGTAGTGCTCCATTTGTTAGTATCTCTCCTCTCTGCTACCTTTTCTGTAACTCTTCATGAACTATGATGAATACAGTAAACTCAAATTCAAATGCAGGAATTAATTCAATGAATATGCAGGAAATTGTGAATGAATGAGGTTGAGATTAAATAATTTTTAGTCCTGCTTGGTCCACCTACAGAGAGAAAAAAACCTTAACGTTACAGGTTAATGACCTGTACTAGTAGGAGGACCAATCTCAAGGTGATTACGCGAATATCTCACCCACAAATTGGTTTTTAGCTCTGACGGATCACTTTGTTAATAATTGGCTGGATAAATAACCTTGACAAGATCCACAATCAAATTAAGTGAGAACCTCAGGATTATATTTCTTGGTTTTGCTGTTTTGTAGTCTTCTACCTACCCCACGCCTGAGACTGGCAGCATTGAGCAGCTCCCTCAGCGAGTGGCTGTGGCGTAATGTCCTGCTGCTGTCAGACCATACAACTAGCACTGTTCCCAGTGGCCACAGACACCCATACACAATAATAGGAGCAATATTTCTCGGTAATACACACTACTTGCTTGACGTGCAGAAAACAATAGGCAATATTGTATCTCATGGAAACACACGGATGGAAATATCTTTTTCACTACGACTGATAGCCACTCTCATCAGAATCCTTCCTCTTAGCACTGGCTTTTCGAGCCTTGCGTTGCTCCTATAGGATAATAATAATATTACTTATCTCCTGAGATTATTGGGTCTGCCTTGCATGAACCATTTTTGATAAATTGATTTGTTGAAATTCCTGAGGGTTGCAGCATCTGTCTCTTGGAAAAAAAAAATGTTTGCACACGTACAAATACTTGCCAACGATGCTTGTGCACATGCAGGGCCTCAGTATGCCGTACCTCTTGCTTACAAAGAAAACAGATGCAGGGTTGCAGAGTCTTCACCCCTTTTCTGTTAGAATCAGCATTTGGTGTGCAGAAATGCAAAATGTTACTTTATTTAACGGAATAGTTGCAGCTTTACTTTGGTTATTGTGTCCAATCAAGGAAAGCCTTTAGTTAACAAAAAGTGAGCTTCGAGTGAGGATGGTACAATACGTTCCCTGTGCAGTAATATGTCACTCAGGAACTGTACGTAACCATAGGAGGCTGAGTTTTGGTATGATGTTGAAAATACTCAGGTATTCTCTCATTTGCCTTAGGAAGATCAGGTCAAGAGATAGTTTGGTTGAAGTTAGAGATGGTTGTGGCTCGGCAAGGCGTTTGTTGTGGATATGTTTAGTGTAGGAATCACTGTCTGGCTTGCTCTTCCTGTAACTTCTGTTGTTTGCAGAGCACTAAGAGCTTAACTCAAACCACATATTGAGCATGATTATGAGAATGTTGAGCTATTGAATGGATTGTGAACCATGAAATACAATCCCTGCAGTTTTGTTTGTTTGGTTTACTTTAGTCCTCTGGAACATTATCCAAATTGATTCCAATTAGGGAATAAACCGCTGAGAGCATTGTTGTTCATGAGCAACCTGAGACACAAATCTGGAGTTGGAACATAACAGGCCTGTGTTCGTGTGTTTGACTTTCCCCTCCAGTATCTCTGTTGAACAAAAGCTGATGTCCGACACTCCCTCTCTGATAGTTGGGCAGAAGATTAAACTCCAGGTTCCCTCAGGTGAAATCCTCTCTGGGTTTATTTTATTTAGACCATAGTGGTCAACGGGGAAGAGACACAAAAATTACTGAAGTGGCAAGTGAAACAGAACAGAAATTTCTCTTGTACTTGAATTATTCTGGTAAAAAATAAATAAATAAAGGGAAGCTGCTTCAACTCCAAATGCTGTGTCCATAAAACTTTTTTTTTAATCATCTAGTGCCCAACAGAGGATACAAACAACACAGGACTATATAGCACATTACACAAAGAGATGTGATCACACCAATGCTCAGTTTGACTACGTACGGTTAAAATGATGAGGATTCTTGGCTAATTAGTTCTGTGTTGATCACTGCCGATCTGAAGTCGGGGCTTTCCATGCCTTTGAGACACTGCGTCATGTCAGTAACTTACCAGTCTCTTTCTCTCTCTTCCCCTTCCCCTCTCTCTGTCTATAGTTCGGACCGACTGATGGATGACACAATAAGGTAAGGCCTTCTTTCTGCCTTGCAGATATCGGAAGACATACATTATTTGCATGTGACAGCCCCTCACTCCCCTCATTCATTGTCTTACCTACCTGCTGACCCTGACTGTAAGTCCTCACCGTGTAACCTCAGTATGGATC
Organism: Trachurus trachurus; assembly: GCF_905171665.1. Lineage (NCBI taxonomy): Eukaryota > Metazoa > Chordata > Actinopteri > Carangiformes > Carangidae > Trachurus > Trachurus trachurus. Next base: position 21,279,002 of record NC_139892.1, on the reverse strand, counting down.
TTAACATGTCAAGCCGTGCAGCTGCTGTTGAGCCAGCACTGGGGACCTGTAGAAAAACGATCCATTAATGTGCTTCATCTCTCAGCAGCTACTATAGGCTAGAAATGCTAACCTTGTGTGAGGAAATGAATGGACTGAACAGAAACAGGTTTTCTGTCCTTTATCGTGTTTAAGGATAAGAGAGTGAAATGTTCCACAAACTGCACTTTTGTTGGCTCTGTCGGACACATCCTCCTGATTTAAGAAACATATCCAGCGCCCATTTGTTCATAACTCCACAGATGACTCCTGGGCAATTTAACATGATGCAGTGTTATGTTATGGCCAATGATTATAACTGTGTCAAAAGATAAATATCTCCATAAAGCTCTGCAGCTGCTGTTGTAGAAATGAGAAGCTAGTCAGGCAGAGTTGCAGCTGTAGAGCATCTCACCACAATCACTCAATTCATCTAGAATTAATTCAGAATCTATAAGCAAATCAGTTTTATATTCAGGCACTTTTTCTAATGTTTAAATTGAGGCTGTCATCAGCTCATTTATTGGTTTCTCACCGTTGTGTTGTGCTCTTTAAGAGTTCATTTTTTACTATAGTGTCTTTGTCTATTGTTTTAACTGAGATAGTTTCAAGGACACAAAAGGCTTGGAGGTTTTCCAACTGCTGGTCATGTAATATAATCTGTGCGTGAAAATGAACAGGATTTCCGCAATGCTGGATGACAGAGCAAATCTTTCATCTTCCCTAATTTGTGGGTATTATCCATTTCTCACTACTCTTTCTCCTTTCAGACCTTGATCAATCACAAATATGTCGCTTTTTGTCTCTCACAGTCTTCCCTCTCTTTTCCTTCATCATTTTCCCATGTCCAGTCCTTCTAAGCAATGACTCCACAAGAACAGATGTGAGCGGCGGTCTGACTAGTGGATGTTGTCAGTGAAATGGTTGACGATGCTGTGTGATTCTCCTCATTTATTTCCTCTTTGATTCCTTGAACTGCTCATATTTCTCCAAACATAGTCAGCCTTTTCTGAGCTTCTGTCCACATTGAACAATTGGGCAGTCAGTGACATCTCTGTCGTCATTATAATAGATTCAAGGGAACAAGCTGACATATTGTGTAGAGAAGCAGAGAGATATCATTGATTAAGTATGTGCTCAGTGTCAGTTAACGCTCCTTTTTATGCCTTTGCGCTGCGGCAGCCAGACTTGGAGGCATATTGTTTTCAGTTTTGTCCGTCTTTCCCTTTTTCGATGACACACCACCTCAGTTAACACCTTGACCGAACTCAAATTTACAACAAACGTTACTTGGATTTTTGCGGCTAAAGATCAAAAGTCAAGGTCACAGCGACCGCACAAAATGTGGTTTTGGCCTTCTGAGTATCTCGAGAACACTTCTTGAGAACACTTCAAGGAAATTCATCCACATTTGGCACAAACGTCCACTGCAACCCACGGATATGGTGATAACGTTTTGGTGGTCAAAGGCACACTGCCATTGTGACAAAATTTCACACAAATTATGAATATTTTATCCAATCCAATCCTACTTTATTTGTTGAGCACTTTTAAGCATCCACAATGGACCAAAGTGCTGCACAGAATAATAAATACAAGCATCAGAAATAAAGACATAACACCTTTCATAAGGCATAAAAATACATATAAAAACAAATAAAATAAATTAAAAGGCATACAGGGTTGGTAAAAATAATAGCCGTACAATAAAACTATAAAATAAAATAAAATCAGACAGAGTCACCGTCTTACCAGGGAACAAGGTGGCCAAGGAGAAGAGGTGGGTTTTAAGAAGAGATTCAAAAACAGGCAGAGGAGAGACTAGAATGGGGAAAATGTGGTCGTGTTAACGTGTGCCAGTTAAAAGACGTGCAGCGGCATTTTGTACCATCTGGAGATGGGCGATGGAGGACCCACTAACCCCCATGTAGAGTGTGTTGCAGTAATCCAGCCGGGTGGGAACAAATGCATGAATTACTGTCTCAAATTGCTGCTATGTAAGGTTTGGCTTTATTTTGGCCAGCTGCCTTAATTGAAAGAAACTTGATTTCTATGTTACTGTTAACTGTGCTGTGTCACTATGACTGGGTAACTGGCAGGTAAGATGTGTGGTTTCCAGATCATGATTTAAAGTAAACTATGAAGGCGTTGTTTTATTCGGTCACATTTTATTTCATGCATTTACCATTGATGTCAAAATGAGAAGCAACCAACAAATCAATAATATCTGAGGAGTGTCCGTGTCATCTGATAACCACTGTGGCAACTCGAACCCTAATTTTCACTCCTCTGTGGTGTTTATCTTATGAAAGGAAATGATGAGGTATCCTTTCACACAGAATAACTTTCTTAACTGTATTTAAATTGATTTAACAGTTGAACTCTGATCTTGTTTTGATTGTCTTGTAAGAAAGATCCCTACTCCCGAGGCTTTTCTTTATTTCTATGGATTTTTTCTTTTTTGAACAGACTTTTGTTTCAAGCAAAGGCCTCTGATAAAGATGTATGATTATTGATTCTAGGTTATATGAGTAAGTCAGTGACTTACACTGATTCCCATTCAACAGGCAACTTGACAACTTGAGACCTTGTCTCCAGTTCACTTCAAATCGTCAATCACGGCCTGATCATATACAGAGTGTGAAGGGAATCTTTATCCTCCAGCTCTGATTCTCATGAGCTGGTTAACATTGAGATAAAAGCTCGTCAAGGTTGCTGGAGTCAGCAAAGTGTTTCTTCCTGACTGAGGAGAACATGATCCACAAAACACTGATCCAGGCCAAGACTGCGGACTGTCCCCTCAGCAGCCTCCACCCGCAGGAGTTGCCATAACCTCACCCACCCAGACACCCCACCCTCCACACACTCAAACTTACACACTGCAAATTGTGATTTACCTTGCTCAAGTGCACACATGCCCACATGCATGATGGTCATGTACCAGCTTAAAGAGTAAACAACCATAATGATTTCATTTACTTTGTTTTCACCTGCCTCCTATGGGGCTCTGTGGCTCTGGGGTGGGAGGTGTTTGTCTCCTGAGGCCAGCGCTCCCGGGTTGTCGCCAGGCTGTCCAAAGGTTTCATAATGCTGTTTGCAGTGAAGGAACAAAAACTGTTGCACCAACTATTTGTTGAGCACGTTAACACCGTACTTAGGCTTTTCATCTTCATTCATTTCACTGTTTGGATTTAGTAAATTGTCTAATCTCTTAACAAAGGTTGCTTATACAGTTTATGTGTTAAAAAGCTACTTAAATAAATAGATTCAGTTTTTTAAGTGTATCATATTGAACAAAAATGTTTGCTTGCAGCACTAAATCAGCTGCTGGCATGTGGCATAATGGGTGTAATCCTGATAACATACCAATATTTTGTGTCAACCAATAAGCAACAAGATATGTCAGAGCTATAATAATAATCTATGTAAAGTGCTTTCAGTGTATGGATGTCGTAAATATGTTCAGTTCAGTTTAAATGCAGTCATGGTTGAGGTAGGTGTAGAGGAAGATTGTTTGCTAATTGCTTATTTCCCACAACTCAGACGCTTTAATCCCTGTATGAAGGGCTTGAAAGTGGACGCCATAGCTATTATCGATTATTGTGTGTAACAGATGCCACAGAAGGCAAACATAGAGCCTGAAACTTTTCCTGCCAACTGCCCAGCTGCACTTTCCTACTCAGAGTTCCCGAGGCCCAATTTCAAGAACAAGAGAGGTACAATATCACAGCAATTCAATACCTTCCTTTCACAAGCCCAGGTGGCTACCACACACACACAATATACTGTAGGCACCCACACAAAGCTAAAGGAGAGCGTGATAGGATGACTGATGTTTCACCCCAGAATGATTCCCCTCCTCATACTGTAGCGTCAACGGACTAACAGGCACGTAGTCCTTCGATACTCATTTTTCATTGTTACCGGAAGTGACAAACTATGCCTCACTGTTCCGTATTATTTCACATCTCATAACACTCAGTATGCAGGAATGTTTATGAGATTGTTATCAAACAGGTGACAGCAGCACATTTAACACATTAACTTTAGCAGGTTAAATATCAGATTGAATACTTGCATGTGCGGATTCAAGTAGCTGACATTTGACAACTAAAGACAGTGATTCAGTGCAAATCGAAGTTGACTCTACATCAAAACCTTCACCTTACAATAATATGGTGGTTTGAGCTCGCAAGACAATAATACAATTGTATAAATATACAATATACAAACAATTATATTGGTTAACTGTCTTTTGTTGGTTCATGTATTTTTCCAGGCTTAATCGGCTTACTCTTGCTTTTAGGTGTGGGACATGGTGTGAAGAAGAGGAAACATTGAACCTCTAGCTATTGAATTTAGATAATAATCAATAAGTGTTGTTATTTATTTGTTCATGCATTTTTCCCCCAAAGTGTATATTGATTCTTTTGGCCTCTTTAACAGTTTGTAGCTTAAAACTAAAAACTAACCCTCTGACCCTTCCACTGCTTATTTCTCCCAAAAAACATCCCCTGGTGGAATTGAATTTCTAATCATACATTGTTTGTACTATTGACTGCGACCACAAGCAGCGGTGTCACTCATTTAACACGTGTTAACTCATTTCGCTCTGTCTCTTCAGTATTGCCATGGCGACCAAGGAGAACATGACCTCCCAAAGGGGCCTGCTAAAATCCATACAGAGCAGGGTCAACACACTGGCCAGTATCCTTTATGTGTGATGTGTGTGGTTGTGCGATTCGAGTCAAATGGAAAAAAATCCAATCGATTGAAAGATGAAGTGTCCATGTTACTGGTCCCTATGGAAACGATGCTCACATGTTGCACACTAGAATGACAGTGGTACTTTACTGCAAGATTCAGGGAGTCGAGGGACGCAAAAATTCAGGGATTTAGATATTAGCGATGTTCCTTAACCCATGACTAGACCGCTTCCCCACTATTAACAATCTCATCCAGCGGATCAACCTGCGGAAGAGACGGGACTCTCTCATCCTGGGCACAGTCATCGGCGTCTGCACAATTCTCCTCCTCCTCTACGCTTTTCACTGAATGCCAGGCCCGGTGAAATCTCTGAAGGAGCAGGGTTGATCCTGTTGTTTGTAGCGTTGGTGCCCCCCAGGAGACTGAGCTCGGTGATGGAAGGAGCCCGGAGGCCCCGGAGCAGAAAGACTTTTCAGTTGGTCCAGTTCTGGGACAGGAACCAATTTGGCCAACATGAACTACTGACCTTGTACAGTATCTAGCAGTGGGACGGATGGAGGGCGGGTGGTTGGGTGCTCATCTGCCAACGAGGGAACGGAGACCAAAACTAGATAATAAAAAAAAAATTATATTGATAACTGACTTGAAGAGATACTCTGTGATGATGAAAGCGTGAAGAGATGGTGTGATGCATAATTCTTTCTCACAGGTGGAAGGATTTTTAATTGAATGGTCCTTTTTATTTGATGCCATGGGATGGATGGTACAGTACATTGTGGGCTATAAAATGTGAATTAATAAATTATTCTTATCAGTATGTTCAAAAAAGTGTGTGACACTATTAGATACTCAACATTTTAAACATTTTGTTTTTCAAATATATGATTTCAACTCTATTGAAATGTGTATTGAGCCCTCTAATTTTTGAGTGAGTTACTGTAATTACAAAGATGCCACAGCAGTGCTAGGGCTAGCTTTCCTAAAATACAGTTAACTAAATTTCCTTGGGTTTTGCACTGCTAATTAAACAAACTAATCGGATATGTTGCACTTATGGGAAATTGTGTTGGATGTTTTTGATATCTTACAGAGCAAACAATGTGTCGATCAATCAACAGAAATAATCAGCAGATAAAACTGTAATGAAAATAAACATAATTCGCTATTTCCATTCACATCAGCATTCTCAATAACATACTGTCCATTTAACTCATTGGCTGCCAGCCATTTTCAGAGCAGAGAGCCCCATACTGCCAGCCATTTTAGAGCATTTTGAACGATCTTATAAGACCCACAGAATATTGTGTTCTATGACTATATAAACACCGAAACTACCAAGAGAAAAGTAGACTCTCTTTGTTCAATAGGAAAAAAAAAGTTTGTTTCTACCTTTTTCCGTTCTTTTGTAAACAGCAGTAGAACATAGGCTGGTTTCGCCAAAAACAGCAGTTTTTGACCAAAACACTGAGAAAACGAGCTTTTTGTGGAAAGAAACATGTCAAGCAGAACAGTGACTTTGACGTTGATATTTTTTGCTTTAGTGACACCTCACACATCTGAACAGTGTTTTCCTTCTATAAAACAACAAAAACAACACTGAGAAAGGACTTTTGATGGCAAAATAATAATTTATTTACAAATATCAGTAAAAATGCATTAACTTTTTTGTACGTTTGTAGCTGTCACATGACCTCTGCCCCATGGTCGACCACTGCTCGATCCACCACCTGTAAATTATAGAAATATATAGAATTACCATAAAAATACATCTCTTATAGATGTAGTCAAGTGTGATGTGGAGTTTTTTTTATTTTTTTAACCTTTCCGATCAAAGCGATCCGCCCTTCTCTAAGCAGTAAAAGTTAGCTCGCTAGCAAGTTAGTTTATTTTATTATTTTTACCATTGATGTATTATATTATTACCTTCATGTCTTTCTGGAGCGTGGGGACGAGTCTCTGCTGCTCCTGGTTGATCCGGATGGAATCGCTCGGGTCACGTCCACCGAACCGTCAGTTGAGCTGGGCTCTGGTCTGTGGTGACACCGTCAGCTGCTGATTCTCACCACTCGGCCCGGCTTGATCGCCGGTGTCCAGCGTCGGTGTCTTTTTCAATGATCTCCGTCATTTTCTCACGATCGCGACCCTCTTCCTCTCCGAACTACCGCGACACACACGGTACATAATGTGCCGACGTGCGGAACACATAGGCTCCGTGCATAAGTTTCTTTAGCATATCTCTTGTCATCTCGCTTCTTCTTCTCATACCGTAATACATGCTGATCTCTCATCCAAAGAGGGCACTGCTGCCCCCTACAGGCCGCTACACATCTTTACACTAGTTTACAAGCCTGATATTGATGGACAAGCTCCGCCAGACCTTCCTCCAGCCCTTCCCGTTGAAAAACGCAATTGACGTCTATCGACGTCAATGGCAGTGAACGGTTGTAATTAGATTGACGTCTATAGACGTCAATGGCAGCCAATGAGTTAATCTTGGAAAAAAATAGAAAAGAGAAATTTACAATTAAATTAATTTGTCGGTTGAGTGGGAGCTTTAGGGGATTCACAAAAGCAGCTTCAATTGTAGAAGACATTCAAGTTTTAGCTAGAAGACAGCTACAATACTCTCGTTTTTCAGTTTGTGTTTCTTTTTGGTTTGGCCCCATTATGACCAGTTCAGCACACAGACTGTTGAACGTTGAAGTTGACATAATGCCATTCATTATTCATTCATTATCACAGTCTGGTGAACTGAGCATCTTGGACGAAGCCTGGCAGTCTGGAAGTGTTTTATATTTTACTCCACCTAAATAGCAGAGTGACATGTGCAGTTGAGGCTGGAAGCTACAGTAAAGCATAACCCGCGAAGGAAATGATTGCAGACAGGCGTAAAGTGGTCAGATTAAAGTCTTACTTTGTTGGTGGGGGTGTAGGAATGGGAAAGCAAGGCGGCCGTGTGAGAACCATCAATGTGTTTTTGTCTCACAGCTCCAGGCTGCTACTTGACTGGAATCCAAATAAAACAGTCGCACTTCAACGGACTGAAGAGGATGAAGAGGATGAGCTGGTTTCTTGTCCTAATTCTCTCTGTTTGATGCTTTGCTCACAAAGGAAGTACAGTATAGAAAACTCCACACTTGTCTGGAAAATGTTGATCTGCCATTTGGGCTGTCACATTTGACATTTTAGTCAATGATTAATTGCCATACAAATAATTGCAATTGAAGATTTAATCCTTTTCTGATCATTTTCTGCCACTATTATAGTATAAGCCTAAACATAGTTTAATAATACACATACATCTTATTGGCTTTGCAACTAAATCCATGATGCTAATGCCAATAGATGCTCATTGAAATGCAGTCATCGAATATTAGACATTATCGCCTCAAGATAAACAGCTTGTGGTGCTAATTATCCACTCGTGCCATTGCAGAAGTGGGCGCAAAGTGATGATGTCATTAAAAGAGGGACCACTCAACCCTCAAATGGGGGGAAACCACATGGAAATAGTGATAGAAAAGACATTTCAGTTAGTTTCATCCTGCTGTTTTTATAGAGATAAGTGGAAACGATAATTGTGACAGGCCTATCTGCCATTTTAAAGCAAAGGTCTTTCCTCTGTTTTACAGCAGTCAAGCCAACAACTGTCATCTTTCCCTGAATATCTTACTTCCTTTAGGAGGGAAACCCAGTGCTGGAGTCTAAATGTGGTTCCAACATGTACACGTTGTCGGTCGACTGCAGAGGCGCTGATGCATTCAGCTCTTCAATATTTCAGCCTCTCAAAACTGCACAGCACCCGAGCAGAACTAAGCACCAGATCCTCTCACTTAAGACAAGATGCGCTGTAACTTTTGACAAGCACAGTCTGTTTATTCATAGCAGCTTGAAATGTAAGACAAAACGTGTGGTCCTCTGTCTGTGAGGAAACTCAGATAGCTATTTTAAGCAGTGTTTTTTAAAAACTAATGGCGGAGATAAATCACTTTGTCTGATGATATAATGGTGTCATATCAATTCCTTCATCTTTACAGATGAGTTGAAGATTAAGTAGAATAGTCTAAGTGGGAACTTAAAGAAAACATAGGCTACGTTTTGTATATGAAACCCAGAAGTGACCTTTTTGTTGGTCAGGGTTGATGAAGTGTTTTCAGGATTGCATCGAGCTGCTACTCTGCTCTTTGTAAAGGTGTGGGATTGCTGGCTTTAAAAGTACAAAACCTTATTTTCCCCCATAGTCTGAACTTGTGACAGCTGTGATCAATGGTGTTTGTGTGATGAGGTGCAGTGGTGTATCAGGACCTGCTGAATGCACAGGGTTTAGATAACGAAAGCAACAGCTGTATAAAATAGTACAGTCCAATATACTGTATATATATTATTATTATTATTATTTTTTTTTTTAACCTTTTGTAGCTGTTTTTGCACTTACCATCATGGATCTCTTCTTACCTACGTACAGGTATGGGTAATAATCAGTCCATTAATTAGTGTACTGCCATGATTGAATTTTGGTTCCACTTTTCATGTTCTCATCAGGATGAATTGGACTTACAATAGAGAAGCGGCTGAATCCCTGCTTTAAGTTTTTCTTGCTCCATACTGTTGTAATGACCAAATAACTGCAGAAACAATGACATTCCCAAAGTCCTCAACTGTTTTTATATTTAGTGTTAATTGGCTTTTGTGTTAAACTAAGATTAACATAGTAAAATGTTAGCATTTAGCATTAGCAGACACAAGTCTAGACACAGAGCCTCTAACACTATAAGCTCATTCCTGCCTGTTCTTGGCTGTTGACACACACAACTCCTCATGAACTGTATCATCAAAGGCCAGCACTTGGACCATGCATGGTAACATTTATTCCAGACATGCAAAATGTACACCACAGATGAAAACAGACACATACAATACACTGCCAAAGAAAAAAGAAAAAAAAACAGTAATATATAGAAATGTCGTGAAGGTTTGTACTGTTTTACTGACAGAGCAGTGCTTATTGGCTGGACAGTTGATTCCTGGCCACCTGATTAGAAGATGGAAGATTTGGTGATGATAGATGTTGGAGAATGACGCTGGTGCAGTAACCCACACGTGATCCGTCATCCTTAGGAGTGAGGTTGCCATTTGGCAGCAATGTGTGGCACATCTTTTGTTTAATTTTGTAGTAAACATCAGGGATCTTTGGATTTTGCTGCTTTTGGATGTTTGGGTAAAGAACATGATTTTTATTATGTACATTTATGAATTAGAATGGAGTCGGTATAAACCCATTTTGCACAAAACATTGTGTTCTACAGTGTTAATACGTGACAGATAGATTGCAGTTACCGTACTCAACTATGTCTTGATGATGTTCAGGTTAAAACTTGGTCGAATTACTTTAGCTGCATAGTCTGATAAATGTAATTTCTCAGTCATAGCTGGTGTTTCTCTGGTTTCATGTGTACGAGCCCTTGAGTAAAGAACAACTGGAACTCCACACATGACAGCACTTTTTCATCACTAAAAAGGGACTTTGTCCAAATAGTTCCTGATTTAGATCGCACAAGTAAAAAAAAAACACAGCCAAAAAAAAAGAAAAAAGAAAGAGGTGGCTTAAGTGGCGCTACATGGTCTTTACAGCGATGTTGCCTGTGCTTGTAGCATAAGCCTTTAATGTGTCAATACAACAGTCCTGTGTATCCAAGGGGACTGACAGTGACTCCTCTCTGATAAAGTGACGAATACAATCTACCGTGCTTGCATTTTGAATAAAGATTCTATAAATGCTTTTTGTTACTCAGTCAAACTCACAGGCCTGCTCATTTACAAAAAATAAATATGTGTGAGCCTGTTTGGCCCATAGCATGCGTACATATTGCATATATATTTTCCCATATAAATACATTTCATACCATACCAAGAAGGAGCAGAAAAAAACATCCTGTGAAACGATGGTATTTAACAGTCAATGCATAACAATGTCAGAATGGAAATAGGGAGCTATGGTGTAGAAAGATGATAAAAGGTGGGATGTAAAAAAGAAAGAAAAGAAAAAGAAAAGAAAGGTACAAGATGAAGGTACAGTGACAAAACTGAAGGGCTGGATCGTGATGTGAAAGGGAAAGAGAGAGTTTATGAGATGGTGGGGAGTTTGGCATGCGTTTCTGTCTCTGCCAGAGCAAATCACAGGATAAAAGACGGTTTGGAGACTTACAAGATCACAGTCCTCACACATTCTACAGTGGCTGGACTCACGCCATGTACACAAATCACTCTTCCATGTGCAAACCTGTTGGCCTATCTGATTCCTTCACAATAAAAGAGACAACTAATAACATTCAAAAGGAAGGCAGAATTTTGGTTATCTACATTCAGGCATGCAGTTGGTCTCAATTCTTTCTTTTTTTTAGTTCAAAAAATTATAATGAATAATAAAAATTAAAAAATGTGTTCCCTGCCCCCTTTTTCACAAACCCTTGAATATCCATTGATAATTTGAGCGCTGACAAAGCAGCCATTGTGACAGTCTTAACAAACCCAGCACCACATGGCATACAAACATCTTTATAAAATGTACATCTATATCTATATTTCAGATATATTTGTAGCTGTATATGCTTTGAATGCAAGAGGTTCAGTAAGGAATATATGAGGATTATACGCAGCTGTCCAAAGTCCAAACCCAGAATCTGTTTTTCAAAGGAGCCCCATCCCAGACATAGAAAAAGTCTGTTGTTCACTTTCTCTTTCACGTTCACTTTCTCGTGTCAATCGTTCTCTTCATGTTAAGAAGTCCATTATTCCAAAAAAAGAAACATCAAAGAGTTCTCCTGACCACACACAAATCTGCATTTTCTTTTTCTTCTGTTTTCACCTGAACAGTTTTATGTCAGGTATTTGATTATTTTTGACAAGCAAATGTTATTGGATTCTAATGCATGCATCTCTGAATGATTTCCCCCCTTTTGTTTAATTGCTGCAATACCTACTCTCATAAGTTACCTGTTTTTTTTTATTTCTTTTTTTGCTTTCCGAGGGTGGCCATGACGTAATTACAACATGGCATATAGTTCAGAATTGTGTAACTTTATTTTTTTGTTTGTTTTATTTAAATTCTTTTGGAATGGGATTTTTTTTCTCTTGTTGCATCCGTGGTTTGGCTTTCACGGGTTGTTTTTCCCCTCGGTTCCTCCAAGTCAATGGGTTGCTGCGTAACAGAGAAGAGGCACAAAAAAAAAACTATAGGTTAAATTCACCATCAAATTATATCTTAATATTTTGACTGGAGAAGCTCTAGTGTGGATGGCTTTGAGCAGTGGGGTGCCTTTTGCTGCACTGTCAGCCCACTACAGTCGCTGCAGTGCTAAATCAATCTGCACACACACACACACACAAATGGGGCTTGGAAATGTGCTGAGTATGGACATAGACATACACACATCTCAAGCTGCTGCCGTAGTGTCATATATCACCCTGTAATCGTAATGCAGTAGGTATTCTTTGTTGTTGGACACTACAGTTGTTGTTAAAGCCCTGTGTGTGTGTGTGTGTGTGTGTGTGTGTGTGTGTGTGTGTGTGTGTGTGTGTGTGTGTGTGTGTGTGTGTGTGTGTGTGTGTCTGTGAGCATAAACACACACACATATCGTACATCACTTTCAAGTGATATATAAGAATTCATATCCATAACCTGTACTGTAATAATACATTGTATGTGCATCATGCTACATGTTGACGAAGCTGCATCAAATATCAAAGACATAATAAGATGCTCATTAACAACACTAAATTGACATCACTGTATCTTTAAAATGTTCTCCTTGTCTTTATTATACCTGAAAATGAGATGTAGGCTATGATCAGGATCACGCCCAGAATGATGGAGACGATACTGAGCAGACGTGCCAGTCGTCCCAGCCTCCTGGCCCCGTCTATATCCCCTGCCTGCAGGCTGTTTCTGGACTGGAGACACAAACACACAAGAGTATTACCAAGAGGAACATTTTGATGACAGTATTATGCAATTAATGCATTTTCCTGTAAACTGTTTTAAATAAAGGGGATCCAAGATGTAGAAGCTGAAAGAATCAAATGCGTTCACAACCACCTCAGGCCGTGTATCTTTTTCATTCCTCCTACCACAACAAGGAAACCATTAGGGCGGACATCTTACCCTTCATGTTCATGACTTCACTGATAATGTTGTTATTGTTGGCATTTGAAGGAAAATGAAATTCAGCCGCAGGTGGGGAATTAAGTCATAGTGCACAAAGAGAGCTTCACCTCAACGAAAGACACAGAAATACGTTTTTTGCAACAGACCTCAGAAGAGATCGCCGCAAACTGAATCAGCAGTAACCATATTGACACCTAAAATATTTATCAGCTGGTTCTCCATTAATCGACAGCCAAGTGACTTTAGAAGTTACAGGTCACAAATGCAGAGCAGTTATGTTGACTGGGTGCTGTGGAGTCCTGTCAGAAAAAAAACAATACCAACAATAATTTATTCCCAGCTGTGAGAAGTGAAATTGTCTTTTTCGGAATGGAATTGATGGAAGGATGTGATTTGCAGAGCCAATTGGGTGGAGTATATGACAGCAGCAGCGTGAAGGCATTGTATATCAGCTTCATGTTGTCTCCATATACTCAAATACACATATATATATATTGCTTTTTGTATGCAGCAGACATACCAGGATGATTCATGTGTATGTGACAGGCATGACGGATAACAATCCTCTGTTCTTGTGCTTTGGTTTCATGTGTGATTTAAATAAATCTCACACAGTTAATGCTACTTTACTCCCAACATATGTTTATATGTTTCCTTTAATTGTACATACATTTATGATATACATTGTATGTATTCCAATCCCCATTAGCCACAACCGAGGCAGTAACTACTCTACCTGGGGTCCACACAAAATAGGACAGATGACACAACAAGAAAGGGTTTTTATAGGCTCAAGGTAATTATAGTAGTGCACTGTGTACATGTGATGTATACAGGTGCTGATCTAACTATAATGCTGCCTGGTTTAAGTTCAAGCTGTCCGTGCAGAGGACGTCCACCCAGCAGGCCGCTGTTTGAAGACACTGACAAGCTCATCACTCATTGACAGAAGTACAGCTGAAGGTAAAAAAAAATACTATTATCAACTTAGTTATCTATCAGTTAATTTATGATTAAGAGATTCATCATTCAGTCTGTAAAAGAGTTAGGGCTTTAGGGAACTGCTAAACAAAACCCCCAATGAAATATAAGAACCCACAACCAAAGGTGGTAGCTGGAACAAGGGAATGTGTTTTGACAGTCTTAATGAGTCATGGATGATCAAATGTGTTTTTGTTGAGTTTCAAATAGGCCAACAGGACAGAGCATCAGAAAGTCTCTAGTGTTGAAAGGCTCATTTAAGGAAGACACAACTTTTCTGGCCTCAACACATGATCTAACAGAGCTGTTGTGTCTTTTCAGTGCTAAGTAACATATACAAGCTGTAGCAACATGTCACACAACAAACAACATACTAGCAAACATTACCTGTTGAATGCCACTTCCTGTTGTTTCACACTAGTTGCATGACTCCAAAGCGTTGACTACGTTTGTGCTATGATGATATATATGGGAAATTGTTTCATATTATGACTCATGATTTATTTTGTTGTGATGCCAGTCACTCTTGGCAAAATGAAAGAGAAAGAGAAAGAAAGGAGAGGGCTCTGGATGCCAAAGTAGTGTTGAGTGCTCAAAATAAACCTCAGACTCAAATAAGAAGCTTTTACCTGTGGCACACCATATCACAAAGAATCACAGGAGGAGATAATGGCTTAAATTGCAACTTAAATCTGCAAAGACATGACCCCAGTTTACAAAGCAGAGAAACAGCCGAACAATATGTATTGTTATCTGAATATTAAATGACCTACTGTATATCAGGATATGAGATGGTGGCTGAATCATACAGATCTAATTGCATGGTGCTCATCCAACCATTCCTAGTTTTTTTTTTTTTTTTTTTAATGAGATAATGCACCGCACACGCTGAAAATAGTACTGCAACTAAACTGTGAAATCAGGTTATGCAGTACGCTGTCCGCTCTCTAGATTTCTACCTAGAGCTACTTGTGGGTAAATGCACATTTACCAGCTTGTGTGAAGCACTGAAGTCAGCCTGAGTCAGCATCCCCACAGGGTGGTTTTAACTACATTTTGGGTCCATGCTCTGATAAACTCAGACTGTTGTGAGGTCAGACTCGGGGGGAAACAGCATTAGACAAATGTCACTAATATTCAGTGTTACAGCAAAAACACAAGGTGAAGAAATCACATGTAAAAGAGCTTAATATGCTCTATAAGTTGGCAGCCTTGCGCTCGTGATGGCAACATCCCATGTTTTCTAAGCCTGATGAAAGCATAGGAGCTGTCTGTGGTGCTGAACGTGTCCAGACCAGAGGCTTCAGTTAGCGCAGTACAGCAGTAAAAGGATCTCCCACTCCCATCAATTATATTGAATTACACAGCTACAATTCTGTAGGACACTTTCTTCCATAGAGAAACCGTGCTATTACTAAACCTATTCTGAAATAAATTAACATATATTAAAGACAGAATATGGCCCATTAAAAGTAGCTCATTTCTTTTTCTAATGATTCACCTCTTGCTTTCACCCTCAATGACAAAATGACTGTGAAAGGAGATGAGGATGAAACAGTGAGGTATAATTATAAAGGACGTAACAACCGGAGAAGATGAGGTGAAACATTGTTTCAGTGAAAGTCAGAGACTTACCACTTCCTCATTATAAAAACACAGTTTTCCAGTCTGCTGGTTTTTCCAGTTTTCCAGACTAGACTGAAATTTGATGTGAGGAGTTTTTGAGATAGACTACTCTGTCTTTCTTGTATTTATTTATTTTTGCACAGTTTTTGTCCAAATGTAGGACACAGAGGTGAAAGGGTAAACTCTGAGTAAACAGCATCACTTCACAACTGATTAAAAAACAAATAATAATCCATAACACTGCATATTAAATCAATAGGCTATGTTGTGTGTCTTCTTGCCTCGCTCAGTTAATCAATAGTGAGGGTACAGAGCTGGGGTTGCCTCAGTGTGAGATTACACTGCAGAGGAAAGAGAGACAAAGACAGAGAAAGCCCTCCCTCTATCCTCCCTGATCTGCTACTACTGTAGTTACTTCATCCTCCTGCTCCCATGAGTGCCTCTGTCTCCAGGCTGTCTCTGGTGGGCCCTGTTCAGCTAGGTGGGGACGGTGCAGCCCTTGGGTGTTGGTGCTGCTGCCTGGGGAACTACTTTTAAACAGCCGGCTCTTTATGTTTGTGAAAAACAGTACATAATTTAAAAACCATACACTTTTTAGAGCGTTATTAGGAATATTTGTTCACCAGACCTGTTTACATAGTTCAGAATAGTTTGAAAAAACAAAACACATCCAGTTTAGCAGCAGTTGTGCCTTGTTGATGACCTTGTCGGTCAGAGGAGAATGGGCAGACTGGTTGGACTGGACCGACCATGTCAGGCCTGTCAAACTAGAGCAGAGTTTATCGGCAAGTGACTGGAAAAATGCAGCCTTGCTGATTAATCTGGATTTCACCTGAGGCATGAGCATGAATCCGTGGACCTACCATTTGTCCATGCTGCTGCTGCTGCTGCTGCTGCTGCTGTGATGATGTGAGGAATGTTTTCTTGCCACACTTTGGGCCGCTCAGTACCAATCAATCATAGTTTGAATGCAACAGCCCGAGTATTGTTGCTAATGGTCTAACACCTGGGAAGATAATACATCATGTGCCAAAGCAAAAGTCGTCTCAAAGTGGCCTCGTCAGTCATCAGATTCAGTTTGATTGCAATGACTGGATAACATACGTGTCTGTCAACCAGACCATGTGTGTGTTTTAGACTCTTGGCAACCACTAAAGCAGCAGCTGAGTGAGACAAGCAGCAGTTGACGTTAAGAGGAAAAGAAGAAAATTGAAGAATACGTTGCACAGAATCAGCTGAGCTCATCTTATCTCATTTGAGAAGTTTTTTTGGTTTAATAGTTTCAAAGTGTGGCTAATTCAGGCTTGTATCTCCATAATTACCTTCTTCAGGTTTAACCGTCAAGTGTAGTGTCACCCAGTAATTTATGGTACTTACTAAAGTCATAATAATACCATGCCAATGATGAGAGATTCATTTTACAAAAACAATTTCAGTTGAGAGGTAATTCTGAGAATAAAACCTTGATAAAAAAAATAAAAAATTGCCAATTAGGCTTTGGTACAATTTCAATGTGACTTTAACGACAACGACGGTAGGCTTCAGTGTCTCACTTCCAGGACTGGAATGTGAAGCTATGTTACAAACACAGTCCCACCGGAGCCTTTATTGATTTGGACTCACATCACAGAGAAAAGTTACATCAGCACGCTCAATCAATGTAAGCCCCTTTCAGAAAACACTGGCTATTTAGGCTGCTCAGAGAAAAGGATGAATAAGAATTGAGGTTGATTTGAATATATAAGAACATACATTTTCCATCAATCATAAAAAAAAACTGAAGAATTATGGGCCAGGTTTCTTGTATGTTCAGCATTTGATGTCTTCTTAAGGGGCTGCAAAAGATTTAGTGTGGGGTAGTGGTGATGTCGGTGGGGGTGGGGTTCGCTTTGCTTGGTTGATGAATGTCTATATTGATTCCTAGCGAGAGTAAGCCTGGTCATATTTGTTTTCTGAATGGGAAATTCTACCTTCAAAGTGTCTTGTTCAGTGTTCATTGTCCTTCTACACACACACACACACACACACACACACACACACACACACACACACACACACACACACACACACACACACACACACACACACACACACACACACACACACACACACACACACACACACACACACACACACACTACTCTCCCTATTTCATATGTCCAGCAGAGCAAGGTGGAGGCTATAAGTCAGTAAGTGCACCCTTTCTCTCGTCATTAATAATGGAAAGCCAGCAGCAGCAGCAGCCTGGTGGAGAGTGACAGTGTACAACCAGGAGCTGGTATGTAGTTATGTCTGCTTGGTCACTTTGATCAAACTGAAATAGTTTATTTGCATTCCCACCCGTTATTCCCAATCAAACATTCCCCTTTTTGTTACTCATCTTGTAAATGTATTCATAAATTTCACATGTGTTTGTTCAACTTTGAAATCTTAATTTGAAAATCTTTTCTATATCGAGGATTCTGGATTATTTAGGATGTAGTAATTGTTGCTGAATGCTGGTCTTATTCTGTTTAAAACCACTTTGTGTCTGTTTGGGTGTAAGAAGCATCATAGCCTCTAGGGGCAGCTATAGCAGGCCTTTTAGAGTCAGTCTTGTTACACATCAGTCTCCATTAAAGTTGCAAACCACTCACTGCGCTCAGATGATCAGAGCTGTCAGACCCATGATGGCACTGCTCTCATTCTTGGAGCTCTAAAATGCATTCTAGCTGCTGCTGCAGCTCATAAATTTTAACAGTATTTATATCTTGGTTAGTTTGTGAACTGGAAACACTGTAAAAGGAGGCTGCCTGTGCTAACTGTTAGCACTACAAAACATAAGACCACAATGGTAGCCTATATCCCATTTCATTTTCATATGATCTGGTGCCCCACCAATAAGGGAACCCTGTCACAGGGGATTGTTATTTCATTTTATTTATGTAGTTCCAAGCACCATGGCACAATACACAATGCTGGTAAAAAAAAAAAAAGGAAAAGATTCCTTGCCACTAACTACTGTTCTGGGCAAATATGATAATGCAAACAATGAAAATAAAAGTTTGAGTCTATAGTCATGCTAGTTACAGCATGTGGCATATTTAGGCACAGTGGTGCTTTGAGCTAAAAGCTAGTTGACATGCTAACATACACACTGTGACAATGCTAATATGTGCTACTAAGCAGTTAAAATGTTTACCATGTTCACCATCATTATTTAGCATTTGGCAAGATGATATTTGTAAAGCACTTAACACGTGGGGCTATAGAGGCTGATGGGAATGTCATTAATTTTGCTGTCATAAACTGAAGTAGGCCTACTGGACGACAGGTGATCAGATCATCCTGACACGGACATAGGAATCAAACTTAATGACAGTTTAATCAATCGCTTTTGAGATATTCTGGTCTTGAACAAAGGTGGTGATTGACAGTCCAACAGATCACGATTTGCTATTCCCAGAGGTTATCTTCCTTAGAACAGCTGCCCCATAAAGGCTTCGATATTGCCTGTTTGCATTCATGTTGTTATTTACTGCCCCTTCTATCCTTTCGTGCTGGCAACTAGCTTGTCTTTTTGTATCGTATCGTATCACATCGCATTGCGTTCCATTGCATTGCGTTGCATTGCATCGCATCACATCGTTCCTGGTTTTCTGGCTGTAGGACTATGACTGGTTTCATATAATTGGAAACAGCCATATGAAGTGCTCTCCCGCTATGTCTGCAGTATTAGATTGCTAATAAGAAGTAATTTACCTACACACACACGCACACACACACGCACACACGCACACACACACACACACACACACACACACACACACACACACACACACACACACACATTTACACACATACACAGTCATCCATCCAGTGCAGCATTGCAAGTCCATATTTCACAGGCAAATCTGCAGAGCGTGCAATAATGCTGCGGCAGTTTGGGCCTTCCCATTACGGGGATAAGCTGGTGAGGGCAGTAAAAACCTATTACCCCTGCCTCTCCAATCCCCATAATTGACTGCACATCTTCTGCGTTTGCCAGCCGCAAGCCTTCCCCAACAGAGCATCTGTCACAGATCTGTGGTTGCAGCCAGCTGGAAGTTAGCTTTTAGGTGGTCCTGCTGCTGGAAGTGGTGGTGGATGATGATGGATGTAACTTTCGGTGGTCCCGTAGTTAGCGGTGCACTGTGTGCTGAAAGATACTAACTCTCTTACAAGGCCTAAGAGGCATCAGCAGATTTGACTTAGTTGTACTGTAGTTAATTGTAGCCATTTGCAGGATAAAATTAACACTATCTCAATGTCTACTGTTTCATGCATGTACATTAGTAATCACTGTTATAATTATGTTAGTTAAAATCCTGTGTACTGTATGTTGGAATTCTGAATACAGATTTAGCACTATGGACAGATAGGCCTATAGATAGTATAATGTTCAGGTTGGTGTCAAGTCCAGTGAAAGCAACTAAAACAAATCTTCTTTAAAAGTAGTGTTTTGTATATGGCAGTAAGACTGGCATGTTATTACCCCATAATGTTTGTACTCCCTTGTGTAAAGGTAAAGGCACTTTATTTGTCACATATACACATATTGTGTAGCTACACCTAGAGTGACCCCCCCCCAAAAAAAACAAAAAACAAAAAACAAAAAAAAACATATGTGGGCTTGGGGCATCGTTTAGCTGGGTTGGTAGAGCAGGCGCCCCATGTGCAGAGGCTATAGTCCTCACTGCAGCCGGCCCGTATCGAATTCCCCCTCTCTCTGCCTCCTCATTTCCTGTCTCTCTCAACTACTACACTATCAATTAAAGGCAAAGGTCCAAAAATATATACTTAAAAAAACAAATGTGGGACAAAGACTTTTTCATGCGGGACAATGTGGGACATCCACTACAAATGAGAGGTAGTCTAAAATGTTGATAAATTCTATCTTAGTTCTACTGTAAAAGGTGAACACACACACTGTCGGTGTCATCTTCCAAATGCAAGACTACAACATCCTTGCAGAAATGTTGCCTTGGAGTACACTGACAGGACATGATCTATGTTACATGGGAATTGAACCCACAACCTTGACATCAGGAGTCACACATTGTACAGACAGAGCTAATCCGACAGATCTCTCTCCGAACACTGACATGTAGGAGCTGTGTGCATTAGTGTGAGTGTGTGTGGAGAGTCAGAGGACTTCCTACTCGACACACGCAGCTGGACAGCACGGTGGGTAATGCCACTGACTTTGAATTGGGAGGTTTGGTTTGAATCCCAGTAGTGTGTTGCTTGTGGGAAGAAGAGCTTGCTGTTTTATAATGAAGAGATGTGAAAGGTTTTTGCAGTACCGTAATTAAAACAAATTGTGTTTTGAGGCACCATTAGTGAGCTGAGCATTATCAGGACATGTAATAGTATGTGGACCTGGGTGCTGCACAGCTCAGCAGGTAACGGCACTGACTTTGGATTGAAATCTGCCTTGACAGCTGCTGTCATCCTGGTGACTGGCGAGTTTTTTTTAACCACAGATAACACCTGCCAATAAGCTCAGTGAGTTAGGGGCTGGTTCTTAGTGTCAGGTAAATAATTCAAGTCTAAGCTAATGTAAGGCAGCATCGACATTCTACTGTCAAAATCCTACAGTATATTGAGGCATTTTGCTGTGGATCAGAGACTACTACTACAATTTAAAATATCCAGACAGTTTGGCTGAGACAAATACTATAATTTTCCCTGTTTAGTTGGCTTACTGTAGCTATCAGTCAATATACAGAGTCTATTCAGCTACCAAAAAATGTGTTTTCATCTCTTTCACCCTGGATAATGGATAACGTTTAACTTTGATCTGGACAGCTTGCTCATATTTGCCAGCAGTTAATGTTATTCTTCCTTTGTCTTGTTCTTTACTTCTGTTGATGAATCGTTACAGCTCTTATTTCTAAAATGTGCTAGAAGTTGTAAATGTATGTAAAACTTGTATGTAGAACTGAGACAGTGCAGCCTGGGGCTCTGCCACAAAGGTGGGTCTCGCACCAGTCCCGGTCGCCCTCGGAGAGAACAGAGACAGACAGAGACAAAACTAAACAGATCCAAACAGTTTGCCCGTGGGACTGATTAAGCTATAAAAAACATAAATATGAGGGTCTAGGGTTGTAGAAATCAACAAAACAATCTGGCAGAGAAGTGAGTGTCTTTCCTCTTGTTTCACCCAGCTCTATACCTTCCCATTCTTAAATGTAGCTTAAGCATCTATGTCACTTTGTCTTAGCCTCTGTCATAAACGATTTGTTGGATTTTCAAAAACAAACCTGCACTTCAACTGTATGGGCTGATTTCCATGATGACATTGCTTACGCACCACAATAACTAAACCCTTCTGTCTCTCTGCACAGCTATTAGAGTGAGATTATATAAAAACGTCAGTCTTGCAGTGGTGTCTTGAAAACAAGAGATAATTTACAGAAAACACAAACAAACCTTCAGCTAATCAACATGCGGGAGAATGTATGAATACGCATGTCTAGGACCTGGTCACCCTATATGTACCTGATGAATTCCAATATTCTTGTGCTTTTTAAGTTTTGACCAAATTATCAAAGAAATATCTAGCTCTCAAGATGCTATAAGCTGCACTGTGCTCTCCAGCCATTTGCTAACGTAGTGTGTCAGCTGTCTTGTGAGGGGAGATTGTGGACAGTCAATTCATCAGAACTTTTTTTTTTGCCATCAGAGTAGCTTCCTGCTGTTGCTGCTTCCTGAAAACAGATGAAGAGAGTGGAGTTGAAAAACAAAAACCAAACCAAAACAATGGTCCAAAACTAAACTAAAAGGCTCCACACCAATCAGCCACTCCATTTAAACCTGTTTGAATATTACAGCTCACTGGTGAATAGAAGTGGAGGGAAAGGGAACCACGGGTTTGGATGATAAATCTCTGAGGGTTTAAGACTGTAAGAGCAGTTTATCTGTTGTCAGCAGATATTACAGTCTAAAGGTTATACATTTACATCTATGCTTATACAGAGCTCAAGCTGAGGTTATACTATAGTCTGCAGTAGTAATTTTAATAGGAATACCTGGCACACACACACACACTACATAATAGGACATAAAGTACAAAAAAATATTTTGTGTGTATACCTGAACCCAATCTTTGATTTTGAAGGCACACAGATAACATACTCTATACTAGTGTGGCATTTCCAATCAGATGACAGATTAGGTTAAAAACAAAAAAACATATTCCTCCTTATTTCTCCTCTTTCCAGGCTGCTTCTTCTGACCTCACCGCATTAATATCATCTCAGCAGCAGCTGAGAAATTTCTTTTTTTCTATTCAACTTTCCAGAAGTATCCATTTCACATGGGCGAGGGAAGTATTAGCACTTAGTAGTGATCTTGCATTCCTGGGCTGCATCGTGTGGTTATCAACCACATTACTTTTGATTCATTTATTCACAGCAAGTGTAAACCTCTGTTTTCCTGCTCTGACTCACTCGCACTTATCCGGCATCGTCCTGGTATCTGATTCAATTCCTTTCTAATCCAGTGATAGGAACTACTTTATGGCCATTTGCTGCCTCTCACACTCATCTGCCCTTGTAGTGAATGATGTTTTGATCTTCTTCGTGAGGCCCGTATCCCCTTTCCATACCCCCAGGAAAGAAAGAGGATGTTGATCGCTGCCACAAAACGGGCTAACTGAAGCAATCTGCCCTCTGCAGAGAAACCAAATTGACTTCTCTCGCCTTCTATCGAGTTAGTGGCCAGCTCCAGTTTCTTCCTCCTTCACTCTTCTTTCTCATGCCCTCTGTCAAAGCATCTCTCTCTCTCTTTCTCTCTTGCACTTTCTTCCACTCACATACACACACACACACACACACACACACACACACACACACACACACACACACACACACACACACACACACACACACATGCGCGTGGTGTGTGTACCATTAGCGAGTGGCTGACTTGTGAATGTCAGTGGGTTCATGATGATGGCTCGGTGAAGAAGGCTGTCTCTTGGACACTGCCTGATATTCCCTTTGGTGTGATGGAGTGATATTACAGAGCTAATGGGTTAGTGCACTGCCTTTGCTTTGTTTCTCTGTAGATCTGAATTTTGGCTGCTGTACAGTGTCAGAAGTAAAGTGCGCTGAAAAACACAAATGGCTGTGTCAGTAGTAACTAAGCTGCTATCAGCCAACAGGAGTTAAATCCTGATACAAGAGAGTTACAACTGATGGTGCTACAGTAAAGGACTCCTGGTAGAATATAGCTAGACATTACTGCAGAGCTCTGTCAGGAGTCTTATTTATCTGCACCACTCAGATACAGCTGATTGCCCTCTCTGCTGTTGTTTCCTGGCTGCTGTACATAGTGTAGAGGTTGCATATAATGAGACTATTTGTTCTGCTTTGTTGTGGCTGTTATAGAGCTTGATGATCCACGTGATTTTTCACCTGGATCCACAGCTCACAGCCTTTATTGTGTTTGTCGATATCCCTGTTAAAAATAAAGGGAGAGCGCACAGTCTGGGAAGTGGAGGTCAAAATGATATTTTGCGTTTTGTTTTTAAGTTTTCCTTAGCCCATGGAACTCTTCAATTTCAAAACAATCATGAACTAGATACGGGGGGATCCAAGAGTTGAAGGTCTCACAATGACCAACATTCAAGATCTGACACATTTAACCTTGCCTCTCTGCAGTGATGGTGGCACATCCTGGAGTAGTAGAATAATGAAGCCTGAAGTTGTGTTGAACATTATCAGCTTTGTGTCTTAAATGAAAATGTTCAGTCATTATTTCCTTGAGTAAATCAACCACCGATATGTAGCAATGTGAAAGGAAACTCTTGAACACAATGATTTTACAAAATTTGGATATTTTGGGATCTTTCTAAGTGGTAAATAACCATTCCCAAAATAATATTTAATTTATCTCTCACAAAACTCGAATAAATCCACTGTGCAATGCAGTGCCAGAAAGTTAGCACATGGCTGATAAACACTGTGCAGCTATCACTAGTTTACAAGCTTACAGTAAAACACAACCAGCTCTAAAGTGTTAGTGGCTAAGTTAACTCATTTCAGTCAAACTATCCAAACTACATATTATATTATCTTATCTGATTTAATTTCTTCACCTTTACCCTTATAACTGCAAACAGAAAACTTGAAAACTTAAAAGAATTGTAGTGATGTCCATCCATCACCATAGCTTTGACATGGGACCAGGCACAATCCCCTCAATGTGGTGTAGTTCAACACAGGAATAAATGCAGGGGACTTAAAGCAGAAGTAAGCGATCCGGTCGTTTTCGCTAATGCTGCGTTCCAGGCAGGCTTTTGAAACCGTAAATTACAGCTTTAAGTCACGACTTACGACTTTGTAGTTTTCCAGGCAACCCACTCGTGTTTTTCCGACCTGTTTTACCTGTGAAAGTCACTATAACGGCCACTCGTAACTTCCGACCCGTGAACTCGTACCAGATCGAACTGGTACAACTTCACAGGTTGGAACACGAGTTACGAGTTGCCTTGAACGCACCATAACAGTCCTCGTCCCTACGTCACCACATTCAGGCGCATCCCTTGGCTGCACCATGGGCTGCACACACAGCCCTGCATGCCGTTCTCTCTCCTCATTGGATACAAATTGTAGGATACGAGAAAAGTTTTCTCCTCGGCTCAGAGCAGAGCAGAGGGACTGACAGACCCATGTTTCGGACCAAACACTCTATGTAAGTGATTGCTGTTGGAAGATATAACTATTTAAGACTTATATTAACACAAAAATATCGCTTACTTCTGCTTTAAGCACAGCACAAGTTCAGCTCTGTTATGTTACGTGACTGTGCTGTATGTGTGTGCAACAATCCCTGAGATTTTTCCAGAACACATGAGCCATTTCCACTTGATGATCGTATTCTGACCGAGTCAATCAAGATGGAGGAGTTTCAAAGGAGGTGTGGGATGATGGACCTTATAACGTAGTATAGAACAATTCTGATAGGCTTGGATCAATCACACCACATATCACAGCTTTTTCATGCAGGAAGTTACTTTTTGTTTTTATCAATGTGTAGCACCTTCACTTTACAACAAAATGTTGATCTGTTAAAGGGATAGTTCAACATTTTGGCAAATTGGCCCATTGTCATAATCCCTATAGTCATAGCAGTAGGTTCATTCAGAGGCTAATGGGATTTCTTGGTTTCCCTCATCAAACTCATCAAATACACAATCCAACAACTCCAAAACGCTCTTGTGGACACGTTGTGACCTGCACATTCACCACGCTACGAGATAATAACCGAACATTACGAGATGGAGTTGTTTTCGAGGTAAATTCATGCAAAACCACTGATGCGCGTTCCCATCAGTGGCAGCTTTTCAGTCTCTGCATTTACCTCTAAAACAGCTCTGTCTCATAACGTTACATTATTATGTCATAGCGTGGTGAATGTGTAGGTCACAACTTGTCCACGAGAGTGTTTTGGAGTTGTTGGATTGTGTATTTGATGAGTTTGATGAGGGAAACCAAGAAATCCCTTTAGCCTCCGTAGCGTAGCTCTGAGCAGCTTGCGGCTCCACTCCACCGTTCTAAAAACAGCTTGCACCGACAAATAAAGGTAATGAACCTAATGCTATGACTATAGGGATTATGGCAATCGGCCAATTTGCCAAAATGTTGAACTATCCCTTTAAACTCAGAGAACGGGACAGAATATTAAAGATTTGACGCAGACAACACAAGTTGTCTATGTGTGTGCCAAAGTGAATTAGGAGTCATCATCAGTGAAGTGTAACCTACTTTATCAAAACTGCACAGTTAGGTTAGTTTTTTCTCCCTTTGTGACATAAAAATAGTCAGACACAAACGACTGACGGGTTTCTCTGCTCTCAGGTCCCACATGATATTGACATCATGTTTGCATTTTTCAATTGAATTCCCATGTGTATATCTCACTTTGATATCTGGGACATTATTTGAATTGAACAAAGCTACAATCTCCAACAGCCTTAAGAAGTCCACCATTTTTACTGCAGACCTCTCTTCGCTGCAGCGGGTGACAGTGACAAAGTGTCAGTTTTCAGTTCGATACTCAACATGGAGCTTTGTTGGCACACATGAAAAGCCGTTGTGATGCATCGTTGTGTTGGAAATAATGTTGTAAACCATCTGAGAGAGGTTTCCCCCCAAGAAGACTTTTACTAAATGGAGAGCACTGAACACTAGAGCAGCGTATCGAGCATCTGCTGCTGCCTGATGTCAGAGTGAGAGGATTAATCATCTGTCAGCCCCTCAAACCCAGAGCGTCAGGCAGCTGAGTGGCAGCAGCAGACCTGAGATCCTTAGATCCTTCAAAGCCTCGCCACTGAGAAAGCTGATGATGCACTGAAGCGTGTATGTCTGTGCACCAGCAAAACCCTGATATTCATGAGTGTATCAGAGGTGACAGACACAGCTGCACTGCTTTTTTCTTCTTCAATGAAATAAGAAACATCTGGATGATTTGGGGGATGTTTATCTTCAGTTAAGATGCTGAGCTGAAATTAACTCAACAACTTTTCTTTTACGATTTGCACAACTTCATCTGAGGGGTAGAAACAGCTTTCATTAGCCCTTTTCTTCAAAAAGTCCAAATGAATGCAGCCTTCAGAGGAAGAAATTAGACTGGACTGTGACATTGTTGCAGACACTAGTGTCAGCAGAGATGGTTAAAAAGAGAAAGTACATTTCTGAGAGAATCTAACTATTGAGTCAAATATAGAAAATGAATCAGTGAATATTGACAACTGATTAAATTATTGATTTAACTAACAAAACCAAATATTTACTGATACAGCTTCTAAAATATAAAACAATATGCTGCTTTTATCTATTTTAAATCAAATACTGAGGCATGTATCGTGTTCTCTGTGAACTTATGACAGATATAATTCAGAAAATCCATTTTGATTTCTAAATGGATATAGATATCATTATACATTATAATAATTATATCAGAAGATTATGTCAACATTAAAGATATTTTCAATACTGTATGAATGTCCCTGTTAATTGTAGGATAAGTTTGAATTTACAGACTTTAATACAAGCTACAGGCAATTTTCTCCTAATTTCTCCATTAAATGTCTGTCCATCACATTCACCAGCTCTATTTACTTATCCGTCTATCTGATGTAGCCTATATGGGTCATTCCATGAAATCGGTAACTTTTCAACTTTGAAAAGTTAAAATTTAAACTATATTTATTTAATGTTTTTTAAGTAGCCAGGAATCAAAGAAAGTTTAAAATGACAAGAAATGATGTTGTGCCATCTCAGGCTGTGAAATTCCATATTTTATTACAGTTTTAATGTTTTCCTAATCTTGTCAACCCTGTTACCGACATAAACTTTACAATATACAGTATTTCTAATTAGAGTTTATTGAGAATTTTTTCTATATATAGTCTATATAGTTTTAATTATAATGGTAACAGTTGAAATACCATTTTTTAAAAACATTTTTATCAAATTAATGACAACAACATGGTTGACGTTATGGTAACAGGGTTGACAAGAGTAATAGATGACAGGACACACATTCTATTGGCCTACACTGCAAAGGTAACAGGGTTGACAGTAACAGGGTTGACTATTTCAAGCTAATTTGCCCATTGCTAGCTGAAATAAATGCTAGCTAAAGGGCAAGCTATGTGCTTTGAAAGGTAATTACCTGTAGATATTGATTATATTATGAGAAATAGAAAATTGTTTAGATTTATATGTTAAAAAGTGGTAACAGGGTTGACGTTGTATGCTTGTCCCCCCCGGTCCAACCTTGAAAAAACATCAAAAATAGCACATAAGAGATGAGAGAAAGCTACTTGTTACTGAGCTGTTAGCATCCTGGGTAACAGATGATGCAAACTCCTGTCAACCATGTCAAATCTGGGATGTACCATTGTTTTTTTAGGGTTTTTTGGTTAGGGTAACAGGGTTGACATAAAATCAGGGGACACCGATAAATTGGTAAATATTTATAATAATTAATATATATTATTACCAAAAACACTGTTTCACAATAAGATCATACTTATAACAATATGTAAATGTGAACGTTTTAACATTTTGCCAACATTTTACATATTAAAAGTCCTGTTGACGTACAACAACAACAGTGAGGGACAGGCCAAAAACCTCACCCTCATCAGCATAAAAGTCATTTTAATTATTTAAAATTATATTTAATTGACTTTAATTTGATGTTATAGTAAGGAGAGAAGACATGGTAATGTTATATTTTTAAATTACATATTAATTTGTTGTTATCATAATTTTATGACTGATTACTTCTTGGGGACGCAAAAGTTACCGATTTCATGGAATGACCCATATAGGAGTGTTGCCTTTGGATACTTTTGATAATCTTCAAAGACAGTTTAGTGCAGCGACGGACTCACCATGATGGAGTACACCAGTGCGACGATGCTGATGGGCCACACGGGGCAGAAGCAGGTGAAGATGACTAGGATGAGGTAATCCCTGGGCTTCGGGGTCTCCTGCACGGTAGCGTTCCCGGTGGAGGAGCGGCTCAGACTGACCTTGGACGGGGAGAGTGGCGCCGCGGCCGCCAGCTGCCCCACAGAGCCCGACCTCACGGCGACGCTGTGGCCGTTCCGCTCGGCCTCCAGGCCCTTGTCGCTGTCCACGTTGACCGTGAAGGAGGTGGACATCTTCATCCCGTTCCCCCCGGGCTCCGTGGTCACCGCCAGCAGCTTCTCCGTCTCCATGAATTGCGGATGCTGAATGCCTCCTCCACCTTCACCCAAGTTTGACTTGAGGAAGTCGGTGTCCGTGTTGATGGCCATGTCCAAACTCTCACTTCAGATCAGATTTATATGGGAACAGAAATATTTATCAAACTGGTTTAAGATGTTTTACAAGTCAGCAGCCGGTATTCCATAATAGACCTCAACTGAATGCAAGTTTGGACAACTAAAGCTGGGATCAAACTTCAACTGAATGAGCAGAGAGCAGACTGTCATCACCGGCCGAGGTGTGGCGGATGGATGAAAATGAGATAGTCTGAAAGGCGATGTGCTGTGGAAGCTCAGGGTGTGATGGCTCAACCCCCTGAAAACAAGTGGGATAAAATCAGAGAGGAAACGTAAGCAGTGGCATTCCTCTAGATCTCATTCTTCCACTTGGATCACTTTTCCTTCAGCCTCCTTCACCGTTTCACTCATTTCCAACAGGGACCAGCTCAGGAAAAAAAACCCTCTCCTCCTCAACATCCAACATCCAAAACCAGTCAGAGTGGGAAATCTCCTGGTGTCCGCCTCGATCCAGTCCCGACACTTCACTCTGAGTCTGGTCTGTTCACGGGGAAAGTAGCGCGATTTGTTTTCTCTCTTCCTCCAGAGAAAGGATGATGGAGATGAAGCGTGTTTCTCTGAGAAGACAACACAACGAGCCACTTTCTCCTCCTCTCCTCCTCTGTCTCCACGCCGCAGCAGCACAGCCACTCCACTCAACTTGGGACCACTGTAAAGTGCCCATGTGTAAACAAAATACATCCGGTACGAGGTACAAAATAAAAGCTTTATTTGCCAACAAGGGTTAATACTTCCACCGAGGTTCAGCTCCATATTATTTACTTGCATTCAACATCTTAATTAAACTATAGCCTACAGCCTATCAATACATTCAGTTCTTGGTCAAGCCTGTTTGGAATAAACTTTTCTAGAGACATAGAACCTGTTGTAGTAGCCTAAAACATATAGCTATAATTTGTCTCCTTCACACATAGGCGTTTAATAAGTGTGTGCCCAAGACGTTTTTGAATGCGATTATTAATTTATTATTATTACTTGACATTCAATGATCACCAGTTATATAGGTTAGTAGCCTATAGCCTATTGCAGGAATAATTGTAACTGGTGATAAAAGTGCATTCCACGCTTTGATATCTTTACTTTGTATTGTGTAAAACAGGAATAACCACACAGATTGATTTTGTTGTTGTTGTTTGTTTTGGACAAATCGTGTTTAATAAAATTGATTTCAACATTGAAATCAAGACTTTTATTATGCTTATAGCTTAATCAAGCAGTCGGCTACCCCTATCAAATGCTTGATTAGTGTGGCCTCTCCTTCTGCCTCTCTTGGGTCCACACTTCAAATGTATTGTCTTAGTAAGCACAGGTCAGTCTGAGTTAAATGATGAAACTACACCAGGAATTAGTCAGGATGGTGAGTGAAGGAGGCAAATTATGATTAGTTTGGCTTTCCACACAAATACACTACACTTTATCTATCTATTTTATTTGATTTTATTATTTATCAATTTATTTACTGTTATTCTTGATTTCTTGATTTCTTGATTCCACTTCCGGCGCGGGACTGTTTTCCCTGTTGCCAACTTGATGCATCTCGTGTTGGAGCAGGGCAGTCTGGCGCTCAGCCCCCCTCCTCCTCCCCCTCTTTCTTCTGCTCCTCTCAACATCAGCACCAGTGGTTTATGGAGGAATGCCAGCGGCGGATTGTGCTGCTATGCAGAATTTACTGTGTGCAGTGTGTTTTCAGTCCCAGCGGCACAAATCAACTCTTTTAATCACATTTCTCTAATGACACAGAGGAAAATCCAAGTGTGCAGATTTATAAAATTAGAAAATAGCCTGCAATTCCTCTGAGATAAATTGTATCTGGTATCTGAGGAGCGCTGTATTGAAAGCCCACGGTTTTCCGTCTCTCTTTTTTAATTGCCTCAGTCCGGGCAACACTAAAAGCTGCATTAGAATGGGTGGCTGCTGTAATGGGCTGAACGCCGGTTTTAATGTTTAAAGCAGATATCAGTGGAATGTTTTTGTTAATATAAGTCCTAAATAGTCCTATTTTCCGTCAGCAATCACTTACATGAAGTATTTCAGCCTAAACACGAGTCTCTCCGTCACTCTGCTCTGCTGTAACCCGAGGAGAAAATTTTCCTTGTGGGATACAAGTGTTATCCAATGAGGAGAGAGAACGGCATGAAGGGCTGTGTGTGCAGCCAAGGGATGCGCGTGAATGTGGTGACGTAGCACGAGGACCAATTGATGCCTGACAAGGGCGGGGGCTGCTAACTCATGGTGCGTTCAAAGAAACTCGTACTTTGTGTTTTTCCTTCCTGTGAAGTCATACCAGTTCGATCTGGTACGAGTTCACGGGTCGAAAGTTACGAGTGGCCGTTATAGGGAACTTTCACAGACAACAGGATGGTAAAAACACGAGCTACGGGTTACCTGGAACGCTACCAAGTCGTAGTTGTGACTTGAAGCTGTAACTTACGGTTTCAAAAGCCTGCCTTGAACGCAGCATTAGCCGAAACGGCCGTGAAGCTGATATCTGCTTTAATCACGATTTCTTTTCTTTCTTTCTTTTTCTTTGATCTGCTTCTATTGATTTTCTTCATCGTTAGACTAGTGCATTAGCGTCAGCCTCATTTCCCAGAGTGACTCCTACACTGCTCTGTGACCCCCTCTGTCGTGATGGAGGGGGAGAATTGACACTGAATGAGACTGACCCGAGTGTGGTGTGCTCCTCTGGATCTTTTATTCCAGCCAGGTGAACGTGTCCTTGTTTTGATCGGGCTTGCATTAAACCCCTGAGAGGAGATGTATTAGTTGTGACTCCCTCTCTGTACCACACTCCCCCCTGTTTCCCCCCATCTCTCACTCTTCTCAGTCTACCTCACCACAGTGTAATAAACGCTATACAGTGAGCACTTGCACAGGGGGATGATGGGAAAGAGGCAGCAGCAGATAGTAAATAGACTGATCATTTATATTTACGAGCCTCCAGACTCCTCATGAAGATGTGAACGCTGTTTATAGGCTGAGGGTGTTTTCAGCATGGGACAGAGGATAATCGTTGTCAGAGCGCCACCATGTGGAAGGGCAGTGTGCTTACACAACTTTTGGATGATCAACACGTTGGGAAACAACAGAGCCACCACTCCATGTCCTTGATATTTATACAAAGTCATTCCATCAGTTTATTAGTTGCAATAATTTTGATATAGAAAGGTGAATGGTTGGATGAGTTTTTTGTACACATGGATATAAAATATGCCAAACAATATCAAAAATCCTACCAGAAGCGTTCAAGGAATAAGTTGACATTTTTAGAAACACACCAATTCTCTTTTTCCTGTGAGAGCTGGATTTGACAACTGCTACAACTTCCCTTTAGTTAGACATATAGGCTATACAGTAGGATATATTGTGTTATGTGTTGTTTTTGGGAGGATAAAGAGGATAAACCTATGAGTGCTGGCTATCTGTGTTGCTTCTTATTTTGGGGCAGAGCCAGGATCACTGTTTCCCCTTTTGTCCCCCCCTTTCATATACTTAGCTAAACAAAGTGGCTGCTATAGCTCCAGCTAGATATTTAGCATACAGAAGTTTTTGAATTTCAATAAGAAAGCGAACAATTGTACTTTCTTGAAGTGTTATCATTACCCATATCACACAGTCTTTGCATTTATATGTACAGCAGTAGGCCTAAATACAACACAGACAAGCCATGAAATACAGACAAATCCATGAAACCAAATCACATTATATGAGATTATGAGGTTGAAACATTCTTAATTTGATTTATACAAATTGTCTCAATCACGGTTTGGAGGAAAAAGAAAGACAGGCCGAAAGGGTGGGGTTTATATAATTTCCTGATTTAATAAACCAGGTTCATTTTAGAGATTTGCGATTTATCGACTTCACTCTTCTCTTCTCTTCAGCCCAGTTAAAACATGCCCTTGTATTTACTCCTGTCCTCCTGGTTCTTTTCTTCCATGCGCATGTTAAGCACAGCCAGATCCTTCTTGACGGCCTTCTTCATGCCGGGATCCAGATCCAGGACCCTGCTGTAGTCCTGCCGAGCCTCTGCCTCATTCCACACCTCCATGTGTGCTTTCGCTCGCAGGAAGAAGGCCTTCATGGCACCTATAGGACAGATACAAGACACACACTCCTTTTGACACCAGCCATTCATGTGAGGGACACCTGTGTGAAGTAGGTAAATGAATAACTGTAACAGCATCTCTTACATTTATCTGCATCTGAAATAAGAGTACTTATTAATGGGCTGTGCATGTTAATGTAGAAACAAAACAGAGGCCCCAGACCTTTTACAGAGGCAGGATTTTATAGACACATTAGACATACATTTACAGCTGCCATAAAAATGTAGAAATGCATGCACACGTGGTAAAAAGCATACCCAACACAGTTTAGGGCTGAGTAAACTGTTAAGCCGTAATGCTTACACAGCATAATAGTCATTCACACAAATAAATTAACTTCTGTAGCTGGACTATAATAATGCACTTTTCTCCGCTTTACAATATCACTGACATCATCAGTCTGTGCCACTGCCAAACCTGGGTGCTGATTGATGATGTCGCTGGTGTGCTCGATGACCTCGTAGTACTCCTCCATGCGAAGCAGACACTGGCAGTAGTTGAGGGTTATGGTGTTGGCCATCTTCTCCAGCTTCAGCCAGGGGACTTCCCATGCCTTCTCCTGGAGGATGGAGAACCAGTTCATATCCACGTCAATACATGGACACTATACACATTTGGTTTGTTTTGAGTGACTTTTTTGTTTTGTTTTGTTTATCACCTTAGTCTGAATATTTTTTATGCAGATGACAGCCTCCTTGTACTTCTGTGTGGCCTCCTGGTACCGTCCTTGCTTGTAGAGCTTGTTCCCCTGGCCGTGCAGCACAGGGACAATCTTCAGCCTCTCCTCATCATTCAGAGCCCACGACTCTCTGTTGTACTCGCTGGGCTGCTGCACCTATAAAACACAAGTTCCAGCACTTTAAAACAACATGGTGACTAAGTGGTCCTAACGTATACCGCTATTCCCCGCCTCCTACAAGCAGATGTTCTCCAGATCTGTTTTGTTTTATGATCTCATCGCCGATGCAGCTACTCTGTGACACACATCTCTATGTGTCTTTGTCTCTGCTCTCTCTCACCTTGAGCAGCTCGAGGACAAAGTAGAGAGGCTTCGGCTCTTTCATCAGCTCGTCCAGGTCGTCGTAGCCGAGGCTGTGGTAGGCGAACATGTTGGCCATACCGCATGTGTGGATGTGCCAGTCGACTGGGTCTTTACCCTCTGCGATACGTCGCATACTCTTGGACACAATTGGGTAAACTCCGGTGTGCTGAGGGAGGAGGGAGATGAGATGATCAGAAGTCAAAACTTCCATGAATCATGGAATCATAATGATCTGGATAATGATAATGATATTTTTAATCTACATTACAAGCTCATGGTGACTAGTGTTTGATATTAGAGTTTCTTTATTTGAAATAAATGATAATCATGGTGACAGTGATGTCTGTTGAATCTGTTTCCAAAAAAAAAGAAGTAATTCTAAGTTGTAAGTACGCATTTCACACAAAAATGTTTTTTTTCTCTCCCTGTGAACAGTTTTTGCATGTGGCCTTATTTCTGTTTTGCATAATTATATTCATCACAGCATTATTATGAAATTATTAGCCTTCTATAGTAAAATCCATTTCTACAAAACCTTCATTAGCATTCATAAAAAGGCTTTTGTTGCAATACTATAATACCAAGCATAACAGAAAATCATCCACTTACAGTAGTAATGTATTTTTTTTATTGAGAAACCTCAGAACATCCTCAGTTGTGAAACACAGACATGAAATCTTATTAATTCTGCATCATACGGACCAATAATGGTTTGGCCTATTTCCTCTGTCCAACAGGTTGAGGTTGCCCTCCACTGGATGGGAAAGCTGCTGCAGAACCCGTCCAGTGCAGCGTGCGGGGCTGCCATGTTGGTTGGAGGAGTGAATAAACGTTCTAAGCCCAATCAAATCTAATCAGAGCGGAGGGGAGTCGGTTCCCGCTGATTCAGCAGGATTCAGAGCCGATTAGTAGAGAGTGAGGCGGCTGCAGATTAATGACAATATGCCTCGATGCATCTGTGTCTGACAGCGTGACACACACACACACAAACACACACCACAGGACATAACAAATTATAGATGACATAAGAAACTCCCTAGATCAACACTTCCAGAGGAGCTTTGTTTGCCTCATAACACCTGTCTCTGGTGCAGGGGCATATGCTCATGTGGCAGATATCTGTATGATATTTCATAACAGAGGGATGTCTCATAGAAACGACGCCCTTTAAGACAAGACGTCACTCTAAAAGAAAAAGGAAATGAGTTCTATGATGAATTTTTTTTTAATCTGCAAATGTTTGTATTTGCATGTGTTTTCTGAAGTTGCAGTACACTGAGCTCTATAGAGGCCACTATAAATAGATGATTGTGATATATATCTAGGCTTTACATTTATAATTGAAGCATGGGAAATGTGTCTTATCATGCTGATTTGTTATTGAAAGCAGTGTCGACAACTTCCACATCTGCAGTGTGCCGTCACTCTGTCCAAAGTGCAGAGTCACACTTCTCAGAGGAGATTTGTACCTACACACTATAATCCACTGTGCTTCAAAAACAATATTAAAAAGAGGTTAAATATAAATATTTCTTTGTCACTCACAATTATGTCACACCAGAACTCTGCCACCTCGCCAATCCTCATGGACGACAACAGCGTCTCCCAGATGTCCAGTTTAAACATGTTGCCAATCACAATTTCCATGGGTGTCCCCACCACTTTGCTGTCATCTATCACTGTGCGGTCGTCATCACACAGCTGGGTGCGGAAGTGGAACATCACCTGGAGACAGAAGACCCACAGAGTTGAAGAATTTCACTGAAAATATATGACGCTTGTGTACAGTGTGGACAACTCATGGATGGAAAACTCATAAAGGCTGATGTCAGGTGTAAAAATAGACACTGGCTCTTCCAGGTAACGCAGCAATGTACATGACATAACCATCAAACACGCTGAATAATTGGGGACCTGAAGTGCAGATGATCAAATCAAACTGAAATATAAAACCCACTGACAAAGATGTCATGTCAGGGGTTCCACTAAACACAACTGAGCATCAGTCTCAACAAAAAAAAAACATTATGTCACAAGCTTCACACAGCTCAGTTATTCAACAGGGCGGACAGACATGCCAAGGTTGCATGGTTGTATAATATCCAAAGAAAGCGAAAACCATTCAGCAGAACTGAGTGTACACTTGTGGTTCACTCTGGCTTTCAAGATCTTCTCCCATATTTCAGTTTGTTGGTGCCCTAATGCAGAATACCAGCACAAGTCAAGAAGGATCTTATGGACGTAGGATGATGTTGACCTGACCTGATATCATGAA
Source organism: Trachurus trachurus (assembly GCF_905171665.1). Lineage (NCBI taxonomy): Eukaryota > Metazoa > Chordata > Actinopteri > Carangiformes > Carangidae > Trachurus > Trachurus trachurus. The sequence continues at coordinate 21,242,213 of NC_139892.1, read as the reverse complement.
GATGTGGGAAAGAAAATAAGGTATTGATACCATAAAAAGTCAATAAACCACATACTGTGGGCTGTTAGCATCACACAGCTATAAATGTAAACAGGAACATGGCATCAACACATAGTAGCCTATATCCCACATTAAGGGAAGGTCGAAAGTTCTTCTCAAAGAGGAAATTAAGGCTTCTGACACACTTTGTACGGTATAACACACTGTATTCTTTTTGTCAGACGAATTTAACAAACCTGATGCAGCTGGTTTAAAGTGTATTAGATTAAAATGACATGAAAGGGCCAGTGAGTGATATATGTCCTCTATCAGCCTCTACTGGCTGCCATTGGGAATTGAAACAACATAAACGTGTCTTCCCTCGCTCACTCATCCTGTTGAACCGCAGCAGTTTTACAATTGGCACAAGTCAGGAAAATGAAATCCATAAATCACAAATAATGAAGCTGTCCAAACTGAAAAACAGTATACAAATATATTATAGTCATATTGTCAATGACAGTCTTATTTCTCTTAAGTTCACTGTGCAAACAGCTGTTGTGGTCCTTTACTAGAAACATACAGTGTTTTCTGAGAACAATGGATAAATATAAATATAATGACATTTTTTCTGTTCTGAAACAGTTTTACTACTGTTCACATAAAACTGTCTTGCCCTGGTCATATGATGCTGTGCACAGTATGATAATTGAGCACATATGCTGAGTTTCATTAGTACCTGTAATTGGATTTAGAATATAGAAACAAGCTTTGTGAGTCATTTTATAATTCACCCTGTCTCATTTGTGCAAACCATATTGCAGCTGCTCTTTATCTGAAATGTGGTTTTGTTGGATTCACTCACGACCCTGTAAACTAACTCACTGTGACCCACACAGACTGGTCTGTACTGGATGATGGCTCAGTTATTTGAAAGACTAAATGCAAGTTCAGATTAATTTAACCATTTTCTAGATTCTAGATTTGCAGAAGTGTACTGTAGATAAAGTAGTAGAGGCCTCAAGTACCTTTGCTCCAGTGATGAATCTTGGGATATCTCCAGATCCTCCATGCAGAATTGTTTTCTTGATTCCCTCTAATCCCAGCAGCATTGTATCCTGCATGTCTGACATTGTTGCTGTTTTTTTTTTGTAATTGTCTTGGCTCACCTGAATACCATGCATATACGGTCATGTATCTGTGCGTATCATACAACAACATGTGTCGGGGCGTATATATCTGAGGAGGGTGGCGTTCCTGGTGGATTAGCTTAGGTAGGTATAATGAGATTAGAAACATCTCCTCCTCTCCTTATGTTTCATCATTTATCTGCTGCTTCGTCGTGTATTAGTCAGTCATCATCAGCGCTTTTATCTGCGCACACAGAAACATCCAGAAGGGAGGAGAAACAAGCAAGTCAGAGAAAGAGAGGAGCAAGATTTTGGACTACCGCCTTACGGGAGGGGAGGAGAGGCTGAATCTGTTGAATGTACCACAAGGACAGAACGGCAGTGTGTGTGTGTGCGTGTGTGTGAGAGAGAGAGAAAACACAAACAAGTCTGTGAGAGTAGGACATGGTTTCCATTCTAGAGGAAATTTCCTGGATTTATGTGGATGTGGTGATCTGAACAATGCCGAGAATACTGAGAAATGGTGGAGCAGACAATTACTGTATGGACTCCTTGACCTTGTCTATTAAACATCTGTCTCCCATCTGGGTTGAGTGTGTGTGTGTGTGTGTGTGTGTGTGTGTGTGTGAGAGAGAGAGAGAGAGAGAGAGAGAGAGAGAGAGAGAGAGAGAGAGAGAGAGAGAGAGAGAGAGAGAGAGAGAGAGAGAGAGAGAATAATCCAAAGCTCCTGTAGTATTTGCTAACAAAGTCTGCAAGCAGTTTGAGGGGGCAATTATTCTCAAGCATTACCCAGTGTCAATGCCTTACTCCGTACTAATTGCACAAATAGAAAACCCCATAACTGCGTGTTGGCAATGCTCACAGTTGTATAACTTTACAGCTTTGTGTTTCCCCCTGTGGAGCAACATGAAGGGGTGGGTGTTTCACCACGAATCATCAGGCAAGGTTGCTGTCTTATCTGTATTCAAATAAGACCTCCATATCCTTGAAAAGTGCTGCACCATACTATCAAGTTTGTCCCTTTTTTCCCCCCCGACTGATGTGACAAACAGCATTGGGCAACAGTTTGGTATGCACTTGGCAGCTTCCCAAGGTAACATGCAGGGAATAGATTATATGCCCTCTAGTGGAGGAGGTTGGTGCAGCAGCGAGAGTTTCTCATCGTCTTGATCATTGAGCCCGGCCTGAGAGTGTTGTGAACAAATGTGAAAAAAACATGGTATTTATATGTAACACTGAGTTGCATGAATAAACTTCAATGGACTTGCTGTGGCACATATATTCATAATGAATCTCAAAATGTCAGATAGCTACACTTGAAAATTGTGACGCTACTCAGGTGGCAGATGGGTGAGGTGGTGAATTCATGGTTATTACATCATGATGTGAATGGCATAATTGTATTATAATTATAGTTTAAGGAATATAGAGATTGTTTGTCCTCTCCTTGGATTTTTGCTCCTTCGTCCTGTTTCTGTGGGTTTTTTGGAAACACTGAAAATGCAACATGGGCATATGGTGGGGGTGCTTCTCTTGGATGACAGGTTTGTGTTGCTATAGTTACAGGCTTTTACATCATCACCATGATATCTCAGACTTTAAAAGAAAAAAGAGAGAGAGAGAGAAAAAGAGAATGTGATTAATCTTCATTGCTGGGCCCCTGTCTCAGAGGCGCTTTGTACCGAAGAAGGTCTTGAGACAGTGATTTAAAGTTTGAATCAGCGTCCTCACCTCTGTTATGTCCTCACCCGTGGGAGAGGCAGAACAGGAGTCCATCCAACCTGTTGGAGAGGTAACACTATGACAATGGTGTGCGTTGCAGCTCGGGCTTTGTGTCAGAGTGACTCATGCCGCTTGCGTCACACCGCCTACACCTTTCTCTGCTGCTCTTGCCGATGATGCGTGTCTAGGTGCATTTGTATGTTTGTGTGTACATGCATCCCCTGAATTTGCTGCAGGTGGCGTGTAGAGCGGGGGAATCGATTGTAGCAGTTTGCTGAACCGCATGCATCCCAAGTCCTTGAGAGCAGAGCAGGTTCAGCTATACAGTCGGTCCTGCCTGCAGGAGGTACGACATGGTCTCGATCGTTTGGAGCCCTGGTGGAAACTCGTCACTGATGCATTAGTTCCACTTTAAGCAAGTCATCCTCTATTTCTGGAAAGTACAGTCATGGGTTTCCTGGGGAGGAGCCACTCATTCAGGCCCATGTATTCATATACATAACACACAGGGCAAGGCTCCTTCCATGACGCACAACGTACACGCACATAGCATAATGTTTATGAATGTGTAAACCTTTTGTGCTTCTGCTGTGGGAACAAGGCACAGGGAGAGCGAGTGTGGGACACACACACACACACACACACACACACACACACACACACACACACACACACACACACACACACACACACACACACACACACACACACACACACACACAGCGCGAGAGAGAGAGAGAGAGGAAGAAAGAGAGAGGGAATCCTTTCTTTCCCTGTCAGACTGACATGTAGAGCTGACCTAGCAGATGTAAAAGGGAGTGAAACAGCCAATAAGCAATGTCAGGGTTGTTAGGCAAGTCTAAGAGACATCACAGAGACACATGCACACACACATTTGGGAAATCACACCTACTTCCTTCGATGACACTAATGTCAAAACCCTACAAGCACAATGAAACACGATGAATTGTTGTACGTACTACTTAACACTGTGTAAATGTAGTTTTGAGTTCAAATTTCACCATGAAATGCTGCTCATGTATCGAAGCATTTATAATCAGTATCCAGCTCTACACTATTATTGATACTGAGATCCTCTGTTGCCTGATTGATACTTTTAATTTTGAAATCTGAATCAGATTTAGTCAATAATGCCTCATATACTTTAACCAATACCTGCATCTGAAATATTGTTACAGTATATAAATAAACAATACCAACATTCAATTTCCTGTTAGTCTTCACCATCTCCTGAGGGAGATATGTGGATTTTTAAGCTGCTAGATACTTCACTATGTTGAACAGCTAATTGCAAACTTTGTCTGTCTGATATTTGATTCATTAAAGCTAGCATATTGTGGATTTATTAGAAGACAGCCCTCTGTGTCTACACAGCTAATGAGAACAGAGTGAACCAAAGTTGAGGATTATAAAGCCCAAAACAATTATTTTAAAGGGGAAAAACACTCTGAGCTGAGGGGAACTCCAGAGTCAGGTTATATATTATATATACAGTATGTGTACGTCTGTCTGTGAGTTTGACACTGCAACACTTTTCACATGACACATAATCATTTCAACCACTGTTAATACAATCATATGACTGGAATAGCTTGAAGGAAATACTTGTAATTTTTAGTGCAGGTTCCACATAGTAGGTCTAGTTCCTCCAGCTTGCGCACACACACACACACACACACACACACACACACACACACACACACACACACACACACACACACACACACACACACACACACACACAGAGAGATCAAGGCTAAGGCTCCGCACATCCACTGCCTCTGTGTTTGTGTGTATGTGTGCATATTCCTCAGGTTGAGGAGAAGTGACAGGAGGAGGGTTACATGGTGAATCACAGCCTCTCTGACGCTTATACGGACACATATTCTTAGACACAGAGCTGCTCTGGTTAATCTACCTCTTGTATACACCTACATTCAGCTCTGGAGACAAATGCACAGATGTTTTTTTTATTTTTGGTACACACACTCTCACACATCAGTAATGCGTATAACAGAACTTGTAACATCTTCACGTCTTGCCAGAGGTTTCGTCTGCTCGGACTTCGGAAGGAAATCACCAGAAAACTTCCAACCGACGCATGCTTTCCAACACTCCCTGCAATTATGATGACATGTGCTGCCTGAAGAAGCTTTTATTCTTCTTTTATTGAATCAGTTTCTGCTGTTTTTTTTCCATGATATATTGGTTTGGGATCGTCTGCCAAAGTTTCTCTGCAATTTTTTGCTTTGCACAATTTGGTCTACATGGATGAAATACTTGGAAGCAGCTGCAATTTTAAGAGGAAGTTTCAAGCTACTCTCGAAATATCAAATTGCTCTTAAACTATCTGAACTACATCAGCCATTAGAGGCAATGTTAAGGGAACCATAGCTGTTATCTGATAAATTAAATAATATGATATACTATATTATATAAGATGTGCATTAGTAAGAAACTAGAATCAGTGACACAACTTTGAAAACTTGTCTTTATTATATTAGGATCATTATTTCCAAAGTCCAGTCGTGCTCTGTCCTGTCATTAGCGTGTTGCAGCCGCTTACATCAGGCCACAGATAACAGGATGTAGACACACAGTGTGGAACACATTAGTGCAGGGATGTTTGAGTGTTTTTTTCCGCCAGTATTCACCAAGTCTAAATGTATTGAGTATTTCCAGGTCACAGTACAGGAAGCATTACTGTAACAGGATATGCAACACATGATAATGTGATAATGAAACAATAGGATTTATTTCCTTCCCAACAAGATATTAAGCCATAGGAGACATAAAGTGGATAACTTATTAAATCAAGAACGGTTTCTATTTGACTTACTGTGAGTAGATTAAATAAATTCTACCAAATCGTATAAAGTATGATGACAGATTAATACATAAGAAACAATTTAATCTGGAGACAATAAAACCATTTCAATCAAAATGCAAAACAACAAACAGTAAAAAAGCAGCGAGTGCACGCAGCTACGCTAAAGCTTGAGGCCAAAACATGTGGTACTGAGTCAGCTGCACTGCTTAAAGCAAGCAACACTTTGTCATTCACTACTCAACTGAGTTTGTAACAGTATTTAGGATGTAGCTGACATTTAATTTGGTAACATACAAAAGCCCCAGCAGAAAGACTATTTTCTATGTGCCGATGTAAAGTTTCATATCGCACATTGAAAAGTATGTTCTTTTACGGGCAGCATCTAGAACAGGTATGCATGAAAATACTTTTGTCTTCCCGAACACGCAAATGATCAGGGGTTGGTGCTGCTCTGTGCTGTGCTGCTCTGTTCCCGTCCTGTGCTGTGGTTGTTATGATGAACAACAAACTGCCTTCAGGGAAATTCTCAAAATTTCAAAGCAATTCTTTCATACTGATGTATAATACGTCATTGAATACCATTCAGTGTTACACCATTTGTCATAGGTTAATGACGGCTTTCCTGAATAGGTGAGGACATTGGAATAACAAAGCAGTGCAATTTGTTTTGTCGTAACTAACAAGTCATTGTTACACAACATCTACGCTACATCGGGTATCCAATGACAGAGAGAAAGAGAGTCCGAGTCTCACCACATTGTATCATTTTTAATGGCAACTGACAATAAAACTGATGAATGGGACAGTAAAAAGCTACTCCATTTTCTCCTCTAGTCTCACAGATTAGAAGCGAAATTGTTAAGATTTCCAGTCCATCCCTCATATTTCCTCCAAAGATTTGAAAAGGATAAGCGAGATGGCAGCGGTTCAGTCGAGCCAGTAAAATCCTCCAGGCGCAGGCGATTTCATATTTGGATCCTCTGTTTAACTTTTTAAACTGCGCGTATGCTTTATTTATCTAACTGACCAAAATGCAGGAAAGCTGTGCACACAACTCTCATTCATAGATTACAGATGTCTGTGGAATTTGACCCGCTTGAAGATACACTGCTCACAGTGTATCTTCTGAACTAATACATGGCAGAACGAGAGTCGTCTGTTCCTGATTTTCATGCCTCCTCCTCATCGTATCTATAGTGTTCATCGCCAGATCATACAGGTGTTTGTGATATCGCTTCCGACCCTTGTAATGTTCCACTAGCTCGTAATTCTGGACACATATTGTTGAACAAGGTTACAGATTGGAAAAGATTGCATAACTAAGGGCCCACTCCCAGCCGTGTCTTACAAAATCCTGCTGCGAGTCAACGAGACAATGATCATTTTTGTTCTGCGGCTGAGAAATTTAACTCTGCATCACACAGACCAAGGTCCACGAAGTGATAACTTAGCGCTCTGTTCAGTGAGTAAATCTATTCTAGGCATTCAGTAAAAGCTGCCCTGACATACAGTATACAAAGCCGACCATTGGCTGCTCGCCAAAGCAGGAAAGGTCAGAGATCAGAGTTGCTGCTCTTTAAATCTCTGAGAAGGGACTTTTGAACCTGCAGTGCCTCTTCTGACCAACGGGAGGACTGCTGGATAACTCATTAAGTGTGTCAATCTGTGTGTGCGTGTGTTTGTGTGCACTGTAGCTGTCCTGACTTGCCAAATTCTCGGGAACAGCCTGCACTGAAGTCTTGTGAAGTCATGCAGCGGGTAACAGCAGACGAGATGTTTCTGAAATGACACGTTAGCTCAGATTCTCAACGTGCTTGCATCAGTTTCTGCTCTCCAATTACACACAATTAACTTGAAGCAGTCTCCATAAGAGGTAAATTAAGAATACATAGCTCAGTAAGTGAATTTCCTCTTGCATTCTATAGCCTGTAATCTTTTAGCCAGCGCACAAGCATGTGTATTGTTTTACTCTGATATTCACGGCCCCGTCCTAATCCCTCGCTCTCGTCGGAGATGCTGGACTTTGGCTCTTTGGCTCTGTGGCTCTTCCCAGCCACAGCTTCCCCCCTGACCGGGCCCCTGCCGTCCTGCTCTCCGCCTGGCCCCGACCTTTAGCTACATACCAGAACACATAGCAGCAAGGACAAAGTGTAAATGCACATGACACATAAACATGCTTATACAGTACATACTGGCTCCCACACACACTAATACAAAGGTGTCGTCTGAGCCACAGGAGTTATGGGCTCTTGGTCTGTGATATGCAATGAGATAGAAGAAGTGGTTTTACACACACACACACACACACACACACACACACACACACACACACACACACACACACACACACACACACACACACACACACACACACATGCAGACTTACAGTTCGCACAATCACATGAGCCGTTAGGCAGGGTGACCAGTTGGCTAGAATCTGAGACAGAGAAGGGGCCAATAATCTGACAAGTGCCTTCCATTAACCATTATATTAAATCTTATATAATATTTATATTTAATAAAGTACACTTGATTTTTTAACAAGTGAGGCTCTGCACATTTCAATGGATGTGATGCAGATTTGTTTAGAAATTTTAGTGATTTATTAAAGCAATGTCATAAAATCAGGGGATTTACTAGGGACAAAATTATAATAAAAAATCTTAAGTATAAATGCAGAAGATTTGAGGACATCCTGCTTTTTAGTTCCTAATGTTTGTCAAGAGCTGTGGACTCTGCGCTGGCCCAGATGCATCTTGACAATTTCTTTCGCTGGCCTGAGAAATACCCACATAATTTCAACTCCATATCCCTAGTTTGTAACATTCCTGTTAAATAAACGGAGCGTCCAAGGCCAGGCTAAGATTATGTCACTGGATCAGTTTTTCTTCTTGGATCAGACTTTACAAAGCTCCTCCACAGCCACAGAAGACGTTACACAACTGTTTTCACAGCAGTACTCCCTGTGTCCTGCACATTGATTTAAAAATATGAAATCAGTGAAGTGTCCCTTTAAGGACTACAAATCTCATAAAGGCATTTCTACATCTTCAAAATCATTAACCTCTTAAGGCCTGGGTTGTGGTTGAAGGGGTTAATTTGGAGAGTGTGCATCTGTTGTCATATCCAGGCGGTTGTGAGCTGTCAGCGGTGACAGTAGTAATTGACAGTATAGTTTTGATGAGACACTGACAAAGACAAGGCAAATCCTCCCATGCCCATGCTGTGAGCTAATAGAACTAATTGACCTGATAGACCAACCAGCCTGTTCAGATCTGTTCAGACCTAATCCTACTGTTTACTTTCAACAAGAGCTCCTGCCAGTAATGAGACATGTACTGAAACACCCAGAGCATGTCAAACAAAATGCAAACTGAGACTGTACACAGACACATTCATCAGTGTGGTGATTTCTGCTACTACAACACGAACTGTACAGGTCAAAACATTAAAATCATACCCCATAATCCATTGTCCAAAGTGAATCTGAGTATAATTTAGCCTCGATTCTTCTGAGAGTAGACACATGCTGAAGTCGCCACATGTCGCCACAGTAGCAATGTTAACAAGGCCTGGCTACTTTGACTGTTTTTCATTTAGCAGCATGCAACGGCAGAGACATTAGGCAATGAAATCTACTTCATTTACCAAATGAATTCTTCACAGCAGAAGAACGTTCCCTAACAAAAGGCAGACCAGATGCATGATGTCAAATTTCTATTTTTTTTCCACACAGCTTTTGTTGCCCATTTTTGGTCAGTTAATGACAAACACATAAAAAAAGTGAATTTTGTAACACATTTCTCTGAGTCTTGTATGTTACACTTTAACTACTCCTCTGCACAAATGATTAAACTGTGACAAGGCGAGTTACTGCCATCACCTACACAGCAGAGCAGCTCTTCACTATAAAACATACCATCTTCTTAGCCATGTAACAATTTGATAATATTAGACACCTTGATGAGGATATAAGGTAAAATTAACTTATTGGACAGTCTTTTCTTTTCATCCTTGTAACTTTTGTTATGACTTCACCATTGATGCTATGTGTCGCTGGTATCACAGACATGGCCTAATTAAAATCAACAAACAGAAATTGTTTCATTATGTGCGTTGCAGTTGTTATTCAACCTGCTGCAGAAGTATTTATGCTGTGTTGGTAGCCAACTTGATTACCTTAATGGAATTGCTCTGGCTTATGGTTTTATTGTCTGTCCTTTTTAGTTTTTTGTCGACAACTAAATGCCATGAAGTCATCCTATTACAAAATCCTGATTGTGCTATCGTCATTACTCATTGTTTAAAGTAGTTCTGCGCTGTGATCAAGCTATGTGACCTTTTCTGCTGGGCTAGTAGGGATATGAGAGGTGGAAGTGGGATATTGAATGTGATTGAAGTGCAGCCAACAGAGAGCAACAGGATCAACCTGAGTATTTTCCCCCAACAAGCTGGACTAATCTGTTTGTTGGACCAGGTCAAGGGATTAAATGGGTGGTGTTCGGCAGCCATCCTGTCTGACCTCAATACACTTAACCTGGCCCAGTCCTTAAGACAAATCATCTACCTGTTCGGAAGCAGAAGGTTAAAGCTGCAAAAAGATGCAGGAACTCTCCAATACAGTATAGACAAGACCTGTCTGGGTAGCAGATTTTTCTTTATTAATACTTTCTGAATTGTTATACATTTTTTATCTAATGTATGGATATCAAATTATTTTTTATGTAAATTAAACCTATTTCACCCCCTGTAGCACACCAGAAACTTGGCTCAACTCTAAGCTTCATTCCCCTCCGAAACAAGGTAATAATAGTAGTAGCCTACCATTGTTACAGAGACATCAGATCAGATCAGCTTCAGATTACAACAAACTCCACATTTTAGTTATGACTTTGAGACGCACTGTGTATCTGTACAAGGAGACAAGGCTGTATTGCTTTGGCGTTCTGGAGCCAAACCAAGTTATGTGAATAATGCATCGATCCAAGCCTTACAGTATCACAGCCCACTAGTACAGTCTGCATGACTGAGCACAAACCCAGTGAACTCGGACATCTCTGCTTACACTCCAGGGAGAGATTATCCACTCACAAACCCTATTTCAAATGCAATGTCATTTCCTGACCGAGGAAGACCAGTGAAATAGCCAGACGACAGACTGGAGTGAACCTGATGGCGAGCACGCCCTTGTGGGAGACTGCAGAGTCTGATGGGCTTTAATGTGGACCATGTGCTCGCAGAGGGCAGGGCGGAGCTGAGCCGGTCCTCGTCTTCACGAGCAACTATTGACAATTTCCGCAAGTATGCGTGAGATGCACACAGAGAGGGACACTCCCAGATACACACACACACACACATACACACACACAAATGTGCACGCACGCACGCACACACTCACACACACACTTTTTCCATCTGAGTGGAGTTGTCGCATGCAGCTAGAATCAAAGGTCAGCCTGCTCTCACATGGGTGCTGCATGTGGCGAGCAGACACACATATCTATCCATCTATCTGTCTGTCTGTCTGTCTGTCTGTCTGTCTGTCTGTCTGTCTGTCTTTCTATCTATCTATCTATCTATCTATCTATCTATCTATCTATCTATCTATCTATCTATCTATCTATCTATCTATCTATCTATCTATCTATCTATCTATCTATCTATCTATCTATCTATCTATCTATCTATCTATCTATCTATCTATCTATCTATCTATCTAAAAAAAAACAGTGGTCATACGTTCTTCTTACTGAACCTTTGTGCTTACAGTAAAACACTAGAAAACTGCCTCTGGTCATGGGCATGCGTCCAAAAGAAGACACTAGAGAGTGGATTCAGCTTCTACTTTTTATCTTGAGTTAAATTAGCGGAAGCTTGGGGGTGGCCTACATTCACGACTTTGGAAAAACACTTCTGGATATCTGTATGTTTGTATGTTAGAGTAGAAAAGTTTGTCGTTACTTCTCATTTCCTCCAAAAATACTCAGATGTTACTCCCCTGTTCACCATCGTCTGGTTTTCCTCCACTGTATGTGAAGTAGGCAACTATTCAGATTTATGAATTGCAGTAATGTCAAGCTATGATAGACCTATATTCATGATACTCAGATTTACTGTAAGATAGAAGATAAAAGATGACAACTAAAGGTAAAGCTAAGGCTAAGGCTATAAGGCTAAGGCATAACCCTGTTGGTTTAGCTTAGCATAAATAATGGAAACGAGGGCGGCTATCTTAGCTCTGTCTTACTGTAGCTAATAAGTGTGGTAATACCAAATTGTGTTTGAACAAGTGGGCCATGTGTTGGACCACACTTCGGCTGGGCACAAGCGTAAATGTGATTGTTGCTAAGAAACCAGCAAAGACTCCACTCCACGGTGATATTGATCTTCTTATCTAACTCCCAGCAAGAAAACAAGGAAATATGTTTCCCCCCAAAAAATGTCAAACTATTTCTTTAATCTCATAATGTGATTTCACCTGCGGGTGCTCACGACGTGGCCAAGCTACAGTAATCTAACTATTACAGTCATGTGAGTGTGAGAGGAAAAGCGACCACCACATGTCTCGTGTAAGTGATTGTGTCCACGGTTTGCATGCGTGTTGCACAAGCTGTACTGTATCCAAAAAAGACCCAGTGTTTGCTGTCCCTCTCTAAGTGCTAATAAGAACAGTAGCTTAGAAATCCTAGACAGCCCCACTTTCACCAGTCTCCCTTTGCCTCCCTCTCTCTCTGTCTCTGTCTCTCTCTCTCTTACAAGGGATTAAGTTGTCAGGTTACATTGAACTCTGAGAGCCCTCCACCCAGACAAAACCATCTTAAGGTGCAGGCCGTGTGGTTATTTATAACTCTGTTGGGTAAGCCTCCACTCTCTACGGCCCACTTCAGCACATTGACATGTATGGGCCTCTGTGTTCCGCTTTATCATCAAGGGGAACAGGTCGCATTGGCTGCCTTTGTGTGTGTTTGTTTTCATCCAAACTGTATTGAAAAAGGGTGCAATATTGTATCTACATGTTTTAGTGTGTGTGTGTGTGTGTGTGTGTGTGTGTGTGTGTGTGTGTGTGTGTGTGTGTGTGTGTGTGTGTGTGTGTGTGTGTGTGTGTGTGTGTGTGTGTGTGTGTGTGTGTGTGTGCCCGCCCATCACAGCCATTTAACAAGATTGTCTGGCCACTACTGTTCAGACTTTCCAAAGAATTACATAAAAGGCCTTCACTGAAGAGCACCCGACTGACAAGAGCACCTTTCCTGACGTCACAACACACACACACACACACACATGCATACTGCAGACACACAATACTGGTCCTCTTTCCTTTTGTTACACTGTCCTGCGTCCCACTCTCACTTCCTTTCTGACTTTTTCTCTCTTTCGCCTCACAGCCCACCTATCTGGAACTACTGTCTATTTTGGGAGCCTGGTGCCGGCCAAGTATCGGCTGCAATGTGTAGAACACATCACGGGTAGGGGCCCCTTCGAGACAGGATGTGTTCTGGCCTTACGCACCATGTTGAGTGGGTGTAGGCTACTTGGTATAATCTCTCAATCCTTCGCTGTAACATTGATTTAAGAACAGATATGAAACCCTTTGAGACACATTGAATGACAGTTTTATCTTTGATTACTGTAAGCATTAGAGTAGTATCACAACAAGGGTTAAAAGTCAGAGCTTTGGTGTAACTTGTCTCTGCTTGACCTATCCCGTGTGCCTGATTACATTTACGCCTGTGTATTTTCAAACTCAGAACATTCATGAATTATTAAATAGATTAGTTTTCTTGAGCTTCATATGACGACTGAACAGCTTCTGCAGTCAGTGAGATGCTGATACTGAACATCCACCTATGAATTGTGTTCACCAACACTGTACTGGGAGAAATGACAAAAAAGAAACTCTCAAAGACAGTTATTGATTGTTTCAATAAATGACTTTATTTATTGTCTATTTATCAAAGCAAGTCAGTCCCCCCATAAAAGAGCTACATGAGACAAAACAGAAGACCACCGTGATCAATCCACAGTTAAAAACAAGACTGTTCAATGCTGAAGAAAAACAGCAGAGAAAAACCAGAGCTCACCACATTTCAGCTGCTGACATTTCTACAATTACTTCTCAATCCTTACAAGCGTGTTGCTGACATTTTTGGGCATTTGCACATTTTACTACATCAAGCAAGTGAATGCTCCCAATAAATCAATATTTTTTGGTTTTTTTTTTTTTGCTCTTTAGGGTCTGTCTATTCCTTTAACTTCATTTCAATATATATTTTTTTATACAAGTGGACAGGACCAGCTGAAAATGCCGACGTAGGACATAATAACTTCACTTTGAAAGACTAAAAAGAATCATACATTTACACATAAATAGGCTTTTACATCTGCGGTATTCATGTGTGTAAATAGAGAATATATCCTTATTAGGCTACAACTTGGACTTTTCTATATTCATATTTTGAATGATTAGTCAGAAGACCATACAGCTGTTGGCCAAGCAGAGCACTTCTTATATTCATTTTTGTAGACTGTGTAACAACCTCTGAAATTTAAGTTTTTTTGTAACAACGATCCAACAGCTCCAACCGCCCAGTTTAGGAACCTGTGTCCCTCACTTCAGCTGACCATTGTTCTGCAACCGATTTTTTTTTCCTCAGCTCAAGCTGTCCAGTGTAAAGCACTCAACCAGAAGTCCCTTCAATTTTAATAAAACTTGGATAAAATAATAAAACAAGGACTTTATTGGCGCGTTGTGTTTTCATGAGGTGACAGTGCACTTGGGACTTCATTAAAATACAGTACACTTGGAGAGAGATCATTCTTCTTTTCCTTCTTCAGTTGACACCTATTTTTTATATTTTCAACAATGACGCATTTTCGCATCTCATTTGAACACATGTGAATAAGCTTTTCTTTTCCTCCAGATTTTAAATGTCCCAAAGGACCTGCCACATACAGTAAATCAATACATTTCATATCTTACACCACATCATAGACGACACACTGCACAGCTCACTGTATGACGTCTCAATCAAAGGCGACATGACAAAGGAGGACTGGAGACTATTACATTACACTTTTGCAAACTCATTTAATCATATTTGATTTGTGAGTCACAATGAAATATGAGCTGCAAATTATTGAAGTACTGAGTATAGTTTGTAGAATCGCAGGATGTCTCTATTCACTTTACCGCCTCCCAAATCAGAATTCAGTGCATTTAAGAGGACAGGACAGTGACTGCTGAGATAGTTTTCTATTTTAAACTTGTTCCACAGTTGTCTTTTCTGATTCTGTCTCTGAGAGGCTTTGTGAACACCAGGGACAATGATGATGGAAAAAAGTCCAGACAACTGCTTTCCAGAACCCAACAAGTAAATACATATTATAAATATATCTTTATTATATATTGCTCAGAATGATCATATACTATATACTATCTATATAAATATATTTCTCAAAAGCCATGATTTATTTTAGTTATGTTAAATGAATGTAGGCTACATAAATGTAAGTATACCTTTGATTTTTCTGTCTTTATTAATGATTAATGGAGAAGGGGTGGGATTTAATAAACATTCCTTCTTCTAACTGTATGACGAATGAAATTATTATGATTTTTGACAGTTTTTGTTCTACAACTTTCTTATGTAATTTCATAACATTCTACATCCAAATTTGCGCCTTTGCTTACATGTTTGAAACAAAGTCAATTCAATTCAATTCAATTCGGCTTAATATAAAGAAGATCCAATCATGAAATCAATTAATTGGTTAATCATCCCATTAAGTATGTTATTCAATAATTATTTAATAATTTAACAAATTCTCAATCTTCAAAATTGAAGGTTTAACATGGGTCAGTTGCCAAAAGTTGAATATTTTTTCATATTTACACAACCCGAAGAGCTACACACATCCCTGATCAATCAACTGAACTGATTATCAAGCTCCATTTGGAACAGTTTTGTGATTTTGTGTTGAGTAGGGCGTCGGCGTGGTGCATGTGTGTGTGACCTCCTGGTTTAGTTCCTGCATGCTTTAGGCCACAAGATGCACTTTTCCCTCCGGGGCTAAAGGTCGTGGAGGATTGTGGGAGCACGCTGCGCCACAGCCTGCGGTTGCGTCACCAGCAGTATTGAGTCAGGTGCACTCCCAAGGATCTCACTGCCAGCTGCCGTCGAGGCAGGGATAATCTGCCTAAGCAGCTTTCACATGATTTCACCCACAGGGAAGAATTTAGGGGAGGTTTGTAAACCTCTTCAGACCTGGCCTTGGAGCTTCTTTCTGCTTTGACTTAAGAGGTGAACAAGGGCTGTACAGCAGACACCACACCAGAGAATAGTTCAGTCTCTAAACACAACAACAACAAAAAAAAGCCATTGCTCATTTGCAATTTCTTATTCCTGCACTCAAACTTGTCCATTAGCTCTTTGTCCTCAGCTTTCTATTTCTAACCATTCCTGAAACACATCAGCTATCACTCCATTAGCCATTACACCGAAAGCACCACTATGAGACGGACAAGCGATAAGGAACATTAGATCAGATCGTGCATAGACGTCCTGAGAGAGCATCTCCACAGCAGATAGAGAACAGTGCAGTCTGATTTATCTACATGAATAGACTGCAGGAAGTTTCTGTGACCTTCTCCGCGAGGGTGAGATGAACTTGAACAGATGAAGTTAATCTACTAACAGTCAGGGGTCAGAGTCAGTGGCCTGGTGTCTGATGTGCTGCTGGTATCGCATATTCCACAGGGCACTGGCAACCCTGTCCTTGGAGGAAGAGCTGTCCCAGTGATCCCTTGTGTCCAAGCAAATCTTTGACTTTTGCATCTTGGTAGTAACTCGGATTGAAATCTTAAGGTGCTTGTTTTTGGAAAGATCAAAAGTGACACACATCATAAAATAAAATAAAGCATAAAATAATACAAATTAAAACAAAGAAAAAACAATCCCCCAGGGTGAAAAGGGCTTCAATGTGTAGACATTAACAATACTTAAAAACCTGGCCCCTCTAAATTGGTGTGCTTTTGTCTTCACAGATGTGAAAAAAAGATATAGGATCTACTTTCCCTCTGCCATTTTCTGGAGGTCTTATCTCTGACTGAGTTCAAGCAGCCCCTCAATAGCTGAGACAGAGATTATAGCCTGCTGAGCTGTTTTGTGCACTAACTAACCCTCAGCAGCCGCCTGTCTGATGTTGATTAAAACTGCAACAGTGAAAAATGGTTGCATAACAGCAAACCTTAACTTTTTTTAATTTTAATTTCAAGGAAAGTTCACATGATGCAGCTCACTGTCACACCTAAGTGAATCATTGTTAATATATACATATTTATCTTCACGTCAGTTTCTGCTTCTTTTTATTTAAGTCACAATGTAAACAGCCTGTTTCATGTTTTCACACAGGAATCTTGTCATTTCAGTCAATTTTTCAGTAGCAGGTGCCTGAGAAAACAACTGCACTTCAATACCACATTATGGAGCCGCTCTAGTCACAATCTCATGCTCAGATACAGTAAATTGCTTGAGTAAGGACTTGCTATTACTGCTCACGGAGCAGCTCACACCTTAAGAAGATTATTGTTTATGTTCCTCCTGGCAGTATAATGTATGTCTCCAACAGGAAGTGTGTTAGGTAAGTCCATAAGCCTGGAGCCTGGAGCACCAAACATGTGAGTCTGAACCTGCAAGCAAACACAAGGAGACTGACAAATGTGTATTGAATACAGTTTATTGTTGATTTAACCTTTGTAAAAAGTTCTTGTATTTGAGATCCCTCACTGCAACAGGTCTCAGTTCAGTATTTTTACTCCAAGATGATACAGGAGCTTAAAATGTGTAGATACAAAACACCTTTCTTGTTATAATAACACAGTTCTTCTCTGTGTATATAAAGTCTCAATTCCAATTTCAAATGCCTGACACTTAATAATAAGGTCTTTGCTGTAAATAATAAATATATTATGATTGAGGCTGTGCAGGCTGTCTCAGCACTCCTTTGATGATGCTCCTCTCTGTTTGCAGCAGCTGCCTGTTCGTGTCTTTCTGTGATGCTGCTCTGCTTTCTCACCTTGCACAGCTGGCGCAGCAGCTGGCAGAGGCACAGGTACAGGCCACCTGAGTTTAGTGGCACGGGTCTGGCACATCTGGTTGGGTTGGGGGGTGGGGGGTGGGGGTGAGGCTTGGATGCACATACTCAAACTAGTGCATCGAAATACACAGGAGCTGAAAGCACCATGGCCACATCCTTTTGGATCAGGTGGATTCATCTTACTGCGGGTGCTTCTCCTCC
Source organism: Trachurus trachurus (assembly GCF_905171665.1). Classification (NCBI taxonomy): domain Eukaryota; kingdom Metazoa; phylum Chordata; class Actinopteri; order Carangiformes; family Carangidae; genus Trachurus; species Trachurus trachurus. Next base: position 21,224,237 of record NC_139892.1, on the reverse strand, counting down.
AAGTCTCATGCATCCTTCCTTCTGCAATCTCTTAATGCACTCACAGGCCGATTCCCTGGGAGTGGATCAGGGAGGCGAATCGCTGACCTGAAACAAATCTACAGAGCACACAAGGTCAAGGCGTGAAACTTATATGCACGGGTATGGTGCATTAATGCGGGGTACTGGCAGTGCTACTTGAAGAGGATGTACAGGAGAAAGAGTGGAATAATCCCATGTTGGTGTTTCCCCTGTGTGTGTGTGTGTGTGTGTGTGTGTGTGTGTGTGTGCGTGCGTGCGTGCGTGCGTGCGTGCGTGCGTGCGTGCGTGCGTGCGTGCGTGCGTGCGTGCGTGCGTGTGTGTCTGTCTGTCTGTTGATCTAATGGAGGATTGTTGGGTGGAAGGGGATGAGTAAGAGGTCTGCCAAGCATAAGGACAGGAGGGTAAAGGAGCAGACAAGAAGATAAGGAGATTGGGGCACAGACAGGGAGCGAGGAGCCAGACCACATTAAAGGTGGTTGATAAAGAAGATGATGTACTTCAGAGAGGCTGAGGAGGGAGTCTGCCCAGTTCTTCGTTCCATCTGTGGTGTTAAGTAAGAGCTCGAGGAGTGAGAGAAGGCAGCCAAGAGCATGTGTGCAAAGGGAGAGTAAGCCGGGGCATCTGGTTTTGTTAAGGCCCCAGAACATTCCTTCCCTCTGTTCGACTCTGGCTGGCAGCTTTTAAAGGGACACGTTCGCACTCATATCCTGCTCTGGGCATTGCCCTCTCTCTTGAAGTTTGATTTGCGAGTGCTGAGGGTCACAGACAAGATGTCTGTCTGTTTCTATGCAAGCTCTTCTTCTGCCTGACACTCAGGGCTGTTACAGAGGAGAAAAGTCATACGTCTTTCATGACAAGGACTATATGCAGAAACATGTTGATGACAGCAGACCTCAGCTTCCAATCCCTTTACTTAAGTGTTATTAGTTCAGGGGGTTTCTCACTATTCATTCAGAATACAAATCCAGATCCCATAAAAGGGCATGATGACTTTCTGCTGTCATAACTAGCAATTAGGATTTTTCTAGATATGCATCAACAACGATAAAGACAAAGTGGAGCCACTTTTGTCAGTGCTTTGATGATCCCCAGCCTTCAACTTTATTAGCTTCAGCTGTGATTACTGATACAACTGCGCTCCCGGCATTAGTGGCCAGTTCCTAAACTCCTTCAGATGTTAATGTGTCAAGTCTGAGAAGATCAGCTTCAAGAGAAATTTCACTGGAAAATTTTCAATATGCTGAGAAATCCATGTCAGATGTTTGTGTTCCTTTAGGATTTTACCAGGTAGGAAAAAAATAGAAGACTTGAATATGACTGCTCATGCTTGACTAAAAATGTGTTTTTTGGGGTGATGCAAGCCAGGTGAAACGTACAATTGTGCCAACACTGTAAAACATTATATGACGGACCAGTAAAACCAAGCACTAAACTGCAAAGCTATCATAAAAACTAAGTCTAAATGACAATTGTTTTTCCTTCAGTCAAGTTGTCTCTCTTCTTTTAATAAGTTAAACTATGAATCTATAATCAGAAAAAGCTGTCAGACATCATGTCCTACTGCGGCAGAATTATATAATTTTATATCACTTGTTACACTTCTATGTCTTCGTCTTTCTCCAATTTAAAAACAGACGGAGAGGTCTTCCATGATGCAATACTTTTGTTACATGATACAGCAGGTGTCATGGTTTGAATCTGAACACATGAGCATGCTGCATTAAGTGACAGTCATAACACTCATTATTTTCTGTGACTTGATCCCAGCATCGTCCCAGTGTCCTTCCTCCGGGCTCGAACGAGTCTTCAGTGCAGGAAAGAGCCGACCACAACAGTTCTTCAGCTGGCAGCTTTAGTTGGTACATGAGGACATAAAGCTTGCCAGTGAAGAACTGCTGTAGGTCAGCCAGAGAGCACCTTACGGCCAACGTGCATTTATACGCACCATGCAACATTTTTGAAGTCAATCAATCTGCTGCTCGCTGCCATCTGTAACTGAGGCTAATAGGATGAGACACCTGTCAATCAAGCAAGTGCACCTCTAAACATACATCTCCTTGGAGAAAGACTAACTCTATAAATCATCACCAAGGCACTAATTAGCATGTTAATCAAGCTGTTGATTGTGAGTATTTTTCTTTTGCAGTTGGAGATGCACTTTTTGGGGGGGAGCCAACATTTAGCAACCATAACTTGTGCTATATCTTAAGACATTTCCACATCACCTTCAGCTTTTGGCTATGGTGGTTTCAAATTGGTACACATACATTCACACACACAAACACACTCATTCTCTCTGTGCTAGCTTTAAGGGCAACTTGTGGGAAAGAGGTGAGGAGGTAGAGAGAAAGATACAAGAGAGGAAAACTCCATAACATTCTTTTGTCCTTATTTGTGAATACTGCGGTTTACAGAGTCTTTAAGTGTGCACGCACACATAAACAAACAAGCTGCGTGTGCGTACCGACACAGAGTTAGTCTGCATCAGACATGCCAGCCTACTGTTTTAGCATTCTCTCTGCTTTAGCTTCTAATTGAATACAGAAGTCCTTGCTAGCTAGATAGCCTGGCCTCTGGTTACAGCCTAGATCTCCTGATAGAAAACAGCTCTCCTCCCACGGGGCAGTTCAGTTTACAGCAGCCATACAGGGCTGAATGGAGGAATTTTCCTTCTAGTTTAGATACTTCCATTCCCTTGGGTATGCGCCTGCTTCACTAATATGTCAAGTATTTTGTTATTTCACCTTGAGAAAACCCCGCAAATTTCCATCGGAATGAACGTCAAGTTTAAGAAATGTTGGTGGAAGGATGAAGCCCTTAAGAATAATGACACAGGGCCAATTTGGTCCATCAACTCCTTTGCTATGAAGTTGTTGTGAAAGTTTAACCACAGCCTAATCAAGTGTTAAAGATTAAAAGTGACAAGAAAACCCTTTACGTGATGTACCACTTTAACATCCCTTTTCAGGCGGCCACTGTGTAATACTTACGAGTAGCCCAGGATTTGTCTTGCCTGGATTCCATTCAGCTGGACCGACTTCAACTATTGCAGTCAGTCAGTCTGAAAAGCCTTTCCCTAGCAGCATTTTCTTTCACAGTTCAAGGACAGGACTTTGGGCAAACTAGCTCTCAGCAGCACCACGAACCCAGCAACCCCTAGAAACTCAGCGAACCCCACGCTGCTCTGAGCAACAGTTGAAAGCTCTGGACTGCAGAGACACGCACACACACACACACACACTCACACTCTGTCAATGTGACCGAGACTAGTTTGAAAAAGAATTCTGAATGGGTTGTGGGACTTGATCTTGTACTGAATCCAGAGGGATCCATTTAGGGTGTGTAGCATTGGAGATGAGATCCAGGGCAAAGGCTTTACTTTTGTTTTCATTGAGCAAATTTGTAAGGAGGCACCTGATAGCTCCATTGGCCTTTGTTAACAGCAAGAAGATTAGTTTCTACCGGTGTCTGCCAGATTGTATTTAAACTGGCAAGACCATGACAGATTTGTACAAGGATGGAAAGCGAGGTAAAGGGAGAAAAAAAGGGAAAAAAGAAAACGGATAGTGGAAATATCAGCAAACACCAACAAGGTCAGAGTTCAAAACCACTGCAAGAGAGAAAACCATTCAGTTCTTAGATATGACACTGGATGAAACCGCGAGCTACACTCCGGTATAATACTAAAATCTAACAAATTTTACTTTCTACTCAAATCACAATGTGCAATATATTTTAAGCGAAATTGCTTGCCAACTGTGGCTAATAGAGATATCAGCTACAAAAGTGAAGAGTCTGAGGTTGTAGCATTTTTAATATGAAGCATACACACTTGTTGACAAATCTTACACCGCAGTAAGCAAACAAAATATAATTTTTTTCGTTAACTTATTCATATTTGGGTGACGTGTAAATTTTAGCCCAATTATTTTAGACTGCAACATCCAATTGAACTTTAAATTCTTAAGTATGTAAATCTGAAACAGAGAAATTCTTTGCTGTCAGGACATGCAAGGCTGAAGGGAGGGGGGGATTTAGGGAAGGACAGGAATAAATAATAAAAGGTGCAAGACAACAGGACTATATGAAATTAATTTGCGCCTTCATTATACACCAATTACATGCATTGGTTGGGTTTTCACATAGCATAAAAAATGAGGTTTTGCCTCTGGCAAACTACAGAAGCCTGTTGAGACAGAGAGCTGCTGCTTTTTTTTCCCTCGTAAATGTAATTTTCAAGCCCTATTATTCCTTAGCTATGTTCTTTCCCTGCTCACGATATGTTAAGCATGCACACTACACGCACACAGCGGCCATCCCAGAGTGGAGAACACAGTGTACCAGAGGAGTGATTTATTACACAGAGCTGACGATTCCCAGGACAATTACAGCCAGCCTAAGCAACAGGCTGAAAATGGCTCCTTGGAGTTTGTACGCACAAAACACGCAAACACACAAGAGACAGACAGTGCATGAGTGTGTGAGTGATTCAGTCACTGTTGGCTGTGTGCAAGCGATAAAGTCATGGAGAACACGGCCTATTATCTGCATTACTCTTAACATGAGCAGACAGAGACACATCCCGTATAGGTTTGGATTTTAAAGCGTTTTCTGCTTTCCCAGAGGCAGCTCAGGGGACAGAGGGACTTCACACCTGTTAAGCCCCAAAGACAATGACAAACAGGTATGCTTAGTAGTGACGGAGATGGAGTGGTGGTGAATGGTGAAAATGTTAAAACGTAACACTTTAACCAAAATGCTTTGAAATGCAAAGTCACCATGACACTTGTAAAACCAAATCCTGACCTACTGACATTTTGCAAAACAGCGTCAACATGCCCTCGTACAGAAAGTGATTTGACTTCACTCAACGAGTGCTCCCTCTGGGACACAGGAAAAATCCCTATTTGTTTTCAATACATCTTAACTTGTTTTGGGGGTTCTGTTTGAGAAATGGTATTTCTCCGTACATTCAACTGATATCTAATAGCTGAAGTATGACAAAAAAAAATAAACAGAGGACAGAGAATTGATTAAATATAGGCCTATGCATGTTTGCCAAAATCAACATATCCCAGGAGGTATGCAAGGAATTACTTTGCCAAAACAATTGAATGGGAAGCCCCATGAATCATTCAAAGAATGCCATTTCTTCTCCAGAAGTGATTGCAAAAAAGAAAAAATGCATCCAGCCCATTATTGTGACATTGAATAGTTTCAGCGTGTCAAGTGAAAAAGTGGCAAAGGAGGCAAAATGTTTCTCCTGCAACATGAGATGACAAAAAGCTAACTCAGGGATACTTAAAACCACCATACAAAGATTTATCCTCGACTGCTCACTGTAAGTACACGTAGGACTAATACTATTGTTAAGTTTACCAAAGTAAGGCAGGATGATCTTACATATGTGCGTGCTGGTGAGAGTGGCTTTGCAATAGATTCTGGCAAGTCTCTTATCTTTCCTCTAAAGACATCAACAATATCCTGTTAACAAGCAGCAGCATCCAGCCCTCGTCTTTTATGGTATTGCACTGATCTAAAGTATTTTCCCTTGAAAGCCGTGAACTTGGCAGAGCAGCTAACATTAGCTGTGCCTTACAGCAACCGTAAGGCACAGCCGAGAGTAGTTAGCTAAATAGGGCCTACTGGCATAGTTTCATATGCAAATCCAGTTTGTCATGTATCATGAAAGAAAATATTCTCACATTAACACTCCCAACCAAAACATTTGTGGAAGCTGGGATTGTAGAAGTTCAAGCTTGAAAACATTTTGATTTTTTAAGTTAAAATATTCTGCCTGGTAAACATTATGATATCCAGTGTGACTGGAAACCATGCAGTCAAACCAACACCCTTTTAACTGTCCACTTCTGAGATTTTAAAAACAATTTATAGCCATGTTAAATATCTGAATTAGCTGCAACTGGACAAAACCAACTGGAACCACGGTTAAAACATCCTGCTCTTAAGCTTTCAGGTGGAAAGGATGCACACACAGACAGCACAGGGAGCCACAGCCCCAACTTTGAATGGTCTGCACTTGATCATCTCTGCACCCCACAACCCCCATAATCCTTTTTCCAAGGCCATGACAAATTGCTTTCAAGTCAAGAGGGGATCAATATATTTGCCAGTGCTTTCCTCTCACAGCCTTGAATGGGATTAGTGGGGCAGAAAGGGGAATGAATTTCAGGCAAGATGTATGGACGCACAAATGCGCACAAGCAAACATTGAAGTGTAATTCTGGTGGGGATGCATGCTCAGACTAGCACTCTGTCAGAGCGTGTTCATCAGTCCTGCTGCTGGCCTCTCAAAATGACCAACATGAGGGGAGGGGCGGCGATCACTGTGAGTGTGTGTGTGTGTATGTGTGTGCAATAGGGATAATGTACATGCATGTGGCATGTGAGTGAGCAAATGTATGCATGCATGTGGATGGGAGGGAGGGGGGTCCACACCCTGTTTTATAGAAGGGCAACCAGTTCGTTCTTCTACACACACGAACACCGTGTGAATCATGAAATGCCACTTGACACTGCTGACAGAAAATGAGCAAGTGTGCAAGTCTGTACGTACATGCATATGCACGAGCACTGTGCCTCTATAGTCTATAGTATAATCTCTATTTGTGCCCACAGCTGCTGTTTATCTGGATATGAATTAATGATTGAAAATGAAACCAGGAACATGCTTCAGCCGGTCTTTTAAACGTGGGCCGATGCCCTGTAAAAAGCCTAATGTGTTCCTCATATGAGATTTTGTCTGGTACAGCTGTTCTCCTGGTAGGAAACATCCAGTCATGTCACAAAGTGCTGTAATAAGAAGGTTTCTTCTAATTTGGGGGCCGAGGGAGGGTTGAGGGGGTGAAGGAGAGGGACGCGGAGAAAGACAGCAGATTGGGTGGGGCCCATGAAACAAGGCATAAACAAGTGACTCAGCCACATGCACACACAACAAGTATGTATCTCACCAGGGCATTTTTGCTCCAAAAATACACTTCAAACTACAACAACCTGACAGCAATTACGCTATAGTCATTATCCAAACACGTGAAATTTTGCAACAGCCTTTGATCCAAAGAGCACAGCTTGTTAATGCCCTGATTTCCTGGAAGTGCACGGTGTTATTTACTTGAGGAAGAGGTGATGTGAACTGGCAGGAAGTCAGCAGGTGGGAAAAAGATAGGAGGAAATAGCTCTTCCAGTAAAGTCGTCCAGAGTGTCCAGCAGGATTTTATACCAAGCATCTGTGGCCAGGAATGCAAGCTTGGGAACAATATGGAGTCTGTGTGTGTGTGTGTGTGTGTGTGTGTGTGTGTGTGTGTGTGTGTGTGTGTGTGTGTGTGTGTGTGTGTGTGTTGGATGTGTGTGTGTTGAGATGGTATCTGCCTCAGTGATGTCATAAAGTGAGAAGCACACAACCTGGTATCGGTGTTGCCACCAGGCGCAGATGAGACAGTGACACAGCATAACTGAATGTGCGTACGTGTGTGTGTTTTTTTTTTGTTTTTTTTTACATATACGCACATATAAACAGACACAAAAAGGATCAAATGAGGGGGAGAAATGGGCTCCTGAGACAGTGAGATACAGAAACAGAGGGGTGGAAGTAGGGGTGTGAACGCTGGGTAAAGAGGCCCAACATAAAGAAAAGATTTGTGTGCTTCGCCTGGCCGTCATCTCCCTTCCTACCACTGGGATGAAGTGTGTCAAAGAGTACATTGTTTCTCTCTATGTATCTGTTTGTGTCCATCCCTTGCTCTGGCTAAATGCCGCTGTAGTCCCCATGAATTCATCCTCCCTCTCTCGCTCCCTCTTTCTGTATATATATCCTTTGTCACCCTCCCCCTCTAACCAGCAGTTTAGTTTGCGTGCTGAAAGACAGGAAATGCCTGTAGGGCAAATGAATAAGAAGTGGCAGCTGCCCATGCGTGGTACGAATCCAGAGACTCTCCTCAGTGTCATCCCTTCACCCCACCCATCCTCCCTCCAGAGAAGGGGTAAAGGGCTGAAACGCACCATAGATCATCTCGCCAGTGATCAATCTCATTTCCTTGCCAAAGTAGTCAGTGGCTAAAGAAAAGCTCTACGTGGCCACTGTACGCCGCAGTGCCAAGCAGCAGGTGGTCACTATTAGCGACTAAAAGGTGAACATGGCGGAACATTTAGCAGCGATAGAGCAAGATATTTCCATTAGGAGTTGGTGGAGACCAAAAACAGAGCTCAAAGGACAATTACTATGGGACATGCATTCACAGGGTGGCCACAGAGACTTGTTCGAATGAATGCTACTGCTGCACCATATTGGATGTGTAAATAGGCAATTGTTAATCCTTAAGGGGAACAGAGCACAGACACAATTTTACAAAGCCAATGTGTAAAGAGGACCAAATTTTCCTTTTTTATTACTGCAGAAAAGCTGGAATCTATGGTCTGATCCTCAGTTTGATCTTTTTTGAGGTTCACTCCCAACTGAGAGGAACTCAACAGAGGGGCTGAAGTGGAGCAATGGGGAAAAGGCGAACATTCACCTTTTGCTTTAGGAATTTGGTGGAGCTATTCTATTTTAACGCCATTACATCAAATTTCTCTTTTGTGATCGACGAACGTCTCTCTGCTGGACATTACATTTTTTTCTCAGCCAACCATAAAAATATTGTGCCAGGTCTCTCACACTCGGCCCCTTGTTTCATGAATTCAATTCCCCATTAGATAGAATGAAACAGGATCAAGAAGCTTGTGTCTATCAGATGGTGAAATGATAAGATGATGACAGTTTGGTTGTTCAATGAAATACTGACCATTGATCCACCAACCCATCACACTCCACTGCACATGGTGTGTGTTTGTGTCTGTAGGGGGCATGACCGGGGGTATGTTGGAGTTGGAAAAAAAAGGAAAGACAGAGAGAGAATGTTTGTACAAGTGTGTGTATCTCTGTCTCCCTCTCTCTCTGTATGTGTGTGTATGTGTGTGTGCTTCCTGCTGTTCTGGCCCCAGCTGTACCCAGATGGCCCAAAGGCACAGAGTGCTAAGCTAACAGAGACAAGAACGAGAAAGAGACATTCACCCCGAGTTGGTGAGCTGGAGGAGTGCTGCAGTTTGACACCATCTATACACCATTTACCTCATCAACCAAACCTCTGGATGCACATAACACAGATCCACATTTCACCCATAGAGGACACAGCTAATTCTCTATTACACTGTATGGTTGTTCACTAGATACACTGGATATGTCTCAAAGCTAGTATCCAACAGTTTAAGGTCTTAAATGAAGCCTTTACTAATGGAAGTAACACATGACTAAACTGTAATTATTGATGCGTTTTCACAAGCAAAATCCAACCAACTCCATTCTGAGTGCTCTTTATTTCAGTTTACTTGCATCCTGACATTTAAAGACATTTAATAAACACAGTTTTCCCTCTAATTACCAGTTCCCTGGTTGTCTGGTAATTTCTTTTTGGCTCTGCAAATGGAGAAGGATAGCAACTGTGACTCAGACCTCGGACATTTCTTCCTTTAATTACAGCTGATGAGACGTCACACCTGGATTAATGAGGTGTGAGGCAAAGAGGTAATCAGGTTTTTCCCCCCCTAAGAAATAGGGAAGACATACACTTTAAAACTCTAGATCTTGTAATTAAATAAATTATCAATTAACTTCTCACATTTTGGTTTAATCGATGAATCCATTAGTTTATGAAATGTCAAAAAAAAAAAAGCGAGGGCTGATATCTGGATTTTGTTTGTTACAAGTGACATATTCAAGTTCAAATGCTGTTCACTTGAGTAAATATTTCACTTTTTTTTTTTTTTTTTTTTAAATCAAACTTAAACAAAACATGATTAACTGAATATTTAAAGTTTTTTTTTCATAAATCATCCCTATTGTAGATGAAGCTAATATTTTAAGACTTAATGCAATTGATATGCTAGCTAGTGGAGTTGGTCATTATACTGATAACCCCAGTGTCCTTTACACTAAAAGAACCATCTCATACTCACCATTAATGCAGTATGCCGAAGAAAACCATTTGTTGAAGTAAACCTCATTCTACTAAATAATTTGCACCAGAGTTTTTGGAGCATCTACCTGCCTTTAGTACTTTTAGCCTCTCTACTTCTCCCCCCACGCTCATTTCTCATGCACTTTGTTAAGCTCACTTCTTATGCCATTTGAGCTTTCATTTTCCTCCATCTTCCTTTCACCTCCTGTGATCTCTTTTCGTCCTTCAGTATCACCGCTTTTGTGGCACCTTGGCTCTATCCCTCCCTCTCCTCCCTCTCCTCCTTATCCTGCTCTGCTCTCTCTGTGTCTTTAGGTTGGTCAGTTCAGCAAGGCTGAGTTACATTCCTGGGATGCCTGCTACATATGGTCCACATTCCAGCCGGTCTGCCGAGAGGCCCACCGCTCCTCACCGCTGGCCCGGCAGAGACCAGCCCACAGCTAAGTGTGCTACAGCATTTCTTCAACCTAAAATAATCTGAACACAGCTTTACTTTAGCTCAGCCTATGCCTGAATGAGGCTAGACCTTATTAAGCATCAATTAAAACTCAAGTACTGAAGACCCAACCAGAGCCATCAATGACATTTCATTTAGCTCTTTCTTTGCATACAGGCTGTGATGGTTTCATACCCTCAGGCTACTAGCTCTGTCTCTATCTACGTGTATGTGTGTGTGTAAATTGTATAGGCTACAATAGCCTCTGTTCTTTAACTGGGTCACCCACAGAAAAGAGTGAAAAGCTAAACCTGGCAACTCCATATAGGACCTTAGCAGGAACCTAAGAAATGGTGTCTCTTATTACTCCACCAAACTAGTGCAGGTTAACTTCACATTACATCTCTATTTAACAGATGACAATTCATCTGATGTAGCCTAAGCATTGAGTTTTTTTTTTCCTGCCAGAGAGAACTTTTCCAGTGGACAGGCACACATAGTGCAACATGTGTTTTCCATATGAGTGTGGGGCTAGGCTGGTAAACCACACACAGCCCTGCTGAGGAGTGGTGACAGTCTCTCTCCATATGGAGCCCTCACATTATATTGTGGGACACAGTTGGAATACTGTTAGTGCCTCTTCGCCAACGACTATATCTGCAGACTTTGCCGTGTGACACACACACACACACACCCACCCACTCATCATTTTCCAGTGTGCGTGTGCACATGCAAGCAACAGACAAAGAGGACGTACTGTCTCTCCATCAGACGATACCATGAACGCACCGATGCACAGCGTGACAACACCTGCCAAGGAGCTCTGGGTTTCTTAACCAGATGCAGACACACACCCTTTTTACACAGATGTATCCACTGTCGCTATGTTCTCTATATAATGTTTCTAAGGTCTTGACCTGACCCTGTATAAGTACCTTGAGATAATGCATGCTGTGATTTAGCGCTGCACAAAAAAAATGATTTAAATAAATCAAATTCTGTACCAATCAATCTCTTACAATCACACAAGAATATAACAACAGGCAACGTTTAAATATTCAATCGACCATGCTGTATGCATCCTAATGTTTGCCTAAGCTAGTCCAAGCTAGCCCTATGAGGCTGTCAGGGTGTGTCCAGAAAAATGTGCAACCTCACTGCAGCTACCGCATTTCCTCCGCAGATCCTCCCCTCTCTGATTGGCCATCAATAACAGTCAATGTTCAGCTCTGCTCAGTCACACCAAGTCCTTTGGTGTGGTACTCATTCATAACCTTAAGTTAGCAAAAGAGGAGTGACTCATCAAACGACAGATTTTTTTTTTCTATCCTCCATTAGTTCTGATCAATGTTAGCAAATCTGTCAAGAGTAAAACACTTCAAGATCCCTCTGCGGGTATTTTGGAAAGTGAAGTTAAGTAAAAGGCCTGTTTGCCTTCCCAATTTGCAGAGCCACAAACACATCCTGCATAAAATATAGCAAATATTCAAACACACACGCACAACAATAAATGCATTCATATGCACTAAATAACGGCTTTCAGGATGACTTGACATTTAACTAGATAATAAGACCCGAGGACAAACACCAGATTCCAATCTTTCTCCCTTCTTACATGCCCCGTGTGCGTATTTGTGTGCAAGTGTGTGTGTGCGCGTGTGGGGAGTGGTGCAATGGACATCACTGCTGAGCTGCTGTATTAATCACATCTAGCCACGCAGAGATAACGACAGTGGCGGCTAACCACGAACACACACGTATGTAGTTCAGTGAGTCTGTGGCTAAACAATCAGAGCCCAGACAAAGCAAACACTTAAACAAAATGGCAAAGAGGAGAAGGAGGAGAGAGAGAGAGAGAGCGGGCGGAAAGAAAGAATAACTTCTTAATGGTACAGAGTGGTACACTGCACTGTACAGTATAGAACAGCAGTGGAGTAGGATGTTATCTGACCAGCGATTCAGTGGAAGTCATTAAAATCTTCAGAAATCAACAGTCATTGCAGCTACTGAGGCTGCAGATTCAGTTCCTTTTTAACAAGAAAAACATGACAGCGATGTGCACTGTGTAATCTGGAGCCTATTTCATGCAGTTGAATTCCTCACAATGACATCCCCTAACAATAACAAGTTTCACATCCTTTTTTCCCCCATACTTGTCTTTTAACACTCATAATACGCCATTGTAACTAAAGTCATTGAGGCCTTGTAAATACATTATCACAATCCACTCCCCATAGGAGAAACTAGTTCCAACACAGCACTTCCTGCATGGAATGTGGGTGGGGCATGTACTGGGACTCCGACGTTATTAAAACAGAGCTTCATTTTCATTAAATCAAAAAAAAAAAAAACAGCACATGGCCTCGACATTCAAATGGTGGCATCCTCATAATCCAGATGTGTCCAGTGGCCTGGACTCTGACCGGCCTGCAGCATCATGTATAATTCACTATTCATAGCCAAGGAGAGGATAATTACAGCAGGGCCTGGCACTCTTGGGGAAAGAGTAAGCAGTGGGGGGAGCAGAACTGAACCCTGTGCAACTAACAAGCATTTCCCAAAGCATCTCCAGCCTGAAAAGTACATTGTCTTTGAGACATCCTGTCAGGACGAGGAGGAACGAAGAAGAATAGAGAGAGAGAAAAAAAGGACAATGCTACTTTTTCAAGCAAACTGGTCAAGCCACTTAGAAAATAGGCAGCAAAGGGAACCGCTGATGAGTCCTTCAGAAATATGACCTGAGGGGGAAAAAAAGGCATCTGCCGATAGATGTGGCTGTGATTTACACAAGGTCAAACTATCCATCACATGCTTTTATGTCGTGCACAGATCAGAGACGACAAGGTCTGAGCTGGCGTTCTGGTTGACATACATGGCATGCAGGTGGAAAAAGCCACTGGTTGCTGAACACGATGTGAAGGTGGAGAAGGAGTGTGTGTGGGGTGGGGGGTGGGGGGCAGACTTAGGTTTCCCACCACAGAAATTTCAGCTTTGGAACCTGAGTGTTGATAAGTTGTCATATGTTTGCCCATTGCTTTCCTTAATGTTGAAATCTTTAAACCAAGATTGCATAAGCAAAGGTTTGAGAGCTCTGAACGAAGCTTTTTAAGATTACATAACCCCCTGCCACTAGAATTCATAGAAAATTGGATTTGGGAGGGGTGGTGTGTGTGTGTGTGTGTGTGTGTGTGTTTGGGGAGCAGAGTACATAAACTGTCTAAACTTGCAACAGGGTGATGAACACAGTGCAATAACCAGGGTGCCAATAATAATAATAATAATAATAATAAAAAAAGGAAGACTGAAAAAAGCAAGCAACCGGAAAATGTAAAAAAAAAAAAAAAAAAAAGAAAGAAAAAAGTTTTGGAGGTATAAAAATTACTACGTGCCCCCACTAGCTCCACATTTAACCATTAAGCGGTATTCCACAGGTAGACGCAAACACAACCCTTACCTCCATCAGTTCACACCTCTGCAGACTCCAGGAAGTAGATCCTGATGGTATGACCTATAAAGTTGATTAAGAAGACAAGAAGATCAAATGTAGATACCTGGTAATACTGAAGGGGTGGGGGTTGAAAAAGGCTTGAAAGGGGAAACGAATGATGCCTAGAGAGAAAGAAAGAGAGATAGACATTGAGAGAGAGAGAGAGAGAGAGAGAGAGAGAGAGAGAGAGAGAGAGAGAGAGAGAGAGAGAGAGAGAGAGAGTGGGGGAGAAAAAGAGAGAGGAGGAGGAGGAGGAGGAGGAGGAGGGGGCAACTCTCCACATCCATGTTGCGCTACAAAGGGTGGGGCCTTCAGGAATTCACTCTATCTGCTTTCCTCTCGACTTGAAGCTTATCTTAATTAGGACTACACAGGGTCAGTCCGCCGGTGCACTCAATTATGATTGAGTTAAACGCGTCGCTCAGGCCCAACACCACGGAATGACTCTTCGATATTCTCGGACAAGTCGGGCAGAGACTAGTGCTAATGTAGACCCCCCCCCCCCCCCCCCCCCCGAAACACACACACTCCTCCTCCTCCCCCCTCAACTCTTTACGTCCCTTCTTCCTCGCCTGCTGGATTTAGATTCATTGAACGCCCCAGACGTTTGCCCTGCTATAAAGACACACCCTCCCCATCATTTTCTACTTCTGTCCTCGCACTGTATCGCTGGCACATACAGCAAATAAAGATTTTACATAGGCCTCGACCGAGCGCCACCTACACTACCATCACCATCAGCGGCACCAGATCGCTCCGTTTCTCCAGTTTTTTTTTTTTTACTAGCACCACATCTTTGTAAAACGATAAAACGCAATTAAACGGCTTTGCGGTCGCACCGGAGCGCGCCCTGCTCGGTGGCCTTTAAATGTCACCGCCGCTAAAAAGTTTGCAAAAACGCATTTGACAGTCGCACTTACTTCGGTTCAGAGTGGATCCACCGGCTCCAACGAGGCACTTGTCACCGTGGGCACACTGTGTCAACTATGCGCAATTTGTGCCACGTTTTGGTGAAATTTATGGATTATTAGGGCTCTGCTCGGACTGTTTCCCCCCACGCCCTGTTTGCCTGTGGCATTCAGCGGAGACTGGCTACTGTAAAGTTGCCACGTCCGTTACATTTCAGACTTATGAAACCAACACGACCTCCTGAGCAATTATTAAAAAGAGAAGAAAAAACACAGCCGATTTACTTCTTAACTGCGTAATAGTTCCAATTAATCTGGGCTGCTGCGAAGGATTTAGGCAAAAATACGCGCACATCAAGATGGCAATACATTTGTTATGTAATATCTTACTTAATGAAAAGGACTGGATAGGATCTTTAAAGCCGTTGGCAGATATAAGAGTGTCGGACACTGTCGAGGAGACATTTTCTATCAGAGCAAGAAGCCTCACACAGACCCTCAGCCACACCTTAACTCTCAATCAATTTTTTTCTGACAGTTCCAGAGGTTTCGACGAGACGCGAAGCTCACAAATTCAACCTTAAGGAGCCCATCGCTCTGCGCGTCTCGTGCACTCCGGTGTTAAAACCTGTAAAAAAAAATAAGAATAAAAAAAAGGGGGGAAGAAATAAAAAACGGTCCATTCTGAGTATCCGGTTGGCCGGTCCCACCCTGTGCTGCTCGCTGCTCCTCGGGGCTCCCTCCCCGGTCTCTTTCTCTCTCTCCGGTCCAACTCCTCTCTTCAAACCGGCTTCTCACTCCGATCAGCTGGCAGGGCCGTGACGTCAACACACACCACCGGCCAATCAGGCGCAAACCGGAAAACTCGCCGCTGACGCCCACCGTACGCGCAGGATGACGATCAGCCCCGTCGACCAATCACAGCGCAGAACCCTGTGAGAAATAAGGCGGGCGTTAGAAAAGGTGACCAATGGGGTTACATCCGCCCATGGAAGGCGTTTTATCCTCTGACCTATTAGGTGTTGGGAAGTAGTAGCTATGTGTGAAGTGTTGGGAACTTTTTCAACACCAGCAGGCTACATATGAAAATGAAATTATAGTTGAAGTAATGAACCGTCTTAACTTGGTGTTACTGCGGGGGTAATGACAGGTAATGGCTGTCACCAGTCAACACTTCATAAAGTCAACTGGTTGTATTACTGCTATGTTCAGACGTGTCACAGCAAACTTCATGAGTCAAATGATGTCTGTTTTACTGTTTTCACATCAAATTAATTTTATGTATACAGTTTAAAATCTCAAATTAGCTTGTTGAAGAGATATACAACTAATTCTTAATTGTCCTCAGATTCTACATAACATTTTGTTTCCTTTAACTGTTCCCAAATCCAGATTTAAAAAATAACAATTAAAAGAGCTGTTTATATAGTTTATAAATGTTACAGGTTTCAGAGCCACGTTAAACATTCACTGTGCACTTGCACTACTTTATGCAAATACAACCTCTGGCCATCATGCAGTAAAAATTGTCAGTAGATTTATGGTATTAGCGTAGAGTATGGCATTTTATGCATTCCTTAAAGACACCAGGACCACAGTTGGACTTATTGGTCTGTAATCTTGACAGTTATTGCACTGCTGATACAGTGTCCCTAAACGTGTGTGTAAATGAGGCAGTGAAATGGCACCTCTTCCCAAAATGTATGTGAAATTTATAGCAGACACTCACAGCAGGCCGGAACACACCCCATCCACTCATCTCCCTCTTCATTATATATATTTATCATCCGTGGTCTCCGCCTCCTCACCAAAGTTCAAACAACGAAAACTCCTTTGCATTTCAAATTGTTTTTCAGCATTCATTTTGGCATCTTTTTTTGTAAGCAAACAGAGCATTCCTGTGGTTTGGAGTGGAGTAGGAATCGGGTTCTACTACCAAATAAGTGATTGCACTTCTCATGGACAGAAACCTCAATTGGAGGCTTGCTTGTTGAAGTCACTACAATCCCACATTTGGAAAAGAGAATGGAGTGTGCTACATTTTCCCACTGCGCCAAAGAAAAAAACAGGGAAACATTTGTGTGCCAGCTGTGGAAGTGAGTCTGCTGTGAGGAATCAAGGTGAAATGAAAATGCACTTGATGTAATTTACATGATAAGATCATTGTTGAGAAGATTAGCCATGCTACTGTTCGGATACAGTGGCAAACAGGCTGAGGATCGGAGTGTGGCATGAAGGCATGAATAGCAGGTTTATTCCTGAAATACAGTGGAGTTTATAGAGTCTCTGATACTGACGAGAAGTGCCCGTTGCTGCATAATTGAAGATACCTGAAGTCTGAAGCCACTGCAGTGCATGCATGAGAAGACCCAAATCTTGAGTGAATTTACTCATGACTTTTTTATGTAGCAGGTTTGTGTGTGGTGCATGTTGCACAGGGATATCTTCAAATATTAGCATGGAGTTTGAGAGTGAGGATCAGTTATAGTATTTTCTCCCCCTTTGCATATACCGGTATGCACACAGATACTGCATGAAGATTCAGTTTCACATCTACTATATATAGACTTTGAATGTATGTATTCACGTAGGGAGCTATTCAAAAACAATGCAGTGTACATGCTGGAGCCATATCAGCCCATCTTTTGGCCCAGGATGTTGAAGTTAGATGCAGATCAAAGGCTACAACCTGTCAACCCTTTTGTTGTGGCATATTTGAAACAGGCAGTAACACAATGCCACCTCAGCACAGTGACACAGCTTTTATTCTGTGCCTCAATTTATGTTGATGCATTCACAAAGCTGGGCAGGAATGCGCCACAGGCACACATCATTCAGGAAACCAATCCTTCCTCCCCTCAGTGTTCTTTGCATGGTCTCAAACAACATTGTATGATGGTTGTTTCCTCTTGGAGAAGGCTGTAACTGTTTTTTCCCCTTTGTTTTGTCTCTGTTGACTTAAGCCCATCAGGGCGGGATGCACTATTAACTTCATATTTCAGGGATGGTGCACTCTCCTGGGGTCTTTAATACATACGCATTGAAGGAGGTGGAAGCTAGTTCAGTTTACTATAAATGACCCTAATGTTCTGAGATATGCCCATAAATGTTTATATTGGTTTATAAGGGCTGAGCCTCCTATAGAGGGGTGAATATGTTTTTTTTTTGTTTTGTTTTTTTGCTTTAACCTGCTTCACTTACGGAAGGAATAGTTTGGTTTTGGTGTATTTTGCAGATGGTATTTGCACTCATGGATGCTTATGTCTTTGAGTGATTTTTTTAAATGTGAAAGTGAAATCTTTGGTTTGGTTTTCAGGTGCTAATAATATAAATAAAGAGTTTCCCTGTAAAGTATTGGACCCTAATGAGGCTGTATAGAACCAAGCTCAGTTATGGTGAAAGCTTTTTGCTCAGAATAAAATTCTGATTGCAATGCAACATTGTTGTAGGTATGATTTGTGGAATAAAAACTTAAAAGATGAAATACCCTTTATAGCTTCAGATGTACAAGGAAAGCAGGAATCTATAAAACCTTTAGAGTAATTTACAGTCTCCCTGTGTTTCAGAAACTATTGTACAACTTCAGAAATGTACAAATTGGTTGTAGTGTCCAACTACAATAGTTTATAAACTGTTACGCAACATACAGTATGTATCTGTGTTGCTGCCACATTGAAGACCATTTGATATAATGCTCTTTTTTTGACAGTATGTCACAGAGTATTTGTCTCAGACCTTCTACTGCATACTCTTTGCTTTGGTTTGGACTGCATCACATTGAAAGGAGGTTTGTGGATATTTTGATGAAGTTGGATGAAGTTGCCCCTGAGTCCCTTAACAATTGGAAACTTAAATCTGAAGCTCTATGGTCCTATGGAGTAGGCTACATGCTTGTGCTTTTGATGCACATGAATGGTTTAGCTATTTGAACACTTTTGGAATGGAAATGGAATTAAATGAAAATAAATGTCTGCTCCTTCTCTCTCCTTTGGCAGGATGGTTGTGGGGCAGAATTGTTGATTTAGGAATCACAAGGAACATGTACTTATACTGATTCATAATTTTACCTGCAAATGAGGCAAAACCCAATAGAAGACTAGACTGTGTTGCTTAGTAATAAGAATCACCAGCTCTTGAGTTGCATCACATCTGCACTGTATTCAGTGGCTGCTCTTGCTCAGCAATGCTTGAATTTAGCTCCACAGTTAGTGTGGTCTGGTTTCAGACATTTGAGAGACACATAAACACAACAGCAATATTTACCAGTTACCAGTAGGCTATATACTATAGAACCATGCTAAAAGCTTTAACTTAAATTGTAGTGTAGTGTCCTTACTCAAATGCATACATTTTTTAGCTTAAATGTGAATTTATCACTTACAACACTCACATTACCCCTTCCTCTCAAGGTCATTGAAGGACTTTAAAATAAATAAAATAAAACGTGCCATTACATTTCATGACGAATGTGGTTTATGCAAAACAAGCTTTGGCTCAACTTCCCTTATTATCATGTCATGTAGCCTACTTGTTCAACAGTAAAAAATAAAAAATAGGCTAACCAGTAATGTGATTGAAGGAGAGGACAAGTCAGTTTCTTTTCTTTCTTTTTTTTTTTTTTTCCATATCTAGCTTTTTTTCATGGTCTCAGAGATTTACTGTTATCTACCACATGGCAGAAAGCAGAATGTGTTGCCATTCTTCCTTAAGCAGAGACTTGCATCACAGAGTGAGCAAGTCTTTAGCTTAGCTGCCGGTGTGTGACGTGTTGAAATGTATCAGTGGAAACATGATGCTGCTACTTCCTGTGTCTCGTAAACCACACAGCTCAGACTCAAGAACAATGCTGTGATTTAAAAGTGCAGGGCTGCAACCTGTTAGCTAGAGTCATTTTCCATCCTTATTTCACTGACTTGAACACATCCTCCTCTTTCCTGTCTCTTCACTGTGTCCAGCCAGCCCCTCTTCCTGCTTCTCCCCCCTACTCTCAGCAAACATAAATCCCTATCTTAAATAGATTCCGAGAAACGACCTGCACCTCTGCCAGCTAAAGAGCAATCTGGACACCAATCAAGCCCAGTAATGGCCAGGTAAAGCCGAACAGAAAGAACGCACTGCGTAGTCACAGAGTTTAACAGGTGGGGGACTTCGTGCTTTGAGTGAGATGAGCAGATGAAAGTAAAAGCCTGAAGCTACGAGTCAAAGGGTTCAAAACTAAGAGACTGCAGAAAATATTACCAGAACCATCCTGGCCTGTGGATCAAAGTATTATGGTCCATGAAAGTCCCACTCAGTCATAAAGAGGTTATAGCAAAAAACAAAGAAAACAAGTGTTTCCACCATTTTGCTGATTTATGTAAACTGAGAGCAAGTATAATGATTTTTATTGTTTTACTATCTATTTAATGCATATAAGATATTGCATTTAGTAAGTCTAAATAGGGTTAGCAGTGTTTTTGTGTGTGTGTTTTGTGCAAGTCATGCTAGCACTTAGCTATAGGGTGTTATTATTCTAAAAATCATTAGCAAACGCAGGTAAGCTACTTAAACGGTGCCAGATAAAAAGTCTGAAAATTGCTTAAGTCCATCCTCTGGGGAAAATGAAGGACTGCACAAAACTTCACAAAACTCCATCCAGCTGTTTAGAGGATTCAGTCCTGACCAAAATGGTGGGCTGACCATCTTGATTACCATCTTGTGGAGCCATGCTGCTGGTGTGGCTTAAAATCAGCATCTCCACATCTCAGGGACTGTGCAGCAAACATGTAGCTTTTCTTAGCAACTAAGTTATAATGAGCCATAAGATTCTGCTCAGGTGAATAATGATTTCAAGGTACTGTAACACACTCCATTAAAGTGGATGTGAGTGTTCTGTGAATTAGCTATTGTTCACATAGTCACACGTACGTTCAACTTTGCACATTTGAACAGGAATTATTTTCCCTTTGTTGCTTCACATACTGACTCGGTCAAACATTGCTTTGTATTGCTGATTTCCAGTGACCTCACTGTTGACCTGTTTTGATGTCAAAACCCTCACATAGTCTACATCTATTCCTCTGTCACTGGTTTCACTCCAGAATGCTGACTGGCCCTCAGTTTCTCATTTTGCCACCCCTAGTGTCAATCTTCCCCACCCCTCCTCTCTCTCTGTGCGTGTCTCTTTTTTTTTTTCTTTTTTTTTACAGCCCCTCTCTTTCCAAAATTCCCTCCACTATACACCTTGGGACTTCTCGTGTCTGGTCTGCTCAGGCTGTCAGTTAGACATCAGTCACAGGGGAGTTAGGGGAGCACCTCTGTCACTTTAAGAAATGCCTCTGGTGAAAAGAAACTGATTAGTAGTGCTGGCAGCCAACCACGTTGAGTGCAGTGTGGAGACTGAAGCCAATGAGAAGCCCTGCTGGGTGGAGGTTACAAAAGCAGTCTGAACCCAATGACTCAGCAAAGTTGAGTGCGTGTGAGATGACACTTTGCAGCGATTTAAAGGGCCAGTGTGCCAGCTTGCAGCTTTCTGAAGGAAGCTGAAAAATGCACTTTCAAAATCAGGCCAAGTGTTCACTCCCTCCCTCTTGTGCAGATCACGAAGGTATGTGGCCCAGGTTGTTCTGCAGGGCGGGTGGTACAGGCCGGGCAGAGTCCATTACTGAGCTACACCCATGATTTTCCACTCAGGAGACACTGACCAAGTATTGGTTACGAGAATACATGTACACATGATGAACATCTATAGTGTTTAACTTAAATAAGTAAATACATGTTGTCAAATCCAATTTTGTCCTTAACTTTCTTACAAATAGTATCATTTCTGGTAAGCAGTGAGTAGCTGACTGAGAGGTCATAGCATTTTAGAGTCAGGGTCATAAAATGTCCCACGTCTCAGTATCCTCCTACACCAAGTTTTTTCTTATTTAGGTAGTATTGAATGAGGCTTCAGCTTCAGGGGCTACCTTCAGCTCACTTGCAGTACTATGAATGGACTCTATGTCATGAAAGTTGTTAATTTAGTTTTGACCTGGTTTGTATTTTAAGTCACTCTCTGGAGAATATCACTTTAAAGATGGATGTCATTTCTCACAATAAGAATCTATTCCATCCTCTGTAAAAATCAGTTTCCTCTAATATGACCAGCTGATTCATGCTGACACTGGTACACAGATTTGTAGTTGATAATGAGTTGGCCCTTTCCGCTCTATTATAGATTGAATGACCCACATTCTGATCTGGCCCTGCACTGTTCCCTTTTCCTCTTTATACTGTAACACTGAGCAGTATTGAGAAGAAGTCAGGTCGGAGAGCGGCAGTGGAAACTTCCATCAGGCCACGGGCGAAGTATACTCCTGAGTATTGTTCTGGTCAGGCCTGCAACAGTCAGCATAGCACAGCACACCTCTCTGACAAGACAGGTGCTATATATATATATACTCCGGCTAGCAGTTATTCAGCAACTGCAGCCATCTCTAGCATCCCAGCTCCCACTGCAAAGAGAGAAGGGGCCTCTTAAAGACATAGTTCATGACTTCATGTGATTTGTACACGAGTTCTGTACGTCCTGTTCAATTTGTCATGCAAATTCACTAGCAGGTATGAGAGACTTTGCCAGCTGGGGTAAAGGTGAGCTTAACATGCCTGTTGGCTGGAAAGAGAAAAAAAGTCAGTTCAGCTGTGGAGCTTTGTTACACAACTGAAGGAATTCTAAAGGAGTGTTGCAATTAATATTTACATATCACTATTTCTTTTCTATTCATGCTACGAGGTGAATGTTTGCACAATAGTGGTGACAGAAATTCTGTTCCCATTAGATTAGACATTGGTCCAAAG
Organism: Trachurus trachurus; assembly: GCF_905171665.1. Lineage (NCBI taxonomy): Eukaryota > Metazoa > Chordata > Actinopteri > Carangiformes > Carangidae > Trachurus > Trachurus trachurus. The sequence goes on along the minus strand of NC_139892.1, from coordinate 21,201,554 downwards.
TACTGTCCTCGTGCTCTCCTTTTTTGTGCTCATTGTACTCTTCTGCAGTCAGTGAACTGTGACTGCTGCCTTTGGTCTCCGTTGAGTTTGTTTGTTCCAGGAAACCTTCTTACTTGAACCCTGAACCCTTGAAGAAATCGCCTACTTTATTCACAGTGTAAGCCAGGGAAAAGGAATCAGCTGTTTCCTCATTGATTCATGTGATCCACATCCAGCTGTTTCATAAGCCTGTTGTGGCTGTGATGTCAACCACACTCATTCGTGGAACCGTCTAGTCACAGTTATATGGACCTCTGCATGTGTGGCAGATTTTTTTGAGGTGTAAATGGTTACTCTGGTCCCAGTGTCTACTGTTATATCATTCTCCTATTCATTACCCTCCATTCTCCGCAGCAGACATGGAACTCTGATCCCTTTGCAAGTGAGGGCGTGGAGGCAATGTGCAGTCGTGCTCAAATTCCCGGAGAACAGCATTTCCACCAGGTTTATCTTGGTTGCCACATGCAGGGCCAAGGCCTACTTACTGATATGATTAGCCTTGCTGGCGGAAAAGGAAAGCATTATCCTCAGACGGTCTGATCCAACCTTCATTCTCCATTCTTTCCAAACAGCCTTATTTGCCTGATGTTTGAGATGACTAATGATAATAGTGCGAAATGCACCTCCCTCTTACTAAAGAGAGAAAGAGAAGGTTGTTGGTCGTGAGGGATTTTATGACGCGAATCGATGGAGACAGGCCGGCAGAATGATGGCTGCTGAAAGTGATGACATCACTCCGACAGGGAGACTTTGAGAGGAGACGTGTTAGTGACAAGTGGTAGCTATTAGAGCTGACAGGCCACTCTCAGGCACTTTCTTTTTCTCTGTATCAAAGTGCCGGGGCTTGCTTTTTCACACTTGCAGGTTAAATTTTAATACCATCTATATCTCTTGTTTGATTTTAACTCAAAATCTCATACTCATTGGATCAGTCTGTGCCAGTCAGTTAGCACAATACTCTACTTGCATGCTGTGACACCATGTGACAGTGTTGCAGCAGACAGACCAGAGAGCCACCTCAGCCCTGACTGGAACTCCGTTTTCCGACATGCACTCTCACGGATCAATAACCTCTTACATAACATTCTGGTTTGGACTGGAGGCCAGATTCCAGCTGACTGGAACATGTGACAGGGCTTTGACTGTGTTGACCCACATTTTCCCTTCCTCCCGAGTTCCCTCCCTCCCTCCCTCCCTCCCTTTCTCCCTCCTGCCACCCGTCTCCTCTTCCCAATGTGCCCCTCCATTAGCCCAAACCCCTCTCTACATCTTCACCCCCGTCAGAAAAGCAGTCATGTAGGCAGTCAGATCCAGACCTGGGCAGGTCAGGCCTTCCTGCGACGTGCCCAGACATGCACACAAGCAGACAGACCGAAAGACACACATGGGAAATAGCTGGTGCCTGAGCAGTAGGTTTTACTCAGACAAATGGCATGAGCGTAAAGAGGTGGTCATGGAAAACATTTGAATTTGCGTGGTGTTCCTGACAGATACACTGTTATGGTTTGATGTTGAAATGCTTTGTGTGTTTTTCCTCTGAATGCAGCAATGTGAATTTGATAACGTACGAACAGTTATTCATCCCAGTAATGCGCCGGTAATTTTACAATTAGTTTTTTTTGTCTTACTTGGAGTTTGATATCCATTTCCTCTCTGTGCATTCAGTACTTTAGTAGCAGCTGGAGGACGCATTAGATAATCACTGGGGTATGAGGGGGTGGGAAGCGTAGGGAGAGAGTTATGCTGCCTTCACGCAACGTCAGGCGCATAAGAAGAAATTTTTTGTTATTCCAAATAATTTATTTAAATAGTAGCTATCATTTGAGTTGAGTTGACATTATTTAAACAGGCTAATGTGGCGTATTCATATAAGCTATGTATTTGGAGCTTTGTTAACAAGTGAGCTTGTTTAAAGCCCTTTTAAAGGGGAATCATGCAGGTCCGGTCACTTTTTTGCTGTTTTGGTCACTTTTCTCCTCTACAGAGCTCCCCTACACTAGTTTCTGAGTGCATGTTTTCACTGTCGTAAAAACTCACCACTAACCTTCCTCCACCCCCCCATCCATGTGCCTTTTAGTTTTCAACAAAGCCAGCGAGAAAGCAATTGGTGGAGCGAGGTGGGAAACGTAAACAAGAGATTATGGATTGTGGAGTGTGTTTGAGCCGTAGTGCCGTAAAGCAGTCCATGTTTCTAGTGGGATGAGATCTTGGACACCAGGTTGGAGGTTGGTTTTCTGCCAAGAGATGCTAGGGGGAAGGCAGAGAGCCTCCATTTTCCCTGTAACAAGTCATTGAACCATCACGGTTAAAAGTCAAAATCCTGCAGTTCCTCTTTAAATCAAATCAGCTGAGTTTGTGTCAATATTTTAATATTTGCCAACGACGGTGGCAGCCATTTTGTTAAACCCCTTATAATTGTTGTCGCTAATGGGACTTAGGCTATTATAGCTGTCAGATTGCTCCAACTCGAAATTAATGAGGCTAACGACAAATTTTCTGACCAGCATGACGAGTGTCTTCTAAAATAGTATGGTAACTTAGTGGGCCTAACGCCAAAGCTGCATTCTGTCTCGACAGTTTAGCTAACGTTAGCTTTCCACGGTCAGTGAATAGGCCTACTGTAACCATATAGGCTAGACTGCTAACAATAACTATTGTTTTCTATATCTGCACAAATACAAAGAAGTGTCTCTGTCAGATGCCTTTGGAAATGTTTAAAAATAAAAACCGTGACCTGTTGATATAATAATTTATAGTGTGATGATACAGATGATCATGTATCATCATTTTGTTAGCTTAGAATGAACCCTTTCATATATGAACCTGCCATTAGCGCTCCCATATTTCTACAGTAGCCCAGAATGGACAACCCAAGCAGCGGCTTTAGAGAAAGACTTTTGAACCCTTTCTACATTACCCAAAGGCCACCGTGTGTTCACTTACACACTCGTAGCCTGAAGGGAGGGGTGAGGGGAAGGGTTTGCAGGTTTTTTTTTATGTGACAAGTCATGTAACTTTTCCAGCAATAATGAAAATGTTTAGGCTAATGTGATACTTCGTTTGGGTGCGGTTTGTCCAGTTTTCTGACATTGGTTTGTGAAACTGTTGGCGGTGACTAACTAGTATTTCCACACACAACATATCCTTGTTGTGCCTTCAGTAGAGACGTTAGATCATACTGTATCCGTATGTTTGGGCAACACACGCACAATAGTTGCAGCATGCTGCGCACATTGCATTGTCTGCGATGTTCCTTAAGCAAACCCTCAGACAGTATTACAGTATGAGACTGAACTCAAGTGAGGTGAACCCTATCCTGGTTTCCTGCCACATTAACCTGTCTGACTTCGCATTACAGTAAGCTGATTATGTCCCCACAGGTGTCCTATTTAAGTGTTTGTTTCACTAAAACTTCCTCTGCAGAAGTGCCGCTGAATCTTGTGAATATCTCTGCCAATCAGTTTTACCCTCAGCAGCTGAGTGATTGTGAAATGTCTGTCCTGCAGCCTCGGTCAGTCTGAGCACAGAGCGCCAGTCGAGGCTTTTCGCTGCTCAATCTCTACACATCCCAATGGAAGAATTTACTGGAAGATTTTCCATAACGTGACATACAAAGACAAACTCTAACTCTAATTCTCTTCTTGATAGCCGACTGTGTATTTATTTTGTCTCACAGGCGTCTGCTTGTTTTCACCATGTGGGTAATTAGAAGATTGTGAATTACACTGGGCCTGCAGTTAGTTCTTTAGGAAGTAGCAGTGACTCATCAGAAGCTTGCTTCCTGCTTCTATAAATAGCCAATTATTCACTAGCTTGAGCACGAGGTACCAATAAGTCTAGAACTATCTCTTTTATCACTCTTTTCTCTATCAGTCAATGCCTTGTTTCTCTCCTACGAAAGAGAAAATAGGTCCGATAATGGAATTAAATGTGATGTCTTGAACATCTAAGTTAAGTTTTGATGTAGAGTTTGTGAAGGTTTTGTTCTGCAGCATGAATCAAGGAAGTCAACTAATCATCTATTGGTTGTTTTTCTAATTTCTGGATGACATACATAGATAAAGCGTCACTGTTTTAATATTTGTGGGCATCAATGAATATATAAGATCTCAAAAGTTATTAAATTGAACATGTAAGTCTCAGAGACAGATGTCTTGATTCCCAAGTACAGTACATACAGTATAAGCCAAAATGTGCATGAATGTGGATTAAGAACAGTGACATCTTGAGGCTGTGTTACTTTCTTACATTCTGATGGCTGTAGTGTGGAAGGAAAAGTGGAAGGAGAGGAAGAACGTAAGGAATGACAGACCGGGGCAGAAGAGAAGGGTAGTATGCCACCAGCACCACCAGGTTGAGTGGGTGGTAGTGGTGGGTGTGTGGGTGTCCAGCCAGACAGCCAAATGGGCTGAGACACACCAGCGAAGGAAGTGAGAAAGACGGCTGGTATTTTTCCAGGGAGGTTTGCTCTCGCACAAAACGCTGCTACCACACGCACTCTTCTCATCTCTCCTGAGTCCTGTCTCTCTCCACGTCCAACCTCTTGGTCCCACTTACTTATATTTCCACCCAACCTCTTATTTTCCTCACTGTCTTTCTCGTCCGTGCGTCCCCTCCACTCCCTTTTCCTCTCATCTCACTCCCTTCCCTAGCTGTTTCCTTCTTTCTACTTTTTCCTCCATGTCTCACCTCTTCACTTTTTCCACTTTCATTTCTCTTGTCTTCTATGTCCCTCCTTCCCTTTCTCCCTCACTCCTTCCACACTCCCTTGCTCCATCTCTCTTCTTCCCCACCTCCCCTTCAGTCCCCATCTGTGACCCTCGTCAGAGCCGTCTAGCTCAGACAGCCTCCAAGGGCAAGGAAACATCCTTCGGCGATGCTTTGCTATCGCAACAACAGTAGACTGAGAAAACATCGAAAGAAGAAACCTTTGTTTTTGTGCATATGAGTGTCTTGAGACAGATTCGGTTTCTGTGTGCCAGCACATATGTGTGTGACTGTATGTGGAAAAGAATGCATCCTGGAGTCCATTTTGAAAGCAGCTGCTCACGGGCTGTTTGCTTATGTAAGCCTGTACTGTAAAACACAGCAGAACAAGAACAAACTGGCTGCCCGGGACAAAGGCCCTGCCCTCACGGCTGCTCCGTCGGACATGTGTGTTTTTCTGTCTGTCTGCATTTACAGTAGGAGACACAAAAGACGAAAATTAGAGACACCAGAGTCCACTGTAGATTGAGGCGCTGTATGGTCGTACTGTACAGGACTGCTGTGCTGCAGAGGGAGAAAGATGAGCCCTGCTGCACCCTGGTATCCCACCTGCTGCTCTCTGGCCCTCATCTACTGCTGCTCTCGAGCACATCCCCTTATGCCCTGTACACACTGTGCGATTTTGGCCGTCGCAGACGAAAGACGGCGGATCGTAGGAGAATCGTGGCGAAATCTTTGGTCGTAGCTCTAAATCGGCCGTCTTACGTCGCACAGTGAGACAGGTTCTACGACGGCCGTTGTCAGCGTCTTGCGACCAAAGACGACCTGCGATTAAATTCTGACAGTGTCAGAAAACTGCTACGACCTACGTCTACTAATCAGCTGATGGACGTCTATCAGTGGCGCAGCTGACAGGGACGAGCACTGATTTTCGAGTAAATAGTCATTAAATTAAAAAACGAATAGTTTATCCTGTCATGTCTGGAGAGGTGTATATTCCTTTTTACTGTCGCAGAAAGAGGAGGAACATGGACAGACTCATACAGCCATCAGAAAAGTTGTGTGTGAAACTCTGTCCAAAAAAAAAAAAAAAACCCATGTGCGGACTATGATGAGAAGCGGTCGCCTACCGGAGAATATTGACGTGTTTACGCCGGGAGAGGTGACTTCGTCCTCGTTTAGATGTGCTCTCATTACGTGACGGTACTGCTGTGATGTTCTCTGGTACCAATACAGGCCGTGATTTCATTTTTAAATAACGGACAACTGGCGGTACTGCTCCACTGGTGCCGGTGACTTGTGTCTGTGTGTGAGGAGAGAGGGAGGGAGGGGGAGCGGGCGACCTGCGATTCAGTAGAACGATCATCGTACAGTCTGCACACGTCAAACTTGACGTCGTAGCAAAGATTGTAAATTCCACGTCGCATAGTGTGTCATGCAACAGTCTTATAAGACTGCTAAAATCGCACAGTGTGTAGAGGGCATTACACAAGACTCCTTGAGTTGCGGAAGGAGAAAGAAAGAAAGATAGCATTATAGAAAGAGAGTGTGAACACAAATTATGGAAAGTCTCCAATCTGAGCCATTTAAATTATGTCTGAAGCTACCTGGAGAACTTGTTTATTGCTATTTTGTTTTTTGAATCTGCTGCATCTTGTTTTGTTCTATTATGAACCATGTTTCCTAATTACACAGTGAATTTCTTTTGCAAGTAGATGGGACTGATTTTAAAATGGGCTCACAGGTACACAGTAATAAGTATGAATGCACTGCACTGCAGTGACTGCACATGACATTCATTTCAGAGATAAAATATGTCTGGAGTTTTATTTTCTTGAGTTCTTAACCCACCTTGTAGGTGATTCATGTCCTATGCTCTTATCTAGAGAGATGCTTTGGTTTTAGTTTCCAGGGTTATTTGGACTGTGAGCAAAGACAGTTGGGCAGACCAGGCTAACTGTCATGTTGCATTAGATCTTCCAGTGTTAGCTGACTCCAATTTAGCCTGAAGGAGAGGTGGTTACCTACCAGCAACCTCAAACCGTACAGAGAAAAGGACATGCATACACATGCAACATGTGCAGACCGGGATACACACACACTCAGAGAACAGTACATGCTAACAAACATGGGTTTGTCCTCCTCCTTCTCACCCTCATTTCCCTCTCATGACTCTGTTGTCCCCACGGTCTATTTCAGGCCCCACAAGAATGAGATACTCACACATTAGCTGGTGAATACGCTGTGCTCCTCGCCAGCAGAGAGAGGCCACACCCGCTGTAACCCATGTAATGTGACAGTTGAGGAATTTGCTGCAGGTTAGCCACAAATACTTGTAGCCTTAGTTGGAGATACTTGTACGTCACCAGTGCAGTGAATCACAGGAAAAGGAGAAAAACAGTTTTCTGCATGTTGGCTCTCTTTTTCTTTCTTTCTTTCTTTCTTTCATTTTTTTTTTTTTTTTTTAAACTTTTGTGGGTGTTTGAATAAATATTTAGCATCTTTGAAATACCTTCACATATAAGTGGGGGTAAAAGTATTTGCATAATTGTTCTGTGTTATCCTCCCACAAAAATATCAAGATAAAATGTATCAACAGTAGACATTTTTTTGTGGATATAATATAGAGCAGAAGTAATTGTTTTGAAGGGCTAAGGCATTGCAAACAACTTTGAATACAACTATTGGAATTTAGCAAAAAGTATATACAGTATTTCACAAGCAAAAATCATCTTTTTAAATATCAAGGTACGGCACTGTATTTTAAATGTCTATTCCGCTTTGGAAATTCATGTGACATGTAAAGTTTGTGATTGATCATAAAGCACAAATATGTCAGGTTGAGAAGGTTGCAAAGTGTCAGCTTCATTTTGGTCTCAAGTTTAGTAATGTGAGTGTTTCACACCGCAAGGGAAAACAGATAAGATTACATTTTCCAATACATTCACCGTGAGGTGGTCTTTCACTGTGTCCACTAACTGATACTGATTAATTTTTTGTGTTATCCCAACATCGTTGGGGAGCACATATCCTCGTACATTCTGATGACCTTGGTATTAACCTGTTGATCAGCTCAGATTTACACTAACATTTAATCTACTAAATCAACTAAAGCTGAAAGCTTACCAAGCTGCCCTTGTGGAGGCCCAGCACACACAGAACAGAAAATGTACTCATCATAAAACTACACAGAATTTATTACAATTGAAATGTATCAGGATAATTCTATTAACTCTGTCTGAGTAGTCTGAGTACATAGGTTACCCTTGCAATTATTGTCCTAGATCACAGTTGCAGTGTTTAAAAAATATTTTCTCCTCTTATTTCCTGAGCTGATACTTGTATTATGTTGCTGTTTATTGGATATTAATTCTCCCATATATGCCCACTCCTGGGAACTCTGCGTTGGATTTTTGTTCTTATTAATGGAGCTCATGTTTGATTCTTGGCTGTGCATTTTCACAATCTGCAGAATGTCAGTCCTGCATGCACTGACACGCCACATGTGGCTCATTGTCAGCGATGAGGCCATCAATTACCTATTGATCCGTGGGCCGAAAGCAGACACAAAATGAATAATCTCCATCAAATAGTTTTTTTCCCCCAGATAACATTAGATGTGGTTTATTTCTTTGATCAATAACTGCATGGGGCATCATTAAATATAAGATGTAATTTCAGGGTTATTTAATTAGACTGTATTGCTTATAAGTGACAGCATTAAATAGAGATTAATCAGGATGTAATGCCACTAACAAATGGGCCTCGATCCAAGGTAAGCACACTCACACAGAAGCTCAACCGCAAGGTACACTAATATGCAAATTAGCTCCAAGGTACGACATTCACAACAACTGACATTTAACTAATGCCAACACATGACAAATACATGCTGTGGCTCATATTCTGATCCTCATACAACAGCACACCGGATCTGAAAGTGAAAAAGATTAAATACATAACAAAGACATGGAAATAAAACAGAAATTTCACAAAAGACTCACCAACATAATTAAAAGATTTAATAGGAATTCAGTACAGAGGGCTATTGGGAGCCATTCCCCATAATAATCTGCTTTTCTGTTTGCATTCCCATACACTGTTGTTCAACCTGTTGAGTGTTTTGCTGTGGAAAATTTGCTCCATACAGTACGTTCTCTCTATAGTGGAAGGAATTAAAATGGAGTCAAGTGTCAGAGTTAGGCATGTAAAGCAGAGTATATTTTTCTTTTCTATCACTTTCATTGTGTGTCTTTAATCAGTGTGAACAGCTAAAACGAATTTCTTCTCTGCGTAGTCATGTGACGCACAGTAACCTTTGTCACACATTTCATGAGTGCTGAATTTATATGGAAGATGACTCATTGTTTTCTCAAGAGAAACAGCTGACGATCAGTGTTGAATATGCAACAAATTACAGGCCCGGCCAGAAAGGTTTAACTTCTTCCTTTACATCTGCACTGTCTTTATGGACATGTGTGTGTGCCGAGTCCAATTTGTATGACTAGGCAGATATCTATTTAAACTGCCAGCTAAATTTATTCCCCATGTGCTGAGCTCTAATTTTAAACGAGGTGCTAAATATACAGACAGTTTCCAAGCCAAAAGCAGAGATAGCTGCGTCATTGTGTCTGTCAGAGCGTTAGAGTCAACCCCTGGAGAAGCCGGAGCATGGAACATTCCAGGCAGAAACCTTGTTGATGCTGCCATCTGCTGCCCGCTGCCACAGAGGAGGATGAGGAGGTCTCCATGGCGACGTCGGATGGCATGGTTGGATAATTTGGATGGGCAAGTAGGTTGAGTGATCTTGATAAAGGCATCGCTGTGAAACCAGGTCACAGGGAAGCAGACAGACCTATTTAAAGGCTTATGGATGTAAAGCTGTGTGGAATAATGACGTGAATCAGAACTGATATAATTACTATTAGGGCTGTGTTTCCTTCCTGTAAAACCTCCGCTTCATAATGTTGCAAGAAAAATGATTTTCTGACTCATTTTTTTTCTCAAATAAAATTTTTAATTAACATTTGATGTCATAAAACTGCCAAATTAAAAAAAGAAGGTAAAAATACTTGTAAAAAGACACTGTATTCCCAGCAAATGTCTAACCTGCCATAGTGTTACAATACTGTACGTACTCATACTGTAAGTAAAAAAAAAATAGGACATATTATAGGTTTAAAAGCACACTGTTAATTAACTTCTGATAAATGTGATTATTTATCTCATGTGAACACCTGTAGTGGAGGCCAATGTGTAAACAGATAATTAATGATGGGAGAGATTATATTTTGTTGCACATGAACTAATGCTTAAAATGACCTTGTACCTGTTATGTTTATGTTATATTTAAATGTGCTATAGTGGGGCTTAAAATGTAGGAACTGAAGGCTCAATCACACACACACACACACACACACACACACACACACACACACACACACACACACACACACACACACACACACTTATGTAGTTGATGCTTGATAGAGCCACACCTCTACCCCAAACATCCACAAGATGGTGCCCATGATCCATTTTTTTTTGGCTATTAATTCACCTTTAAATTCTCTTTTCAAGAAGTGGAAATTATGATAGAAGCAATAGATCCAAAGTCCATCCAAAATAAAAACCACACATGGATTGCAACAAGAAATTTTATATTGTTTTACTGTAACTGGAAATCATGCACACTCTCATTCATATAAAGCTTACCTTTTTCCGACACAGCTGGCTGGACCATTGCAGTCCTGCAGGGTCAGCGTTCTCAGGCTGTGTAACTTCATCATGGGATGTGCTCACTTCGCAATGATCGCAATGTACTGGTGCATGGTAAATACTCGGCATTAGAAAATAACACAAGACATGAACAGGGAACAGGAGAGAGACAATGACAAAAAGACAGTGAGGGTTTCAAAATTATTATAGAAATGCAGCACTGGTGTTTTTTTTGTGTGTTTTGTGTTGAGCTAAAATGCCAAGAGCCAACATGTGACAACAGCAAGGATATCAAACTCATTTTAGTTAAAGCAGAAGTAAGTGGTCCGGTCGTTTTCGCTAATGCTGCGTTCCAGGCAGGCTTTTGAAATCGTAAATTACAGCTTCAAGTCACAACTTACGACTTTGTAGCGTTCCAGGCAACCCACTCGTGTTTTTCCGACCTGTTTTACCGGTGAAAGTCACTATAACGGCCACTCGTAACTTCCGACCGGTGAACTCGTACCAGATCGAACTGGTACCACTTCACGGTCGGAAAAAGACGAGTTTCCTTGAACGCACCATAACAGTCCTCGTCCCTACGTCGCCACATTCACGGCGTCCCTTGGCTGCACACACAGCCCTGCATGCCGTTCTCTCTCCTCATTGGATAAAAACTGTAGGATACGATAAATGTTTTCTCTTCGGCTCAGAGCAGAGCAGAGTGACTAACAGACCCGTGTTTCAGACCAAACACTCTATGTAAGTGATTGCTGTCGGAAGATATAACTATTTAAGACTTATATTAACACAAATATATCACTTACTTCTGCTTTAAGGAGCCACATACAGCCCAATTTGATCTCAAGTGGGCCGGACCAGGTAAATAATAGCATAATAACCTATAAATAAAAAGAACTTTCAAATTTTCACTTTGCTTCAGTACATTAAGCTGTCTACAGTTAATGAGCTGTCCTTTTACAAAACATATTATAAAATGTCTTGATAGAAAAATGTGTGAAATTTCAACAATATTAAGTCTCTTCACACTTTTTCACCCGAGGCCGGCTTTGGCCCTCGGGCTGCACATTTGACACCCCTGTTTTACAGTAAACACAAAACTGGGCTTTAAAAAACAAAAAATCCTGGCAACATTTCTGTAACAAAGCAGGAGAGGGACTTTGTTGTCTCTGATGTTTTATTAAAGTTATACCCACACATAAACAGTAGATATTCAACAGGACCTCCACTCTAAACACTGCCCCAGTACAGTATAACTCTTTTGGAGGGTCACAGAGCAGTGGGGCCAACAAAGAAACACCAAAAATACTCCTATTCCTCAGTTGCTGATTATCATCCAAACCAAGTACAATTAGAGTGTCAGTGACCCAAGCTAAACATCTGTTTCATATTTTTGTTGGCTTGCTGGTTGCTAGGATCGCCCTGATCACATTTAGTTGTCTTGGCGGTGACACTCTGATAACGCAATAGCTACCTTGTAGCTGAAATATCTTCGAAGAAACTTTACAAAATCCCAGGAATTCCATCTACTTTCTTTGTCACAGAAACGTTTAACCTTTGGGCTAAGAGATTAAAGCTAAACGATACAGGAGATCTTCTGTGGTAGTGACGCAAACATGTTACAGTAATAACAGATTCCAGAAACTATTTTTGGAGATTGTTTCTGCACAGTGGCTCTTCTCATGATTAACCAGATCTAAATGTCTGAGTGTTTTCTTGGTCCTTCTTGATTCTAAACTGGTTTCAGATATGTGGGTGGGTCCTGAAAACAGAGTAGACCCTCTTGGGGAAATTATTATATCTTTCTTGATAAATTAGAGCTGAAGATTGATAACAGTGTCATACCAAAGTTAACTTAATGTAAAGACTTGAAACAGGAGAAACAGCCAGTCCTGCTCTTTGTACACTGGCACCTCAGTAGCTCAGTGATTACAGTGACACACTATGTACTGTTTAAAAATAACACTGTAAAAACAAAACATTGTGTTTTTATGTGAGGCTTGTGTGTGGGGCATGAATATTTTCAGGATACTTCTTTTCACTGTGAGGTTGGAAACAACTGCAACTCTTTGATTGGCCACTTGAGGCTGGCTCCAAAAGCCAGTCAATAGACTCCATGTTAAAATTCCCAACTCTACAACCAGAGTAAACATGTTTCGTGATAATTCCATGTAGGCAAATTTTCATACAATTCCTATTTAAATTGAATCAAGGCTTAAAGTTCTGCACAATTGAAGGTGAGCCATTTGTCTTAGTTTCACACACATGCCACATCTTTGCCCTATAAGTTTTAATTTTGGCTTAAAACAAAAACAGTCTGTCAAGACAGGGTTTTTAAACCCATACAAAAAAAGATCCATGCCTTATATCTGAAAACGCATACATACCTGAGCAATCCTGTTCATAATTGGACATGTGTGGTGTAAACAGGAAGCAGATTGTCTTTTCTGCAGTCGAATAGTTGCAAAAACGACAAAAAAACATGGACGAGCAAATGTAGCTGCAGTGTTAAATTGCTGAATTTAACTGGACACAAGCTGCGAGCAAAGACAATAGGGTCAGTAACATTTTTATTTCATTACCTGTGATCCTTTCACCAACAGTGGTCGAGGCAGATGAGCTCCTTTTGAGGAGCTACTGTGGGCAACGCAACCCCCAGAGTTTTCAAACTAAAAGAGCTTTATAAATGGAAGCAGCTTGCTATGATCTTAAGAGACATGTAACATCACAGAGGCTGCATTGCTGTTTTGCAATCTATTGTTGAAAGCAGCACAAGTAGAGGACATCTTAAAATTTTAGTTGGCAAGACTGTTGTTCCATCTTTTAGAGAAGATGACCATATAGAATTGTGTAACAGTGAGAAACATTGGGGGGGGGGGAAATAATGGATTCCCCCCCCACTTTTTTGTCTCTTAATCTGGTTTCTTTAACTGACTTGAACGAATTGCATATTTCTTAGATAAACGTTTGCATTAAGCACTCCCTCACTGCCCATTTTAATGCAGTAATCACTGTGCATGTATGTGATGGTACACACGATTCTCCCACTTCAACAAATGTCTAACAAAGCGTCTGCCTCAATTTAGAGAACCTATGATTTAGTGCAGTAAAAGCAATGGTAACGTCAGGTCCTTTTTTTTTTTAAATTAAATATCAGTCATTTGAATTAAATCAGACTCTGATCACTGAGGCAGACTATTGGCTCTGGATTGAAAAAGCAAAGTGGGAAAGGGCAATTCAATCTTAATGGCTTAATTTGCTAGAGGGCAATGAAAGCCAGCATTTATTGCGAGGCAACAGAGTCTACTTTTGGTCATAAATTATGAGCCTTAATGTCAGCAACAAAACAGGACAGGACAGGTTGTATCAAGCATTTATTTTTTACATGGTCCCCATAGCTGTCACCTATCCACTTTGTCAGCATTTGCTAACCCAGACTTGTTTCCAGAAACAAGGACTTTACCTTTTTAATCACAGCCTTACTGGTTGGTCTGATAATTCCAGCATCAACTCTTGAACAAAATGTTCTTGAGCTTTCATTTTGGAACGTAAGAAGGAGGTATACATGGCAAAAAATGATGTTAGAAATGCATAACTGACAAAATGATTGTTTTGTTTCATACAGTATGTAAAATATAATGTAGAACAAAATGTGGTTTATACGGGAAGACATCTGTGGGCAGAACAAGAAAAAGCACAGTCCGACCCCCAGACATACTGATTATCATCATGTGGAATTACACCTACAGGATTTGACAATGGCAACTGGAGACTGTTTGGCTAGACAATAAATGGGAAATGAAATAGAACATTTGGTTTCTATCCATTCTTTTGGAAAATCAGATTTCCAAATACGTTGTATTTGAGTTGACTTTATAATGAGTCACACTTTATCTCAGGTTATTTCTATGAAAGCTGTCCACATTAATAATGGTGTCATTTACATGTCACAGTATGTGTGTGTGTGTGTGTGTGTGTGTGTGTGTGTGTGTGTGTGTGTGTGTGTGTGTGTGTGTGTGTGTCACAGGCAGTTTATCCTCTACTGGAGACTGTGAATCTTTCTGTGAGTAATGAGCATGTACTGTATAAGAATATCTGACATGCATGTGACAGCTTGTGTGCATGTTTGTGTGTGTTTTATATGCGTATTTCTGTGAGTGTGATGGCAGAGATGCACGTTGACGATGTGTCTGTCGGCACACATTCTGTGTGTGTCTTTGTGTACACTGCTGTGTTCCAGCTGTCTGAGTGAATAAGGCTCAGTGGGCAGACAAACACTACAGTGGCCGTTGCACACACACACACACATGATTATGGGATGGCTGAGGGGACTGTAGCCTACTATAATAGGAATGCAGGGAATAGGAAGTGTCTTTGAGCATTGACTCAGCAGGGGTTTGATGAGACCACAGATCACAACTTCAATGGCAGCATAAAAATGAGCACTAGTATCATTAAATACTGTATAAAGAGAAACACACATTTTGTATTTTTGAAGTGAAAGATGAGCTTTTCAGTGTTATTTTACCAATCACTATCACAACTGAAACACATTTAATTTGTGGGCCAGCATGTTTTCTCTGCTTATTAAAGGGATAGTTCAACATTTTGGCAAATTGGCCCATTGCCATAATCGCTATAGTCATAGCAGTAGGTTCGTTACCTTTAATTGTCGGTGTAAGCTATTTCTAGAACGGCGGAGCGGAGCAGCAGGCTGCTCAGGGCTATGCTATAAGGGAATTTCTTGGTTTCCCTCATCAAACTCATCAAATACACAACCCTTGTCCACGAAAGCGTTTTGGAGTTTTGGGATTTTGTATTTGATGAGTTTGATGAGGGAAACCAAGAAATTCCTTTAGCCTCCATAGCGTAGCTCTGAGCAGCTTGCTGCTCCGCTTCGCTGTTCTAAAAATAGCTTACACCAACAAATAAAGGTAACGAACCTACTGCTATGACTATAGCGATTATGGCAATGGGCCAATTTGCCAAAATGTTGAACTATCCCTTTAACTGGATTAACTGCCCCTTTAAGGTTCCTTTTCTCTACTTTTCTCTTCATCTAATATTTGATAGTTGATTGTCTTAATGCTCAAAAATTAACCTATTTGAGGAAATTTCAAGGCACAATTCCAGAAGTTTTTCCAAACAGCTTTGTTTCGAGGCCTCAAATGCTCCATCTCTGACACCAAACCAGCCGCAACTTCACCACTTTCAGCCGGAGCCAGGGAAACCTTGGATCATAGGAGTTTAAATGATGAGACAGGAAAACTCACAAAACGCTTCTAGCCACCGAACCAATTAAAATATCATAAACTTATGACACACACTTTCTTCTAAAAGCTAACTGGGTGGCAATCACACATTAAGTTCCCCTACTCTGGGAACCACAGGCCATTTCTCAATAAACAAGAGAACACTTAATGATAATATACACAGTAAACTCTCTTTAATGTCGACAATAACACTGCATTAGTTTGTTAAACTCAGTCGACATTTGAGCTCAAATTCACAAGGAATTTTCACAGGATTGTATTTTCCTACTCTAGGCACAAGACTTCCCAACACTTTAACTTCCCACTAAACATCCCATCAGTAATAAAAAAGAATAACGGTAAGATGCTACACTGAGTGCTTGAGGTTTCAGATGATGAAGATAATGTTGTGGTTGCAATTGTAGCAAACTGTGTAAAACGTGAGGCAGAAATTGATGAACTGATAAGTGAATGTTTGTTAATAAAACTATGACACAATCTTTTGGTTTTAACAGCTGTGGAGGCGAAGAGACTGGAAATAGTCCATAGAAAAATATAAAGCCATCCACAAAGAGAGCTCAGTGTCATTCAAGCTTGTGATCTTTTTGTCAGTTGTAGTGTTTAATGGCTCACACCATACATGTGAGAACAACACCCACTTTTTACAGCCTCTGCACTCCGGTGTTGGTTATCATCAGACTTTCTAGGCGAGTGTCACACAGGCAGAGAACAACCTCACATCTCAAATCCAAACCATATCAGAAAGCATCAGTGCAGTCCATTAACTTTCCATTAAGGCTCCCTCATCGTGTGTAGGACCTCTGCCAGTTGTAAATGGCGTGGATATTATGGGAACAGGCTGGTACCCTTTTGCACGTACTGACGCTGCGGTGGCGGAAAACCCTCCCTCCCGTGCCTCCCCCGAGCCCCCTCCTCCTTGCGGCGAGCTGCTTCGCTCTCTCCTCCGCAGCAAAGAAGTCTGTGGTTGCCCTGAAGAATTCCAGCAGAGCTCTGTGGCTCCAGTTGGTCCCACGGCTCTCCATCCCACTGTTCGGGGCGGCCGCAGACCCAGCTGCGCCCAACGCACCAGTGGAACTCCCCTCAGACTGGGTGGAGAAACCACAGTGACCTCCACGGTCAGTTAGGAGGAGAAAGAAATGTGGGTTGGTCTCAAAGAGTTCCAAGGGCACGGTGGAGTGGGTGTCACCGCGGATTGGGTCATCTCGGGCGCACACGCTCAGTACAGGGATGGCCACTTCGTCCACATCTCTCAAGGGTTCGTTGCGCTCCCAGTAAGCTTCCCAGGCGCTTGAGGTGTTGCTGCTGCTGCTGCTGGTTCCTGCTGCTGCTGCTGCTGCTGCTGCTGCTGCTGCTGCTGCTGCTGCTGCTGCTGCTGGTGCAGAACCTGCGTGTCCGGGCTGACAGAACAACGCCTCCTCCAGGCCACGCAGGGAACAGCTGGAAAACAGAGCGTCTGTGTGTACGGTTTCACCCAGCGCCGTCCTGTATCTGTGAATGTCATCCAAGCACCAAGCACATTCACATTCACACACACAAGAACGGGAAATCAGTAAATCAATTCTGAAGAGCTGCATGGGTCTCATATTCCCTATTGGCATTGATCTGAGAAACTCTACCTGGGTCACGATGTTTCTCAGAATCAATGACTTGACACCGAGCAGGCCGTGTGTTGCTACAGTAACTCGACCCTTTCCTTAATTGTCTGTGCCCATCCAATAAATACTTAGTGTGTACTTGAATCTGTTTTTATATCAGTCTCCTTTTAACCAAACCTCCTCTTTGGCTGACTGAGAATTCAGATTTTTTAATATTGCGCAATTCATGCACAAGCCTTATAAGGCTTCTTCTTATTTTCTTCATCATCTTCCAGACACATAGTCCCCTGAGAACACTGAAAGAAGACAGCGGACTGTTTTCTCTTTTTGTTTATCATTATGCCTTTTCACATTCTCTATTCTTCACATTTACTTTTTTTTTTTTTTTAGGATTACCAGTTAAAACAATTAATATAACATATTTCAGTACCACTGGCTATTACTGTCGCTGTAAGTACTCAAGATAACTGCTGATGTCTCTCGAAGATGATGTCAGATAGGCCTGGAAAAACATTTTCTGCTTAGAGTTTGACATGCGCTCCCGGCCAGTTGTGCACACATATATTAATGTTTTCTTGGCTAAGGAGGAACTGAAGACGATATATCTCTCACTTTGTGTTTCCTCTAACTCAGCTACTACATCTTCTTTATCAGTTGACTTATACCTGTCTGATCCTCTTTCGACAGTTTGTTGTTTCTGCCATTTCAGACTTTGATTCTGTGCCTCCAGATGTCAGCGATGACTTGCAGCATGAACCTTGTTATCACAGCTGATACAAAATAAGAGCCAAGCAGGAATAATTTGAAGATACTCTTTAAAAGTTAACCCAGTCTGTCTGTTTTCATCACCACTGATATATATTGTTCCCAGCCATTGATTTAGGATCATGCTACCTGTCCCTTTCTCATAAGCTGAGTTATTCAGCCAACACGTTTTCCACCCTCTGCATACCTGTTGAGACACATCTTCTGGTACAGCACCAGTGCCCACTGCAGGGGCCAGCACAGCCCGTTCTCAAACCAGCTCTGGCAGCGAAACACGGGTGACAGGCAGACGGCTGCCGTCACGTAGCTGGATGATCCACACTCCCCCAGGTAAGACAGGAGAAGGCCAGACCCGCTGCTCTCGCTCACTGCGTACAGTCTTCCTGCTGGCTGTCTGTAGCGGATGTAACGCACGGCCTCGCGCAGATCTGCAGGGTCACCAAACTGCTGCAGTTTGAGGGTGGTGAGCGGCGTCCTGTTGTGGCTGCGGCGGTTGAAGACTGTGGGCAGGTAGCCATGGGACAGCGCCGTTTCACACAACTGTAGATAAAATGAATAAATAAATAAATAAATACATAAGATCTGGTCTTTGTGTGGAAGATCTGCTGGGGATGTGTTCAGTATTAAAATATCTAATTTTTCCCACACATAGCCTAAGACACAGTGGGAAAGGTTAATCTATTTATGCATGAAATGGTTGATGGCTGATTTAAACCATGTGGTTTTTAATTCTTTGTGAGGAATTCCTCTTTTTTTTTAATGTCCCAGCAAAGTTTTTTTCCCCTAAATGCCTTTGCAGTTGTATCACCTGAACATGCATAGTAGGCTACTTCTTTTTATTGTATGGAAAGACAAATAAACTGTTGTGGGGGGAGGTGCTGCTGAGGCAATAAAACTATGGGATTAAGTGTTGCTCGCCTTTTGCTCTACTGTTTGGCCATAGACTGTCATCACTCCACTTTCCCATCTCATCTCATTTCGATATGGATTAGGACATACTTCACATGATTGCACATATTTAGGCTACATAATCACCATAAATGAAAAGGAGCAGGATGAAGAAAAACTCATAGTAGCCTTCCTGCCCCATATAGTTATAATTGCATTGGCTTAGTATCAACACCAATATTATAGCCTACAATATTAAAAAAAAAAAGTAAGATGATGAAACATAGGCTATTATAATAATTCGAAAACAAACAACAAAAATAGCAATGGACACAGCTCGTCTATCTTTTATTTTTCCCCTTCTTTTTCTCTTTGTCCTTCTTTTTTGTAGGCACTTATTTTATTTTTTAAAAGATCTTCTTTACTAGAAAACCACCACATGTTATTTTCCTTGCATACTGTGTTTCTAACCAAACAGATGAGGGACGAACTGTTGATATGTTTCATCCTAATATTATAGAAAGTGACATTTAGGTATTCTCACCGACATTATATTGCTGCAGGTCTTAGAATGACAATTGGGCTTGTTTGTTTATTCTTAACGTTGTTTTTCCCTAATAAAGTTGTCATTTTAGGCTACGTGTCACCAAATGCTACACATAATTTCTCATCAAGGTAGGCTCAGAGCCAGTCTATTGACAATTTCTCAATATTAGAAATTCTCTGGTAGGCTCCAATATAAAAAGGTATAGCCTACAGACCTGAATTAGACACTCTGATTGGTTGTGAGTCGTGACAGCACCAACTGGGGGCCAATAGGAATGCTGAATCGAGTAACGTCAATCCAAACGTAACTTGCGCGAAAAACACAAAAAGCGAGGGCAACCGAAAAACTACACTTTAACAAACATTTTATGTTAGCTTATTGACGGAAGTCGGCGACGCATACAGACGAGTCCACCTCGTTTCAGGAGGAAAAAAAAGACAGCATGTCGCTATTTCAAACGGTCGCGGAGTTATAATGCTCTAACCCAATGGAACATTTCAAGGCACTTTGGAAATCTAGGCCCTGTCACAGACCTAACCTTACACTCACGTAGCCTATGCCACCCAGCTATCTAGTCCCGGCGGTATGAATGACAACAGAGCGCTAGCTAGCAGCTGGTATCCAAAATACAGTGACGTTTTCCAGCGCCCTGAGCAGAGACTTTTGAAGACTGGTGGAAACGCTGCTGCTGACACTGTTTTATCTACACACCTGCCTGGACTCTCATGATCATCACTCAAAAATACCAGGCGGCAGTGAATGCAACATGGCGAGCGATCAAAGGTAAAACAGATTGTTGTTCCAGCTGATCACATCTCCAAATACAGAGTGCAGATTTTCATTGATCATAACGGAGATAAAAGTATATTGATTTGAATATTGTTTAACTTCTACTACGCCTACTTCTTTTTTTATGATGTGGCCATGTTTTTGTTAACGTCAACAACAATGTTGTGCTTTCAATTAATTTTACATTGCAGATGACAATCAGTTCAGTATCAGTTTATTATTGCAACTGTGCTCAAAGTCAGCTCTAACAACCCTTTAACAACTCATCCAAAAGTCTATATGGAGATGTATAAAAGACATTAGTGTTACAATCAGATTAAACGTGTGATGTTTTAGAAGTTTATAAAGACTAGCTTCATGTTGCAATAAGGAGGGATGATGCCACTTTGCCTGCATGTGGAGGATGTTCAGGTGATTTTTTAGGCAGTTCTCAAACACTTTGTAGGCACTGGTTTGGCCGACATTATGCACAGTGTCATTAGCTGAGACAATGTCCCTGCAGCCTGCAGCCAGCTGCTCAGCCCTGAAACAGACCTCACCCTGCACAGTGCAGGTTTCCTTAAAATGGACTGGAGCAGAATTGGCAGTGGAGAGCAGAAAGGACTTGAGTGTGGAAACCTGTGATCTCATGTCTCTGGCAGGAAGGCTTCCCTTTCAGTCAGCTGCACGGTGGAGAGAAATACCACGACTCATTGTTTCTTCCAGTGAGCTGTTATTATTTTGTTTATTTTGATATGAATGTGACAACATGAGCTGAATGGGCAGTGGGCAGTCATTGGTGCGGGACAAAGTTAGTCCTGTTAGTTGTTTGTTTAATTTTCACCTCTGCATTTAAGTGAAAACAAACACACACAGAAAGAAGGGGCAGCCATGGTGCAACACCCAGGGGGCAGTTAAGCTTCAGTCATTAGGCTAGATGTTGAGGGAAGGGAGAAAATATGATTCCATCAATTCAAAAATGTTTGTGGACTCGTGTTTTTTCTTTTCAAAGGTAATCTTGAAATCTTAATCCTAAACTAAACTGGAGAGAGCTGTGAGATTTGGAGATAGAGTTCTCCGTTTCAGTAAAGGAATGAAAATGAGACGTCGTTCCAGTCCTGTCTCTGAATCTTACCTTCAGAATAAATCATTACAGTGTCTGGCAACACAAGAAGAGGATTATAATTCCTTTCTATTTGCTGTGTCCCTCTGCTTCATCTCAAGTAGGCTAGAGAAGTTAAGTGAAGTTTGTCTTTTTCTCATCCAGGAGTTTGCAGTCAGAAACAGATATGGGTGCAAAAGAGGCCTCTGCACAGAAACCGTCTAGATCTGAACCGAGTTACATTTTTCTTTTAATCTACAGAAGTCGCAGGGGAGTTGCAGGAGAGCTGCAAAGTCACTGCATTAAATATTTAACAGCTGAGAAGGACTGCGCTAGTATTTCTGCTGCTTTCTGGTTTTCCTTATTCAGCGACAAGAGGATTTACTCAGGCAGACACACGACTAAGGCCGTGCAAGGAAATCTCCGAGCAGAGCCAATACACTGGAACATCATTCATTCATTCAGTCGTCAGCCTCCTCATCGCAAAGATCCGATTTTCAATCATTGTAATTCAAGAGGAACATGTGGGAGGAAAGAGAAAGCATATTTAAATGAGTATCTAGCGTTTCAGTTTAATTCCCAAAGATATTGGGATGGATAATTAAATATTTCCCAGTTTAAAAACGGAGCTGAGAGATAAATGTCGTAGCTGAGATTCAATTAGGTGAGTTTTGACCTGATTAATGCTGCCTTCTCAGGTATTAAGGCAGCTGCACGGTGCAAACCGTCGCCTCACAATTTAGTTATGCACTGCGTGAATCGCACACAATAACACACAAGTGATGAGTAACAACTGCACTGCATTATACACTACAGCAAGAACATCTGAAGTTAAAGTTTTTTGCTAACTGTTCCCTGGTCAGGAAGCCTCTTGAAATCAAGATATAGCCTACAGCAAAAAACTAAACTTTCTGTTCAAGTAGCAAAGCAATGACTCACCGCCAAGGAAGAATATTTTTGTCAACAATCTGATGAATTATTAATCTGATGTTATTACACTACTTGTACTCAATCGATCACATCAACAATCCCAGCTGGTCCTGGTTCACTTCCAGTTTGTTCTAGGGTTAGGGTAAGTTTCTGGCCTTATGTTAGACAGTGTGCATTTGTTTTTGTTTTTTTAGAGTGGCAGTAAAAAAAAACCCAGAAGAACAGCAGCTTCCCTGCAGTTTTCTGTCAGAGCTGATAAACTGTCAGTGCAGTGACAAATTCCTTCAGCAGGGAGTCCAGACACTGGACGACACGCCAGCTCTCGTCAGGCACATTGTTACTTCAATAAAGACACACGCATGCAAAGGAAGCAGCACTTTGCTTCACTGACAAATACAAGATAATTCCCTTGAAATCATAGTGAATAATGTGATCTATTTCTATGACACCACCATGACTGTCAAGCAAACTTCAGAGAGGATTCTTTGGGCTTCTCTGCCACAAATCAAGTAAAAAAAATTAGAGATGTTATTCGATTAAAAGCCTTTAGGAGGCAACACAGCATCTCACCACAACGCTTACTCTTCAACAGGCCTGTGATACATGTGCAGGAAACACATTTTGCTCTTTTTCAGTTACAGTAGAGAGTATGGGAGATTATTATGGGAGATATTGCTGAAAATTAAATTTGTTTATCAATTACCTCTTCATTATTCTCCTGTGTTACAGGAGACAAACAACAGACTTTTCTCCTTCCATCCAACATGGCAACCCTGCTGGTGGAGTGGTGAGTTACAAAACTCTGATATCCTACACATATAGTGCTGTGAAGTCTTACAAAATGATGGCCTCTGGAAAAAAAAAAATCAGTTTGCAAGGCGGTCTATTCCTCTGGCTGATTTTCAAAGTGTAAGGCACCAAAGACACACAGTACATTCAAAATGGGGAGTAGTTATGAATAATTGAAGATAACACCAAAGTTAAAAATATCAAGAACTTTTTTTTTTCAAGGTGGCTCCTGCTCCAGCAGGATTTTGTCATATAAGGGATGTGTTGCTTTGGTTGTTTTTGTACATATTCTTAAATAAATGAGCATCTGGTTGGTTGGTAACATTTCAATAGCTTGTCATATTAGATAAGAAAAACAAGATCTTCAGTAAGTCACAGACATAAATGCTGCCAAAGCCTGGTGCACAGACTATATTTCCAAAGAAAGTAAGGGGACAATTTTGCTTAACACTGGGAAAAAGTATTTTTTGTGTATCCCTTGGGTCCACTGTAAAAAACATCCACCAATTCTGAGAGTTTCAGCACGACACTTATGGGCTGTAAAACCCACAATGTTTACCTAATGTGTATGTAAACCCACATACCTTCCTTACAGATATGTTTAAGACTGTTAATGATATTTTTTACTGCACTGAGTCCTGAGCTTCCATCCCACAAGCAATTTGGAAGCTGCTCTCTCAGCAAGCGCAAAATGAAATGAATGGCCTGAAAACAATTATTTAAACGTTATAAATTACACATAATGACCACATTAAATCATAATCCATATCTATAAGGAATGAAAAAGACTTGGACCTACAGCGCCAAACACGTACTGAGCAAAACAGTCTCAATTAACTAGTAACTAGGACACAAAATTACAGTTAAAACGCTCACAAATCTGTCTGCGCTGTCGGCAAAATGTGACGGACGTTAATCATGTCAGGCAAGAAGTCAGAAACAGCTGGATGCCTTTGAGCTTATTTTCTCTGAATGGAGGTCACGTGCCACATAGATATGGGAGTGACAGCTCAGTGAGAAAAATAAGAGCATACTTCCATTAATATCCCATAAGAAGTGTACATAAAAAATATATGAATAATGAGGAAGGACAGAGACTAACCTCTGCAAAAACTCTATGACCTGTACCATTACCCCAAATGGATATGAATCATGCCTGACTAAATTAAACAAAGGAGCAAAAGACAAACCTGGTGTAGAAATGTGAATGATTTAAGAGGAAACAGCTCATTTATAAATTCATGAGTTCCTGAATGTGCTGAGTGAGAGAGACGAGAGACAAGAGACCAGGAGCACAAGCCCACACGCTCCAAAAAGGAGAATTTCCATTTCCCTCTGTTTCTTCTCTGTCACACATATAGACCCACGCGCGCGTGTGTGTGTGTGTGTGTGCGTCCCTGCAAACATGAACTTTTTCATCTCTTGTCTTCCTCCCATGCACGCTGACTGCTTTATGCAGTGACTCTCAGCAGTGACAGAAGCCATCTTAATTGGTGTATATCCCTTGTGGTGCCTCAGCTTCCAGCCCTCCCAAGCGTGACCAGCTGACAGCTTCACAAATACTCTCTCTGCTCTGACGATGGGCCAAAACAACAGAAAGCCAGAGGCACAGATCTGTCTGAATGTGACAGCTACTTTTCATTTCTTCATCATTTTTTTTTTTTTTTTTGCTTTTTCCCTCCTAGTACAACTTGAGGTAATAACACTGTAATGCTCCTATTTTTTTTTCTGCCTCACCCACTGTCCTATCAACAGAGGGAGTGATTCACTCCAGATGAATATCAAAACACATTTGGGTTTTGTTACAGTATACCCAGTTGTTGCAGAGTTATTATTTCTGACACGGGGCTGACGAGTTAGCCGTGTGACAAATGGACACGCAAAGCGAAACAGTTTGAAATGAAATGAGCTGGAGCACGATGCCAGGTGCCCGGAGTGATGCGAGAGCCAACAGGCATTCATGTGGAGCAGAGCTGCACCTCCCCAGGGCCCTGAAGTCAAGCGATGCTTTGTAATCCCTCACTCAATTACCTCAGTCAGTGTATTGAAAGAGCAGTTGAAAGAGTGACACTGTCTCTGCATCTGCTCTTTTTTTTCCTCCTCCAGTCTGCTTTTCTCTCTCTCTCTCTCGACTGAGCTTTAGCTCGAGTGATTGCTTTTGCTCAAATGGCCATTGTTGAATTGTTTTACTGACTTCTCTTTCGACTGGTTTCGCTCTAGCATTTGTCTGTGTATAATGCACGAGTCTGAGCTCTAAGTCAAAACTTATTATTTTGTATTGCAGCTATTAAAATGCAGAATATCATTTTATCACTAAGAAAAATAAGTTGTTGACTTGCAGCTGCTATCATTTTCATCCCGTCACCTAAATGTTGAAACAGACAGCAGCATGACACAACTGTATGTGGGTTGTCCCATCTTGATCTTTGACACAGAAGGCTTTTTAGGAGTTATTAGATGTGTCACAGTGTTTAGATACTGTGGAAACTCCCACTCTCAACCTTATGTAAGTTTGTGTCAGTGTGTTGAATAATTGAAGTTCTTCTTTTTCGGAAGCAGCTCCATGAAAAGCTGAATTTTTTAAACGGATACTATTTTGCTGTATGAAACTGACTTGGTCTATGGTTCCTATATAATTTCTACAGTATTACCATGTAATAGTGAAGTCTGAGGGAAGCCATGGACGCACCTTTAACACATTTCTAGTGATCTTCCCAAAAGAGTTTGGGACGATGAGGAGAACCGGACTGGCGGAGTGGCTGGAAGTCCTCCGTCGTTTCTGGTAGGACGGCACTGCCCAGTCCAGGGCCACCAGCCCGTCGTCGCTCAGCTGCAGGTTGTCCCGCACGAACTGGACCGGGCTGTCGTAGGGCCAGCACGCCTCGTACACGCTCTGGAGGAAGGCGCTCGCCCGCCACGTCCAGCCGGCGCACGGCGAGTAATTACTGAAAGTCCTGCAGTGTTTCAGGAGATAGTTGGCCAGCGCGGACGGCTTGCAGACCAGTGCCACGGTGCGTGCTGCTTTGTCATCCGCGCACACGGAGGCCGTCTGGGCACCGGCGCCCCCCTCTCGGTCTGAGACGCGCCCACCGCTCTTCTCCTTCGTATCCTGATGTGAAATTCCCAGTTCTTGGAGCAAAACATCTGGCGGGCTCTCGGTGCCAAAATATTTGGAGCCCGGCCAGAGGAAGACCACCAGGATCACAATGCACAGAGCCACAAACCATTCCAGCATTGGCGCGGTTAAGATAGGGCAGCGAGGGGAGCACAACACGGGGGCTTTCCACACTTCACGATATAACGCAATTATACATTTATATGATGCTACTCAGCCCCACGGCGCGCTCTTTCCCCTCTAGATTGATGCTGAGAAGTTTGGCGCTTGTCTCCGGTGCCAGTACGCACCGGTCCCTCGTCGATGTAAACGTGCGGTCTGAGTTACGCTGCGCTTCAGTCACTTCACTCAAAAATCACGCTTCCATCTCTGATGCTACTTTTTTCTCCACTTAAATGCACGAGGGTGCCCTTGATGCACAAGGCGACTCTGTCATTGTTCGCGTGCAGCCGACGCGTCCCGCTGCTTGAGCCCAACAGCTGGCAGCGCAATAAATGTCTGAGAGCGGCGCGCTGCTGCTGCTGCTGCTGCTGAGGCTGGAAACGCCTCTCATCATGTCCAACCCCCCCACCGCTCCGCGCGAGCAGGTAGTGTAGTACTCTACGTGCACGTGATGATCTCTGCCGTTAATAGCCTCTCCCTTGAATTACTTCCCGTACACCCAGTACAAGGAGGAACATCTTGTCCGTTTTTTTCTAACCTGCACCCCCCCTCTCCTTTAGATGTCTGACACACAAACACAGGCGCGCTACACTCAGACAGAAAGAGAGCTGCTAGTAGAAGTTTAATGCGCATGATCATTATCAGATCGGTGTGAATTCCTCTTGAATGAATTTGGCAATGTGCACATTGACCTTGTTTTAAAAGAGAGAGAGGGGAGACTGAGCACTCCACCCTGAGATATGGACTCAGTGAGGGGCTTTACAGTATGTAAAGTAATATAACCTGTTTAGCGGGTTTGTTATAACAAACACAGCTTTTCCTATGTTCCACTCTTGTAAATTGGAGGAGGAAAGGGTGAAAATGGCCCAGTGTTCTTTGGACATGCATTGTGATGATGCTCACCGAGTAGTGCAGACATGCAGTTCAGGAAGGCTTTATCACATTTGGTGAAATGTGATAACCTTCTCTGTGCTGTTTTCTTCTCCCCCTCCTCTTGGTACTATCAGTGAAACTCAAGGGGGGGGAAGGAAATAGCTCTTTAAATAGATTATTCATTCATGACTAAAGCAAAGAAGAAGAAAGCACATGCATTTTCAGCGTAAATCAAACAAGTTGGAGGATGTGGGGCAGAAAGAGATCATTATCTACAAAGTGGCCTTCATCTGTGTGAAGAGCAGCACCAGGCTGTTGTATTTTTTTTGTATTTTAATCACATTATTATAAGCTTCACATTCTGCATTCAACCCTTAGTTGTTATTGTACCTCATTTAAAGATCTGTGGAATATTCAATTGACGTCTTAATCAGACACAAACAGAGCTTAGTGCTACTGCTCATGTAAGGTTGATAGATTTCATGGAAAGCTGTGAGCTTTGCCATCTGTTTTTGAAGAACATGTCGTTTTTGGACCCTCATTTAAACCGATGGCAGGCATAACAAAGCGCTGCGGCTTGTTGAACACGGAACTGATGGCGGCGAGGACCCAGTGGTGTGTGCAGGCGAGAGAAAACAAACCCAGACGAGGGAGACAGTAGATCATTGTGTGTTTGTTCCAATTTTCAGTGCCACACCATTCCTGTGGATTAGCCAATGGAAAATGAAAATAAAACGGCAAAATGAGAGATGCCAAGCAGAGAAGAGCAGAAAATGAAAAAAAAAAATGGATGAGTGGCTCAAAGGATCTCGGTTATCACCTCAGAGACACTTTATGAATGCCAGAGAGTCAGAGCTTACAGCTGGTGCACTGGAGAGCTGTGTGTTTGTGTGGTGGGGGAGTTGTGTTATGCAAATTTACTCAGTGCGGTTCTAAACACTGATCATGAGACACTTCCTATTTGTCGTGTAGTAACCGTCTCAGTTGTTGCAGGCTGTGGGAAAGATAATTACTCTGTGTTGGTCAATAAAATAGTTTAATGATTAACTTTAATAAGACATCGGTACACTTCATTCCTAGAAATGTTTATTTACATAACACTACTACAGTGTTCTTTAAGCATCTGGAAAACTTGTTTTTCAATCATTTCCTTATAATTTGCAAAATGAACCAAGAGACATCTGCCAACGCCAGAGGAATAGTCTTGGGTTCATTAAGGTTAATATAAAGTCCTGCTACTCTTCTGTGATAGATGCTGTAGTTATTCTGAGAACCTGTTGGAGCTGGATTTTCTTTTCTAGTTAATTGTCATATGGGCCTTGACATGATCCAATTTTAGCCAAAGCCAGAGTTAAATGAATGAAAGCAGCCAAGGGGAGCATAACCAGTTGGAAATGTCTGATATGTCGGTTAAAGCCTACTATTTTAAGAAGAAAGGTCACATTGTGTACTAAGTTAGCCGATCAATAAAATATCTATTTTACTGAATGAAAGGTTTAAAATATGTGGCCATTATATATCTTGCATCCCACCTTTCTGACCTAATTTGTAGCAGCTTTGTTTTTGTTCACTTTGCAAATTGTTGAATTTTCCTGGAATAAAAAGTCTGCAAGGACTTGTAAATCAAAATACAGTTCAACATGCAGTCTTTGTTCAAACTGATTTCAAAAAGGTCATCGGAGATGGAGAAACGTGGAAAACAACAATAGCTTTTGTATTGACGAGAAGAGATGAGGAGGGGGAAAAAGTCAACAAATCATACTTGAAATTCGGGGACCAGATAGCAGAGGCGACCAGATTAGATAAGGTTGGGGCTGACGAGGTAGAGGAGTTTGGTTGGACCTCAGCCCATATCTCGGGGGAACGCAGCCAAAGAAACCGCTTGTCAATGTGAAAGGCCACTGGAAAATGTCACACAGGTTTCCTCAAAACAAACAGTGACTGTTGTCCTTCCTGCATTTGAAAACCCTGGTCCTTATCTTTAGGTTTATTGACACCTGGAAATAGCAGCCAAACTAGAAATAGATTATAACTTAATTCACCAAG
Organism: Trachurus trachurus; assembly: GCF_905171665.1. NCBI lineage: Eukaryota > Metazoa > Chordata > Actinopteri > Carangiformes > Carangidae > Trachurus > Trachurus trachurus. The sequence continues at coordinate 21,172,237 of NC_139892.1, read as the reverse complement.
AGAAGCCACTCATAATTTCATTTCATAGTATAATGACAATAAAGCCGATTCTGATTCTGATTGAGACAATAGAGGCTGTGATATTGCTTTCTCAGATACTTTTTTGTTATTATTAACCATCAAGGAAGAAGACCAACAGATAACACTGTCTCTAGTACAAATAGATTATATTGATTTTACTCAAGCAGATATAAGTGAATGAAAATATCCCTCAGTGAAGAAAGATGGGAACAACGGCCTAACCCAGTTACTTTCCCAGTCATTGATCCAAGATGACAAATGCACAAACTTGGACACACACACACACACACACACACACACACACACACACACACACACACACACACACACACACACACACACACACACACACACACACACACACACACACACACACACACACACACACACACAGCTAATCTGCAATGAAACATTGTGCTTTGACATCCTGAATCTGGACTCTTTCCCCACGAGTGCTGACAGAATAGGAAAAAGTACCGGGCCAAAATGAAGAAGTAGCCTGGAGGACTAGATATTCAGTTAATGAAGTCTCCTGGCCGAGATTCTGTTCAAAATGAAAGCAGTGCGGAGATGTGAATATAGAGAAGAAGCAAAAAAAAAAGATTTGTTCGACATTTTGGGAAAGTCGCTTATTCGTTGTCTTGCTCAGACTTAAGAAAAGATATATGCTGATCTCACATCTGCATGAATAATATGAAGCTGCACCTAGGAGCCAGTTATCTTAACAAACAGCTATCCAGGTCCTGTCAACAGGCAACAAAGTCCAACTGCCTCTGAAGTTATTTGTGTGAACATAATATAGTCCTGATTGTAAGATTAACCTCTTCTCCAAGTCAAACGCTCATTCTTTCCTGTACTGGGCTGTTGTAAGTGATAACATTGATGGCTGTTTTGGCATTTTTGCTAACAGCTTGACTTGATAGAGCTCAAAGTCTCAGGCGTGCATGGGTTTCTTTTTGATAGTTTTTTTGAGCAGGACTGACAACAGTGTAGGAGCTCTACACCTAACACACTGACATCAACAATTTAATGTTTCCATCATGACAATTAACAGTAACACAGTGAGACAAGAGGGTTTGCCTGAGTTTTAACAAGTGCAAAGGAAGAATAGAGGAGCGAGAGGGGGATGACACTGTACCCAAGGAGAGGTGGGCCGAGAACATTTGGTTCTGCTTTATGAGTCATGGTTTATATGTTCAGATCTAATTTGTGGGCCCGACCAAATATCCCTCCCTCACATTTTAAATCTTATTGCTCTTGCCTCCTCGGTGTGGATGCAAACCATCTGTGGTCATTTGGGAGGATTATCAGTAGATTCAATATGGAGATTAAACAGTCCAACCCCATATGTGTCAGTGAGAGAGAGTGACTGTTAAACTCTGACAGTGTCCTTGACCCGTCTTCTCTCTCTGGCTCAGTTTCTCATGCCATGACCCTGTGGCTCAGCTACAACCTTTAACATCAAAACAAACAGTGACTGTGCTCAGGCTTCACTCACTACTTACTGTAAGTCAGGGCAACAGGAGAAACATCACGGCTCAGGCCATGTTTTGCTTTTCTCAAGACTGATATTTGATTGTTTTAGGGCTAAACATCCCACCTAGGTTATTACAGTGCAAGAAATGTTACAAGCATGTCACCTCTGTAACTGCAACCACATGCAGTAAGCCATGTTTAAGTTGGCTTTAAGTTCTTTAAGCATCAGCATCTATTTATGCCGTGTTGCAGTACATGTCCTCCCTCTGAACCTGTGCTATGACGTAGGTCCAGTGTTGACTCGAGCCATGCCCATGATCAAACAGATGTGTCCACTTCTCTGGGTGAATATTTGATGTGCTGCAGTTTGCGTAAAGTGCCGGTCCAACAGAAACAAACCCAGGCGAACATCTCAATTTTAACACTCTCGCTTTAGTGTCAGTAAATCACATGTGAGTTTAGAGTGTAAACACTGTCGTCCGTAAGTGTCCCAGAGAATAAATAACACGTTAACTGCAGCCATGAGCTGCGCTATGCAGCCACAATTGCTGCATTACCACCCTCAAGCACATCTCACTACATGACCACATCCTCAGTGGAGGCCTTCATGCCCCATATACACTTCCTGTATAAACTTTACATTTCAGCAGAGGTATGAAAAAGCCTACCAGCGAAACTTTCTTAAATTATAACAGTGTGTGAAGGGATGTGGCTAAACCATGGAGGTAGAAAGTCAGCAGTAAGTCAGAAGCCACCCAGGCTTAAAAACACAACAACTCAAAGAAAAGGGAAGAAAAGATAATCCTCTCCGTTGGCGAAATTTACGGTGTTGCAGCAGCAGACAACAGTGAAGGAATATAGAACACACATATAAATAAATATAAAGCAATGAAAAGGACAATATTTGTAAGAAAATATGGATATTTAAGCAGTAGCCATAACAGAAAGAAATTATTAACTCTGTACAGTATTGTGTGTATTCGGTATGTTGTAAAAATTCTGTGCAGAAATACAGTATATACAAATATTAAACATTAAACATGATTATTTTCATGAGATATGAAATATTTCCCAGTTATATTTATTCAACATAATCATTGATGGCTTAACTTGATAGATGATACCATTGGAAGTATTGGCAAGTGCAAGAGCAAGTAAATACCCAAGTGCAATATGTCAACCCCCAGAGCCCTGTCCTAATTATAAAGCCAGCCAACAGGAAAGCTGATCTGAGACTTATTCTCAGACATATTTGTTTTCTAATTATGGGGGTGACAAATTGGAGGAAAGATGAGAGTAGCTGTTGATTGCTGGCAAAAAGTGAAAGAAGGGAGGGTGAGGGGGATATGGTAAAATAAAACAGGGAGAAGACAAAGAGAGGGGATAAGGAATAGAGTAATTTAGAAGATGATACATATGCACAAATGCTGACATAGTACAAATTGTAGGGACAAAAATATGCAGAATTATGCAGACATGCCCTGACTGATTTTTTTCTTGTCCCGTTGACCTTCTTCTCAATAAAGCTGAGTGAGTTGCCTCTTGGAAAATAGATTAGATGGAGATTAGAAGGTCTGGGATGTCTTTTCTCTCTGTCTCTCAACTAAACCAACAGCAGTAATGCCAGGTCTGCCCACATGTGCTCATGAAAAGTGTTATCAAGCACTGAATATTCGTGCACACACAAACCCTGAAGCTTTTTTTTTTTAAGTATATTTTTTGGGCTTTTTTCTTTTTCGCCTTTAATGGAAACCACAGTCGTGAGAGAGACAGGACACGGGGGGGATGACATGCAGGAAAGGGCCACTTGATGCGGGATTCAAACTGGGGCCGCCTGCAGTGAGGACTGTAACACATGGGGTGGTTGCTCTACCAACTGAGCTAAACCTCACCCTGCAGCTTTTTGTAAGATAATCCCTCTGGGTGAGTGGGAAGCTTTACGTGCCCTAAAATCTTTGAACGCTTTTTATTTTATAAATAAGCAACGATTTATTAAATGAATATCTGATGACTCTTGCATAAATAATAATCTATAAAGACCTTTCCCGCCAGATTAAACTTCCATTATAATTAATATTCAGTTCTTAAGAGAATTATTCAAGATTGTTAACCAAGTTTCCAGAGTCTTTTGATGTTTAACCCAATTAATAAACATGAACAAAAACATCAAATATTCATTCATTCATTAATGTTTGAACTGTTGTGGTTCAGCATGGGGTCAAAGTCTATTTTACTACGTACAAAAGTACAGTTTTTTTTATGTATCTCAATTGTCTGGTTGAGCCAAAATAGGTCTGGGGAAACGCAGAGAACAGTATAGCCTCGTAAAGTATTAAAAGTCCACTAAAAGAGAGCAAGTGAAAACATGACAAGATCCAACTTGGCAGCAGAACTGTGTGTTTGGACAAATATTGATTGTTAAAAAAAAGGAAATATGGCATTTTTAGCCAACCGACCTGATTAAAAGTGATTAAATGATTATAAATCATAAGCCTGTGGTAGGTAGGAATGATAAACTATGCGTTTGTAGGAGGGAGGACAGTTTTTTACAGAGCCATTAATTCAACTGATAACTAGAGCAGTAATTAAACTGCTATGACTTCTACTCAGCTGTGTTGCGGTTTCTTTGGCATGTGCATTGTGGTGATTTGCTCATGCAGGAAAGTGCGATAAAAAAAAAACACACATAAAAAAGTTAAGCCCAGGATGTTGTCACCCACATGAAGACAGAATATCTCTTTCCCTTTTTATTAGGGCCATGGGCCATCGCACCGGGCACTGATCCCCACAGCTATGAAATAGCTGCAGGGATCAGTAATAACAGATCCCTGCGGCTATGCATTAATAACTACTGTTATTGTGTGGATTTTTTCCTAGTTTTCGTTCTTCATCTTCCGGCCGACTTTCGATTCGCTATTTCGGACAAATTATATATCAAAACGTGCGTCCGTGTCATGTTCGTGTCAGAGTGGGTGACATCATCGGTTAGAGTGGGAGAGAGCCCAAAAAAACTCCAGATTTTTTCTCTTTCCACACTTGGCCCGGCCACAATTTACACTCTACACACATGATTTTTTCAGAATTTGTAAGACAAACTTGTGCTGTCTCTCATCATGTGCTCAAAATATCAGAGAGACTTACAGAATTACAGTCACACACACACACACACACACACACACACACACACACACACACACACACACACACACACACACACACACACACACACACACACACACACACATTCCCATGTTGACAGAGATGGCAAAACCGGCAGTAGCCCCGTGGGCCTTTCAAAATTTCCCCAGAGGAAATTTTCTAGTTTCTACTGTAAGTCTGGAGAACAGCTAGCTCAGGTGTTGTGTTTTCACAGTGACCTTGGGTCGCCGTCGGCGCAGAATACTAAGTAAACAAAAAGAGTTTCAATACCCGCAAAGGAGGTGTCAGCCAAGGTTGATCTGAAATATCATGTCAGTGCAGGTGTGATGTAGTGAGGCCATATTACTCAGGCCTACACTGTCACTGCTTACGTCAACAGATACATGAACTGCAGCTTCTGTCTTGCATCAGATCTTCATTGAAAAACAAGGAAATTTGCCTTGGATTAACAGAAGGAGGTGACTCATTTGTTGACAAATTTTTCCTTAGTCTCTGTTGCCTGGATCAATACCGCAGATTTTCTAAGATTTGTCATCAGCTGAATTTCAAAATGAAGTCATTATAAATAGTTGCTGCGTTGCTTTTTGTCAACAGTCTGGTGTGGAAGATAAATGAAACTATTAAATTCAACTATTAAAGTTATTATTAGCTGTATAGTTATAAACAATAGATGAAGAACGTGTCAGTAAATGCCACAAAAAAGTCACATGGAAGTCTTTATTGACATTAACAGTGTTAATAGATGTTTTATTGATACAAGAGTGTCATGACACTGACACTGTATAAATATTCAGATTTCTGCACAGACAGTCAATGTGCCATCTGTTAGGCTACTTCTGCAGTTCTTTGTAGTGTTTGTCTCATACCTTATCTTTTTGTCTGGTTTCATTATGACATGAGTTTCCTCTGAAGGTTATTTTAATCAAGCCCACCTGTGGTCCTGGAGCTGATCAGTGAGGGGGCGTTTGGATCTCTGACACTGAACTCAATGTGCAGGATGCTATGGTGATATACCTCAGGTTAAGAGGGAGGGGGCACCTGCCTGAAACAGGAATATCAGTTTAAAAACACATCTACATAATAATTTACCATTTCAGGCCTATAGAGAATATCAATGTCAAGATCAAAGCTGAACTTTACCTGGTTATGGCTATCGATGACAGTTGCAATAATAAACATGGGAGACACAATGCCCATTAAATGTCCCATAGCTTTTTGCACTGCAACATATGCAATCAACAAGATGAAAGACAACCCTATGTTTATACTGTACTGGGTCTCATCCAATTACAACTGGTAAATCTGAGCAGCTTTGTTTGTCTTTTTCACAGATGGTCACTCGCTTTGAACTAACTCAGTCGAGCAGGTTCTCTTTGAGGGCGCAGTGCGCTGTTTATATGTCTTTGTATATGTTGTGAGTTGGTTTGTGTATGTGCGTGTGTGCCCTCGGTGCCAGCACTAGATGTACAGTAAACACAACATGACCCCTCAGCCCCGGATCAGGCAGAAGAAGCCTGGCAGTGAAGAACAGTGTGCCGTGCTCAGGATCAGTAACTTGGGTAAAGGTTGCCTAGATCTACTGATATATAAAGTGCAGAATCAGATGATAATAATAAATCATGGCAACTTGAGTTTCAAGAGAGAGGATATCTTCAGTCAGGGCAGGATAAACCAACATCACACACTGGGTCTTTGGCTCCTGACACTTAGTGAGGGACCAATTGTGCAACTGCTCCAACAAACTCAGGTGCTTGAAGAAGCAGACTTCTATGGTGGTAACCATGTCTACAAACGTTTTCTCAAATTCAAGAAGCCTTACGGTAATTTGCCATGTTGTCCCTAAAGCTTTGGTCACTATTTATGATTTTGCACAATACTCAAAGATCAGTCTCCATGTCTCTTAAATATTTCAGAGAAAATTGTGAAGTGACATTCTTTGAGATGTAGTCGATTTATGAAAGATTCATGTCTGACCTTTCCATTCACCAAGAGAGGAACGAGATGATGCATCATGTTTGCTTGTGTGTCTGTGTGAGATGTTTTCCTTTTCATATTTTACATTTTCTTTGAGTATTTTTGTTCAGTCTACAATGAATATAAAGTTAGTCTTTTACTTTATGCTTGTTTTTCATACCTCCCATAAAGCCTTGCCCCTCTAAAAATCCCATAGTCAAATTGGAATATGACGTCATCAGCCCTGTGTCTGTCATCAGTGAACCCACTTGATTTGTTGTCTTTTTCTATGGTTTTGACCACAAGTACCTGTGCAAACAGTGCCCGGATAACAGCATGTTGTTGTACTCTGAAGGTGCATAAAGGGCATGATAAGAGCGTGTAGCTTTCCAGCAGCCGGACATGACAGTTTACTTAACCCAACATTTTAGCCATTATTTAGAACATGGAGCTGTGGATAAACAGAGCCAGGGTTGTTATTCATGCTCTATTATGAACATTTTCCAAATAGAAATTTAGATAGAAAGAGGTCATGTTTTCATTTTGCGTTGCTGTGACGACTGTAGCTATTGTGCCTTGTTGATCCTGCCTCATTTTTACTGTCAGTTCCCGTTGCTTCGTTTTGTTTTCACACACCAGCCAGATCAGCCAAATTAGTGGAGCCCCTCCCATTCCCATCACCAAACATTTGTTTCTTGACAGTTCATGATGTACTCTTGAAATAGCTCCAGTGACATCAGCAGTGAATGGCAGGAAGGAAGTCCCAGCATGAAGGGGTGAACGTACATAGAAAATGGCCTTTAGGAGAGTTGCGGACAACAATAGAGCCCCAGGAGCCCCTCCTATCCCTGACAATGATGTGATACAGAAGAAACAACAATAAAAGCACCACAGCCACATAGCAGCCAAAGGAGTAACACTTACACATACAGGCACACACACAAACCTCCAGTGCTGACCTTATTCACTGCTGAGAAAAACCCCCATCATAAATTGCTTTTCTCTGTAGTGAACTCAAAGAAAAGGACTTCTATGTTTGTGGTCTCAGTTTATCTCTAGTGACAAGTCTCACTGGAGCAGCGCTGCATTAATACTAACAAAAACAACTCTTGAGATGTTACCTAATAATGTAGATGGACAAACAGTGTCTGCCCTTTAAAGGTTCAGTGTGTAATAACCAACAAGGTTTATTGGCAAAATCTCAATATACTTCGCATGAATGAATGAATGAATGAATTTTTATTTTCGTGTCATGCCACCACTGTGGCCCATCCCATATGGGATTACAAGATACATTTAATGACAAATACAAAATAAAAAAGACTAGACAGTCCTTCCCATGAATATATTAGTGTAAGTGTATAATCGCTATAAAATATTAAAGCCGCAAGCGGCGATGATCGGGCCCTCGCTCCACCATGCCACCGAGAATGAGAATGAAATACAATGTAGTTTTATTGTAGATAGAACATTTTGTCCACCTTGCTTCACAGCAATTATAGACTTTTTTCAAATTGCTTTTCCTTGTCATGAGAATACTGAACAGGAAGCTTCATAGTTTCACATGTGAAATTTCAGTTGCATCTTATAACCATTGTTATTATATTACATTGTTATTACAACCATTATTATTAGTGATCAGTTGATTTGTGGCGGAGGTAAAGCTAATGAACTCATGTATCTACTATTGCATATTGACTTTATAACAAAATATTATTCCTCTGGCTGTTTATAGCTGTAATTTACTATAACTATAAATATCAGGGAAATACAGTGTAAGATAAATCACAATATTTTTTTTCCAACATGTAGCAGAGTAAAGGCTGTACATTTAAGAGAGAATGAATGAATTCATTCACATTCTCTGAATAATCAAAGACTACTTTATTCCTTTCATGCATGCATACCATACTTGGTATCTCTGGTGTCTAGTATTGGTCTGTTTGGAAATCTCCTGGTGTCGAAGAGTTTAAAATAACATGCTGCATATTTGCACAGTTTGTCACATTAACCATGATAACCCGTATTACTGTAAGATTGTCCAGGGCATTGAGGAGGTCAAGTAACAACAAATCAGTTAAAACTTCCCAAAGCGGTTTGACCTCATGGTTCTGGATTTCTCAACTGGACACATTTAACAAATCATCCAGCTACAGTAGCATCTGTCATAGAGGCCTATCTGTTTTTTTCCCCCATGTAGCTTTGCATGCAAGTAAAGCTCTTAACTTTATTCATTTGCTAGCTGCGTGCACAAACACAAACCAACTCGGGGCAACAGTCAGGAGAGCTGACACTGCCCTTGTTGGCATCCTTCCCAAGTAAACAATATTTCCTGGTATCTCCACAATGCACATTCTGTCTCTGTCTCCCACTCTCGCTCTCTCTTATGCGCTCGCATCCTGCCTGTGGATGCGATGTTTACATCACTTAGCACCCATTAAAACTTCAGCCTGCTGTAAGCTGTGTATAAACACACACAGATCTGCATGGGTCAGAACAGGAATTAAGTGCTTGTTGTGATAATGAGATGGTTTATTTTACTCCACAGGGACAAATACTGTAGGATTTCTGAGAACCAGAGATCCGGGCAGCATGCACTGCAGTTCTCATATGTAAACAGACCACATACACAGTCATGCGCCAAACGCACTGAGCAGATAATCCTAGCAAGTGTGCACGATATGAGCTGATGCTTTGTACTGTTTTCAGTGACACATGTAGACAAACAAGAACCATTCATGCACAGTGGATGTTTACAGTATGACCCCCTCCGTCTGCTTAGGTGGAACTTAGGAGATGCTGCCATGGAAAAATGACACATCAAAGAATTTGTTAAATTTAGGTCAGCTATTGTGTGGAGACAGATGGGCATGATGTGTGTGTGTGTGTGTGTGCGTGTGTGTGCATGACAGAGATGCTACAAGGGAGATGAGCGTTAACCATATACATTGGCAGTTCAGTGTTTTACTTTTGCACTCATTTACAAGGTGTGATCTGACAAGTGAGACAGAAATACAGCCTTTAGCATCAGCAGTGTACAACAAGGAAACAAGTATTCCCAGTGAGTCACAGTCACAGTTGAAGCTATGAATAATGAAGAGCCAGTTCTGTCAGAAGTGAGACCTGCTGTTTTTTTATTGAAGTGTTCAGGGTGAAGCCCCCAAAAAACATGTCAAATGAAAATTTGTATATACTTATTTATACATTCAAATGGCAAAAACAGTTTTAGCAGGGGAATTCTCACTCCTGCTTTGGTTGACCTTGTGCCACAGTTTAGGAGAATACTGGTTTCTTTCACAGTGTTTGACATCGTAACAACATCAGCCTGAGGTTGAGATAAGCCCGTCCATATGAAGGACCTGATCTGTTCCACTGGGAGCTGAGTATTTGATGTAATTTTCTTATCGTTCCAGGGAAAGTAAACACGTTGCCACCCACATCCAAACTAAGCATAATAAGCTATTATTCGAGGAACCGTTTGCAATTTATGATAACAGAAACATCAGACTGGTAGAGAAACTCCCGCACACTTTCTTCTCACTTGAACCTTTTTTTTTATTTAGCCAACGTTTCAGTCATAGACCTTTTTCAAGGCATAACAGAAACAGAAATAAGAGAACAAAGTTTTGACATATAACAGGAGAAAACAAATGGAAAAAGCTGGTTTGAAGTTATTTTGTGTCATGCTGTTTCCTTTGTTGTACCGTCAGCATTTTAGTTTGTAACATGAAAGCAATCTTGCTAATATTTGCTAACATAAGCCACTATCAGCTATGGGCATAGGAGACCAAGTAAGGCTGCAGCAGCAGAACCTTATTAATGGGTGTCTTTAATTGTAAGATGATGTAAGGATGACTTACCTTTTCCTTCATAAGTAATGTATTCTTGTTTTAATGTTTAAATGTGGGCTTCAGCCCTCTTGAAATACCTCCTGTTCATAATGAATGACATTGAAGGAGTTCTTCATCAGACTGATGCAATTTATATTATCTGAGAGAGAGAGTGAGAGAGAGTGAGCGCTGCCTGACGAGATCAACTTTCCTAAAATAGAAAGTGAAGTCAGCTGCAGTGAGCGAGAGAGAGAGAGAGAGAGAGAGAGAGAGAGAGAGAGAGAGAGAGAGAGAGAGAGAGAGAGAGAGAGAGAGAGAGAGAGAGAGAGAGAGAGAGAGAGAGAGAGAGAGAGAGAGAGAAGGATAGAACCACCGAGCTCATGAGACAAAGAGGAAAAGACATGGACCCTGGAAACATCATACATATTACCACCACAATGACGCCTGCTGAAAGACTAATATTCATGCACCTGTGTTCCAAACACTGGGATACAATGCAGAAACAGGTGTTCATTAATAGACTGTAGCTTTTACTGTGTTCTCAGATCCCAACACACACACACGCTAATAACTTCTGAAAGGATGTGTTTTTTTTCTGCATAGGTAAGATGTCACTTTTAAAGGTCACCTATATGTGACTATAACGTGACCTTAATGTTGAATGCTTTTGTGTAATAGGTCAGGGATATTCTATGCACATACGAGTCTGCTGACCCTTGCAAAATCACTGCTCGGCCAAAATATATGAGACCCATCCCATTCCACCCCTAAAGGAACCTCTGCGTGATTCAGGTGGCTGCCAGAAAGCAGCGCTCGGATGTACTGGACACACAAGAACACACAGATGCGTACACACACACTGCTTTGCAAATTGAGATCCTATTTCTACACGCTCGGCAAAAGACATTTTTACATACAAGTGCAGTGAGGAACATGGATGAAAAACACACATTCACACACACACTATCACATCAATGCACACACTTACCCATCATTCTGCTCTAAATGTGACTGAATCTTTAAGCACCAATCCCAAACTCCTGTTAAAGGGATAGTTCAACATTTTGGCAAATTGGCCCATTCCCATAATCTGTATAGTCACAGCAGTAGGTTTGTTACCTTTAATAGTCGGTACAAGCTATTTTTAGAACGGCAGAGCCGAGACGTGAGCTGCTCAGAGCTACGCTATGGCTAAGGGGATTTCTTGGTTTCCCTCATCAAACTCATCAAACACACAATCCAGCAACTCCAAAAAGCTCTCGTGGACAAGTTGTGACCTGCACATTCACCACGCTATGAGATAACGACAGAATGTTAGGAGACGGAGTCGTTTTCGAGGTAAATTCATTAACAACCGCTGATGCGTGTTCTGTCGAGGGCAGTTTTTCGGCAAGCAGTCTCTGCATTTGCTTCAAAAACAACTCTGTCTTGTACGTTTAAAATAGCTCGCACCGACAAATAAAGGTAACAAGCCTACTGCTATGACTATAGGGATTATGGCAATGAGCCAATTTGCCAAAATGTTGAACTATCCCTTTAAAGCTCATTGGCTCATGGCATGGTGGAAAAAAAAAAAAAAACGTTCTCATCAACGCTTTATGCTCCCAAACACACACTGTGTAGTGCGTATTTAATTGATGTCAACTATATAATGTCTTACAGCAGGCAAAACCACACATAGATTGAGTTTATGTTAGAATTATATCAGGTTACATTGAAAGTCTAACAGCATAGCATGATTACTTCTACGCTCTGTTACCCATTCAGTGGGGCAGGCACACATGTAATCGAGAACGACTCATGGGATGAGTATGATTGCTGCGCGAAGATAAGAATAGCTCAGACAGGCTCTTCTATCGGTGGCTGCACAGTGATGCAGTCTTATTATTCAATTCCCTGTTTTCCATCTCATTCATTCAATAATATCTAGGGGAAAAACAAATAAAAGCTCTTTCTTTAGTCCTTGGATTGACTCTGTTTTTAAAAGCAGGGCTCCTTGCTGATGCTGTTAAATCCAACCTCCTGTTAGTTAGAGCCACAGAGGTCAAGGTAATGAGCTGGAAAGGGGTCTATAGTTCACTAAGAGCTCTATTCGCCATGGGCAATGGCCCAGACATCCTCTCTCCTGCAGCGTCTCTGAACAGCATGATAAGCGCTCCATAATTAGGAAGACAGATAGGTATAGTATGGGCCATAGATTGTAAAAACTAATGGACTCACAAAATTGACATCCATTAACTGTGCTCTCTGAGGACTGCTGTCAGTGATAGCGTAGCAGAAACACACACTCTTTCTTATACATCATGTTTACACAAGCATCCTGCATTTTTTAACATGTTTTTGTGGCAGGAGTTTAATATAATAACTTGTATATAAAATTACTGTTAAGACATGTCCTGCAAAGTTATAATGGGCTGGCTGTTTATTATTAGATTAAGTCCCTTATTCCCTGATCACTCACAAAATATTACAATTAGGATTTTAGTTGTGGGCTCAATTCAGTCACTTAATTTAAGGCAGCATGTGATCGCTACTGCAACTTATCACTAAAAGCCATAATTTCCCTTAGAGCTCAACTCTCTGTCTGTCCATCCATCCATCCATCCATTGTCCGCCACATTATCCGGAGTCGGGTCGCGGGGGCAGCAGTCGGAGCAGGGATCCCCAGACTTCCCTCTCCCCGGACACTTCCTCCAGCTCTTCCGGGGGGACCCCTAGGCGTTCCCAGCAAGGCCGGCTCTACGCAGGGGCAAGAGGGGGCAGCGCCCCCTCAAATAAATGTCTTGCCCCCTCAAATCCAAATTTTAGAAGTTGAGAAAGCACATTTTAATATACTCAAAAAATGTGTATATTACAAGTTGACAAAATTATCTGCAGTAGCACAAAGATCTGCCGAAAAAGGGACACTGTTCTTTTCTAAAATGTTCTGTTCTTTTTTTTCTTTCTTTTTTAGTATTCTTAAGACTACCTTTCAGTTTTGTAATCTTGACCATAGTAGAACCCCCCCCCCTCTTCTCGGAGTACACCAGAATGCTTCACTCACATTTTAAAATCACAAAAATTTTCTGGGGGGGATGCCCCCAGACCCCCCTACAGGGGTTTAGCTACTCACCTTTTTCACCCCCTCTGGGTTTGCAATGCATCTTCAGGTATATGCACCCCTAACCCCCCATATAATGTGGCTCTTTGCATTACGACAGTAACAAATTTGGGCTCTAAGACCCTGGTTGGCCACCCCGGCCCCTAGTTGGACAGGTCTGAAGGTAGAGGCCTGACAAAGTGCAATCCGCTTCTCCAGGTTGGGGTTGGACACATAGTCAACAACCTAATTCAATGAAGTTACTATAAGCACGGAGAAAAAAAAGTGCCCCCTTCACATTTCTGACTGCCCCCTCATATATGCCTGCCTAGAACCGGCCCTGGTTCCCAGGCCAGCCGAGTGACGTAGTCACTAACTCTCTGTCTGTTTCTTTAAAATGCTTACTCGTCCATGTCCTGATGCAGAATCTTCAGGCAGTGGTCAATCTGCTTGGTGCCTTTGGGGATGTAAGAGAAACAAAATAGCCTTTCTCAAATTCAATCATGAAAAAGCCCCTGCAACACAAACTGACGACCTGGACTGCATTAAACTTCCACAGAATTACCAATTATGTATTTCATGTCATTCGAGCATGTTGGTATTGTAGAAGAGATGTAGTCGTTTTTAGATATCCAGCTGAGAACGGGTCCTACACTGGAAGCTACTGCTGTTTTAATGTATGTTTATCTTCTTCCTTGAAATAATTCAGTCATCCTCATTTCCATGACTCCATTTCCACACTGAATATATTCAGGACTGAGGGCCGGAAGAGTGAAATTTATTTAACAGCATCTGAGGTGCCTGCAGTGCATTAACAACATCCCAGGACTGTAAAGTGTGTGTGTGCAACTTTCCTGAGGTGAGTGTGGGTTCACAGGCTTGATGGATTTGTTAAAGTACTGCCTCACGTTAAAATGTGCTTTCAAGTTGCTGCGTGAGATGTTGAAACTTTGACACTCATGAGATATATTCAAGTTAGGGATGCAACAATCCGATATTTAGATCGGATATCGGCCCAGATCTGATTGGATATTGGATAATGGGGCTGATACTGTACATGACGCTGATGTATTTATTTCAAGTCTGTGTGTGATGTGTGCTACATCACGTTTCAGCAGTAGGCCTACATGCAGCATGCTGTTGGGCAACAAATACAGAGTTGCAATGTTTTACAAAGTTAGGAAAGTAATTTTTAAGTCAAGCCTGATGCCTTCACTCTCTTCCACATGGCAGAGTATACAGTTTATTCATTCAACAGTCATATCAGATTGGTATCGGCATTGGGAATGAAAAAGCCAGATGGGTGCATCCCTAATTTAAGTCAAATCTATCAGTTGTGACGTGGTTTCAAAATAAACCCCCCTAAGCTTCACACACAGGAAAGACAAATATGAATACAAAAGACGTGACATGAAACAATAGAAGTGGACTGACCTTGTGTTATAGCACAAATTAGGTTTTTTTTCGCACACCCTCTCTGCGGCTCTTAGCACTTAAACATGAGGAGTGAGGAAATCAAGCAGTATACCACGCTGGGTGAGAGACATATACACACCCTAACACCTAAACCATGAGAAGCAGGATCAAGTAGAAGAAGAGAGCAGTGAAACTAAACATGCTTAGAAAGGAAGAACTAGAGGCAGTTATATTAAAACAACTACACAGTGAGGTTATTAATCCATGAGCAGTAGACACAGTAGCGGTGAGTGTGCTAGGTGATGTGAAATGACGGTTTACCAAGGCAATGGGGAGCACTTTGGACCGCCATCAGAGTGGCTGCTGGAGCCTATAAGAGCCTGGATGGGCGGTGGCTAAACTTCATTAGTGTCCCTGGGCAGCAGCAAGAGCAGGTGGGGAGCACTGATGGACCCGAGGGAGGAGGGTAGAGCCCATCTGCAGCCAAACAAGCAATTAGACACACAAAGTCTGTGTCGCCTGCTTCATCTGCAACGAATAAAAGGCGGATGAAGATTGCTGTGTAATTACAATGCCTATTCACGACATCTATCTAGGTGTGTGTGTGGTGTCTGTCTCTGTGTGTGAGTGTTTAGTCAGGGACGTGTGCTTCCTTTTGTCCCCACAGTGGAAATCATTCAATCTTAAGGTGAAGACATGTTTTAAGGTGATGTTTAGGTTTAGCTTTAAGTTAATTTAGAGTTAGGGTAAGGTAATGTAATGTCTTATGGCAATATGTGTGTGTGCGTGCATGCACCTGATACTCAACATGTGTGGTTTGGAGTGGGACATCAAACTGCTGTCTGCAATTGGAGACAAATGAGGACACCCATTGATCTGGACACTGAACAACACACTGAACAACACACACACACACACTCAGGCATTCACAGGAAGTTAACTGTGTGAAATGGAAAAATTGAAAGGTTGCCTATTTGTGGCTGCGACACAATTTGATTAATGCCTTAAAGAGGCTACTCAGAAATTCCAATTTCCATCAGTATACACGCAAGACCACAAGTATTAACTTTCCCTTTGTTTTAACAGTAGCTAATAATGTAGCTTAATGTATAAGAGTGTTAATGAGTAGTGTAAGTTAAAACCTCAGAGTTGAGGATGAAGCTTCACAGAAAGTCATAACAGATTATGGAGACGTCTAACGTAGCTGGTAGATCTCTCTGAATCACCAGCTGGATCAGGAAATCAAAGAACTACCAAGGCTGTTTAGACTAAGAAATGTTTAAATGAGACAAACGTTTATAAGAAATAGTTGAGGAGGTGAATTCAGCGATACTGTTGAAGATGGTTAACATCAGCCGAGTGACCTTAACAGCCAAACCTGTCACTAACTGTACATCTCCTGTTTAACTACTCAAAGGAAACTATGGTATGTAGTCTGTTTTTGTAGTTGCATGGCACAGACTCATTTTTGAAAGTTTGAAGTTTTGTATGGTAGGGCTGTGGATGTGATTTTTACATTGTTTGTTGGAACGACAACACATGGTCACAGGCCCCTTGTTGCCAGGGGCCATCATGAGCAGCTCGAGTTGACTTGCACAAACAATCTGTGGCAACCTTTCACTATACGATCTTATGGAGGAAACTGGAGACGTCCAGTACCGGTCAAAAGTTTGGACACATGCATCACTTTTTTGTTTACTCAATAATTTCACGTGTAGAAGAGAAGAGCAGCCATCTCGTTTTTGAGAGTGTGCTCCTTCATAGTTTTGATGTCTTCAGTGTGAATCTAAAGAAATAAAAAGTCCAAAGATTTGACTGTCATTCTATGGAGATATTGTGTGATGCCACATTAAAAGTCAAACACATAACAGAAGAAAATTCACCTCAGAATATGGGACTATATGCCTCATTTTCTGTAGCCACAGCCAGCATGGCTCGCTGACGTCTGTGAATGCGTTTGGTCCTGTAGCACCATCTAGTGGATATGAATTGTCAAAGCAGCTCAATGCGTGTGTTAGGTGCTGGAGTGAGTTATAATGGACTGTACATCAAACACTGTACCTCTTTACTAAATGTATGTGAAACACTAAAGTACCAAGAAAACATTTCAGTCCATGAGCCAAGACCCCAAAATCGGCCTATGGCAATCCAACGAGTGGGCAATTTCTAGTTAGTTTTTTTGACTTACTTGACATGATAACCATTGCAGACTGGTAGCTTAGTGGTACTTCTTATGCGTTGAATATGTGGACCCCTAGTAGTCCATGAGCCAGGCCACCAATCTCAGTCGGAAGGGTGAGCTAGGATGTTGCTATGCCCCATATAGTTCAATCAAAAACATGCCTGGAGTGCTGCATGGGTATCAGTTGTTTGTAAGTTAGCCGACTGTCTCTGAGTCTCTCTGGTGCTCTTCAGTGTAAGGATCCAAATACTAGGTGGTAGCGGGAACTGAGGCACTCAGAGTAGGAGAGTGATTTAAAAAGCCTTTATTGCAGAATGACCATACAAACTAATAACAAGCCAACACGTTGAGGCCACAGGCCTCCATCAGGGCTGATATAAAATGGCCGCCTATATGTAACTTCCTTTATATAGGGAAAGGTCACATGTCTGGGCGGGCCTTAGCTATAGTAGAAACACAGATTGTGGTGTTTATCAGTAGAATACATCCATATTTAAACAGACATGAAAGAAGAACAATACAAAAGCAAAAGACAATAGAGAACATTTCAAGCACTGTAAATAATCAGATAAGATAATAAGAGTTTCTCATTCAGGAAGCTGAAGGAAGACACATTGGCCAAGGGAGCTGGATCTCGTCTAGGTCAAAGAAAAGGGGAGAAGTCGAGTTCACCATTTAGGCCTGGGTATTGTGTAGCTTTCAGTGAATGTGTGATAAATATTGTTAAGCTACTCCTCTGCAAAGGTTATCATACCAAAAAATAATGTGGACCTGTATTGGAAGAAAATAGCAACAAGAATTTGCCCACCCTTTCGATTGTGATTGGTGGCCTGGCTCATGGACTAGTTTAGACCCAATATAGATAATACATTAGAAAACAACCAAAAATCATATAAAGAGAAGTACTGTATTTTGAAATGTTCCTTCTATTTATCTGTCAAAATCATCACACTGTATAAGCGGCTTATGTGCCTCTTTATTTTAAAGTTCTGAATGTGTACTTACAAATGGTTCAGAGAAGATGAGCCATTATGGCTGATACAAAGATTATGTGGTCGTTATTTGCATTATTAGTGTACCAGGTACAGCTTGTGATTTGAGAACAGAGAAAGGATTAATTCAGTGACATTTTCTTAGGTGATGTACTCTGATCTAGAAAATGTCACTGCATGCTTGGTGACCCTTTGAGCAGAGGCAACACAGAATTAAAAGCAAAAAAATACAGAGTACCTAATCAGACACTTCCCAGCTGTAATTGTGTTTTGAGGACCCTCAAATGCATTGGACGTAACACAAGCTCTTAATATTAATGTCAATACAATTAGTCGATAAACTGGCCAAATTGCTTTCATTAGATGGGAAATGTATTTGCTTTTTGTTACATTTTGTTTCCATTAGGGGGAAGCATAATCTTTTTCCTTCCCAGCAGAGAGTAGCCTTGGGGGCAGCTCATTACTGTTACTGTGGCTGAGGCAGCAACTAAACGAAACAAATTAAAATGAAAAAAGAGCAAATAGATGTGAGGAGATTTATTGTAGCACACTGTGTTATTCTTTTCATCATGTGCATCACACAGTGTTTTCTTTCCTCTTTGATAATCCTTGTATTCCTACATATCGCTTGCAGGATAAACATTAACCAACATTTAGCTTTTTATATCCATTCTGGTTGCTAAGCTGTTTAACTTAAATTTATATATATATGTATGTACACACCATGGAGAAGAAATTATAGGTATCTGACAGTGACACCAGTAGTGCCATCATGTGGCCAATTATAAAGCACTTCAAAGTTTGGCTTTAGATCTCATGAGAGACATTTGATGGAAGGATACTCCCATCAAATGTCTGTCTGTGTGAAATTATCCCTTCACCTCTGCATCTGGATTCAAATACGGCTGGCTGTCCCATTTGGTCCTAATTCATCGAATTCAGCAGCAGCAGCAGCAGCAGGCATGTCAGTCATCATTCTACCAGCTGAGAGAAGTGAAGTCTGTGTTTTCTCCAGATGGATGAAAAAGTGGCTACAGCATCTTCCGAGTCGAGTATGTTGTAAGATTGCCTGCTCTGTTAAGTCACCATTCCTAATTTTTCATGCTAGTGCTTTCTCATGCATGCCGTCATCTTGTGCCATGCAAACATTTACTCACATATGCATGACTGCTAAATCAGACCAACATGCAATGCACCTCTCGTGTTAGTGCCGACACATGCACATACTCTTGCTCACACACACACAAGCACACACGGATGCGCCAGCAGTCCCCCAGTGTCGAAAACCTCCATATCAGGGGAAAACCAAGTGCATCGAAGCTAAATAATGTGGTCTTCCTCATCTGACACTGAGTCAAACCATATGATATTAATTCACAGCACATAATAATATGGACCACTGAAATTAAAGCCTTGCTACAAACCATCAGATGTAACTCTTAAAAATCCTGGGAAATAACACCACTGACTAAACTAAATGGATCTGCAAACATACACAACATAGCGAAGCATTTGATCAGCAATAATGTTAAGATGTCCTGCGGCATTCAAGCGTGACTCCCTCTTTTATCAAGGGGTTTCTTGCAAACACAACTCTTACCTTCACACAATGTCTGAACGACACAATCAATATGTTTTTGCCTGCAGACCTGCCTTTGGCTAGTTGACAACTGAACGACTGGCCATTCTTGGGACCCAAGGGAAAAACCATGGCTTCACCCAATTCTTCTGTATTGTACAGCTACAGCCCATGCTTTACCAATTCTCCACTGTAGTTTGCACCATTTTTTTAATGGAAAAGAAATGCATATTTTGAAAAATATATAAATACATTCTACTGTATTTAAATATTAAACTGAACCAGTGTTGGTGACTATTGTGAATGTTTCATTGGCCAGTTTTGCACCTAGTGTATCAGCCAGAGACCTGCTGGAAGGTGTGCTTGAAAGAAAGAGAGAGGGAGGGAGAAGGGAAAAGGGGAGAGGGAGGTAGAGACTGAGAGAGATCAGACCACTTACTACAGTGACGTGAATTTGTTAACTGTACGTCAAACAGGAGAGCTGTGTCACACTGGATGGACCAATAGGAGGCAGGAAAATGGGGCCACCTATGACATCAGCGCTGGCATGGGATGAGAGTTGCCTGCATGAGGGAGCTTTCCAATGAGTAGACAGACGGCGTGAGCATACAGTGATACTCAAGTCATCAGCAGTACAAAAACACAGCCCACACGTTTTCTGCTTCATAATGTATGTTTGGCTCCACGTGCTGTTGAACCAGTCATTTTCATTTTCCATTCATGTCACAGGATGACAAGGGCCGTTAAGTGTACAGTACAGTCCTTTATGTTTACTATTTCAGTGTGTATTAATTAATGGTTGCCGTGTATTCTTATTGATTGTTGTAAAGTTGTGTTGCATGCTAAAAGCATACTCGTAAATATGTGTGTATATTATGATTTATTGTGAATTGTGTTGAGAGTATTTTGGCTTGCTGTGATTTTGTTGTCACATGGACTGAAGAAGAAGCCATGGTGTATTGTGGACTTTTGCACACGGTTTTCCTTGTCTTCCCCTGTTCCCCTCCCCTTTCCTATAATTAACAAACCATTGGTCTACAGCCAGCGGAGTCGAGCATTTAGAGGACGCACACCTGAGGTCAGGTGATTCACTTCCGGGGCACGATTTCCCAGAGACACAGAGGACCCGACTCGAGGTTGCAGCAGACGCAGGCGGCGTTCAGCTTTTCAGCCGTGAGATGATCGGGCGGAGGATGATTGTGATGGGCCTTTAATGACGATAAGTGAAGGGACGTACACAACTGTGTCTGTGGTCTGCATGTGTGTGGCTACTGTTGGTGCCGAGCCGTCTGTGATTCACTGTTACTCTTCCAGCCGCGACGGAGCGTTTCTGGAGGAGGACGAGCCGCCGGAGAGGAGCGACGGACTGGAGCTGAATAAAGACGGGCCCACAACGAGAGATTATTGAGAGTCGCGAAGCGGACGCCGCCGCCGTCTCCTCGAGACGAACTGGGACTTGACTTCCTGGATTGTTCCGTGAGATTCAGAGACATTGACATATCACTGACACTGTTTATAATTATTGATCCATAGGATTTTAGTCAATTGTCTGATTTTATATTTACAATCCACCCTGCTGCTTTTTAGAAATAAATACGTATTTTTGTAATATTACTGCCTCTTGTATCTGTGTTGGTGTGGCTCGGGGATCTGGTTTTAAGTGTGACTTTAGTGTGACATAATTTTGGCGTTGTCGGCAGGATCCCCACACCACACCTCACAGAACAAAATGGCTGGTGAGAATGAGCAGGATGAGAGGATGAATATAGCAGGGCAATCCAATGTTAATACAGCACCTGCTATGGCAATGCCATGGTTCATGGCATTACCTTTTATTCCCAAGTTTTCAGGGAAAGATGGTAATATTAAATTTGATGTATGGTTAGAACAAATGGAATCCATGCTCAGAGCTCAGGGTTTAGGGGCTCAACAGAAAGTTGATTTTGTACTCTGGGGACTTGATGGGATAGCAAAAAGACAAGTAATGTTACTCGAAGCAGAGAGACGGGAGTCCTCCACGGCCATTTTAGATGAGCTGAAAAGACTTTATGGACAGCACTGCTCCCCGACTCACATTCGTGTTCAATTTTTTCAATGCAGACAGAGGGAGGAAGAAAGTGTGGACTTGTATGTGTTGCGCTTTAGAGAACTATTTAATAGATGGAAGGAAAGTGAACCTGGAGTAGCAGCCCAGGTAGAACCCACAGCTAGAGACCAGTTTATCAAAGGGCTCAAGTCAGGCAAAGTACAGAGAAAAATAGAACGCCTTACCAGACAAAGACCTGACCTTAGTTTTTCTGAAACCTGTAGGGAGGCACAAGCTCTAGAACAGGAGCAGAGTAGGAAGGGTGAAGCACAGGCCTCCAGGGTGATGGCCCCATTCTCCCGAGAGACTGATCTCAAAGAACTGAATCAGTGGAAGGAAGAAGTGAAAATCGAGTTGAGGAAGGAAATACAGGACCAAATAGCCACCATTAGTAAGACCTTGGTAGAGGAGGTACGGAAACAGTTGTCTCCTACAGTTACTGGCTTCTCCCCAGAACAAGAGGAACCATCTAGAAGACGAGTGGACCGAGGACGCTATCAGCGACAGCCACGATCGGCCAGAGATTTCCAGTGGGACAACAGTGGGAGGCCCATATGCAGAGGCTGTGGAGAAGCAGGCCACACACAACGCTACTGCAACACTGGGGCCCAAAGGCGAAATCCGTTAAACTAGAAACCCCAGCTACTACAGGGCAAGTGGCTGGGGATGTAGAATGTGGGGAAGTTGACTGTGGGGAAAAAGTACAACGGCCTGACATTGTGGGAACATGCCCTGGGGTTACTGTGGAGGTGGAGGGGGTAAAGGTACCTTGCATCTTGGATACAGGCTCACAAGTGACACTATTTAGCGAAACATTTTTTCAGAAATACTTCAGCCATGTTCATTCCAGAGATAAGGGCGACCTCTACTGGTTGACGCTCAAAGCTGCCAACGGTCTGAAAATACCCTACACCGGCTATGCCGTCATGAACTTCTGCATTGGTGGGGTTAAGGTACTGGACAAGGGGGTTGTGATCGTTACAGATGACTGTTTGGGGCCAGAAAAGGGGATTCTTGGGATGAATGTGATTGTTGAATGTTGGAAAGCTCTGTTTCAGGGAGACCACCCAGGAATGACCGCCTTCACTTCCACCATCTCAGTTGGTGCAAAGGGGGCCTGGGAGAAAGCCTTCGCCACCTGCAGGCAAATTGAAGAGGAATCCTCCCCTGACGGAAAGGTGGGGGTGGCCCGGCTGACCAAGCAAGATCCTGTTGAGGTACCTGCACACAGCGAAATGGTCCTCTGGGCTCAGGTAAAAGAAACTACAAAAGTCAATTCTCCCTGTGTTATAGTGGAAGGGATTAGTGATGAGGAGGAATGGCAGGTCGCCCGAACTTTGGCCACTGTAAAAAATGGAAAGGTGCCTGTGCGTATTAAGAATGTGAACCCATTCCCCATTGTTGTACCTCAACGTCGCCCTCTTGCCTCAGTTTACCAGGTCTTCCCAAGCGACGTCCATGGAGAGAGAGAGCTTGTACTCCGGGCAGAGGAACCAGGGACGGTCGAAGTGGATGTCCGGAATGTACAGCTGCCATCTGGGGGAGAACATCCTGTACTCTCCCTGAAGGGCGAAGGACTAACGGAAGAAGAACAATATGAGATGGACCGGCTTCTTCGTAAGTGGAGCCACATTTTTGCAGCCCATGAAGAAGACTATGGTCGTACTGACACAGTACAACATCAGATTCCAACAGGCACCGCTCCACCGAGTCGAGAGAGGTATCGACCCATTCCCCCTTCCCTTTTCCCAGAACTAAGGAAACTGCTACAAGGTATGTTGGATAGTGGGGTGGTTAATGAGAGCTCTAGTCCCTGGGCTGCCCCTATTGTGCTGGTAAAAAAGAAAGATGGCTCTTGGAGATTTTGTGTGGATTACCGCAAATTGAATGCTCTGACTCACAAAGACGCTTTCCCCCTACCTAGGATAGAGGAGTCCCTTACCTGCCTGAAACAATCCCGGTGGTTCTCCACACTGGATTTGGCCAGCGGATACTGGCAAGTCCAGGTCGACCCTAAAGACAGAGAAAAGACTGCGTTCACCACACCGCTCGGGCTGTACGAGTTCCAGCGGATGCCTTTTGGCTTATGTAACGCCCCAGCGACCTTCCAAAGACTGATGCAGCGCTGCCTGGGGAGTCTGGTAAACGATACCCTGCTCATCTATTTGGATGATGTTATAATTTTTTCATCTGACTTTCAGAGCCACCTCCAACACCTGGAGCAAGTATTTGAGAGGCTGTGGAAACATGGACTGAAACTACAGCCCCACAAATGCAAACTGTTTCAGCCCAAAGTGAACTATCTTGGCCATGTGGTCAGCAAAGATGGAGTAGCCACAGATCCGGAGAAGACCACAGCAGTGCAGCAATGGAAACCCCCTACCACAGTCCGTGAGGTCATGTCTTTCCTGGGCTTCGCAGGCTACTATAGACGTTTCATCCCTGCATTCTCTCGTGTAGCTGCCCCCTTGAATGCCCTTCTGGCTGGCCATGCCACTAAAAAGAATCACCCAGTTCAGTGGACAGAGAACTCCCAGACCGCTTTTGACAAGTTAAAGAGAGCCCTTGTCAGTGCCCCAGTCCTTGCCTTTGCTGACTTCTCTAAACCTTTCCACCTTTACACAGATGCAAGCTTGGAAGGCTTGGGTGCAGTCTTGTCACAAGTCCAAGATGGAAGAGAGCGGGTCATCGCCTACGCTAGCCGGAGCCTGTCACCAACAGAAAGAAATGACCAAAACTACAGCTCCTTTAAATTGGAGCTGCTCGCATTAAAATGGGCAGTGACTGAAAAGTTCAAGGATTATCTGTGGGGAGCGAAGTTCACTGCCTTCACAGACAATAACCCATTGGTCCACTTGAGCACAGCCACACTTGGAGCTGTAGAACAGAGGTGGGTGGCAAAATTGGCAAACTTTGAATTTGATCTCAAATACAGGCCTGGTGTTGCTAACAAGAATGCAGATGTGTTGTCAAGGTTCCCACAGGAAGGAGAGACGGTACCTCATCCAGTGGCCACTGAAAACCCCCAGGGGCCATGCAGATCTCCTCAAGGAAGAGAGACAGCAGCTCTCCCAGTCACCACTGAGGACCCTCAGACAGCTCCAGAGTCACAGAATCAGTGGGAAAGCAGGCAACAAGAGGACCCTGCTGTTGAAATAGTGCGACAGTGGCTCCAGAGGGGTACGCCACCAACAACTGAAGAGAGAGAGACAGCCCCTGCAACATCTAAGCGACTGGTGAGAGAGTGGAGACGCTTACGACTGGAGGAAGGTGTCCTGCAGAGAGAGGTGAGAGATCGCTACACTGGAGATCTCTTTTGGCAGATCGTGGTCCCACCAACCTGGACTCAGACTGTCTGGCAGCAGTACCATCAAGCTACGGGCCACATGAGTGCTGCCCGCACAGAGGCTGCCCTGAGGAGGAGTTTCTTCTGGCCAAAACTGGGACAGGATGTCAGCAATTGGGCAGCCCAATGCACTCAGTGTATCCAAAGCAAAGCCCGACCGGAGGTAAGCGCTCCACTACATCCAATTGAATGCTCCTACCCCCTTGAAATTTTGGCTATGGACTATTTGTCTTTGGGGAGGCCAGGTGACTCCCATCAACACATTCTTGTAATGACAGACTTGTTTTCTCGGTACAGTTGGGCAGTGCCGACCCGGGATCAAACGGCAGTAACCACAGCCAAGGCTCTGTGGCACAACCTGATTCAGACTTGGGGATGCCCTGAAAAGATTTTGTCCGATAAAGGGGCTGCATTTGAGTCGACAGTCATGGCTGAACTTTGCCAGCTTTACGGTTGCAACAAAGTGCGAACGACGTCTTATCACCCCCAAGGTAATGGAGCATGTGAGCGGTTTAATCAAACTCTGCTCTCCCTTCTCAGGTCCCTGGAAGAGGCTGAACAACCCCGATGGCCAGAGAAATTGCCAGCGTTGCTGCAAGCCTACAATAACACCGCACACAGCTGTACTGGCCTAACCCCCCACTTTGTGCTTCATGGCAGACATGCCAGACTACCAGTGGAGATGGCCACTGGTGCCCCAAACAACAGACCCCGCTACAACCTGGATGGCTGGGTGCGAGCACATCACCAAACGCTAATGCAAGCCTATCAACATGTTGCTACACAGACACGTCAACGGCAGCAAATGGACAAAGCCAGGTATGACTCAAGGATTAAACATGTCCCCCTTCTCCCAGGAGACAGGGTTCTCTTGCGTAATTTCCGCAGGCATGACCAAGGAAAACTCGCTCCACACTGGCAGTCCACGCCCTATGTTGTGATCTGCCAAATGAGACCCCATCAGCCAGTCTATAAGATCCGTCCTGAAGGAAAGGAGGGACCTGAGAAGATCATCCATCGCAACAACATACGACCATGCCCATTGAGACCAGAGCTGCCCTCACACCCAGGCACAGCTCAGCCAATTGAAAGACCGGACTCGAGAAAGAGACCCGATGCTGCACCCCTCTGTCTTGTCCCTTTCGCCCCAGTAGTCCTAGGACAACTGACAGCACCTGGCCCAACAGTTGATGCAGCACAAGCGCCAAGTAGGGCCACAACCCCAGAACCCCACACCTCGTCAGAATCAGGTGAGCCCCTCTTGAGAAGGTCCACTCGGGAGACAAGAGGGAGGGCCCCCCTAAGATATTAATAAATGCAACATTGGCTGTCGGGACGACAACCCAAAAAAGGTGGGGGTAGGTGTCACAGGATGACAAGGGCCGTTAAGTGTACAGTACAGTCCTTTATGTTTACTATTTCAGTGTGTATTAATTAATGGTTGCCGTGTATTCTTATTGATTGTTGTAAAGTTGTGTTGCATGCTAAAAGCATACTCGTAAATATGTGTGTATATTATGATTTATTGTGAATTGTGTTGAGAGTATTTTGGCTTGCTGTGATTTTGTTGTCACATGGACTGAAGAAGAAGCCATGGTGTATTGTGGACTTTTGCACACGGTTTTCCTTGTCTTCCCCTGTTCCCCTCCCCTTTCCTATAATTAACAAACCATTGGTCTACAGCCAGCGGAGTCGAGCATTTAGAGGACGCACACCTGAGGTCAGGTGATTCACTTCCGGGGCACGATTTCCCAGAGACACAGAGGACCCGACTCGAGGTTGCAGCAGACGCAGGCGGCGTTCAGCTTTTCAGCCGTGAGATGATCGGGCGGAGGATGATTGTGATGGGCCTTTAATGACGATAAGTGAAGGGACGTACACAACTGTGTCTGTGGTCTGCATGTGTGTGGCTACTGTTGGTGCCGAGCCGTCTGTGATTCACTGTTACTCTTCCAGCCGCGACGGAGCGTTTCTGGAGGAGGACGAGCCGCCGGAGAGGAGCGACGGACTGGAGCTGAATAAAGACGGGCCCACAACGAGAGATTATTGAGAGTCGCGAAGCGGACGCCGCCGCCGTCTCCTCGAGACGAACTGGGACTTGACTTCCTGGATTGTTCCGTGAGATTCAGAGACATTGACATATCACTGACACTGTTTATAATTATTGATCCATAGGATTTTAGTCAATTGTCTGATTTTATATTTACAATCCACCCTGCTGCTTTTTAGAAATAAATACGTATTTTTGTAATATTACTGCCTCTTGTATCTGTGTTGGTGTGGCTCGGGGATCTGGTTTTAAGTGTGACTTTAGTGTGACATTCACACTTGTTTTTATATGCAGAGCATAGAGATGCAAAGCCTGAAAAACAGTCACAGATAGAGAATCCTTGACACCGTGGATACATCATGTCTGCTTTGTAATTAAGCCAATGCAACCCATTTTGGTAAAAAATGTAAAAAAAAAAAAATAAAAATAAATAAATCCTATCTATAACTATTTAGCGTATGGATGAATGTAGGTGTATGACAAAGGGATTTCCTTGTAAAGGGATATGGCTTTTTCAGATTCAGGAGATTCCCAATACCCCAATAACCAAAGAAGGGGAGCTTAAAGCAGAAGTAAGCGATCCGGTCGTTTTGGCTAACTTCTTGTCAGCGTGGAGTTAGCAGCCCCCGCCCTCGTCATGAATTGGCCCTCGTCGCTACGTCACCACATTCACGCGCATCCCTTGGCTGCACACACAGCCCTTCATGCCGTTCTCTCTCCTCATTGGATAAAGGTTGTAGGATACAAGGAAGTATACAAGAAGTTTTCTCCTCGGCTTACAGCAGTGTGAGTGACTGACAGACCCGTGTTTCGGACCATACACTCTATGTAAGTGATTGCTGTCGGAAGATATAACTATTTAAGACTTATATTAATACAAATATTCCGCTTAATTCTGCTTTAATAATAACAGTAATTGGCGAGCAGCACACATCATAGAAAGATTGTGGTCAAGCAAACCAATACACACTGATAACCGAAACACAGTTATACAAATCTACCTTGGAGATCTTCAGAGTTCCTTGATGGTTAGTTGGACTCGATACTAAACCTTAAGGCCAGACAGCAACAGTGGACACAAAGATAGGCGCAAGACTGATGAAAATATATGCATATAAGTTTATGAAATGGATCATATAAATACATACATGAATACCCAGTTTCTCTCTCTCTTACACACACTTCCACAAGACTCACACCAGCCATTTTCCATAGTCGACGACAGAACAGGTGAAAGGTGGAAGTGTACAGTAGGTGGTGATACTGCAGTGTGGTGAAAATTCAACAGTGATACAATAGGGAGGGGTCAGCCCCCCACTCTTCCTCCTCCACACACACACCCTTTGTGACACTTGAGCCCGAGCTGTGTGTGCAAGTATGTATGCGTATGTGTATCCAAATCTGCAAGCAAATGTGTGCACATACATCATTCATGAATATTGATGGACGTATATGCACACGGTGTGTTTATAGTATGTACCCTGTGGTAGGTAAATCGATAGTAACAACACTGGTGATGGTTAAACTTTATTGATCCCCGACAGAGGGAGTGTAGGGAGACATGTTCCTTTTGAATGAGTTCTGATTGAGCTGAGACCTTCACTTTTGAGTAGATGGAAATCACTGACAACTTGTAATGATTTTTTAAATCCTATAATGCAGGGACCAGTAATGTGTTAATCCTCAGAGTATGGCTGGTGACTACACTCAAACACAAATTCTGTACCAGATATCTTTGAGTGCAGAACACATTCACATGCATTTACTTACACTTTTATAGGAGGGATTCAGTGCTGCTTAAAAATGAGTTGGATTGAACAATTGCATCAGTTGCATCTTGTGGTGTTAGTTTGGTCACAGTAAACCAAGGTTCTCAAGCACCAAAGACAATATACCTGATATCCAAAGCCATATACCCTGTAAATATGCCCCATATGATAGGTATGATAGATTATAGGTTATGTGGTACTCCATAGAAATAACAAAAAAAACAAAACAAGCTACACATTCAAAGTGCACTGATGAGCTGCATTCCTCATGCTTGTTCTGCAATCAAACAGAAGAATGACATTTAGCATTAATAGGCCAACAATTGATAACATTATGCATAGCTACTGTTTCTTTGTGTGTATGATCACTGCTCGGTTACAGCCTTAACAGTTGTTGTGATCAAGACAAGAGCTCATAGGAAGTGGATCAAGATACTGCTATAGGCTCTGTGTGACTCAGGAAACGGCAATGAGAGAAATACACAAACTTAGTATAGCCGCACTCCCACCTCTGGGAGTTGTGGGAAATGTATGACGTCATGGTAGCCTGCTGTGAACCAGCCATTCTTCTGAAAAGGGCACTTGCAAAGCGAGAGTGAGAGCCGGGATGTGGCTAATGGGACCGTCCAACTCGTCCAGTTACCTTCCCACATTGTTAATGTGATGCACAAATGTTTTGGATTTTTTTGTTCACTTGTTTTCTAATATTTTATGAAAAAGATGCGTTGTGTAACGTGCTGTATGAGACCACTTATGACAATTGTCGCGATCTGTGTGTGCGACAATGTGAAAAAAAGGTTAGACATAGGCCTTGTCATGTCAGTGATATATTAGAGAATTTCTTTAAGCGCTGGGAACAAAGTGCACATTGTCCATCTGTCTACACTCATACTGGTAGAAAACAATGTACATCATGGACTATACACACCAACTTCAGTATAGTGGAGGAATGATGTGAATTTTCCATGGGCACTTATTTGTTGATGTGAAATACCCTTCTATAGCAGAGACCCCTGGGAGTTTACTGTACATTAATCTGCAGTTCCATCTACTTTCTTTTTTTTTCTTTCTCACCCTTCCTCCCACTCTGTTGCTGTGAGCCCACAGCTCCTATGGGAAGGTGTTGGGACGATAAGAAACAGACAGTCTGGAAAGCAGGGAGAGGCAGGAAGGGAGCGGAGGAGTGGAGTGGGGGGGCCTTAACAGCTGTGTCATGTGCTTTATTCTCTTTCTATTTATGATTCCCAGATGTTTGTGAGGCAAATCACGGTTTTAGTGAAAGTACACACGTACACAGTACAATACACAGGGTGTATCTTAGCTTTTAGCCAATTGTCAAAAGCGAAATCACCAGGTGGGTTCATTTTGCTGCTTAACTTTGACATGTTGTGTTCCTCAGGGACTATTTTACAGAGAGCCGGAAAGTATAAAAGAGAGAAAAAGGACAAACAAGAGGGAGAATATGAGGTAATGACATCACAGCTACCTTTGTAAGATCTTTATCAAGGTCAGAAATTGTAAAGTTATACATGACCTGGAAACTGCCCAGCACAGCAACATTCTTCTCCCATGCAGTCAGTGCTGTAGTGACGGTAGCTGTGAGGCAGCAGGGAGTGTTGCTTGTTTACTTCCTCCTCTGAAGCTTTTTTGCTGCTGTTCAGAGGATTCAATGCAACACAACTTTCTGGACACAAGCCCAGCACTTAACGTTGTCTAACTCCTCCACCTCCCACTTTCCAAATCATAGTGTCTCTGTCAACTGCCTGCATGTGGGAGTGGGTGGGTGTTGCAATATTTGTACTCATCATTCTCAGATTCCTTTTCCTTCTTTATTAAAAGAAAGAAAGAGAAGAAACATCACCATTGTGGCTTAGTTCCAAATAGCTGTCTTGCTCTGTCGAGTGCGGCCACCTGCTCAGCACCAAAGTGCAGACAAAGTTAGAAACTAGCTGGTGAATGCAGTGGGAAATTTAGCAGCTAATGAGCCATACATTGGCTTCAGAGAGTGAATATTAGACTTGCTTTCAGAGCATTCCCTGAAACACAACCCCAAATGAATCCTGATGATGCCCTGTATCAGCTGGATGGCTACAGTTTGCTGACATGCTAATAAAATAATATGTAAATGTTGCATTTACAGCTTGTTTCACTGATTACAAGTGGGGTGGAAGTCAATTAATTCATCTTAAATGCATCAGAGAACCACTCTAAATTGGATCAGTGAATTTGTTTTTGTCTCCAAGGGGAGAGAGAAACAGAAATAATCCTGCCAGGTGGAGAAGGTGGTCCAGATGTTTTAACATGTTTGTACACATCTGCAGCAACTTAGATGGTAGATGTGCTATATGCATCTATGTTCTCCTTCCAATTCATCTTGTAGGGAGATGTAGCATCCCAACTCCAAATGACTTTCAAGGGTCTTTCTCCTCACCTCTCTGTGGGTGCACACTGTTGGGTTTATGGCTTTACAAATAAGGCCAATTACATGTGCTTCCGGGTACGCCTGCTCACTGTGAGCCAGTGTGACACTGGTACAATGGGCCAATAATGACTCTCTTTCTGGGCAATAAGCCCATAAGGATGATGACTAAATGGACCAGACTTTTGCTTATGCCTCCCCTCCACTCGCTTGCTTTGCCTTTTCTGTCTCCTATTTAGTGCCTCTCTTCATCCGTGCAGACATTGTGCAAATGAATTATTGACTTGTCACTGTCTTCTTAGAAAAAGGGTTACCTGTGTGTTACAGACAGGACAAGTGGACCAGTTGACATTTTTACTGGAAAACCGTGCAAAGAGTTATCAAGCAGTTGCCAGGGGGACAGCTACATGTAGCTCATCTGTGTTGTTACACACTTCCTCTTGAGTAATTGTCCCCTCTGTATGTATTTAAAGTGAGCCCCTGTTTGTCAGCTGCCTGAAGAACAGAAATGGACCAACCAACCTGTAAGGAAACTTCAGGTGGCAGTTAGATCTTTGATCTCCTTCTTTTGGTCACTACCAGCAATAGGTACTATGGCCAGTGAACTTTATTGGTAATCCAATACAAGTCAAAAGTCTGCTCACTGTAACTTATAGAATGATTGGGTTTCGGCTGACTTGTATGATGAGTTTTTCCACCATGTTGTGGCAAAAGTGTTGATGGCTGTTCCGAGCAGCCACAGTGCAAAGCCAGGCATCGTAAAGAGAGAAGGGGAAACGGTTCACATCGTCAGACAATCGCTGCTGTTATCACATAGGAAAGTGACAGAAAAACTTGTGTAAACAATTTTACATCCAGCTAAATTCTTTGAAACGTCTTGTTTTTGAAGTCGTTCAACCATCTAACAAGCACTTAAGGTGAACTCCTCCACTTTGGATGTTTGCACTTCACTGGGAGGGGAAATCTTTATTCCTTTATTCCTTATTCCCCACTTCAGACTTGCTTAAACTGGTCTTATTGCATCGTTGAGATCTTAGTTCCACCATGGGGGGAAAACAGAAGTCATCCCTATCCTTTTTTATCACCAAATGACTAGTCTGCAGGTTGTATCTCCTTCTGACAAGGAGCCTCTTAAACGAGAGAGGGGATAAGGTCTTGGAGATTGTCAGGGTTTAAAAAATTACTACAATAAAAGGGTGGATGTATGATGGAATTTAGTTCTCAATGCATATGTAGTTCAATGCTGCTCTGAGGCAAAAAGTGTGGAAATGTGGCACATAAATTCAGCAAAACAGAGTTTAACATACTAACGTTGCCTGCAGCATCCAAGCAGCTCAACCAGACTGCATCACCAAGTCACTCATTAGAAGTACACTATACAACCAATTAAGTCTGTGTTAACCATCATCCATCATACTGTAATTGGTGACAGACTAGTAAAGGTCTCGTCTGCTGTGGCAGCATTTCACACTTTCATCTGGAAATCAACGAAACTAAAATATCCGTAGTGCAGTCACGCAGCAGTGTTATTGGTACCTGTCCAGAATAGAGAGTGCTGCAGAAGCTCAACCTCTACACACTGTCCATCAGTAACGGTTTCTATTTCAGTGCAAGTACACTGTCTGCCAGTGGATATGGAAGAGGTGATTGGAGGGGGTTTTGTAGAGGAGAGAGAGACTGGAATATTCTATCCCAGACAGAGCCTGTTTGGCAAGTCAATGTTGGCTGTTGAAGGGAAACTATTATGCTCATTTTCTAGGTCCATATTTTTTATTCTGGAACTCCATTAGAGCTGTGCATGATTCACAGTTCATAAAAAGTCCTTATTTATCTCAGACTGCTGGTCATGCAGCTCCTCAGTTAGGCAGATGGGCTCAGGCTTCTCAAAAAGCCGGATCGTTGAATGTTCAAAAGCCCACAGAGGCTTCTGAGAGCAAACTGTAAAACTAGGAACTATTAAAATGCTATTCTGCTGTCCCCAATCGACTGTATACACTGTAATAAATTTCAGGGTGGTTTAACTTATACATTTAAGTTCAAAAGCTGCCTTAAAAACATGAGTTAACTCAACTTTGACAAAAGCTTTATTTCAACTAAGGAAGGTAAGTTATATAAATCGCTTAATTAATGACCATTTATTGTTTGAACTTGATACTCTGAGTTGAAGTTACTTACAATGTTACATTGTACATTAAATTAAACTTACTTTCTCTTGTTAACTGAACTTATGATTATATGTTGTTTCAACTCATAAAGTTCAGTTATACTAGTTATTTAACTCATGATTTTGTACTATTCAAACTTGATGATTTTAGTTCAAACTACTTACTATATTGCATTTTAAGTTACTTTAACTCATGTTTTTAAGGCAGCTTTTGAACTTAAAGTTGCAAATTGAACAAACTAATGTTTTTAAATTACTGATTTTGTCTCGACTCACAATGGCAAGTTAACAAGTTTACTAAAGATCACACTGAATAGACTTACATTTCAAATACATTTATTGAACAGAAATAATAAACAACAATCTTGATGAATTTCTCCAGTCACAATAAAGGCTCATCTTATCAATAAACATTAGAGTGTGTGTGTGTGTGTGGTGTGCATGTGTGTGTGCGATAGGGAGTGAGTGTGAGGCAACTGAAGTGAGTGAGGGGCTTCAATGCATAGAACAATCAAGAAACAATAAAGACTCATCTTATCAATGCAGGTTAGAGTGTGTGAGAGAGTAAAGTCAGTGTGTACAGGGTTCCGTTCCATAGAACAACAATCAAAAAAACAAATCTTGCCTTAGATTAATTTCTCCTTTGTGCAATGTCTTTCCAGCTGTGGAGAACAATAGTCTCTGCAACCACGACGGCAATGTCGAAAATGTTGTGTGGAACGGGCCCTTGTTCACTCCCTTCACAGGCAATCAGCTCATCTGTATACCCTTCATCGCGCCATCCAGCATGTCAGTATGCACCTTGAAAAGAAATAGAGTAAGACCATTTTCATAATTCAACAAACTATATGTATAGAAAAAAGAGAAGGAGTGAGACAGGAAGTAAAGGAGGAAGAGAAGGAGGGTGAAGTAGACAAGGAGGGGAAATGAAGTGGGAAGCAGGGATAGTAAAATGAAATAAAGGAGATTTGGACGGGGGGGGGGGGGGGGGGTGTAGAAGGAGAGAGCTGAATTAGA
Organism: Trachurus trachurus; assembly: GCF_905171665.1. Classification (NCBI taxonomy): domain Eukaryota; kingdom Metazoa; phylum Chordata; class Actinopteri; order Carangiformes; family Carangidae; genus Trachurus; species Trachurus trachurus. The sequence goes on along the minus strand of NC_139892.1, from coordinate 21,137,699 downwards.
AAGGAAGAGAAGGGAGAGGAGGTAGAGAATGAGAGGATGAGAGGGGAAAGGGGAGTGAGACAGTGAGTAAAGGAGGAAAAGGAGAAGAGGGAGAGAAAAAGGTAGAGAATGAGAGGAAGAAAAGAAGAGGAACGCAGATGAGGATAGGAATAGAAGGAGATTAGGCGTTAGACAAAAATGCATAAATTCTTACATCACACATCCTGATGACATTGGAAGAATCTTTACCCGAGATAAAGTGTGGCAGGCCAAGAAGAGCAGCCGTCCTTCTCCCATTTGTGTCCTACAAGACAAATAAACATGCAGTAAGATTAAAATGTTAACAAAAATTGTGTCTTTAGTCATCTGCCCTTCAATTTACATCTTTTTCAAGGCCACTCCTGGTCGTTGCTCTGTAAACTGCCAATAGCCCGCACAAGTCCATCCAGTCCTGTAAAAACTTCTCCAGGAGGTCCTCCGGTACGCTGGAATTCTGTCCTAATCTGAGGAGACAGGCAAAGACAGGCCACATCCATGTTGAGTGATGAATGATGATAGTTTTTTTGATTGTATGTGCAAAACTGCAAAACTTACAGCTCTACTTCATCCAATTGTTGCCAATCTTCTATGGATAGCAGCACCTAAAAACACACAAAAAACAACACAACATACTTTTAGACCAGGGGTTCCCAACCTTTTTATCACCACGGACCGTTCACCAGTGGACAATTTTACCAGTAATGACCGTGACCGTTAAGGCTTTTTCCACAGGCACTGCAATCACTAATCCACACAAGCTAACAGTTTTTATACTCACGGTAACAAACCTTCCCTCCCCCCTCAACAAAATTACAGACCACTGGGAGCTCTATGGCGAGAGAGTGAAAAAAAAAACTTTAATTAAGCAATATTACCCGAGAGGGTGTGCTTTAACGTCATTTGAGCACGACGGTGATGCGGTCAGGACCGAGGCGCTTGCGCCGAGGTCCGCAAGCATCACCGAAGTGCTCAAATTACGTTTAAGCACACCCTCGAGGGTAATATTGCGATTATACAACAATTACCAACAAAATAAAGCGTATAATTAAATAAATATTCATGTTGATGGACATTTTGCTCTCAAAATGTAAAGTTTTTTGCGAGTGTGCTTCCCGTTTCCATGGAAATAAATGGGGTCTGACTAATAACTGAAACACAATCAGTCACGTCAGTAGACTCCTATGTGTAATGGAACCTAGTTCACCTCTACAGCAAATAGTCCGAACCTTAGTAACGACCTAGCAACAGAAATGATTTTCTAGTCCCAGATGAGTGAACTCTGAGCTGACGTTCATGTTTTAACGCGGTCTCGGACTTTCCCGAACTAAATCAATACTGCACAAACTCGACCAAGTTATAACAAAGATGTCGTTTTTTTCTTTTCACATATGTAGCTTCTACAACCGCAAACTCTACATGTAAATGAAGTTATAGCGCCGTGTCGCCGACACAGCTGATAGAGAAAGCCAAACGATTACTCCAGACTATTTAAAAGCCCAATAGGCGCAAGCGAGAGAGAGGGAGAGAGAGAAACATACAGGTAATCACCTCCGTTTTATCCAATGAAATATTCAGCTCCAGGCCATATTTTAAAAAACATATTCACCGCGATCACAACTCGTGTCTCTCCGACTTTGTAACGTTACACACATGGGAGGGAGACAATCCTCTCGGCTGTAACGGGGAAGTTTACAATATATTAACAAAAAATAAAATAAAATAATTGTTCTATAAATGTGACTTTGGCAGCTGACAGGAACAACCTACAGGAGATCAATGTAGTTTGTGATCTATTTTCAGAGTAATAAATGACGTTTCTGAAAATAAAAGGGGGAAAATCCATGTTGCCATGGAGATGTATAAACAACATGACATGGCGAAGTAATATTTTCAGTGATGAGTCAGCCGTGCTGTAATGCTGATTTGAGCACGTTCTAAATGTCTTATTGACCAATCAGATTGCTTGGTCGGAACTACTTGTTGTATAATGTCGGATGCACGCGCTCACAGGCCACGACTAATTACTGACACAGACGTTAGCCTTGGGAAGCCGTACAACGTTTGCTAACTACTACAGAAAATTTAAAAAGTATTATTTTCGGGAGTTTTCGCCACCATTTAACTGAATGTGACTGCTGCCTTCAAAAACATTCACCAATCCCAAACTATTCAGTTATCAGCAGGTTTCCCTCCGCATGGCACGTTTGTGACCGCAGCCTACACCTCTGCTAATGGCGCAGAAAAAAAAGAGGAGAAAAAAAGAGAGAAGCTAATGACTGACGCACGTGCTTGCGGGCCACGACTAGCCTAATTACTGACACAGCTAGCCTTGTGAAGCCGTTAACTCGACAAACGTTACAAACAAAGCACCAGTTTCAAAAAAAACTTTTACCGAGCACCATGAACATGCTTCTAAATAATGCCATACAACTCTTGCTAACTACTACTTAAAGTTTAAAAAGTGTTAGTCACAAGACTATGAAAATGTTTAACCAACATGTCTCCCGCAAATGTTAGAACGCTGAAATTATCCTATCCACAGCCAATTTACATTAATATTGATTTCTTTTTTTTTTTAAATAAAAGATAAATGCAACCACTTACCATAATCCAGTCGATGCTTGCCTGCTGCTCCCCGCCAACCTGCACTTGCCCGTTGAGAAATGAGATCCGAGCAGCCGGTGGCGTCCTGATCTTGCTGATAAAAAGTAGTCCTCCGCCACTTCTCTTTAACCGTCTATCTGCTTGACAACAAGTGTTCCTCTTCCTCTGTTAATTGTCAGCTGCAGCGGAGTGGAGCTCCTGAAGTATTTTAAAAAGATCTTACATGTTAATTATTAATCTGTTATCAGATCAAGATGAAATTTCAAGCACTATTTTTTACGGCGGATTAATATGGCTACCTCAGCGAGGGTCACGCTCAGTTCATGAGAGATTCAGTTACTGTGGGTAAAACTCATGTTCTCAAGTTAGGTTGACTCATTGAAATTTCCATTTCATTAAACTGGCTTAAGCTCTTAAGTTGGGATACCAATAACTCATTAAATTAAGTTTAAATTCCTCAATTCATTATGTTGAGTTGATTTAAATTATAAAAACATGTCAGGATAACTTATTGGGCTGGTTACTTTTTACAGTGTAGTAAACCTGCTCTGTCAGTCATTTGATTGCTAGAGAACATTAAATGTATATAAAACTATACTTAAGTGGGGTGTTGTATAGCTCACTGGGTAGAGCAGGCGCCCCATATACAACGGCTACAGTCCTCACTGCAGCGGCCCCACGTCCAATCCCACCCAGCAGCCCTTTGCTGCGTGTTATTCTCCCTCTCTGTCTCCCCATTTCCTGTCTCTCACCAGCTATCGTGTCAATTAAACACATAAAAGCCCCAAAAAACTATGAGAATGAGCTGTGCTTGAAGTGGGCAACGGTTAAAAGAAATGGAATGAGCTGTAGCTGGAGTCACTGTTAAGAAACAAGGACAAACTGTAGATCATCCAAACCTCCTTTGGATGATCCTTTCTAGTATCACGTTTACCTCAACTTAAAGGGATAGTTGTGTTTTTTTTGTTTGTTTGTTTTTTTGCGTGGCTAAGTGTGTGAGACATGTCTTCATGGCTCCATGCTCAGCGACACAGAGCTTTGCAACAGTGTTGGCGCTCCCTGTTTTTCTGGATCTCCTAACAAGCAGCACTCTAATTTGAATCTACTGCGAGTGATGTACAGAATACATATAATATGATAACCTCTCACAACTCCACATCAAAAATCCTGAACCATCCCTTTAAAATCCACGTAGTTCTCTCTATGGATGGGTCTGAACTCTGACCCCTCTGTACTAGAATCAATACAATCCATAGCAAACACTGATGTAGCTGCAAATAGATTTCCCAAGGAGGCTTGTCACACGCTTCAATTTCTATATTTACAAAGGGATTGAAGCACGATTGCAATTTTGTTCTGGGCTCCTCGTACCACATTAGCAGTTGTTTTAAAGCTTGCAGTAGGATGGGTTATGGGAATCAGTAATAAAAGCATCTCCTAGAGCTTTTGGCTGTCATTGGTTTGTATTAGCATTTAGTTTTCTGTGTGCGTTAGTGGTGTTAGTGAAGTAAGAGCTATGTGTGGTAACATGCTGCAAGTGCCATGGTGCAGCATAGGGAGGGTGTGATGTGGGTGGGCGAGTACCAGGGGATAACAAAGTCAGTGAGGTAGGGCAGATGAAGACAGGGGAGGGCGCAGCATCATAACGATGCACATGAAAGCTGGGACTGTGCTGAGCAGAGTTCAACTGGGGACAGAGAGGGGAGGGCAGGGCACAGTGTTAAGACGACGGGAGGACTGTGCCAAATGGACTGGTTCTGTCACTACCAGTAAGATCAGCAGGGATATACACCCGCCCACCCATACACTTCCACAGGAGCACACATAAATAAAGATTGTCTGGAAGGATAATTGTTACGGAAAGACAGACGTTTAGCATCAGTGCCCTCGGCTGCTTCTGACCTTAGAGCAGGAGCCTTTTCTCCATGTTTCTCTTAGTGTGCGTCGGCGTGTCATTGGTTGTGTATCTTCTCTGTGCTGGTGTTTCTGTTAAAGCAGGTGCAACCATGCGTGCACAACACGTGCACAAGTGTCTGTCCGTGTCTGCATGAGCACATCTTCATTTGAGGACTTGGTCTTTGGTGCGTGTGTGTGTGGTAGGGGATTGGAAAACAATTCATATGGATAATTTACTGTATTTCCTTTCATAACTGAACAAATCACCCACTGGTAATTAATAACCATCCACTTCCACCCAGTTCTGTTGTGGAGAAAAGACAGTGACAGGAAGGGAGTGAGTACTGGACCTTACATAAGATAATTAATGGTAGTAACTATGACTGTGTGCCTATGTGTATGGAAATGTATGGTTTCTAATGTAAAGCGGGTGGTCAGAGAAACTGAGCTAGTTTGATGTTAATCAATCTCTTCTTTGACAATTGCACCTGATTCCCGCCACCGCCTTTGTCACACAGCTCTACACTGACGAGTTAAAGGTCCTTTAGGATTTCATGCAATAGAAAATAAAATCCTATTAAAGCAGATATCAGCTTCACGGCCGTTTCGGCTAATGCTGCGTTCAAGGCAGGCTTTTGAAACCGTAAGTTACAGCTTCAAGTCACAACTACGACTTGGTAGCGTTCCAGGTAACCCGTAGCTCGTGTTTTTACCATCCTGTTGTCTGTGAAAGTTCCCTATAACGGCCACTCGTAACTTCCGACCCGTGAACTCGTACCAGATCGAACTGGTATGACTTCACAGGAAGGAAAAACACAAAGTACGAGTTTCTTTGAACGCACCATGAGTTAGCAGCCCCCGCCCTTGTCAGGCATCAATTGGTCCTCGTGCTACGTCACCACATTCACGCGCATCCCTTGGCTGCACACACAGCCCTTCATGCCGTTCTCTCTCCTCATTGGATAACACTTGTATCCCACAAGGAAAATTTTCTCCTCGGGTTACAGCAGAGCAGAGTGACGGAGAGACTCGTGTTTAGGCTGAAATACTTCATGTAAGTGATTGCTGACGGAAAATATGACTATTTAGGACTTATATTAACAAAAACATTCCACTGATATCTGCTTTAAGTGTTCATTAGCAAAACAAGAAGACATACATTGATTATTTTAGTTATTTGACTTAATAAGGAAAAATATGAGATGACTGATCTGGATTTATTACAAGAATGTAAGTTAAAGGGATAGTTCAACATTTTGGCAAATTGGCCCTTTGCCATAATCGCTATAGTCATAGCAGTAGGTTCGTTACCTTTATTTGTCGGTGTAAGCTATTCTTAGAACGGCGGAGCAAAGCAGCAGGCTGCTCAGAGCTACGCTATGGAGGCTAATGGAATTTCTTGGTTTCCCTCATCAAACTCATCAAATACACAATCCCAAAACTCCAAAATGCTTTCGTGGACAAGTTGTGACCTGCACATTCACCACGCTATGAGATAATAATGGAACGTTACGAAACGGAGCCGTTTTCGAGGTAAATACAGAGTCTGCTTGCTGAAAAACTGTCCCTGAAGGCAACGCGCATCAGCGGTTTTGCATGAATTTACCTCTAAAACAACTCTGTCTGGTAACGTTCCGTTATTATCTCATAGCGTGGTGATTGTGCAGCTCACAACTTGTCCACGACAGTGTTTTGGAGTTGTTGGGTTGTGTATTTGATGAGTTTGATGAGGGAAACCAAGAAATTCCCTTAGCCTCCATAGCGTAGCTCTGAGCAGCCTGCTGCTTCGCTCCGCCGTTCTAAAAATAGCTTACACCGACAAATAAAGGTAACGAACCTACTGCTATGACTATAGCGATTATGGCAATGGGCCAATTTGCCAAAATGTTGAACTATCCCTTTAAAGTTAGTGCTAGAACAAAAGCAGCTGCATGCTAATTATACTGTTAGTGTAAGAGTTGTCTGCGTTGTGTTGTTTATTTGCAAGAAGGACCGACACTCTCTTACAGTAGCTTCAGGACCGGACTTTTATTGCCTGGACAATGATACGGAAATGACTGGTCAGCTCACGGTCAAGCACAGCACTCGTTCGGCACAGCATGGGCTCAATCCTCGCATACTGGCCTTATTTGTGTAGGCTACATCATTAATTAAAAATAAATATATAAACAAAAACACATGTACCTGGACAATGATACGGAAATGACTGGTCAGCTCACGGTCGAGCACAGCACTCGTTCGGCACAGCTTTATGGAGGAAAATTAGCAAGTTAGCTTAGCCTTCGAGCTAAGGTCGCTAGTTATAAACATTAAACATAAATAAACCCTCTGTAACACATTTAGTTACATGTAAAACTGTCGCCAGCTTCCTGAACATAATATCATGATAACTACATTATTACATTACATTTTTTACACAGTTTCAGTAGGCTATAACGCTGTGCTTCGTGTAACAAACCTACCATGGGCTCAATCCTCGCATACTGGCACTGTGTTTACGTCACAGCCCATATTTATGTGCTGAGGAGAGCCCTGCTAACCAGTGAGCGTCCGTGATACATGAATAAAGATAAATATGATTGGCTGTCACTGTGGAAGTGGAATCAACTGCAAAACTCTGTTACATTAGCAAGTAACCTACCACCATATTAATGCAGAAGTAAGCGATATTTTTTTTGATCAAGGTATTTTTATTTAGTTTTACAAGTTATAGTTTACAATTTAACATAAGTTCAACAGAACACACAGGGAGAAAAAACAAACAAACCGTAAATCCCGTCCACCCCCCACAAATACCAGACATACAGAGTTCACAGTATGAAATACATACAGAACTCATATGGCCAGATAACAAAAAACAAACAACAAACAACAACAACAACAAAAAAGAAATACAATAATAAAGATGACTGAGGACAACAACAGTGGTTTACAGTACTATATTGTCTGCCTCCATATCTTCAACAAACATTAAGAAAGGCTGCCATATGTTATAAAATTTTCTAGTAGACCCCCTGATTGTGTATCTGATCTTCTCCAACTTGATATGGTAGCCTACATGATTTCCCTAACCCAATGACTGTATGTTGGAGGTGCTGGGTCTTTCCATTTCAATAATATCAGTCTCCTAGCTAGGAGAGAGCAGAAAGCCACCATTATTCTTTCCCACATCTCTAGATGGGAGTCTATCTGAGTTACACCAAAATGTGCAATGAATAGAGACGGTGCAAGCCTTTTCGCAAAGATCTTGGAAAAGGTCTCAAAGATGGGCTGCCAGAAAGCGCAAAGCTTTGGACTTGTCCAGAACATGTGTAGGAGAGTGGCTGGATCTCGCCCGCATCTATCACAAGTGGGGTCTATATCAGCATTGATCTTAGAGAGTTTTACTTTAGACCAGTGCAGACGATGTACAATTTTAAACTGAATGAGAGCATGTCTAAGACAGATGGAAGATGAAAAAATTCCCTGTATTATTTTGTGCCAAGTGTCGTCTGTGATTTGCTCATTTAAATCTGTCTCCCATTTATTGTTGAGGAGGTCCAAAGGCATCAAGTTATGAGAATATAGTATTTCGTATATTTTGCTAATAGTTAGTTTTCTGACTAGTTTACAATCAAAAATTGAATCCAACAGGCCAGTTGGAAGACGTAAGGGAGAACATATAAAGTTTGAGAATACAAAATTCCGAAGTTGCAGATATCGATAAAAATGTGATTTGGGAATGTGATATTTTTGTACCAACTGTTCAAAGGAGGCAAAGCTGCCGTCAATATACAGATCAGACAGTGATACCATACCTCTTCTGGACCACATATCAAAGACCCCATCTATTAATGATGGGACAAACATATGATTCAGTGTAATTGGGGCAGCCTGAGAAAGATTTATAAGTGCAAAGGATCTTCTGAATTGGTTCCAAATCTTGATTGAGTGCAAAACAACAGGGTTGGAGGTAAAGTTAGAAATGGGCTGTGTAAATGGCAATTTAGAACACAGTAAGGCTTTTAAACCAAGTAAGCGATATTTTTGTGTTAATATAAGTCTTAAATAGTTATATCTTCCGACAGCAATCACTTACATACAGTAGAGTGTTTGGACCGAAACACGGGTCTCTCAGTCGCTCTGCTCTGCTCTGAGCCGAGGAGAAAACTTTTCTCGTATCCTACAAGTTTTATCCAATGAGGAGAGAGAACGGCATGAAGGGCTGTGTGTGCAGCCAGAGCCAGTCTGGTGCAGCCAAGGGATGCACCTGAATGTGGTGACGAAGGGACGAGGGCGGGGGCTGCTAACTCCATCGGCTGACAAGACGTTATGGTGCGTTCAAGGAAACCCGTAACTCGTGTTTTTCCGACCTGTGAAGTCGTACCAGTTCGGGTCGGAAGTTACGAGTAGCCGTTATAGTGACTTTCACAGGTAAAACAGGTCGGAAAAACACGAGTGGGTTGCCTGGAACGCTACAAAGTCGTAAGTCGTGACTTGAAGCTGTAATTTACGGTTTCAAAAGCCTGCCTGGAACGCAGCATTAGCCAAAACGACCGGATCGCTTACTTCTGCTTTAATTAGTGGACAATAGAAAGCATGTTTCATTTCCTTAAAAAAGAGCCAGGTCAGCTGTTTTCACAGGTTTACAGTCTTTATGCTAAGCTAAGGTGTCTGCAAGAAAGATAGTAAATGTATCTCCAAAACGTCAAACTACACCTTTTAATAATCATCCTTAAAATACACAGATAATCTTTCGATAAGGGTTAGGGTTAGAAACATGAAGACAAGACTCAAAAAAACTTCAGCTGAGTCACAACAAGCACAGGCAGAGAAGGAGTTCATGGGATGACCTATTTTCTGTGTTTTTGTTTTATCTTTTTTAGACAGCTTGGTCTTGGGAACCGTTGCCAACAAAATTAGCAAGACGAAGCAGCAATGCTTTGATTATTGTGAAACCAGACTGTGTTGGGTAAGTGCTGACAATTATTCAATCAGCTGCCCACAAGGAGCGGCAGATGCTGTGGTGGAACAAACAACAAACAAAACATTATTGTGAATAGCAAACAGGTATAAATAGACTATTAGCATAAGGTTCAAAAGCAAAGAACTCACACTGGATGGGACACTTGTCTAGAGGACAACAAGAGGCCCTCGGAGTTGCACACATAAATAATATAATAATAATACAGACGCACACTGTGAATAACACTGTTCTGATACACTTCCAAGTACACTTCTTTTTATTTTTAAGTCCAAATTAACCAGTTGGGATTTATTTTTTGTCAGGAAACATGGACACATGTGCTACACAAAAGCAAAATATAGTATTTACATATTAATGGAAGAGTAGGTGCATCCGTTATGATGTTGTTTTATTCCTGATTCACTTTTAGTGAAGAGATAGCTCAGATAAAAGATGGTTGGGTTGTGTGTGTGTGTGTGTGTGTGTGTGTGTGTGTGTGTGTGTGTGTGTGTGTGTGTGTGTGTGTGTGTGTGTGTGTGTGTGTGTGTGTGTGTGTGTGTGTGTGTGTGTGTGTGTGTGTGTGTGTGTGTGTGTGTGGGGTGTGTAGGCATATGTGGTGTATGCTTACATGTGTGTGGCCATATGTGTGTTGTTTATTTTATATGATTTATGTGTGGACATGAACACATGTCAGTTTTCTTGAAGCTTGACAAGTAGCCACAGCAGCATTTGGAATAACAATCGTATCGAATCGAATTCGAATACAAAGAGGTACTAGGCAGGGAGATCCTCTCTCCCCCCTTATCTTTGCTATGTATATCGAAATATTAGCAGCCGCAGTGAGACAGAATACTGAGATAAAAGGAATACAGATTGGAAAAGAAACGCACAAGCTGGCACTTTATGCCGATGATATTATTGTATACTTGACATCCCCAGAGGAATCAATACATGAATTAATGAAAACAATTGCTGAATATGGTAAAGTCTCTGGGTACACACTAAATAGGAGTAAATGTGAATCCTTAATAATAGGGAGACAACCTAGCCAGGCATTGAAAGAGTGTTATAGCTTTAAATGGGAGAATAAGAAGGTCAAATACTTAGGGATTAATATTAGTAAACACTTAGAGGAATTGTATGAGAACAACCACTGTGCGTTGATTACTAAGATAAGGCAAGATTTGAGTAGATGGGGATTAATGCCACATAGTTTCCTTAACAGAGTAGAAACGATTAAAATGATGGTTCTTCCGCAATTTTTATTTCTGTTTCAAACACTATTGTAGTACCAGAGAAATACTTTAAAAACTGTAACAGAATTATTTCAAATTTTATCTGGAACAACAAAAAGCAGAGAATTAAATTTAAGACTTTATGCCAACCAAAAGAGGAAGGTGGGTTAGGGCTCCCAAATTTACAGGGTTATTTCCTGGCTACACAACTCCTCACAATAATGAAATGGACAGAAAGGGAAACAGAAACCAAATGGATTAATATAGAAAAAGAAATGGCAAGAGTATCTATTGGGTCATTGCCCTTTATTGGAAGAACGCAATGGAAAAATTATACAGGGCAGAACTACTGCATTGACAACACATTGGCTAATTGGAAACGGGTTTGTAAAACCTTAAAAATGGATAATGAATGTGTATTAGTTAGAGAAATGGCAGAGGACCCAGACTTTATCCCTAATAGAACTGATAAAATTTTGGAAGGTTGGGCTAAAAAGGGACTGATAAAATATTCACAGTTAATTACAAACTACACAATAAATTCACATGATATTATATCTAGCAAATATGAATTAGAATCGAAACACTTCTTTTATACCTGCAGGTCAGAAGCTACGTGAGTAGATTTCTAGATGAGGGGACATCAGAGCATGAACTGATTAAATATATGACGCAAAATAGGAATACAAATAAAGGAAATTTGTCAAAAATGTATAAGATTTTGCAAAAGTATAACGAGGTAGAGAGTAACATAAAAGAGAAGTGGGAAAAGGATTTAAAAATTAACATAACAACAGAAGAGTGGAGAAGAACATTAGGTGAAAATTTCAGAATCTCACAATCCAAATACTGGAGGGAGTTTTCATGGAAAGTGAGTATGAGATTCTTTATCACACCTGCAAATCTCAAGAAATGTTTCCCCGGATTAGATAATGGATGTTGGCGAAGATGTGGAGAACAGGAGGCGAATTATATGCATATGTTTTTTACATGCCCAGTATTAACAACATACTGGGAAGGAGTTAAGGAAAGCCTAAAGTACATTTTTGAGCTTAAAGAGCCTTTGCAGGTACATCATTGGTTAGGTATTTATTTAAAAGGAAAGATAAGAGCAAAGGACATTTATTTTTTCAATATATTAAGAGTAACTGCCATGAAGCAGGTGACCAAAGCATGGAAACAATCAAATACACCAAAATTAAGAGCATGGGTAGCAACAACGGAACAATGTCTAGAGATGGAAAGATTAACTTTTATAAATAGGGAACAAATACATATTTGGAATAAGTTATACTGTAAAGAAAGGCTGATAAAAACAGTGGAAATATTCAATCATGAGATGAACTAAATGGTCCCCACCCCAACACTGATGCTCACATGCATATACACACACAGACACATGAACACGCACACATGCACCACCGCTTATTTTCTCATTAGTTGATGTTAGTTTATTCTACTATATTATTATTAACTTACTTATTTATCTTTGTTTGTTTGTTTGTTTGTTTGTTTTCTATTTTTGAGATCCTCATTTGGGAAGCATCAGTTTGCATATATGTTTGTTTATCTTATTGTTTGTTTATTTTATTGTTTGTTATTTACTTTGGAATATATACTTGAAAAAAAAAATGCAAGGTACAACAATCGTATACTCTCTGTTGCCTCAGTATCACACGTGTGACAGCCCCTGCTGTGTGTGCATGTGTGCTCGGTTCTTCCCCCGGTCGCCGTGGAACCTGAGTGAATGGTTAGTGTGGAAGCCTGATGTGGCACCCTCACTCTTTTCTTTTTTTTGTAGTTTTAATTTCACTAGTAAGTCACTGTAACACTAGCAAACATCACGCAGCCTAACCCTTCTTCTCTGGAGGAGGGTCTGACGAGCGAGACTATACATGCAGCCATACTTACACTACTGCCACATCCCACCTGGTTGATTTGTTTAATTTACGTATCTTGTGAAAATGAATTATGGTTATACAGTTTGCAGTTCGTGTCCCTCCCTTTCCTTGGTCGATGAGCCGGGTTGTGACACATTGAAGAATAGGAAGCTGTCAGTTTCTCCTCTATGACTCTGTTCACTCGCACACAGCTTTCAGCACTACACACAATTGCACAAAACATGCACATGCATTTAGACCTGACATATCCTTCCTACACCATGCTGTAGTTCTGTTCTGTCACAATGACAAAGTGTAACAATCCAACTAAACAAAAAATTGAATGAAAAATGAATGTAATTTACATTTTTGACTTTTGAAAATATGCTGGATAGACATGGAAATGTGACATTTAGAGATTTATTTTAACAATGTCAAACGTATATGTGCATAATTGGGCTTAACATTCAATAAACCAATCACAGTGCCCCCACTCATTCCAGGTGTTATTCCACCTCGGTGTGACGCGATTATAATGGTGCAGTGTTTCCACACGGATTCCGTTTGTGGTCAGTTGATCACATTGTTGTTACTGACCAGTGAGCACAGTGACAGTCCTGACACAGGCAGCAGCTCTGTGCACCAAGGGAAATCAACATGATGCACACATTTCTTCAGTGAAGTAACGGCACAGATCATAAACTTAGAAATATTCTGTGTTTTCATGATGCGAAGTGTAGATGAATACTTTAGTTTATGAAACTGTGGATGAATGGAGGTGATGAATAGAAACACTGTGGCAGATTAAAGACAGAAGCTTTTCTACAGAGCCACTTGCCAGAGATCCATGACGCATGACAACATTGTACAACAGACAGACACACACACAAACACACAAAGAAGTTCCCGTCTTATTCCAACACCTAAATGCATTTTTACCTCCAACGATGCACTTGACAACACCTTAATTTTTTTAAGTTCCTTTTTTTGAGCTTTTTGTTCCCGTAACACAGCGACAGTGTGAGAAAGACAAGAAATACAGGGGAGGGGAGAAATTGAGAGGGGAGGACACACAGCAATGGGCCACGGGTCGGAACCCTGGTCCCATGCGATTGCATTTGTTTTTTTTTAAATATGGCAGCTGGATGAGGATTTACAACTGCATTGGTCTGAAACTGAGCTGAAGACTGTGTTGCACTTTGCGCTGAGTGTGAAATTCGAGCCCTTCAACATCAACTGAATCCTCCCATCAACTTCAAAGCCTCACTTCAAATTAGAGAAACACGTTGTCGCTTCTCTTACCCTACGTGAAAGCTGTGAAAGCTGTTCAGCAGCCTCTAGTTGTCTGCTCCTGTAGCTAACATATAGGCTGACGTACAAATATAATATTATTCAGATGTATTTAATATTCGTAACATCAGGCCTTTCTTTATCATTTTCTTTAGACGGCCACACATTGCATCTCTTCGCGTCAAATGGCCGACGCGGTCGCACCAGGTTGCGCCTTGTATTTGCTCTGTTTAAGTGGGATTTGTAAAGCACAGTCAGATGAGTAGCCCTTCTTTTATGTACTTTGTGGATAGCTGCACAAACACACAGCGAGAGGGTCAGTCAGAGGTGGCAGATGTGAAAGAGAGACACACAAGAATGGAGAGAGCGTGTTCAAATAAATTGGATTGAGACCAGCGCTGAAGCTCAGGTACAACTCCTGATAAGACGTTTCCCTTTTTTTTCTCCTCCCTCTCTTTATACAGTGAGGTCTCAGCCATGCCATACAAGCAAAGGAAGGAGTGAATACTCAAACACTAACCACATCTCATTTTCACCTGTAGTCCCACTGAAACACATAACACACACATATAAAGCAAACACTAATGCATACTACATACCTACATGTGTGCAAACAGACTGTAGATGTATAATGGCAGACATGGTGGTGCTCTGAATTTTCCATATAGTCTGAACCATTCCTGTTCCAAGGCCCAGTTTCCTTTGACTACCTGAGTTAAAGTGACACACACACACACACACACACACACACTGAGGCAGCTATCAGTCCTGATAAGCAAGTTTTTTATCCATGGATTCTTGAAGGGTTAGCAGACAAAGCTTATCATGCTGCTGACGTAAGGCCATCCTGTTGCCCAGTTAAGAGACTCTTTCTAGTTTGACCAACAGGGACTGACTGCTTTAGTTGTTTTTTCCTGGTCTGGCCTGATGAGATCAAGGTAGCTTGTGACGGACAGGACATCTGTTTCATTTTGAAAGAAAAAGGGTTGAGCGGACCGTGCTGTGGCACAGCTTCATAGCAAGTTTTTCCTCTCTCTGTAAGACTTGGAAACAAGACACGAGAACATTTAAATTCATATTTCATGATCACAATGCAGTTTTATCTTCATTGCTACCACACATGCAAAGCTAAAATGAGAATTTGAGCTACATATTTATTGGTGCTAACAGGCCACTGTTGGAGATTTATCTCCGGTGGAGAGACACAAACAGGATATGACACATTTTCTGCTGCACTAACTCATAAACAACCCCTCATTCATCATATGGCAACAATTAAGGAGGGACAGAAGAAGGTGTGTTTATGTGCTGGCCGGGTGTATGAGTTACACTTCAGTGTTTGGCAAATCGGCATCAGATAACAGTGCATGGCCTTTTACAGTAATTACTATTTTTTTAATTCATGCATCCTGTCCTTCTTGCTGTCACTTGCAAGGAAAATCATAATCAATCAAAATCATTCATGTTTCTTATACTAATAAAAGCTCTTATGTTGTTCTTCCTTTAAAGGACTCTGTGGAGTTAGTTTTGCAGATAGTTTTGTTGTCGAGCCTCCTAATGGAGTTTGTGGTGAAATATTTAGTGAGAACTCAGTAAAATGTTTTGAGGTTACATGTGCCAAACCCGTCTCAATGGTGATATCTGAGCATTCATGTGCAAGTAGTTACTAGATCTTGGCTTCAAATCCTTTCTTTTTCATTGCTCTTGTTCATTCTTTGAAGGGGGATATATTTATATACCTTTGTGATCAGATTTCTGGCTCTTAACACTGATTTTCTTCATGTTGTCAGTTTTGCACGGCGTGCATTTTCAGCTGCTCTGTGCTGGCAGATGGTGCTACAAGCAAATGACCGGCATCACAACACATTTTGGTGTAGAGCCAAAAGGAAGGTGACATGATAAATTACTGCACTTTCTTGTCAAGATGGATCATGTGAAACTATGACATTTAAATTCCTCCTCTGTTACCTACCACCATAAACAAAGGCCCAGATTTTTTAGTTTTTCATCTTCCTTGGTTACTAATAAACAATGCAAGCAATAAACTTGTTTGTTTGGCTTAGTTGGCTATGCATGTTTAACTTATGCAACCTTTAATAGGTCTTTTAAAATGACCTTTGCTCATTGTGTAATTCGTCTCTACATTTGTTTGTCCAGAACATGAAGGCTCAGGAATTTGTTTATTGCCCCCACTCCACATAAAATAATAGAAACTAAAAATCATTGTAAATTATTTGATTTACAATATGCAAAACTATTTCATGTGATTTTTTTTTATACATGTTCCTTAATTTCTGGATCATGAGATTTGCAGGAAAGAATGTCACTTTATGGTGCTGATGATGCACAACAATGTGACACATTTTATCTTGGTCAAACAATTTGCAACTCATGGGATACAGCCAGGATGTTTCAATTATTTGTGCAGCCTTCATTATAACCATGCACACTGCCCTCCCCTCTCCAGGTGTTAAGAGTTTTGTGCAAGAACTGTTTCTCTCTGAACCTCTCGTATGATCAGACTCAGCTTTTTCTGTGACATCCGCGGGCAATCGCTAATTTGGTGTGCATTGTTTGGGGCAGTGAGTCATGTGTGTCCTTGGAGTACAGCCTCTGCTCAGTCACTCTTGGGAGTGTGCTGCTGCATCCAGAACTGTGGAGTGCCAGTGGTGCACGTAAAGTGCCGCCCCCGCCCCTCTTAGAGCAGAGAAGTGAGAAGTGTTAGAGCAGTACAAATAACAACAATAACAACTTAAAATAACAACTATGGTGTTAAGGAAAACACAGATAGGAGACAAGAGAAAACAATCATCTCACTCAGACATTCTGTCCCTCCTATGTCCCCACTTTCACACATTTATACACACTCTGTGGCACACACTTGTACAGCATAGCATAGCCTGTGTTCTCCAGACGCAAGGCCTGTTGTCTCTGGCTGCCAAACAACCAGCCAATGACGTCTCTCTGTGTGTCAGAACATGACGGATCGCTTTATGTGCCATTATCCAAAAAGGTTATGACAACAGAAACACATCCTGTGATGTCTGAAAAGCAGAAGTTTATTCAAGAACGCTTAACAGTAGCACTAAGCTGTAAACTGTGCACATGTGTATAACTTGGCATGAAACCAAAGGCAGTGACATGCTCAGTTTTGGTTTATGTTCTCACAGCCACATGAACGTAAAACACAGTGATGTGTGAGTGAAATGTGTAACAGCGCGTTGGACGTGGGCTTTTTTCAATGTGTGAGTGGGCGTAAGTGTCAGAGACAGTTGGAAGTTCCTGTGTCATTAACAGCGTTTACAGGATTCCCTGAGCTGACGTGTTTTTTACAGTAATTTACACTTAAAAACTTGAGAACGGAAGAGGTTTGATGGTGTTGATAGTTTGGTATTTCTAAGTTCTTAAGATGTCGTCAGGGCCCAGAGTTCTATAACTATGGACACATTTAATTAGTCAATTAATAAAAATGTTTTTAAAAATTGGGTAACACTTTACAATAAGGGTCCCTTAATTAACATTAGTTAGTACGTTATTAAGCATTAATTAACTGTTTACAGATATATTAACAATCATTATTATGTATTACTTAGGTTCAGGAAATACATTAATGAATGTAGCCTATTAGTAAGCAGTTAATTAATGTTTACTGCTCAAAGTTAGTTAATAAATTAAAAAGTTGAATAATGTAATTAGTTATCATTATGTATGCATTACTCGGCATTAATTAACACATTAGTTTATATATTAATGCTTAATAATGTACTAATTAACGTTAATTAAGGGACCCTTATTGTAAAGTGTTACCAAAAATTGTTATTATTTTTGAGATAAAGCATAATTTAGTGACTATGTTGTTAATACGGTTACATTTATGATTGTAACTATTACTGATAATCGGACAGCACATAATATACACATTGTAACACATACAGTATCATTTACATGTTACAATGTGTACGTATATTTGTGTAGTCTTATCTGTCATAAACAGGAGATTATGGGTTATATGTCACAGTGCTGCCAGGACGAGACCTGGGACACCGTCAGAGGCACTGATCCTGGTTGGTGTTTGGCCAAGAGATGCGAGGTGGGAGGCAGAGAGCCTTCCACCTCGCGAATTGATAATTCAAATCTAAAAGTCTTGTGTAGTTCCTAAAACTACTATAACATGAAATGAGTGTGATGTGTCCAGAAAATATGTAATTGTAATAACTAAACTGATTTTGATACTGTGACTCAAATGCTAGAATATGAAGGAATAACATGGACATACTGCTTTCTCTTGTTGTTGAACACTTTAACTGTAACCCCTGACATCACAGATGTGTGGTAAAACACTAACTGAAGTGAACTGAAGTAGGCCGAGAAGTGACGTTTCACCACCTTCTGTATAAGTTTCAGGTCTGTTGTACATCTGGTTGGTTGGAAAAGTTGGTTCTGTTGTACCCGTGACCACGGCCATCAATGATGTCACTCTCTACTGACACACCCTGGAGTACACTTTTACAGCAAGGTGAGACAAAATAAACCTTTTTCCAAGGACACACTGACAGTTCCTGATGTAAACACATACATGTAAATCAAATCCTTTTTATGCAATTTCATTAGAAATCTAGACCAAGGCTTTGTAAACATACAACTTCTAGCTAAAAAAGGATATAGCACTTGTAGCTAGCTGCTCACTCTCTGATGGGCAAGGTCAACTGTTCACATTGCGATAATGTATGAAATACATGCAGGAAGAGTAATCAGAAAGAGGAATCAGGAGGAGAAACTATTCAAAAAGCATTTTAATCCCCCCAGCCGTGAGATTGAGGTATTATATTTTTAAGGTGTCAACACGTACAAAACGTATCTCAGGAATCATCCATGGGGAAGTTTTTTTTATTTTTTATTTTTACACAAACCTTCATTCAGACTTAAAGAACTGATATAATTTGGTGGATAAAGTTCAGAGGTTGATGTCACTGTGATTTAACAAAATTATTTTTTGGCAAAAATCCACATGCTGATTATGACACAACTTAACACAAATGTCTAACCGAAAAAAAAAAAGAAGGTCTCAGGTCATCTTCACTGTAATATTACAATATTCTGCACATGCTAATGGCCACTATGACTGTATGACTAAAGTTGACGGGTCTTGCACGTAACACGTGGTGGAAAATTTAGATTGTAGTCTAGATTGATTAGTGTGACCTAGTTACATTAAAGCAGAAGTAAGCGATCCGGTCGTTTTGGCTAATGCTGCGTTCCAGGCAGGCTTTTGAAACTGTAAATTACAGCTTCAAGTCACAACTTACGACTTTGTAGCGTTCCAGGCAACCCACTCGTGTTTATCCGACCTGTTTCACCTGTGAAAGTCACTATAACGGCCACTCGTAACTTCCGACCCGTGAACTCGTACCAGATCGAACTGGTACAACTTCACAGGTCGGAAAAACACGAGTTACGGGCTGCCTTGAACGCACCATAACAGTCCTCGTCCCTACGTCACCACATTCACGGCGTCCCTTGGCTGCACACACAGCCCTGCATGCCGTTCTCTCTCCTCATTGGATAAAAACTGTAGGATACGAGAAAAGTTTTCTCCTCGGCTCAGAGCAGAGCAGAGGGACTGACAGACCCGTGTTTCGGTCCAAACACTCTATGTAAGTGATTGCTGTCGGAAGATATAACTATTTAAGACTTATATTAACACAAATATATCACTTACTTCTGCTTTAACTGTTTGAAGTGAGGATGAGATGACCAAAAGACAACCATGGGACTCGTGACTGTATACCTGTAGGGTAGCCTAACATCTGACAAACATGTGCTGTATCTTGATTGCTTGCTTTGTTGCCTGTATAATCTTATGACTGTAAGGGGATTGCCAGAGGCTTAGAAGGGGCTGAAGCCACTGGTCAGTCAGCACAACTCCAAACTACTACCAAGCGACTCTACAGAGGATTAAATTGTTGTATGCGTACTGTCTCTAAGTCTTGTTTTTTTTTTACTTCCAACAGGTAGACTACATTTTTTCCACAACACACACAATAAGCTGCATTTAGACAACCAATTTGAGTCATCTGTAACTTGATGAGTTATCAGCAACGGAGAGATTTTCATACAGGCATTGTTGGTGAGAATGTGTAAATGAATGACGACATACTGTATGTAACAGTCAGATAGGTAAAGAAAACAGAGACATTTTGGTATTTTTATTTTATTTTATCATTATTAATTTCACCAAAAATCCATCACATGGTGTGTTTTAGTTCCTTTTTCTTTAAATATGAATTACTAGTGTGAATGCTGATTCACACTATTGTTCTTCTGTTCGTCCATTTTCTTCCGCCTTTTTACGGTCTTCTTCTAGTCCTTCATACTGCTATTTCAACAATTCATATATCAAAACGTGCAGCTTTTTCTGGACTTTATCGGATGTATTCAAATTTTTCATACTTTTTATACTTTTTCAAATATTTAACTTTTTCTGATTTTTTTCAGCTTTATAATGGGTGTGTGTTGCGTCTAACGAGCAGAGCTAGAGTGGTGCCAGAGTGGAGAGAGGCAAAAAAACATTCTAGAGTTTTTCTGGCTAAACTGTCAGCACGGCCACAAATTAAACTCTAGACAAATTATTTTCTCCAGTTTTGTAGCCACACTTGTCTTCTGGCTAAAATTCTGGTCAAAAATGCCTCTTGTATTGAAGCCCCAACATGAGAAATTGTTCTGAAAAAAATTAAATAAGTCTATGTTTTAAGCTTGTTTGTAGTGGAAGCTCCCAGCACTGCTCTTCCTGGTCCGTCCAAATCTCGCGCGATTTGCATTGACACCAAGTTCACGGCTCCGCAAATCGCACGAGATTCCGGCAGAGCAACACTGGGAGCCTCCGCTACAAACAAGCTTAAAACATAGACTTATTTAATTTTTTTCGGAACAATTTCTCATGTTGGGGCTTCAATACAAGAGGAACATTACATTTGGATGTTTTTTGGTGTGTCTTTTTGGACGAAGAAAAGTGAGCCCCGTTCGCTAACGTCATATGGACATGCAGTGCTGCACGGAGCCCCGCTGTAACTCAGAGAAGGCACGGAGGACTCTGAAACTTCTCCCAGCCCTTAGTCGACATGAGGGTGAGTAGATAATGTGTGAAATTTGAATTTTGGGTGAACTATCCCTTTAAGAGCCGTTTTGAGCAAGATAGAGAAAGATATTATGCCGCGATTTCTCTCTGCGTGTGTGTGGTGTGCATGTGCTAATGCGTCCTCCATGTAGGCTACTAGACTACATGCTGAATGAATTTTAGTTTTTTGGTGATAGGATTGTTGTGGAGAAGATGACCATTTCACTCAAATCCATATCGTTTTATGTAGCCATCATACAGGAACAAAACCTGAGTGTGAAACCCGTTACATACCATAGACTCTCCTCAGGCTCAGAGGAACACTTGGTGAAGAGGTGCTGTCATCCACTGCGACAGTTCAGAACATGAAGCAGAATGTTTACATTGAACGACAGCATGAACGTATGCTCTGAGGATGTACAGTGTACGTTGGGTTGTGTAAGCAGCCACAGAAAACCTGATGAAAGCTAACAACGACACACACACACACACACACACACACACACACATCCATCCACTTCTATTCACACACACACTTCACAGTGATAGATCACACTGTTAACAGCACTTCCTCAGTACAACTAGAAGAGTGTGTCTGGACAACATCTCTCAGGGCAAAGGGCATTATCATGGCTACCTTTGGCGAACCGGGATTAGGTGTTAGTACCGATGTACAGCAAAGACAGATAGGAAACCGGATGGAGCCAGTCCAGACTCTGGGACTTCTAGTTCTACTAGTACACCTGTGGGTTCCCACGTATCAGCCCATCACAGATCTGAGGATTTTTTTGTCTTGTCTTACTGATTGACTTGTAAATATTCAGAAAGGGCAAATAAACCCAAAAGTTCTTTCACCTTTTCTGCATTTGTCATAAGTTGTCCTTCATCTCCTCTGACATCCAAAGGTTTCAAGCAGTGTTGGGGCTCGTTACTCAAAAAAGTAATGTATTACACATTACAGATTACTCTCAAAAATAGTAATGCCTTACATTACTTGATTACTCCCTGGAGAAAGTAATTAGTTAGTGTGTGTGATGCGTGTCTTGCGAAGTTGCTACTATCCTGTTGAAAATTGATCAACGAGCTTGGTGAACTCTAATGTGATTACTACAGTAATGCCTTACACTACTCGTTACTGAAAACAGTAATGTGATTACAGTAATGCGTTACACCCAACACTGGTTTCAACACAGCTCCAATAAAGTAGAACAATACATATTGGCAAACATCCACTGTCCCTAACCCTAACTGTGATGGGATGACTGAAACATGAGATTTACGCCCTGATTGCACGGACTCATGCTGTAACAGCACACCACTGTAATAAAACACAGCTCCTACATTAGATCATAACTCACACTACTAATGGGCGAAAGAAGACATATCATAAATTACGGACGCAAAAAAAAAACAAAAAAAAAACTATACCTGATCCATCAGGCATGTTTCACACTAAATGGAGCATTTGTGATGCCTGCCTTTTTAGGGAATTCATACAACTGGGTTGAATCAGTAAGTAAGTAACGCTGCAGAAAGAGATGGCAGACTTGAAATAGCTTTATGTGGCCGCATCGCATCCTTTAAAATCCCCTCAGGAAAAGTAGGGCAAACAGGTGAAGGCTGCTAACTTGTCCTAGGTCGCACAGGAGGTAGATGATGATGTGATTTAGGATTTTAATCCACGAAAAAAAACAAACATGGGTAGCAAGATGATTATTACCAGAGCTAAATTCTACTTGTTATTCGTTGGGTTGTGCTTTTCTTTTTTGTATATTTGTTGGAGGTGAATATGATGAAAATGATTATGTGTCTCAGCAGGCTAAAGGAAAGTAGATTAACTACTGTAGCTTCACCCACCATTTAGGATGTTATGTAAATGATGAACCATCACACGTGCTTCCATTCATGGTAAGGCGTCATGTACATGTGAGCTTTTGAGTGACCTCAGGATGGCCGATGATGTTGTTTAAAGTTGCCATTCCAGGATGAGATTCCCTTTATTGATCTCCTTGTCATATTCATACAGTGTCTTGTAACTCCTTAATGTACTGGAGGATTACTGCAGTTCATTCTTGTAATGTGATGCTCCATCTTCCAGAACAAGCCAGGAAATCCTGATGTAAACATGGCACCCATCCACAGTGAACACTGAGTCACATCCAGGCCCCCAGACTTCATGAACAGAAAAAAAAAACACAGAGAGGAGCTGAAAAACGTGACGTGAGGAAATCACCGGAGTGGCAAAAAAAGGAAAAAGGGATAGTGTCTATAGTGGGAGGGGAGAGAAAGGGAGGAGAGGAGAGGGAGGGAGGGTAAGAGAGAGGGAGAGAGACTGTGGAGGAGTGGGGGCAGTGGCCTAGATGTGTGAAACGCCAGGGGTTGCTTTTTTGGTTCACTGGGCAACTCAATATTAGACCAAATGTAATGGGGAAGTAGTTCTGAGAAGCAAATGTAAAAGAAAAAGTTGTTAACCCCTTAATTTGGTAGTTTAAAAATAATCTGTATGCACTTATTGAACTTTTATTTTGTGGGGTGCAAGCATCACTGGTCAGCATTTGGTGGTCAGCTGCGCACAGCCAGCACGCATAATCATGGGAATCATAGGTGAAAATATGTAGCCTATAGACCTGAGACAGACAGCACAGAGACTTAAATCTATTAGCTGTTATTATTATTATTTCTCCGGACGGGTCAGCGCTGCATTCCGCTTGACTGATAGCAATGGCCTTGGAGGCAGACAGCGACAGAGGTTCATCAAGAAGCGCTCATGAAAAATATCCCCGGGCAGCGTTGGAGCGCAACGGCTACGTGAAGACATGTGTCACCCCGTTGCACCAGGACGCAGGGAGCCAGTCGTGGCTGAGACTCGCCGTGACATGGACTTGCCGAGGAGTGTCGTCTGCGGTCTGCGTTGCCTCCGTCTCCGTTATTCTCGCTCTGCTGCTCAGATTGGTCGACTGGGATGCAGGCAGCAGCAGCAGCAGCAGCAGCAACGGAAATAGAAGCAGCTCCGGCTCTCGTCTTCATTTCGTGGCGGGCTGTGCAGTGGAGCTGCTTTTGACTGCGTGTTACTGCGTCTCCCCGGTTTTTACGCTCGTATGTGCCTTCTTCTGGGTCGGACTGTATCTGATTCGCTGCGGGGTGCTCATCCGTACCGCGTTTTTTCTCTTAGCGGTGTGTCACTTGGGCGAAGCCGCGGCGCAGTCCCTCCTGCGCTGCGCCGAGGAGCAGCTGCTGTCCCTCCCCGCAACCCTGGTCGTCCTCGGCTGCGTGGGTAGCGGGGCTCTGCTGGTCGTCCGGGTGGGTCAGGGAGTGTCGATACTCGTCTTCATTAGCATCATCAGGGCCGTCTCCCTCGTCTCTCTGAGCGCAGTCCGGGCCAGCTGGAGACCCTACCTGGCCTACCTGCTGGGGCTGCTGGGGGTTTTGCTTGCGAGGTATGCTGACCGGCTCCTGCCGGCCTCAGGGACCAGCGGGACGGGGTGCTGTGGCTCTGTGACCGGGGCGAAGGAGGAGGACATCCCTGTCTTCAAAAGGAGACGGAGGTCCAGCTCCATAGCGGCCTCGGAAATGATGGCTCATTGTCAGAGCAACAGCAAGTCCCACCGCAGGACTTCGCTGCCGTGCATTCCGCGGGACCAGGTAAGACATGTCCAACTTGGAGCGTCTGAACCAAGGCGTAATCAGTGTTGTGTGATTGCGTTGCTTATGACCTTTTTTTAAACTGCTGCAGGCCCTGCGACGCTTTTTCGGTTCGCCCCGTGTCTGTGATGGCATGTGTGACAGCTTTACGCGCGTTTCCTTTAAGACATGGAGCCAGCCGGGATAAGTGAGACAGTGGTATCAAGCTTTATTAATAATATGACACGAGCGATCGGTTCTGCTCCATAGGCCCACACCGGGTTCTACAGTTTCTGAGGAGACACCATCACTAGTCTGACATTCCTGTCATTTATGTTGTTTTTGAATTGCAACATCTTTCCTCTCCCACACTGCTGCTGTTTACCTCCACTCTGACATCGCTGCTCATTTGGTCATCATCATTGTGCCGTGCGCTATGTTTGTGCCGCCGATAAGCAAATGGATGGTACACAAAGCATGCCAAGGTGCCGTGTGCGCCCGTGGAGGTGTGAGGTCACATCTAAATATTTTGAAAGCTTTTGTTTATCCTCCGGTGAGGTGCACGTGCTGACACACTTTGCACATTGTGGAGCCAGACATGATCCAAACTGATGTGTTTTCCACAAGAGCCATCATCTGAGATCAGACTTTGTTGCAGTGTCAGTGGAAAGAGAGGGCTGTAAACTGTATTGTGTTGTTGATGGTGTGATGTGTCAGTTCCAGGGAAACCCTGTTGTGTAACTCTCTGATGCTGGAGGTCCATTGGAAGCTCTGAATGTGGAGAGATGTTTAATGTCATCCATGGTAATTAGCTGGATGTGGCCATAAATCAAGGAGCGAGGTGGATGTGCTCTGTACCCTGAGTGCTGGTTCAAGAGCGAACTTGGAGACTGAAGCAGAAGTCGCTCACGTCCCAAAATAGCAGTGATTTCATCCTGTGAACACTGAATTTGCATTTGTGCATTTTTGATTGAAAGGAAAGAGAAGCTGAACTGTACAGGAATATCTCAACATCTTGTCCATGTTCTGATTCAGAAGTGCAGGTGTTTGTCTCACTCACTCACTCACTCACTCACTCACTCACTCACTCACTCACTCACAAACACACACTTCAGCTCACACTGAAATGATACCTGAGACACATCACTCCCATGGATGTCTCCTCTACTGAAGGTTATTCTTTTGCCCCTGCTTGTGCTCATGCCCTCTAGTGACAGACTGAGATAAAACAGAGATGTTGGGAATGAAAGAAGCTGGCACGGTGAGGCTGTTGCCAGATGAGAGACAGAGATGGAGAACACACACACAAACGCATGCACACGCATACACATATGTATAGTAATTATAGGGCTCATCAGTTCTCTTCCTTTGATTGGTGGTGTAATCGAGCTCTGAGGTAAAGACAGCTTTACTCACTGGGTTTGTAGGTCTCTTGATTTTAGGGCTGCACTGCACAAAAAACGTCATATTGAGATTATATGGATGGACAGTCAGATATTAAGATTGGCATATGTGATTGTGATTTCAAATCACAATGTTGTTGTGACACATTTGACCTTTTATCAAAAAAAAAACCCAAACATACAGGTTCTGCGATGTGGAGATTACACTTAGTCATACTGCAGTTTTGATTACATTGCGGTTAGATTGGTACCTTATGCACTGGTCTTCAAACCACATTGGTTGCAGTTTAAAGTTACGAAATCTATAAAGTGATGAGATTGGTAACTTTAAAAACTAAATATTGAAAAATGCATTATAAGTATTTTCAGAAATCGATTTTTTTGTACTGTTATCACATTTACTATCGATATTTCTGTGGCTGTTTTTTTTTTTGCAATGTATTGCATCACAAAAGAAACATCCAAATAAAAAAGAAAACTCAAAAGAAAATAGAATCTCTTTAAATAAAGCCACTTTATTGATGTTTCTTATAAAGATGTTGCACAAACCACTTGTAGTGGTTTTTGCATAGCCATTCCTATAGATTTAGCCTTTTATGAAGAATTTGAAGAATAAGATAAGATAAGCCTTTATTTTTTCCTAAGGTGGAGAAATTCGTCTTGGGCATTCGAGAGATACATAATCAATAAATAGTTGCCGCCATACACAACAAAGAACACGCGGAACAGAATAGTTATTCTCAGGGCCCTGTGACAGCAGAGCATGTTCAACTTTCTGAATGTCCTGATGTGGAATTACACACCTCTTCCCATCTCTCAAATTTCATTTGGCTATCTGGAAACCCGAGCTGATTCCACATCAGCTGTCCAACTCTCAGAGATGGTTGTTGATTGCTAACTGGTATCCAGGGAACACTGAGTTAGAGGACCATCTTAACTATTAGAACAGCTCCATTAGCCATTCTACCCTGTCTAGTCTGGGACAGCCATGATGACAAATTGGACTTTAAAACTTTAAAAAAAAACCAAAAAAAAAAAACCTCACAATTGACCAGATGCTGAGGACAGCGTGTCCTCATGTAGCACCACTGTGTAATCTGTGGGACCTGAGAGAGGAACATGGAGATTGATGTAGGGCTCAGGAGGGGAGAAACACAAACAAATGGACTGCAGTCTGGGTGCTACCAAAATACAACATTTTCTAGATCAGTGTACATTTTGTATTAAGTGGAGTTGTAAATATACTGCAACACTTTTTCAGAAAATGCTATTTTTTTATTGTAGAAATGGATAATTCCAGTTGTTAGTTGCTTGTTCAGTGTAAATCTTGTCCGTTCACCTGTGCTATATAGTCAATACCCCCCTAGATTCAATTGTCTCCACCAGCTAGTTGCTAAATTTGTTTGTCTTCTCTTCGATGCTGAATGATAGACAGTATTGTCAGAACCTGTGCGCTGAAAGCAGTTGCCGGCTTCAGGTGTTAATAGCTTTGAATGGTAATGAGTAGTGTGATTAATAGGGAATTGTAGAGTATAGCTTGAATGGAAAGTATAAAAGTGGAGTCTGTGAGGCCACAGCTGCTTGAACATTTTATATTACAATTTCATTACAAAATTACATGTTGTTGGTTGTTATGATAACTTGCAGTTAAATTTAGCTTGCACTGTCATTTAGAAAGGTGGTCAAATGTTCATTTTCCTTGATTTACAGAAACTTTTTGTTCTTTGAGATTGTACATATCAAGACAGCAGCACTATAAAATCATTAATCGCCATTTCTACATAGAGCTTTCTGTCTGTGTATTTCTGTGTCAAAATTTTATTCAATATTGTTCTCAAAAAATCCACCTCGTGCTACCTTTGCATGAATACTCGCCCCTTTATTTGTGCGGTCCCGTCAGTTGTTGACTATTTTGGAATCAACAATTTATGCATTTGCCTTAGATATTACAGAGCAGAAATTCAAATTATTCATATCAGTTCCTCATATCTTCTTTGTCTTCTCTTGTCCTTTCTTCTCCTTCTTCCTTTCTATCTCTCTCTCTTAAAGTCTCTCGCTGACACAAACACACGCAGTTTGTAGGCACAGTTTATCCATACTGTAGATAATGAAGCTCTCCAGAGTGCAGTTGTACCTGAGAGAAGTGGGGGTTTTCATCAAGCGTTGGTTGTGCAGTATTTATGAAGCAGGCTGGTGCAGCCTGCCAAGCCAGAGGCAAGACAGGCACTCTGCTGAACTGGAAGCTGGAAAATAGCACTGGCTCAGCTCTGTGGCTTTATTTCAGTGTTTTTTTTTTCTTTTTAAGGTGAATGGAATTTATTATTTTGCTGTTGTGTTTAGCAGAAAAAAACGAGCCCACAATAAAACAACGAGAGGTTATAAACAATCAACCTGATGCCGTTTTTTAGTCGAAGGATTGAAGGATTTCGACGTGAATTTTACTTGGTTATGGTCTTTCTGGACTAGCTCCACACAGAGGCCTTGTGTTTTGACAGAAGTTGTTTGCCTTTTAGCCAGGGTCTCAGTGGGATGGGGATTTCAGGGGGGGAAGGACCTCT
The DNA here is from genome assembly GCF_905171665.1 of Trachurus trachurus. NCBI lineage: Eukaryota > Metazoa > Chordata > Actinopteri > Carangiformes > Carangidae > Trachurus > Trachurus trachurus. The sequence goes on along the minus strand of NC_139892.1, from coordinate 21,109,135 downwards.
GCTAGTGGTTTTTGGGTCACATGCAATTGAAAAGCACTCGCTCTATACAAGATAACGACAGCCATAAATAGAAAGCCAAAAAAAAAAAAAATGTGAAAAGTATTTTCTGTTTTGTTTCACCGAGCAGTTTGATTTTCCTCGATAGTGACAGTGACAATACTTCCTAATAAATGCAAGCACAAGAGCAAATAAAAATACAGTTAAAAAAAGGAAAAGGTTCAGCTAAGTGGTGCTACATCTCCTCTGTCAGAGTACAAAGGCTTAGCAGCATGAAACAAATTAGTTTTCTTGTAACTGTGAAGTCTTTGGTCATTGCAAAAAAAAAAATGGAGGTCAGACCTGGAATAAGGCTGAAATGTGTTGCGTAACATATTCATCATCCCATCATCATATACAGTATCTGTGTCAGAAGGGAGGGGGTGGGGGGAGGCAGATTTTGAAGCAGAAACATGTGCTCTCAAATCTATTTGCGGGAAGGCCCACATTCTTGCATTGACGTACATACATTTCCAGGGAGACACACAACCTGCTCCTGTTGCCAGAGCGATGTCACTTTTAGTGGCCTTCAGGCTTTTTACATCAAACTGTATAATACAGATGCAGGACTTTCACATGCATGTATACTAGCCTATGCACAGTCACTCTCTCACACAGACACACACACCATCCTGAACATCTTCTGTCATGCAACCCCCCTCCCCTAAATGCATAAGCAGCCAGTACAGGTTTGATAAAAAAGAAAACACACATTCATTCAGCGAACCAGGAGATGTTTAAAGTTTTGTGTTCATGGCATATTAAGGTTGTTTGATTTGAGTTCATCTTGTCAATATCAGTGACGTTATGATTTGGTTGGTGTAAGCTCAGAGAGCAGCTAACTTCCAGTAGCATTGTCCTGGCTAATCAAAGCTTAGTAGTGGTATTCATCTGCTTGGTTAGTCATTCTTTTTTTCAGCAAGGGAAGTCAATTTCTGCACAGAGATGTTAGTCTCTACAGAAGGTGTTTACAGCTCACAGCCGTCGTAGTTTCACCACACATTCACAAATTAGTTGGAGGGCACTGTGTACCATAAGTACGGAAGCCGAGAACGGCCAGGTCCGTATACATTTTTTTTATTATCGTTTTCTCGTGATAACGACTTATTATTTCGTTATCTCGAGATAACAAAGTGCGTTTTCTCGTGATAACGAAATAATCATAGAATGTGTCGTTGACATGGTTGCCTAGCAACAGGAGGCTAATGTTCAGCTCGAGCATGGGGCAGTTAACTTTAGTCTACTCTACTCACTGGTGTGATTATTGTCCACACCAGCTGTCAACAATAACTTATCAGTAAGTTATACTTAACTCTTTCGCGACCATTGACGAGTAAACTCGTCACAGCCTGCCGAACGTTCACGACCATTGACGAGTAAACTCGTCAAAACCGTTTTTTTTTTTTACAGATTACGATAATAGACACTCTGAGGTACCCTGTGTGTGAATATGGTAGTCCTCTGATATGTAAAACTGTTTTAAACTAAAATCAAAACATAATGTTTTTTATAAACTGTGTGATCTTGGTTTTGTTTGAGTAATCGTTCTCCTTGAATGCTGCTCTGGGGACAGCGTGCAGCGCTGTGCGGCTGTCGGCTACAGTGTTGCCACTTTCTCGCTGAATCTGGCGACTTTCCAAACCTTTCCAAAACTCTTTTGACAAAAGCGACCGACGACAAATGTGGCGAGTTTTTCCGGTGCTGTTACAAACATTTCTGCTTTGGAGACTCGGTTTTGAAAGCCCGTTATCACGGCTGTTTTCACGGCGCTGTGCAGCAGAGCGGGCGCTCTGCAGCGGGGGCTGTGACCGGCCGCCCCCCGCCCCAGAGCACTCATCGCCGGCCAGTCACACAGCAGTGTCCCGGAGCTGCTGCGCTGCGGCCAGAGACCGACACCGCTGCACCGCTGCTCTCCAGGCTGTCACACCCCCCAGATTTGTCTACAAATATATTTATTTAGCCGTAGAAATGATTTGGGAGACATGCCACACTGCAGAGTACCGGTAAAATGAGCAGATGGCCACTTGACACAAAAGTGCGTTTTTCTCTGAAACTAGAGCGGGAGCTCCGTTTTTGGAGAAACCCAGCTCTCTTCTTCTACTTCGTACCATAGACTGTAAAAAGAATGGACGTAGCGTCCGTGACGTCACCCATTGGTTTTGGGGAGTCGTTTTTGTGACTCAAATATGGCGGCCTGGACAGCGCCATGTTGGATTGGCCGGCCGAGAACCCGCCCACTGGCCTCGAAGCAGCTGTCCACGGAGCTGCTCGGGCCTGTCACTCAACATTTCCGCGCCCTAATTGGCCAGAGTTTTAACCTAATAACAGTAAAACGGTAGAGTTTAAAAAAAATTCACCCCCCTCAGAGTGTGTGCGGGGGTAGAAACTATCGATTGAGAAAAAAAAACGTTCTGACACCAGGCTTTTAACATGTTTACTGAGGATGTAAAATCGGCGATTTTAACATGGGGGTCTATGGGGAATGCTCCCTTCTGACACCAGCCCCCAGAGGAAGCCGGGGGGATTGCAGTTTTTTGAACGCGGAAGTGAGCTTCACTTCTCAGATCCACAACTGCCCCCTTGCTTCGTACTCACGAACGAAACGGCGGAAAAACTCGCCGTTTTTTCGACGAGCACGTTGTAAAGTCACTCTTCAATCACGTGAAGACCGTTTGTTTCTAGGTGATGTACAGAGTTCGGTTCGACGTGAGATAAAAGGTAAACAAATAGCCAAAAACATGTGGTCCTGAGCGGATGTGCTGAGGAGTTAGTGTGGTCGCGAAAGAGTTAAAGGAGCATTATCGCAAATCCAAATTCTTAATTCGGCCACTAGATGGAGCCAGGCGGAGCATATCAGATATAAACAAGTGGGCAGCTGTCAGAGAGAGAGAGCAGCCTCGTTTAACGTCACTGTGCTGGGTTTATTTAAGGGGCTACCGGCCGGTGGTCCCATCTATCCTGTTTCAGCTAAGCTAACGTTAGCTACTGGCTGCTGCTGTCAGAAATCACAACCTTATCTCGAACCATCAGACACCTGTTGCCTGCGACCACTGACATGTAGGCTAATGTTAATTTGGCAAGACAGCAGTGTTCATGAGCTTTATCTGAGCAGCAACTAGCTAACATTACCTTAGCTGAAGCTGCCATAACGTAGTCAACCTCTCATGTGTTTATGCTAACCTGTAGCCCCTTAAATAAACCCAGCTCAGTAAACAAACTAACGTTAAGTGTAACTTACCGGTACTTCATTGTTGACAGCTCCTCAGAGCAGACCAACGTTAGTGGCAGCTCTTGAAGGCTGAAATCAGGATGATGTGATCACATTAATCAGCTCACTGATTTGAGTTCTACACATGGTTCTGGGCAATTATCCCACGAAAAACATCTCTTCTGTTACGTTATATCTGTAGATGTGTAGTGTTTCCAACAGACTCGCTTTAGTAGCCTCCTGCTACGAACATAGAGCGGCTAACCAGCTGCTACCATGGATGTATTATATTAACCCCGTAAGCAGAAGCGATTGCTAGGCAACCATGTCAACGACACATTCTATGATTATTTCGTTATCACGAGAAGACGGTCTTTGTTATCTCGAGATAACAAAATAAATTAATTCGTTATCACGAGAAAACGGACTTTGTTATCTCGAGATAACGAAATAATAAGTCGTTATCACGAGAAAACGATAATAAAAAAAATATTATGGACGTGGCCGTTCTCGGCTTCCGTAGGCTATATAAGAATAGGGAAGAGGAGGGATATATTCTGTGCTGTAGCTGCCATTATATAATACATAATATACTGAAGTATATGAAAGTCACAAGTGATTTTATTAAAATGACAACTACAGTATAGTGTGAAATATGGGGAACATGGCTTCCCTTGGCCTCCAGGAGAAAATACCACTGGCTCTGCATTGCAACAATGAATCACCACAGCATCCAATCTGCCCTCAGATCACACGGCCCATCCTGACCTCTGGTCTTGTAAACAAAACAATGGCGGAAGCTCTTAGCAAACAACTGATTCTCAACACCTCCACCTGTATCTACACCACCTGCCCCCCAGCAAGAAACCACATTTGTCAGCAGAGTAAAGTTGGGTCAGAATTTGCACTTATTACAAGATGTTTTTCAAGTACCCCCATTCACTAACAGCAAAATGTGGTGCACATGTGTATGTTATGTGAATAATACGAAGGAGTATTAGGGCCAGCAAAAAATAAAAAATAAAAAATCCGGCGCAATGGAAAAAAGCAAGCAAAAAAAAAAATCCGGCACAAGAAAAAAAAAAAGTCAAGCAAAAAAAAAAAAAAAAAACTGCAGAGGCTTGACCATGTACCACAACAAAGCGACAAGCGACTGTCGGCTCAATGACAGCAGCAGAGTGACAGACAGGCTGCCAAACTCTGCAGCGCCATAAAAGTGAACAATAAAGCCGATTAACTTTGACTCAGTGCCGGAGTATGACAATGAAAACAAGAAAACTTAAGCGGTAGTCCTACTTCAGAATCGGCACACGAATCACTTCCGTGTCCAACCCCTGCTGCTAACGTACAGCAATCAGCAATGCATGTTCTTCATTGCTGTCCCCCATATCTATGGCTGCCCCCCCCCCCCCCCCCAAAACAATCACACACAATCATTTATAAGTTACATAGAGACGTTATATGAGCTAACGTTTAGCGTGACTAAACGTGACTGGAGACACCTCCGTGACTAGACCACCGCGATCCAGGTCTCTGCCTCCTCCTGTAGTAATACAAATACTATACAGGATAGGCCTGTCTCCTCTCCTCCTCTCCTGTAGTATTTGTAGTATTTACAAATACTACTACAAGAGCCTGTCTGTCACTCTGCTGCTGTCATGGAGCAGTCAGTCGCTTGTCACTTTGTTGTGGTACGTGGTCACAAGCCTGCATTTTTTTTTTCTTGTGCTGGATTTTTTTTTTTGCTTGCTTTTTTCCCTTGCGCCGGATTTTTTTTTTTTTTTTGGCTGGCCCTAATACTCTTTCGTAGAATAAAGTATAGGGTGTGTAGGTACGAGGTTGTTTTTACTGTTGCTTTACTCCACTGGGTATCTATCTTTCAGTGCAGCACTTGGTCATCATTACGCTCAAGAAACATCAAACATTCACCATGTCCTTCTTGTTCACATCACAAGTTCAAGATACGAAACGCTCATACTTGTGTGTTTGTATGTGTTTTAGACAGGTGTAGAAAAACAAAGGTAGAGAAGGAGATATCTTTATTTACATATCACTACACTGTTAACTGTCACTCATCCTTTATATAAATAGCATGCAGGTGTTCTGTACACTGCTTTTCTCTGTTAACTTACGTCAGCCTCAGATGGAGACACAGGAAAAAAAGATGATAATTTCATCCAAAATGTATGTAAATCAGTTATAAGACAGATGAATGCAAATTCAATCAGGGGCCAAGAGCAGCAGTGCATAATCGGATGACATATCAGCAGTCTCACTCTTATGGACTCTTGATTAGTCATCGCTAGAGGAAGAGAGTGGAAAAAATGTGGAAGGAGGAATGATGAGCAGAGTAAAGGAGGAGAGGGGGATTGGGATCTGCAGATATTAGGCAAGGATAAAGAAAAACATGTGAGTTCAGTAGCCGGTTCTGTCAGCAGAGGTTGCAGCTGCAGCTTTTCTTGAATGGATCATTTTCATTCAAGAAAAACAAATGAGGGAAAACAGCAAAGGTCTACACAGTGGCCGACAGTGAGGAGAGTGGAGGAAGAGAGAAGTAGAGATGGGTTTAAAAAAAGTGATTGAAAGAAAAGAACACACTGGCATTAGCACAGGCTGTATCCAGTCCCAAGCAGTCAAATAGCCAAACGCGAGTGTGTGTGAGAGAGAGAGAGAGAGAGAGAGAGAGAGAGAGAGAGAGGAGGGCGGACAATCTTGCTTGAGGGGACCTAATGGCGGGAGCTAGCGTGAGAGGGAGCGAGGGAGGGGAGGCGAAGGGGAGAGTGTTGAAAGATTTGTGGGGAGGGTGAGGGAGAGAGGGGGAGTGAGAGGAGGTTTTGCTGCCAAGCGCAGCAGAAGTGTTGATGGTAAAAGGACAACTATCTGGTCCCCGTGTTCAGCCTCTCTGACACTGCTCTAAACACACACACACACACACACACACACACACACACACACACACACACACACACACACACACACACACACACACACACACACACACACACACACATTGCTTTGAGCTCTCACATGGACTCGCAGGCTCACACACACCGCCGAAGCGAGTTTGTGTCGATCGCATATGGTTTTGTGCGACAGACTTTGCATGGATGTGGGTGTGTGTTTGTGTGTTTGTGTCCACGTAATGTGAATATGGCTCCATGCCATATGCTCCCGCAGAGAGAGAGAGAGAGGGAGGAGGAGAGGGCCGGTGAAAGAGAGTAAAAAAAAATACTGTGTGTAATCTCCACAGTTTGCTGCTGAAAGGCACCACCAAATAATTTTAACCTGGCCTGGCCACTACTGTATACACGTGCACACTACACACACCCACACCCACACCCACACCCACACACACACACACACACACACACAGTGGCTTTTCTGCTGGCTGTCCACATGAGGTTTAGTGGCCTTGGACAAGGATTGCCTTGTTACTCAATTCAATGGTGTGTTTTAGCTCCAAAATATGCTCGGTGAGAGACGGGGGGAGGCTGGTCAGCCTGGGCAGGGGGCAGCATCAATGAGCAGGATCTGGATATGTCCGTCCGTCCGTCCGTCCGTCCGTCCGTCTGTCATCTACAACTGTCTTTACTTGTGTAACGGGCTGTAAGCGCTGGCGAGTTTCACACCGTTCTGCTCTGATTATTTTGGGTGAGAGGTTCACTTTCGCGACATTTGTCAGTTTGCGCTTTTCAGAGAAAGTGCAGGTCCCATTTCACAAAGCAGAATTAGGGATTCCCCAACTTCAGCCGTCGCTTTCCTCTGTGGAGCATGTTTGGGAATCCTAGAATAAGTCTGAGGGTTTGTGTTTATGCAGGAATGGCCGGCATGTACACCTCTATGTGCTCTTTCACAGCTGCAGACTTAGTAAACACCTACTGACATACCTGAGAGCTGCCCCAACGGCACTTTAATCTTACAGTGTAACTGACAATGCAGTCAACTCTCAGCCAGTCTGTGTTACATGTCCTATATCTCATGTCAACTTAAACACCACAGCTCCAAGAGAAAGTGGGAATTCCTTTAAAAATAAGCACAGCCTCACTGTAACAAGTATGAAAACAAAATAACAAATTACTGTAACACTGAAGTGCATGTCTGCGCTTCCACAGTAGGTCAACCCAACATTCACATTCTGTACTTAGGAGTTAAGAGGGAACATGCCAACGATAGCTTTAGGAACACAACTGTTAATAAGGGCTGTAATAAAGGACTGTATTAACTTCGGACAAAAACACGGATGCTGACAACTTTTCTTTATTTTGACTGTTTAATGAGATTAAGCAACAGTATAGAACATGGGCATAGCTGTATGTGAGTGGCTCTGTCTGTCAAGAAACCAAAGAAAAAAAAATGTAGCTCACATTACATATGCAAACATATATTCACATGTGCACCTTTATGTGATAAACATACACATTTCTGTATATTACTGTATATGCAGTGTAACTAATTAGCATAGACAGTGCACTCACTAACTTAAATACCGAACAAATATGTACAGCATCTACCCCTAGCTAATCAATTAGCAAGTAGAAGCTAGGTGTCAATAATTATCAACTTGTACAAATAAAGACAGCAGTAATGAACTAACAACGTAAATAATAGCACTAGCACTAGTTGATTTTGGAGAAGAGGCCATTATTTATTCAGTGATCGGGGGACGTGCGTGAGAATCCTCATTTAAATGAATGTGGAACCAATTTTTTTTTTTTTTTAATTGCCCTCGGCTCTTGTTACCTTGCACTGATACGCTTATTTCCTGCAGATAGACAAGTGAGATTGTTCATATTGGAGCACTCTCATGGTATGAGTGAGTTCAACCTGTGACTGTGTTGGGTCAAAAATACATACAGTACAACCAAAAACCAGGATGGCAAAAAAAGAAGAAGACACTTCTCAAGACTGAGACTGGACTCAGAAATTAAAGACTAAAATATGAATAACTCAGGAGCTCAGAAAAAGGAATGAATGACAATGTCTTTGCAAGGAAGAATTTTAGATATGTAACCCTTTCTCTGCCATGTTAGTCATAAAGAGGCATATACTGTATATCTGCATTTATGCTGCCTCAAACGTCCGCGTAGCAAGATTAATGTTAAACCTCTTTCCTTTTATTTAGTGGGTGTTCTGTATAATTAATTATGTGTGCATAACAAGTACTGCCTAAAGACACATGTAGACATACTACACACACACACACACACACACATGTGTCCTGTATGTTTGTCATAAACGTTGCAAGACACTATGCACGGTAGCTCAGTTTCTTCAGTTGCTTCTGTAATACACTCTTTCATGCACATGCACAGTAGAATAGAAGAAGAGACACAACTACTTCAATTTTTTTATTATGATGATGCAAATAACTGCTTTCATCATAGCTTTTCTGTTGCCGTTTTTTTTATCTGTGCATCATTGAGCACATACTCAGGTGTGTGTGTGCATCTGTGTGTCCGTCCTTCTTAGTGGTTTATGCTGGGTCAACTGTCTGCCGACAGTGTGTTTGTCTTGGACGCCTCCAGCCTGCCTGTAGATTACCCAATCAGATAATCAAGGGTATAATTGCATCAAATGCATCTGGTAGTGTTTTTCCCTTCCATTATCCCTCATAATGCACACATACATATCACACACACACACACACACACACACACACACACACACACACACACACACACACACACACACACACACACACACACACACACTTGCTCCAGACACACATTCAGTACAGTACATACAGCAGCTAACTGCCTGTGGTTGTCGGTGTCGAGAGACAGCGGGTCCACTTGTGGTTATATCTGGACTTAAAAATGCAAAAGCTGTGTCTTTGTGTTGCTGTTCTCTATTTCGACAGGCGAGCATCACTCAGAGCTAAAACTGTTTCAAGAGAGAGGCTGGCGTACCTACTCCTTTTGAAAGTGGGTCTGAAGATATTATAATGATGGGGATGTAGACCGTGAAATAATGCATAAGAGAGTACAATGTTGCTTTGCTTCTGATGTTTAAAATATCTTGCTAGGCACATTTCAGGATGAAATGGACCCTCCTTTTGCTGCATTGTACTAATGTGGCTTTTTTTTTTTTTTTTTTTTTACTTCCCTTCTTTTTTTTTTAAATGTTTCGACATTTTCAACATTCGGTCTGTTACTGGAAGACATTTATTACTGCAGTTGAGCTTATGTGTATCTCATGACATGCATCACTGATTACCAAATGAAATAGACCGTAATTTATAACTTCCCATATTTTAAAAAGATAAAATGGACAAATATTTAAGACTCTGGACTCAAGAAAAGTTGTATCTTTGACAGCAAAGCACATGACTGGACCCTCATTAACAAATCTGTTGGTGCATCTTTAATTAAAGGAGTTATTTACGGTTCCATTACATTGATACACATGCAAAAAAACAACAACACTTCACATGAAAAGTTTCAAAACAAAACTGGCCTCGCTCGGTAGCGTCCTGCGGTGCACCCACTCCGAGTGCGACAGCATGTTTCGTGAACTACCCAGAAATATCAGTGCTACGTTTAGAACTGACACATATGACAACAAGGACAATGTTCAGGACCCTCTGTAAACCGGAGCAGTATTCGCGGGGATCAACACTAAGCACACACGCTAAGGATATATCAGATATAAACTACCGTATTTCCGCTAAACTTGAAATAGATTAGAAACTTAAGGAAACCACCTCTGAACTGTATTGATTAGACGATTGAATGTGTGTGTGTCTGTGTAAGAGAGAGAGAGGGAGGAAAGAGAAAGACAAAGATCCCAACCTGATTCCCCCCTTATTCACCCTCACAGATACAGAAGACGTCTGATGATGGCGCATCTAATCATGGGCTAAGTGGAGATAAAGCTAGTGCTGCTATGCAACCCAGCAGCAGTTCATCTCTACAGCTTTCCAATCACAACAATTGAAGGATGAGGACTTTGTGCTAATGATGGAGAGAGTAGATGGGAGACTGACTGGTCCAAAGAAAACTAAAATAAGCAATTTGATTGAAACTATGAAAGATATAAGAACATGAATAAAACAAAATGCATGTACCATATTACAATTGTTTCCATGCCTGTATTGTACACTCAAACGTTAATACAATACCATAACAAATTGATGGATAATTCCAATGACTGGGAATTCTGGAGAACTATTTAGTCCACCCTAAATTTAGCTGACTAAAACTCATATGATATTTAGTCGACTAAAACTAAAAGATTTCAGATGACTAAAATATGACTGAAACTAAATAGTATTTTAGTCAAAACACTGCTAGGTGAGGTCCCGTCTCAAAATAATACACCAGAATACACCAGTTCAAGAGTATGATCTAAGTAAAAATTTACAATGCATCAGCTGGTCGGAAAAAAAGTTTGTTTATCTGGAACTACCAAACTCACTCTCCTCGGTACTCCTCCACACTGACGGGCTCCGCAACGTGCTGTATCACTCCGCCTAAGCTGTTTGGATGAGTGGTGTGTGGAAGAGGTAAATTTTTACTTTAGAACCGTACTCTTGAACTGGTTAGATGGGACTTCTAGTAGGCGGCGAAAACATGCTGATTAATCGTCCCCCATTGCCTATGTCTCTGCGCCAGTGTCTCTCAGTGGGGGAGAGCAGAGACCTTTCTACTGCACCTACTGTAGCGTACTCAATGGGAATTTGTAGCTCATACAACCCACTTCAAAAAAAGCTGAACTATCCCTTTAACAGTTATTCGGTGAAAGCTACATCACAAGTCCCTGTGGTGTAAAGTGGGATTCATCTGATCTCATGTCTTCAAATTAAAGTTTTCTTAAAAGGGACGTACGCAAAGTTAAGATTATGATGAAACATTCAAGAGGAGTCATTTTAAATTCAGCATTCGCTCAGCCCAACTCTGTAAATGACTCCTCAGCATTCTCTCAGTGCGTCTTGTCTTTTCACATTAGGATTGGACACACCTAAACAGATCCAGACAGATTTGTGAGCAGTGAAGATCCAGTTTTACAGAGGATAGAAACATGTGACTCATCTTCTTAACAAACGTTCATTTGTGCTGGTGTTGATACTATGAAACTACTTAGGGTAAAAATATTGGAAGATCTGTTTGAAGAAGAAATGTTTTTATTTATATCTTTTCAGAATGAGTTCATTTGTTAACCAGTTATGGTACGCCCCTATTTTTTATGTTTTATGCCATAACGCCATGCCCAAGTTGTGAGCAGCACAGATCCCACATAGTTTAAGATTCAGAGATGTGCCTGGTATCATTGTAAAGGTAACACTCTCAGGATTACCGTTAAAGTGTTTTTGTGATTCTGTGACTTTACTGACAAAAAATGGCAAAGGTTAGAATGATTAAATTGTTTCCCCGCCCATAGGTTTGCCTATAGAATGACATGGGTACAGACATTCAGCGACCTCTCAGCAGGCTATAGACACAATTAGGCCACAGCCACAGGTCTTGGCTTCCTGCAGTCCAAATTTCAAGTCAAAAGACCAAAAGAAACAAAAAAAATACAACCGCTAAACTCCTGGCACGCAGTAGAGGGCGCACGCCTAAAAGCAGTGGATTATAGAACTATACGCCTATCTACATTGTGTATTTCTATGTGGCGGAGCAGGTGGCGCGCACGTCGGATACACGGGGGTTTGTTTATCAGCAACCAAACGTGATGGTGTAGTGTCATACACCGTTGAAAACTTCAGACTATTGGCTAAAAGGTTATCGGCTTCATTTCACGGACAATTTCTATTGGCTCAAGCAGCTGTCAATCAAAGTCACGTTGTCAGTCTCATCGTCACGTGTCCTCATTGGCTTTCGAGACATGTCCCGGCCCATCCTCGCCACCGATTGGCTACTGAGTGGTGTCGTTTGAAGCAGGAAGACCTCACGGATGTAAACATTCAGTCACATGTAGTCACAGATCGCCGTGCAACTCGTAAAATGCGGCAACAGGGCCGGTTTTTGTTTTGATCCGCGTGTATTACGTTACGCATTGGACTAAACACATGGACATATTGAGGAAAATACTTCGGTTAGAAGGAAACGGATTTCATATTTCACAAGCATGGATACTTGGCGAGCTGTACAAGCGGTCTTGTGTCATAAGATGGTCGCTGTAAATCAGCTGTGGATAAAGGGAAGACTTGAAAGGCGCATCATACCTTAGCTTAGCGGCTAGCCGACCTAACTGCTAATCCTGTTAGGGCTGTGAGCAACCAAAACAATTGTGGGTGGTCTTGAATTGATCGGGGCGATCTAAGCTTTCTAACAATGTATAACATGAATATATATGCTTAAGGGCTGCTGTTAAAAATGTTCGGGAGTAATTGATGCTAGCGCCACCTACAGGTGCTGTACCGGCGCCGGTACAGCGTGCGTTAACTGGTTTTAAGTATTGCAAATCTATCATCCATGATTTCAGTTCACCTTCAAACGTTGTGTAGTTTGTATTTGAGTAGAACTTGTTCTTAGCTCTGCAGCAGGGTGGAATATAGTTCTGTCAAAGCTACTCTGGTGCATTATTTTATAGTCTGAAGCTGCTGTATAACAGGAGAAGAGCTTCAGTAAATCTTGATTAAACAAATAAACAACAACAACAACAACAACAACAACAAAAACACGAGAAGACTGGACTGCAGTATTATTGGGTAATATTTTCCCTCAGGGTATTTTGCCTCAGGCCACGGGCATCTGTAGTCAAACAAAATCCTGCTCTCACTCTCTCTCTCTCTCCGTATCTCTGTCTCCCTCTCACTTTCTGTCGCTTTTTGGCGCTTTTTGGTCTGCCTGTCCCTCTCTGTTTTCTCTACCACTCACCCGATTTCCTCTCTGTCCAACTTTCACAGGACAAATGCCAAAGGCAGTATTATTGTGTCCTCAGCTGCCATCACTCACTGTGTTATGTAAGACACTGCTGATGTGTGTGTGTATGTATGTGCATGTGTGCTTGTGTTTTTGCCTGGCTTCAGTCCTGATATGCCTTCTCTGAATTCACAATCATCCCAGCGTGTGCAAGCTGGGGCCACACCAGTTTCAGCTCTATGGATGTATGCTCTGGTTTAACCTTGACCTCTTGAGCTGTTGGTAATGCTGCCGTACTTTAAATCTGTATAGAATCAGCAGCAGTGTGAAGCAGCAAAGATCCTGGTCCTTATTTGCAAAATACTGTATACTCGGCTCATGTTGTTTTTCTTGAGGAGACTTGAATTTAAAAAGACAATTTCCCAACATATTACAACATAAAAACTGTCAACACTAGTCAGCATCTTCTTTGAGTCCGCTCCACCTGGACAAAATATTTAAAGTTACACAATGTGGCTGAGCAGGGACCTCTCAATATGGTATGTAATCAATCTGTGTCACCTTGTGATTTCTGTTTGTCTTTAGCTATAAAAGCGTTTCAATAAAATCTGACAATAGCCAAGTTGTGGCCAAGTAAATGTTTTAGATCCACGCCATTGCATCATTTGGGGGCTTATTCTTTTATCTCTTCCCATAAAAACACCACAGGAATGAATGATTGTCTTTTCCTTGTAATACTAAACACATCATTCCATTGTCAACATGACTATGATCAGTTACTCAGCATCCAGGTAGAGCGTGCACAGAAACCTGGAACTAAAAATATAATAAACTCAAGTATTTCTCAGATGCTTCAGATTGTCTTTGAGAATAGTCATGAAGAAAAAAAGAGATCCAGTGCTCATTTTCTATGAAGCACTGAGGTGGTTTGTGTAGTGTACCGTGCACCTCGGTGGCCTAATTTGCCTTATTACGTTGCATTCCTTTCAACATGACAGCTCCATATTCATACATGTTTACATCCCACGTGGCAGCTGAAATGACTTTGCTTGTTAATTGGGATAAGGCTGAAAAAACAAGGATACAGAACGGTATCATGAAACAACGTATCCGGGCTTCTCTCTCAGAGTATCTTTAACCAGGTATGGAGCAGAGAGTTTATTTTAGGTCAAGTTCCAATATTCAGAAATAATTGGATCCATTCTATAAATGGCAATCTGTTTTCTCTGTGAGCCGTGGTAAAGCATCACAAAGTGAGCGCTTGGTTCTCATCTGAAGAGCAGACAAAGGAGTTGGCCTTGGGCTGTGATGTGTGTGCAGGATCGTACACACACACACACACTCCCTCTCTATCTCTGCCTGTCTTGATCGCTCACTCACTCACACACACACACACTCACTCACACACACACGTGTGGTCCATTTGGTTTCCTTTAGGCTTGATGCAGCTTGTGCTAATGTCAACGTGTTCCATTCTTTCATTCAGCTTATTTTCTCCCAACATCTTTCTCTCGCTTTACCCTCCTCCGACTTCTTTCCCCCCCCCCCTCTCTCTCTCTCTCTCTCTCTCTCTCTCGCTCCAATCTCATTCAACGAGGAATTCAATGAGGAAGTCCTTATTGGATGAAGCTGCTCTGGTGTGAAACATGTTGAGTGAATTTGGTTTAGCCCGAAGACAAGTCTACCCAGAAGAGCCGCTTTCTTTCTATGAATTTATTCTCCTTCAAATTTCCCATTTGGTGTCTTTCGCTTTGTTGTCTCTCTCCCAGACCAGTGTTTACTGAGTACTATCTTTTACATACACACACTCACGCCAACAAGAATCAAAGGTTTTGTATGGACTATACAATTGCCTGCACATGCCTCACTGGGTGAGACAGAAAGAACTGATATAGAGAAATAATCATATCCTCCTGTTGTTTAGTTAGTGCAGCAGATTAATTGCATATTTCAAGAGAATCGTTCACTTTGGTATAAAAGCATGAAATTTGGCACAGATACTCTCTAAGGGTCACTTTTTGGGAAAAAGATGTTGGCCATGCAAAAATTCAAAATGGCGGCCATTTTTTCAAGATGTTCTGTATTTAGTCTAGTAGGAAGAGGGGGGTATCATGTATCCCCTGGAAATATACTTCTAAGCAGTGTTTCTAGATTGGAAGAAATGTGTAGAAAATGATGAGCTATGTTAAAAAGTTGTCAGAATGTCCCATGTATCATTTTTATGCAAATTAGTGCCGCCATTATCGAAAAAACCTAATTTCACTATATCTCAGCCAATACTGCAGATATCTGAACAAATAAGGTGTCTACACCCATGTTTCGAGGGTCAGAGATCACAATAAAACTATTCATAAAGTGATCACATGTTGGTGCCATGCTAGTAAGCAAACCTAACCCTTTTACCAATTACAAGACGCCAATATTGGAGATACCAAATAAGGTGTCTAGACAGAGGTTGTTGTGTGTTTAACCAAGGTTTATTTGGATCAAACATCATAATAGAACTCTTCTTGATGTGACCACTCTTCTCTTCCCCATGCCAGATAAACAGTCAAGTAAATGGTTCTCCACTATGAATCACTCATCATCGTTTTCACTGAAATCATCAGAGTTAAACTCATCCTCTCCTTCCTCTTTCTCCTCCTCTTCCTGTTCATGCTCCCCAGTGTCATGGTCACAGGACCACACCGATTTCCACACCGATTTCAACACTCCTTCATCCATCCCTGCCCCTCATCATAGGGTTTTGGTTTTTCCAGAATAGGTTCATCAGCTGGCTTGTACAAGGCGACACGGTAGTTCACACGTTGGGCATGTGGCTTCAGAGCAGAGTGGCATGGAGGAAGGCGAGCCAGGTCAACCTTAGACTTGCAAGTGAGTTTCTTGTCCTCCCCCACCATGTTGCGTAGCAACTTGGCATGGACAACATCCACTGAAGACTCAAGACTCTGTCCAGACATCAGACAGGTGAATTGCTCCAACTGCCTCAGCATCTCAGGCTTGACACTCTAGCAGTCACTGAGTTGACTGAATACGTGAAACCTGGGATTCTTCTTCAAGGGCCCCACCTTCCTTCTCCCTTTGATGGCACTGGTACAGTCTTCTCCACTGAACACATAGAAGAAGAAGAGTGGCGCGGTGGTCTTCTCCCAGGGATTCTGCAAGCTCAGAGATGTTGAGAAGTTGTTGGTGTTGGGTTAAAGAAGCTTCCTGGAAGCTTCCACTGTAGGGGTCTGATGAAGTCAGCTTTAGCAGCCTTGCCCACAGCTTTTAACACGTCCATCTCAACATCAGTGGGGACAGGTGCACCAGAAGCCAGGCAGTAGTAGTATTGCAGAATCCCTGGGAGAAGACCACCGCGCCACTCTTCTTGGGTTCTATGTGTTCAGTGGAGAAGACTGTACCAACAGAGTTGTGAGTCTTCAGTGGATGTTGTCCATGCCAAGTTGCTACGCAACATGGTGGGGGAGGACAAGAAACTCACTTGCAAGTCTAAGGTCGACCTGGCTCGCCTTCCTCCATGCCACTCTGCTCTGAAGCCACATGCCCGATGAACCTGATGAACCTATTTTGGAAAAACCAAAACCCTATGATGAGGGGCAGGGATGGATGAAGACTGATGAAGGAGTGTTGAAACCAGTGTGGTCCTGTGGTCCTATCCTACCAACTTCACTGGTTGATCCCCATGACACTGGAGAGCATGAACAGGAAGAGGAGGAGAAAGAGGAAGGAGAGGATGAGTTTAACTCTGATGATTTCAGTGAAAACGATGATGAGTGATGCATAGTGGAGAACCATTTACTTGACTGTTTATCTGGCATGGGAAAGAGAAGAGTGGTCACATCAACAAGAGTTCTATTATGATGTTTGATCCAAATAAACCTTGGTTAAACACACAACAACCTCTGTCTAGACACCTTATTTGGTATCTCCAATATTGGCGTCTTGTAATTGGTAAAAGGGTTAGGTTTGCTTACTAGCATGGCACCAACATGTGATCACTTTATGAATAGTTTTATTGTGATCTCTGACCCTCGAAACATGGGTGTAGACACCTTATTTGTTCAGATATCTGCAGTATTGGCTGAGATATAGTGAAATTAGGTTTTTTCGATAATGGCGGCACTAATTTGCATAAAAATGATACATGGGACATTCTGACAACTTTTTAACATAGCTCATCATTTTCTACACATTTCTTCCAATCTAGAAACACTGCTTAGAAGTATATTTCCAGGGGATACATGATACCCCCCTCTTCC
The DNA here is from genome assembly GCF_905171665.1 of Trachurus trachurus. NCBI lineage: Eukaryota > Metazoa > Chordata > Actinopteri > Carangiformes > Carangidae > Trachurus > Trachurus trachurus. The sequence goes on along the minus strand of NC_139892.1, from coordinate 21,091,823 downwards.
TACTAGACTAAATACAGAACATCTTGAAAAAATGGCCGCCATTTTGAATTTTTGCGTGGCCAACATCTTTTTCCCAAAAAGTGACCCTTAGAGAGTATCTGTGCCAAAGTTCATGCTTTTATACCAAAATGAATGATTGTTTCACTAATCTGCTGCACTAAGTGGACACTTTGTATTCACAGGCCTCTACTAAGGAGTCTGGGTTAATGTTTCCCAGGAGAAATTGCTCAGATAAACAGCCATAAAATGGTTATTTCCTGTGAATTTCACAAATGGCAATAACCCTAGAATCTCGGGATATAGGGTTTTTTTTGTTGCAGAAGAATATTGGCTTAAATAATTTATGACTTTGGATATAAACATCATTCCTGTTTAGATAATATTATGAAACCCTTCTACACAACCCCTGAGCCCACCCACTAAGTTACAGGCTGTGATAACTGCAACCACTTTGATCTAGTTAGATCACAATCAGCATGATACCAGTAAGATGAACAAAGGTGTTATAAGAGTATACATAATACTGAGCCGTGCACTGGTGATCAATTCTCACAGTAAACACACCACACGCTGCTGCGTCCTGTTGCCAGCTTGTTTAGTGCATCTCATTCTGAGCTCCACGTAGCAAAAAGGAACTGCAGCCAATTCACCATTCATCTAAGACCGCTAATCTGTGCAGGGTCATGAGCGGGCTGGAGCCAATCCCATCTGACATAAGGTGAGGGCGGGGCACACCCTGGACAGGTCGCCAGTGTATCACAGGGCTGACATATAGAGATGAACAATGCACACACACCTGTCAGAGGCACTGGGAGAACATGCAAACACCGACCAGAAAGGGCAGTAATCAAACCCAAACCTTCTTGTTGGGAGGCAACAGTGCCACTGTGCCGCCCTTAAAGGGATAGTTCAACGTTTTGTCAAATTGGCCCATTGCCATAATTGCTATAGTCATAGCAGTAGGTTCGTCACCTTTATTTGTCGGTGTAAGATATTTTTAGAACGGCCGAGCCGAGCCGCGAGCTGCTCAGAGCTACACTATGGAGGCTAATGGAACTTCTTAGTTTCCCTCATCAAACTCATCTAATACACAATCCAACAACTCCAAACGCTATCGTGGACAAGTTGTGACCTGCACATTCACCACGCTATGAGATAATAATGGAACGTTACCAGACAGAGTTGTTTTAGAGGTAAATTCATGCAAAACCGCTGATGCGCGTTGCATTCAGGGACAGTTTTTCAGCAAACAGACTCTGTATCTACCTCGAAAACGGCTCCATTTCGTAACACTCCATTATTATCTCATAGTGTGGTGAATGTGCAGGTTACAACTTGTTTATGGATTGTGTATTTGATGAGTTTGATGAGAAACCAAGAAATTCTATTAGCCTCCATAGCGTAGCTCTGAGCAGCCTGCCGCTCCTCTCCGCCTTTCTAAAAATAGCTTACACCGACAATTAAACGTAACAAACCTACTGCTATGACTATAGCAATTATGACAATGGGCCAATTTGCCAAAATGTTGACCTATCCCTTTAATTGTATTGGCTAAAGGGAAAAAAGGGGGTACACTACACAAGTTGTTGCCCATTGTGTAGCTAAGCAAATCCATGAAGTCATTGAAGCATGCTTGGATTTTTTTATACAGATAAGACTGTTTCTATTTAGTTAATGTATAATTTACAAAATACTTTTGCTCAAATTTTAAATATTTTTTTATTATTGAGATTATATTTAGGACAGATGGAAAATGCAACATGATGCCGTAGATATTTGGTGTAGAGTGTGTACCATAGTACTTACTTATCCCAGCAGCCATGGGTTTGAATCTGACTCATCCCCCCTTCCCTTCCTGTCACTTTTGTGCTGTCCCTGTCAAATTAAAGGAAAAAATTACCCAAGATAAATCAATGAATAAAAACAAATATGTGCATCTCAAATCTAAATGTTAAGTATGCTAGAAAGGTGTTGCATCTGTTTTCAGTTATCCACCTTGCAAAATGTGTTAGAGGATTTTAGAGGGGAATGAGCATGAAGACTTTAGGAAGCACAGACACAAAATGGGATGGCAGTCATTATGCATGCAGCTCCAAATGGAAGACCAGTGTCCTGATGCTCACGTTGTTCTCACGGGACTCAGCCTGAAATACTAACGCCCAACGACGTCAGTGTCAATCAGCAGGAGCAGAAAGCTGACAGAGAGAAGTGGGTTGTGGGAGCTGTGATGCACTCTCCTCTCACCGTAATAGGAGTAGAGAATGACAAGCTGGCGTCAGTAGCCTAACATGGGTACAACAACACGCAGGAAAAGCACTCCACTTAGCCATGGAGCCTTGGAGGGAGGAAAGGAGGAGGAGGAGGAGGTGGAGGAGGAGAAGAAATGGTGTGTGTGTGTTTCAGATGAGTTTTGTGCATGCATGAGGGCCCATTTGCCTGCGATGCATCTAACTCAGTGAAGTAAAGACGTCAACGACAAGTAGATGTGCAAGAATGTGAATGCAAATTCTAAATTCAATTGAGGAACCTTTTACAGATGAAATAAGAGATTGTAGAATATTTGTCTAACAAAACAAGTGTCTGGCCTCTTCCCTGAATTTTAATATTTTTAATAACATCTCCATCATGGGACTCTCCACCAAACCTTACTACTTTCTGTGTATGAAGAAATTAGGGCAGGGCAATAAACATGTAGCTTATTTTATTAAATTGAAAAAAAAAAAATGATAGAGGAAAAAGCAAAGGAAGGTGTTGAAAAAAGTTTAGGTAAAAAACACCCAACATAAACAGATATCATTCTGTACAATTGGTATGAGCTGGCTCTTGTCCTGTTCTTTGCTATGTATGCATGTAGGATGCAACTTTATTTATCATTATTTAATTAAAAAAATACTGTATAGTACATATCTCTTTACTGACTTGTATGAGGGAGAAAAAACTTGTGGAAACTAAAAAATATTTAATTAACATGAAAATTTAGACTGTTTTTGTCAAACAGGAACCTTGTATTAGCTTTAGTGCAACTTATCAATTTCTGATGAGATCTTTCATTTTAATTCAATGCAACAGTTCACTTCAGGACTGCAATGTCATTATGTTGTTTCATCAACACGACAGTGTTTCTCTTGAGCATGTTGTCTCATTACATTAATCATTAAACACATCAGCGGATACAAGGCATCATGCTACAGGACATATAATCACGTGTTACAGCTCATGCGTCAAACATGTAAAAGAAAATGCAGAGATGAGATGTACTCAGCTGAATTTGGTGACAGATGCATGCATGCTTTTGCCTGACATTACATGCAAAGCCTTAGTCATGCAACTCCACTGTGAAACACACACTCATACTTGCCCGGGTGTGTGTTGGTGGCTGCCATCAGCACAACCCACTCACATGGAACAGAAAATAAATAAATGAAATGATGAAAATAATGTTTTTACTCTTCTACCATTTAAACCCTAATATTTTATCAATGCATTTTCAACATTAACTAATTCATCATTCTAACAGGTACAGTAGCCTAAAATTATTAAACTACACTACATACAGTAGTGTGAGAAAAGCTGTGTTTCCTCTAGCTCTAGCCTTCTTTTAATAACCATAAACAAGTCTGGCTACTGTGACCGCTAGGAATGGAGCGAAATTTGGGGGACCTTGCACTTGTTATTGAATATATGACAAAACTACTTTTACTGTGATAAAGATTGTAAAATACGCATGTCACTCCTGACACCAGGTGTTCTTCTGGTTAACTCCTCCATAGGTTGGACCATTTTATTTACCAATGCTCTTTTCAAGTCTACACAGTTTGTGATTCAAAAACCCTTTATAGATTGATATTCAACATGAGGAATATGAAATATTTTTAGCAATGTTATATTCTGTTTTGAGGGAAACACAAACAACTTCTTAAACAACAAACAAGAACTTAGCACTTATTCGTACCCAGAAAATTAAGCTTGACCTTTTCCTCCAGTTACACTGACTATGTGATTTTTACTGAAATATACTTTTATTTGATGGGTTGTAATGCCATTTCATACAGAAATTTTGTCAGCTGTATGTTCGCCATGCGTTTTTAAACATTGGTTAAAATCTCTCTCTGTCCAATATTTTGTTGTTTTATTTAAATAAAACACTTAACTGATTACTGTCACTGATTCTTAAGTGCAGTCGGCTCAGGTATAGAGATCTAATGGATGTGTCGGTCTGCACCTCACACATGTGCACACAAGCTCTTGCTCATGCGGCGTGACGTGAGCACATAATGAGATCAATAAGCAATTGCTGGTGTGGTCTGGTTTCATAGTGCATCGACAGGACCCCTGATACACTGATTGGGAACAATTAGCGTCAGTGAGCGGCGCTAACATGGTTTTGAGTGATGACGATGATGAGTGCATATCTGAATTCACGTGCGTGAGTGTGTGGGTGGGTGAGTCATCATCATCCAGCCCAGGAGTCTCATCTCTCCCTCTGTCTTACACACATACACACACACACACACACACACACACACACACACACACACACACACACACACACACACACACACACACACACACACACACACACACACACACACACACACACACACACACACACACACACAGGCAAACCAGCATACACAGGCTAGTTTTGCCAAATCTATTTGGCAAGCTTGCTGTGTTGCGTTGGTAAACGATGATTCTTGGGGTCATGAATAATTCAATTCAAAGTTTATTTATATAGCCCTTTACAACATTAGGAAAGATGATCAAAGTGCTTAATATAGATAAAGGAAACAACAACAAAAAAAATAATAGCAAGAATAAAGCAAACAATTCAAACATATCCAAATACATATAAAATACGGCATCACTGGATGTTAAAAGCAATTCTAAATAAATGGGTCTTGAGTTTGGACTTCTAAAGTACCAGGTCATCAATAGCTGTAAGTCAGGGGGTTACAATCAGTTTGTATAGAAAACATTTTGTGCTCTACCATGAATGAAACAATCTGCTGTCCCATGAGGAATACTTGCAACATAATTAGGATATTGCTATTAATGTTTTGTTTTCTTTTTCTTTTGTCAAACCTCTAATGTGAAGAATAATTGTGCTATTTTGCACAGTATAGATCTATGGAATACATTACAGTATATATAACATTGTAATACTGATTCCCAGCCATTAGAGTCAGCAATCAAATGTATAATATTTATCCTTTGCACCCATCAGGGTAAAACACAGCAGTACCATGTATTTTTATTTATTTATTATGAATTTATTCTGCAAATATTAGCTACTGTACCACCAGATGAGGTAGTGTGGTGAGGTTAGATAAGGAGAGGGGAAGTAATGCTCAGATACATTATGTCCCTTTTGTATCTGCCAATTATTCATATTATACAGGACTTCAATAAGACAACATGATGGTTGAGGAGGTGCTGTACAGTATATCTGTTTTTTATTAACTATAAATATTTCCATTTGTCATCGACTCATTCTCTGTCCTCATATGTGTGTTGTGTCTCTCCTCTTCTCTCTTTCTCTGCCTCAGCTGGGATCTAGTAAGAACAGTTGCTGGTCAGTAGGGGTTTGGGTCCAGCTTGCTGGGTTCTTCTGAGTGGAGTGTCTGAGTCGTGACAAACAGAGAGTCTGTGTGTCCATGTGTGTGTGTTGTTCCGCGAGGCTTGTGTCCTTGCATGTAGGAAAGTGTGTGGGTGTGCATGTGTAAAAACGTAGTAAAAGACATTCATCCAAGCTGATCTTTTTCTCCCTTTATCCCCACCATGGCTGTATCATGGGAAGTCATAACAGAGCACAGTTCTACATGACTGTTGGTTTAAATAAGAACAGGGTAACAGACCGGTCATACAGTGTGAACAAGACCTACAACTCTGGTAAATAATCCCAAATGATTACAAGAGTGGATTTCATGTCTACTACTTAAAGAGCTGCTCAAGGTTCGTCCATCCCTTTCTTGTGAGCACGATATTTCATTCAACGCCATGATGGAATTACTTCAAATTTGGGATGAACACTGAGTTGGACCTTTTTTGGGCAATGGCCACATAACGGTATGTAGCTTTTTTTTGGTTGGTTGGTTGTTGGTTGGTTACTTTACCTTACCTTGATTGCTTAACTCCATACACACCGACCATACACAGACAGGACACAGCCATGGGCTGGGGCCGTAATAGAGAGCCGAAGCGGAAGCAGCCCCATGGGTCCTCAAATCGAAAAAAGTCTCCATACGAATGAATGGGAGTCCAAGATTTATTTCGTGATCCGTTTGAATTGTGCCATGACAAAAACATATGTCCTCTACCTGTTTAAAACATCACATTTCATGCCGAGAAATCAGTAGTTTATCGTAAAACGGCAACAGAAGAATGTATTTTGTGTGACGACGCTCTGCGGACTACAAATCTGGTGTCCCACAAAAAATACGTCACCAACTGACACGGGAAAGGGCGGCATTTGGTGTGTGACGTCACCTACGCGACTTGTAGTCTTTCTGGTTACGGACTCTTCGGGATTTTATTTTACAATAGTTTTACAACAAACGGCTGATTTCTCGGCATGAAACGTGATGTTTTAAACAGGTGGAGGACATATTTTTTTGTCATGGCACAATTCAAACGGATCACGAAATAAATATTGGACTCCCATTCATTCGTATGGAGACTTTTTTCGATTTGAGGACCCATGGGGCTGCTTCCGCTTCGGCACTCTATACTCTATGATGGGGTAGTTTGTTTGTAGCTCTCTTTGGGTTGTTTGATTGGTTTTCTGATTGTTTGGTTGGTTTGCAGCTTGATTGGTTATTTGCAATCTTATTGGTTGGTTCATGTCTGCCTAGAACACAGCTCTGTTTTGTGGTTTGTTGCATTACCAAGTTTGGATCAGTGGTACTAATTTTCAAAACATATCATATCTCATTCAATCCATGTCATGTGCAACTTACAGTGCTATGGTATAAAATGTTTTGCTTTCTATGTTAGTATTGTGATGGACTGCGAGCTGTCAGTGCATGCTGGGAAGGATTTCAACCTGTTAGATTAAAGATTTTAATGGAAATAGAATATTAACAAATAAATGTGGTGACAATCAGGCCGCATCAAAAAAAGAAGAAGAAAAAAGCATACATTGTATTCAATTGTAAATTATATAGGCTACATTTCCTAAAGTAATGGTTGTTTTTAAGTGTATTCTTGTGTTTGTTTAGCTTTTAGTTAAATTTAGCACATAAGGAGGCTTGTCGTTGTGAGCTGATTTAAGTCATGCATACCACAAAAACACCCCTGGGACCAACAGTGGGGATGTGAATAAAAAGAGCTCCCCCTGCAGTGTGCTGTGTGTTTATGCACGTGTTGACTATAACCCAGCATTATAAAAATGAAGGTAAAGCCCTGCTACCTTCACATGATATATATGTGTATGTTTTATTTATTTTTTTGTGACACAAATACTTAAGTGAGGATACCGATCAGTTGTGCTTATATTTGCGTGAGGGAAATAAAGTCTGCTTAAATCTGAATGATGGAGCTGTCAAAGATTATGTGGCTCAGATGTGCATTAGGTCTATGTAATTTCCCAGCCTCTTATATATTTGACATGAGAAGTGCATTTGAGGCGTAATGGCGGCCATCAAGGGACAGCAGAGCACAGAGGAGGATAGGAATGACAGAAGCTGAAATGTGTGTTTATATTGTGATAGAGAGAAAAGGCACTCGGATTTGGTTTCCTCGAGTCTGATTTCTGCCATGGTGCGTCACTTTCACAGAATCATTATTTTGATATCGCTTCTTCACCAACTTGGCTCTTCAACAAGCATCACAAACAATATAAGATGTACACACAGTATTTAAATCAAACACATATGTTTTACATGATGAAGGAGCTCAGTATGATTCAGCATTAAACAGCACTAGTAAAAACTGAAGAATTCAAATACCTGGGTCTTTGGCTTGACTCACAACTATCCTTTAAATTTCACATCGACTCAGTTTCCAAGAAAATCTATTTTCATCTGAAATCCCTCTATCGGTCTATTGAATGCTTTTCCCTTCAAGTTCGTAAAAGAATCATAACACAACTGATACTCCCAATAATTGACTATGGTGATGTTATCTATCAGAACACCTCAGAAACAAATCTTCGCCCTCTTTCTGTCTTATATAATTGTTTATGTAGATTTATTCTCAGGTGTCCTTATATGACTCATCACTGTCATATGTACCAGTCCTTGAACTGGCTGGCCCCCAAGTCCAGAAGGCATATGCACTGGTTATTACTTATTTTCAAGTGCAACTACTTCAATTTTCCTCTATATTTGAAACAATATTTGATTCCCTTCAGTTCACAATACAACCTTAGGCATACTGGTCAACTTTTCTTTTTTACACCTAGAATCAATAAAGAATCTGGTCGACGTGCATTCAAATACAAAGCCCCTGCTGACTGGAATAATCTCCCTGGTTCAATTAGGTCCATATCCTCTTTTCATCTTTTCAAATCATCATTGTTTACCTACCTTCAAACACCCTGCTCCTGTCTGTGATGTAAGGTCCCTTTGACATGAAGTGTAACTAATCAAATCAACTACTGTATTTATTTATTTTTATTTTTATTTTTATTTTTTCATTTATTTATGTTTATTTTTTACTGGTGTGTTGTATGGGGGGAGTCAGGATCGATAGAGCATTGTAGTGTGTGAGTGTGTGTGAATGGGCGTCTGTGTCTTTATATTGTATCATGTGTCTGTTTTTGTTTGTTTGTTGTTTTTGTTTTGTTTTTCGTCTGTTTGTTTGTTCTGCTTACTTTCTTTGTATATTATAATGTACTATGTATGTTTGTATTTCCGTTGATAACATGGACCCCCTCGAAAATGAGATGGCACATCTCAAGGGGCTATCCTGTAAAATAAAGTCAAATAAAGTCAAAGTCATTACAGTGCTTGTATTCCCCCAAACAACCTCCCTCCCATCCTGAGGGGCTCATATAAAACATGAATCCACTGTATTAGGCAGATTATCTCATCTGCCATTCAAGATGCAAAGTCATCTCCTGTGGATGACAGTTGCACTGTCAGGTCATCTCGTTTTATGACATCAGCCTATGAACTATGACAGCTAGGGCAGTCCACAGACGCAACACACAAGACACATACAGACATGCACACTAGGCCTGGGGCCAGTAATTAAATAATTATTCATATTATCAAGAATCAAGCAATATCTATTATTAATCGATCAGTACCATTTTTGCACAAGAATCATCCTGCACACTGACCTGATGATGTCAATGTCAGGGGATACAGACAAGATTAAAAGTAAATCTGTCGAGCTTTCATTCATATGACTGTCACTGAGAGTGATCATTGTTGGTCTGAATAAAAGTATAGCATGCTTGTTGTGACCACATTCAATGCAACTCAACAGGGTGGTGTTTATTTTATGTCCAGTTGAAATCACAAGACAATTAACATAATGAGAGTGTACAAGCCACAAAACAAAGCTTTTTGCTTTTGTCTGCTACAATTGTCTCAATACACCCCTCTGTATCATTTGTAGGCTACATCAACAATTGTTCTAAATTAAAATGATAACAAAAAATCCAGACATTGGATTGTGAAAATAAAAAAATATTGGAGAAAATAGGTCTCAACTAGGCCTGTCTCCCTTGACTTCTTGTGAGGGCTGAGGCCACTGGATGGACAAGAATGTCACTTTCACTGACTGAAAATGAAAAGTAGGTCAGTCTCTTTTAGAGGGATCAACACAGGGGTGAGCCAAACTGAAGTACAATACATTTAAATTTTAAAATTTGGAGAATTCCTACCAAACCAACAGTAGCCTACGCTTGCTACAGCCTTGAAATTTTCACCAAAATGTAGCCCCAAGACTTTTGTCCAATTAAACTCATTACAAATTATGAAGTCCATCACTCTGTTTTTTTTTTTCAAAAACTGTAAAAACTTATTAAACCTATCCCCTCCCACAATTTTTGCTCAATTGACACCAAACTTGTTAGAGAGCATCTTCAGAAAAAATGAATTATTCAATTCAAAAATTGAGCCTATAACCTATACCATCCAATTCTTGCTAAATACATTTTCAATCTTCCTGAAAAAAAGACAATATTTTGGAGTCATGGTTGATGGTTGAAGTTTGGCAAATATCAGAATTTTATCTCAAAAACTGAATTTTTGAAATTATTTTGAATTCTGCTGTCATGGGAACAACTGTAGTCAATGGTGGCATTTTTAAACATCTGATCGGACACATCTGTCTAAATGCGATTTGAAAGTATATCTGCCGAAGGTGGTTTCGATCCGATTTGCAAAAATCGGATTTCATGTGATTTGTGACTGTTCAGACTTCAAAAGAGCCACCCGGTTCCAATCTGGATAGGCTAAAAATCAGATTTTGGCTGGCAGTCTACAGGTCTGAACGTGGCCTTGGTGTCAGAGATTGTGAGTCCTAGCCCCAGCTAGATGTCCTCACTTGGCAACACCTGACAATAGTCCTCATGATGGTTTTACAGCACGCCTCTAAATTTCAAAACTTTGAAAATTCATAACAAATCAACTATACATACAGCCGTGAAACTTTAACTTTCAAATTGTCTAATTTTGCCTAAAAGTTTCCGGCTTCGCCTGTTGTTGCACAGCAGCTATAATTTCACTTTACTCTTTTTCTAAACTCGCGTTTTTATGTCCTTGAGTTGTGTACTTCTGTTTTCTTTTTTTCCCCCATGCTTTCTTCATAATTATTAATTATTTGTGCCCAAACTCACTGGTGGCCTCATTGCATAACCTGATGATTGACATCTGTCAACTGTTAAAATGCATCCAAAACAGGCAATGAGGAACTTCATCAAACACAGACAGAGCACAAATAAGATTTTATATTATTCACAGATTATTTATAGATTTTGATCAACAGAGAAGAATCGGGATCCAATCAAATAGGTGTCGGTGGGTGCTCAACCTTTTCAGTGGGTGTACCCAAGGGATCGGCAAATAACGTCTGAACTGGCTTTGCTTATCCTTTAAGCATTCGAGTTTACCGCCTATATGGCATTTATACTGGGGCTCGTGGCCCAGTAAAAGGGGTCTGGTGACACCCAGGCACACACATGAACACACAGATACACTGATAAGATCTCTCACAGTTGTTGCCTTTGTTCAATACTCTGTTCAACCCACCAAAAACAACAATACTTACAGTGGCTTTGTTATTTAGTTGCATTTTTAAATCCAGTGACAGGACGATAAGAAGGTCACATGCCGGTGATTGTTATGTCACCATTTGTTCTTAGTTGTGGTGACAGGCCCTGTAAGGCAAGGAACAAAAATAATTTAATGCAGTGCAGTTTAAAGCTATGCTGCACACATTTTATGAACTCATTTTGTCTGGCGGAATCACACAGTGGGGATACAACAGTAAAACAGCATCCCGCTGACCTTAACTGAGATCCCATAGCTTCCAAATAAAGTTCTGTTGTCAGGTATGATTAACCAACACAAAAGCCATCTCTTCATACATGAAATATGCTCAACTTGTTCCAGCAGAGCAGCTGTTCGTTCTTCACTTCATCCCATCTTCACCAGCTGTTACGAAGATGAAATGTATGTCAGAGTGGAGTGCGCATTATATGGATGTCACATTACCTTATACCTACCGTGTGTCTGAATCCAAACACTAACTGTACGTCTTGCCGACATTCTTAGTGTGATATGTGATTTTGAAATGAAGGAGTGACACCAGAAGAAGTGAAAAGAAGTGAAATTCAAACAAATGAGCAAGTTTCTGACAGGAGGTTCTGTTTTTATTCCTCTGTCTCCAGATCATGTGCCGACCAGAGTGGGACTACAAGAGAGTGTTGAGCAGATCCCAGGTCAGTGCAGCCAAGTGGGAAAAGGGGAGGGGTGTGTGTAATGTATGTGAGATGTATGTGTTTTTCTCAGCTTATTGTAGTCGATAAACACTTGCACTTGCTTGTGCACAATGTTTTTGAATTCACGTTTTAACTATTTTTTAGATGATGAGATTAGAAAGAAACATTGGTTATGAAATGACACTGTTTTAAGTGGATTTATGTAATTTTTTCACCACTAGGGGGCAGAGACACATCACAACAAACTCGCAATAGTGTGCATGTACATGTTATGGCTAATGTGTGGGAACCATCTGTACACTTTTTGTTAAATTGTTAAATTACATCCTTTTCATTTTTCTGTCAGTGGTTTGGTCTAATTGCTGCAATCAAGGATATCTAGTTTTCTTTGGCTTACTAAATAATGTGACATTATTTATATTCTATGCTGTTTTGTGCGGAGCAGGTTTGCACACAGTTGTCACGTGTGTTACTAGCTGCTTCCCATGGTTTTATACTATAGACAGCATTATTTTGGTTTCTGCTGGTCCAGATGATGACAGAAAAGCTGAGCTGAAACTTGCACGGATCAGAAAAGTTAGGTGTTGATTGTCAGTGGTATCGGCAGTACTAGCAACACTTTATGTAACTGGGAGTCGGTTAGATTAGTATAAACAAATAAACTCAGTGGTTTGTTCTCAGACTATGGAGGTGGAAATTCCTGAGGGATGCAGAGCCATTACAGATTGGAAAGATTCAAGAGTACTTAGGAAGGTAATGAAAAGAGAATGAAAAAGATGGACTGAAAAGAAAAGTCAGATGCGCATCAATAGGATTGCTGTCATTAATACAAGGAAAGGCTGTCTTTTGTGTGTAAAAGCACATCACTCAGAAAGAGTGTGACTTTTTACTTTAAAAAAGTAAATAGATACAGTTGGGTCAGACAACTCTTGATACAAATGTTTATTGTTTGGCGTCCAGTCTCCGAGCTCATTGCTTCCTAAATAGGATTTCATTAATATACACAGGAATGATGAGGAGATTTCTTAATCCCCCTAGAGCCTGCAGATGGATGCTGGGGTGGCGGTGGGGCTGAAACAATAGGCAGTAGGCGATAGAATGCAGGTCAGCCGTTTTGCAGTTTAAACTGAGTGCTAAACTGAGAGGGTGTGAATGATTGAGTGAGGCATGCCAGGTAAGTAAATTGGTGCAGCCAGTCTAGTTTTCTGCCTGAAGCTCGCAGACTTCTTTTTAAAACTCTCATAACATGTATTACTTTGGCAGAACAAAGTATTTCAGCTGTCATAAGCAAGAAGTGCAAAGTGAGGGTTAAGAAACAGAACTTTGTGAGAATGTCACCAGTGAATATTTTTCACCACATGTCACTCGTTTGACTCTCCCCACCCATTAGATTTCAGTCAGCATGATCTTTTCAACATACAACTGAAAAATCTTCATGCTTCTATACTCACCACTTATGTATTGAATACATATTTAATATTTACAACATCCATAACTTTCTCCATATTGGATATACAGGCTAATCTACAGTCAAAAAAAAAAAAAAAAAAATCTTGTGACTTTTAAGAAGTCAATATCTACTGATAATCCACAGATGTTGCTGATCGGTTGTCATGCATCACCGGCTGTCACAGGAAACACTTGACAGGTAGTGGGCGTAGTACAGTATAACTGTGGCCAACTGAGCCCCAAACAACTATTTTATGGTCCGTCGATGAGTCACTTTGATCTTTGTCCCGATGAACTGTATCCTAGCAACCAGGTATTTTCAATACAACTGATTTCTGTGTACTGCAGGTCTTCTCATCACTGAACTACTAGTGAACATTTGCAATTGGCAGACGCAGAGGCAGGGGCGGGTGGAGAGGACAGAGGGAGGTTCATGAAACAGCAGAGAAGAGGAGTGCTGAGGAGAGGAGAAGAGGAGGAGGAGAGTGCGAGGAAGTGTTTGTGGGCTACATTATTGAAATGTCAGTTGCTTTGGATTGAGACTTCTTAGGACTGTGACATTTGAACCACAGTTGGAAGGAAGGAAAGGCAACGTAAAGCTACTGTACCGTCAGTTGGAATCTAGATAGCAAGATCTGGGTTTGAGTCGTTGTGTTGAACACAAATGATGCAGAGGAGGCACTCGGCAAGTATCATGGGACGCCATCAGGACAACACACATCCTCCTAAACAGGTTCAGTATTGGTTTAATTGGAATCTCTTCCCTCTGGTGTGCTGGTTAATATGATATATGTGCATCTTTTCCCTCTTTTGCGTGTGTGAGTGTGTGCACACATGTGTGCAGAAAAACGAGAACCATTTAATCAGTAATGATGAGATGGTTTAAATAGGACAACTTGAAGCAATGTCTAAATTAAGCTACTTGATACAGCCTAGTTTTTAGGTCAGTTATACATGTGAGAGACGGTTCACAAGAAATAGAGAGAAGCCTCAGTGTATATTGTTCCTAAATGGGTATTATTTGTTGAGCAGCATGTCCTGTATGGGTGGATGTAGCATTTATTATTTTATATTATATAGATATACTGTATATATATTTGTTATGAACAAATGTAGTCATCTTGGCAACCTCAGAAAGCTCCTATAACAACACATCTCAGCTGGCTCGTAGGTCTGCTAGTCATTATTAACAAATCAATAGATACATTTGTTAAGAATTAATAGCCTTGCAACCGTGTGAGGCAATCCTGCTGTGTAATTCTGCAACTGTTTGCAATTCCGCAATCATCCTCCTGGACCCAGAACATGAACTTGGCCTCTGGTAGCTTCCCTGGCTACTACTGCTTCAGTATAAATTCTTAAAGCTGAGACAGGTGTAGCACAGAAACAATGGGCAGCCCCACACTGTATAGTGCTGTATTTACAGTTGTAGATGAGACTGCGGAGGAGCTCAGCTGGCCTGCCAGAGTGAGCTGTTCTCTTTTTCACTTGACTGACCATGGCCTGCCTGTGGACTCAGCTCCTCTTTTGCTCTGTGTCTATCGCTTCCCTTTCTCTCGCTCTATCTCTCCGTCGCTCTTTATCTCTCGCTCTCTCGCTCCGTTTTCGCCATCTGCCTTTATGCCTGAACTGTCTACATATCTCTTAACTGCCTCTCAGGAGATAACTGGGGGATGGTGGGAGAGAGGGAGGACTGAAACAGTGGGAAATAGTAGATATAGTAGCAAGGGGGTAAAAAAAAACAAGGGAGAAGACAAGCGGAAGGAAACTTGAGGAAAAGTAATAGAGAGAGGGAGAGAGAGAGAGTCAGGAAGATGCCATTATGTCTCACAGCCAGTGTCAGCAGTCAAAGTTTGTATACTTAAAGATAATCACATTTTAATAAGAAATAATAATAAAATAAAATAAATACAGGGATTTTCAGTGGTACAATTTCATTCACTCCGGCTTTTCCTGTCTGGAAAATTTTTACATAATCTACTTGAATGATTGTAATGGTGTTGTTGATGCAGTATTGATTCAACATCATTGTCAGTTTTGAATGTATATTAGAAATTGTAAACTGTGACTGCATGCTGTGTGTCTTGTGTGCACCACTCTGGATGGACAGTGGTTTACCTTCTAACACTGATGATGTTATGTGGCCCGGATAGTGATCAGTTGTTCTATTCTTAGATGCTTAATGTACACAAATCTTACTTAACTTATCTGTGCACATCATCACAGAGCAGTGTTTAATATTGTCTTCTGTTACAGTGCACTGCATTTGTTGTGGGTTATGACTCATCTTTCTGTGTGCAGCATGTACTGTATTACCCTGAAAGCCTGACAGACTGGTCCCAAGGGGCAGCTCTGGTACATGCATGCCTGTGTGTGTGTGTGTGTGTGTGTGTGTGTGTGTGTGTGTGTGTGTGTGTGTGTGTGTGTGTGTGTGTGTGTGTGTGTGTGTGTGTGTGTGTGTGTGTGTGTGTGTGTGTGTGTGTGTGTGTGTGTGTGTGTGTGTGTGTACACATCGATGTGTGTGCCCACTGTTGATTTACTCATTGACCATTGCTCCCCCTGCTGTCTCCTGTGGGCCTTTATGCTGGGAGGAATCAATAACCTCCTCCCTTGCCTTTCCACTGTGGCTCTACCAGAACAACACGCAGCAGCGCTCTATCATCTCTAAAACTGCATATTGCTCTGAATGCACTTGCAAATCCACATATTATATACTGGAGGCTGTTGTTTAAAGAAGGTAAAATCTGCTAAATTAAATATCAGAAGTATTCCGACAGAGAAAAGTGCCGTAAAAACAGCCGCAAAACACGCACACATACACAAGACCACATACGCGGCGCGCGTACACATTCAAGCTTCCTCTATCTCCCTCTCTCCCTGACATTAGCTGAACAGAGTCCATTACTGCCAGGTAATGGGTGAATGTCACAATAGCAGGATGTCATAAAGCTCTGGAGTGGTCTAATGGGTTTTGTTCAGGTTGAGGTGACACATGCACACTCGTACATGCACACATACAGACATGTGCGCTTCCAGGAAGCTATCCTATGTGCTTGATGCACATTTGCTCATCACATCACAGCCCTGAGCCCTGACATGTTTGAAGAGCTAATACAATCTGTTTAAGGAAACAAATTATGAGAATCACCTGTCACTTTGTTTGAATACAGAGGGGTGGTCCGACTCGTTACACTTTTATGCTCTGCCCACTCATCTTTATTTGTTTTCACAAAGATTAAACTCTACCACAGGCACAGCAGTGAGAGCTAATAGCTGTAGTTAACCAAGGACCCAAATTGTACAGGTAAAAAGGTGCACGAGTAGAGAACTCCAAGGTTCAGCTGTTCAGGATATGAAAAACCACCAAATGAAAAAAACACAACCCAAGTGGAGAAAGTTCGGCACAGATACAAGCAGAGTTGCAAACGGAGAGGTTGCAGCCAGTTGTTAAGCCCAGAGTAGCAGCCTCAGGGGATAAGCAGATGGGGGAGTGAAGGCTGATCATGTGTGATCATTTGCTCCATGAGTTGGCACAGTGGGGAACAGAGGGATGTTGGAGGAGCCTAGGAATGGAAGACAAGAAAACATACGTCCATTGGTCCGATAGCGCTCCTGTTATTTCCTGCTGAACCAGTGAAAGGGCCTGATTCAGAAATTATGTGTCACTGTTCTAAACCTTTTGACACTTTATTTATTTAATTTCTTTGGGGGGGGACGGGGGCTTTTTCGCCTTTAATTGACAGGATAGTCGGAGAGAGACATGAAAAGGAGATGGAGAGGGGGAATGACATGCAGCAAAGGGGTTTGCTCAACCTATAGTGAGCTGTATACAACACCCCAACTCTCATGTACTTGATGTAAAAAAAAAAATAATAATAATAATGTGGTATGGTTATGGTGCAGAATCAGATAATAATCTAAATCTGGCAGACAGTGGGATTGTTTGGCCTTGGCAAATGAACATGCTGATGGCCTTTCTAGTTGTTTTTATATTTATTTGTCAGCAGGATTTGACAGAAACTGCCAAATCGATTTGTATCTAACTATGGATGGAGGAATGGCACATGGGCTGCGATAAGCCATTAAGTTTTGGCACGGATCTGGATCTGCATGGCGTATGAAAGGTCAATGACCAAAGGGACCCTTTTTACTAGTTTCATAATGTTAAGAGGTTCTGTATTTGTGGTCATAGGAGTTGATTGTATAACAGAACAGCCTGTTTCTCTATTTGGTTACACTGTCGTGTAAATATGTGGGATTGTAGTCGTTCATTTCCATCCCCAGTCCCATTAGTAGGTTGATGTTAGACATAAAAACAATGAAGATAAAAGCACAAGAGGCAGGACTACGACAATAGAACAATGCATCATGATACACCTTGACACAAACATATATGACGTGAACAACATTTATTGGCCAAAGAAGTAGTAAGAGGACCAAGAGATTACAGAACAGTTATAAAGTGCTACAGTGCTAATTAAAGTGCTATGTGCTAAAGTGCTGTTTGCTAAAGTGACGAGTGCATGAGTGCAAGATTAAATTTATTCTGATTGCACAATGCCCCAATAAAGTGCAGGATTGTATACATAAATGTATTATGTACACACTATTGTATGAAATTGAGATACATACAATACTACTATACAAGTATATGTAGGCCTATATACAATATTCAATATACAAAAAAAAGAAATAAAAATACAGAGTGGTACCCCATACAATTAACCAATTGGACTAGACGTACACTTTTAGACAGGATTATGATCACAGATCTGATTTTCCAATAACCATGTCTTGAGAAGCTAGGTATTTGTTTCCAGGTCTGGGATGCACGGAAAGAGAATACAGTTTGACCAAAGGCACTTTTCCTGAGCGGTACAACACAGTCGCCTCTAGAGCTCGCTCTGGTTGATCTGTTTGAGTGTTTTTTTTTAACAAATTGATTGATTTTTGATTTATTCGTCCATTCCACAAAACATAAACATATACACAAACAAGTCAAAATATCATGATCAATATGGGCGAAAGGGCGAAGGCAGAAGCAAAGCTTATTAATGCCTACCCTATTTACAGGAAGAAAAATTACAATAACAAAACAAAACAAAATTTGTATGAAGATTACACTCGAAGAGTAGAGTAATTTAAGTGAATAGTATCAAAACAAAACAAGCAGAACCATAATTTAGTAATAATAATTAACTTACTTTATCCTAGTGTTAAATATTTATTCAATACATTGATTTTAAACATCCAACTAATAGTTGTACAAGATTTGAATTCATTGTCAAGGCTATTCCATAAATTTACTCCAATAACAGAAATGCATTTGGCTTTAGTATTTGTCCTTGCTTTTGGTTTGTTTAAAATGCAGGTCCCCCTGAGGTCATACTGGGACTCAGTTGAGAACAGCTTTTGTATGCAGGGTGGAAGTAGGTTGTTTATTGCCTTGTAGGTTATTACAGCAGTGTTTAAATTGACCAGGTCTTCGAATTTCAATGTTTTGGTACTGGTGAAGAGCAGATTGGTTGGTGCATACCCCAACACAATAAGTAAGGAAGTATGAGGGAACAGTACAGTATGTAGAGTGAGTTTCTGTTCACTATGTGTTTTATTTTATGTAGTATTGCGATTGTTTTGGAGACTTTTGTTCTAATATAATCAATATGTGATTTACAGCTGAGTCTATTATCAATAATGGTTCCCAAAAATGTATGTTCCTGGACTTGTTCGATTTCGACACCATTAATCGTTAGTTTGATTATTCTGTTAATTTTTCTGTTGCCAAATATAATACATTTTGTTTTACATAAATTCAATGATAATTTATTTATATCAAACCACTTCTTAAGGATCTGTAAGTCCTTTTCCACTGCACGAAGTGGAGGTGGAGCTAGAACTACGAGCTTTTTTTACTCTTGCCTGATAGTTAAAGGTTATAGCTACAACTTTTTCATCAAAAGGATTCATTTTTTCAAAAAATAATACATCCACAGAATGTCTAGAGGGGTGCAGAATAAAAGTTTTTTTAAAAATAGTATATAAATAATTGTTTAATAAATTTTGCCGGGTCCGAAATATATAAATATTTACATCTGGTTACATTGGCAACGTCGGCATGGAATGATCTCTATGGCAACAGCATTAGAACTTTAGCTACTGCTGCAACTGGCAACCAGTAAAACTGAAGGTTGGAGCGACAGCAGCAACACCTACTGGCCAGGAGGAATTAAACTTGTAGCTATCACCTTTAATATTGATGTAACCATGAACACTATAGTGCGTTTAACCTGAATCTTGTAAGAGCTGATGTAGCGCCAGATCTACAGAGCCCACTCATACTGTACAGGGCATCACCTACAAAGAATGTGCAATAATATTCATTATTCATCTATTATCAAGTGACTTAATTGAAAATATTTACAATAAAAAAATGAGTGTGTGAAGAGATTCTCATTGTTGCCAGCTTAATAAACAGCATCATAATGCCAACATGACAGTGACTGATATTTTTAACAATTACACACATCGTTTATCACAAATATGTTTCCATGCAGAGCAACATTTGAACCTTTGGAATTTATTTTAAAATGTGTTTAATTAATCATAATTTGGTATTTCCAGTCACGCTGAGTGAACTCAGTGCTGTTGTTCTGCTCTCTCCTCTGTGTCTGATAGGTCTCTCACATTTTAAGATGTTTCAGTAGGAAAACAATCAAGAGTGAGAAAATAATCAGTAGCTCAATTTTTAATGAAAATAATACTGTAGTTAGTTGCAGGCCTGGAGCAGTGGCTGTTTGCACTGAAATGGGTGAGAAAAAAAGAAACATCACGCTGCATGTAAATTAAAGTACTAATGACAATAGGTTTTTACTGGGTTAATCAGCCTGATATCATGGTTCCTACAGTATAGTGCCTGGTTAATTTGGACAAGTCTGCAGATTAAATGCAGAGTTCTACATCTTGTAAAAACACAATTTGACCCATTGTTGGTGATCTTAGAACATAAAAATGTCATATGTTTTCACTGTATTATTGCAGAACAATAAAAAAAAAAAAAAAGGCTACCTTCCTTTAGAAGATGGCTCAGATTATCTGATTAATTCAAACAGTTGGACTGTTGGGACAGTTGAGAATTTCTTCCTTGGTTGAATTGTTTGTTTGACGATTTGTGAATTACATCCAAATTCTCATAATCTCAAGTCCCATTTCATGTGCAGATTGTGTTGTTAGCTTCCAGACTCATTTGTATGGAAAGACATTCCTTTCTACAAATGTTACATTTTGCATGCATGCAGTGGACATGACTAAACATAACTGTGTGTGTGATGTGGGGGGTTACATGTGTTTAAGAGTGTGAGGAAATTGATTATAAGCTAAAGAGGTGCTGATTAGCACATGTTGGCATTAACAGTGAAATCCATCGCTGGGACCACACATGGTTGACCTTTGACATAGATGAGCCTTTGAGCTTATCAGTCAATACACTGAATCGTTGACAGCTAACTATGTGTGGGGTTGGAGTGAGGTATGTTAGTCCTTATAGTGATGCTGTAGGATGTCTTTTAATGTTTCACATTGTAGGATGCTTGAATTAG
The DNA here is from genome assembly GCF_905171665.1 of Trachurus trachurus. NCBI lineage: Eukaryota > Metazoa > Chordata > Actinopteri > Carangiformes > Carangidae > Trachurus > Trachurus trachurus. The sequence goes on along the minus strand of NC_139892.1, from coordinate 21,070,883 downwards.
TATCGTTAGGGCAAACACCATCCTGTTGTGCTATCTTATTATATCCCCCGCCTCTCTCTCCTTCCCACCTTCTCTATTAGTCTTCGGGCACCAATGTGGTAGTGGACATCGCGGTGATGGGTGAGGCCCATGGTTTGATCTCAGACCTGCTGGCAGACCCATCGCTGCCCCCTAACACCTGCAGCTCTCTGAAGGCCGTCAGCAACCTCCTCAGCACCCAGTTCAGTCTCCAGCCACTGCACCGGCCTCGCATCCCTGCAGACACACACACCTGCTCTGACTCAGAGGAGGGGCCCGAAAAAACAGAGAGACTCGCCATTCCAAAGGTAAAAGTTTGTCTTTCTTTAAAATGTGAATGTTTGTTTTTTTCATTCTTGTGTCTTTATATTACGTGTTCGGAATTTAAAACTGGTCGAGTTCAAGCCCTGGATAGTATTACAAACACTAAGGAACTGGAAATTCAACAGCTAGTACTAGGAAGCATTCGTTGGTCGTCCTTGAGTGAGAAGCCTCAGTGTTCATGAATTAAAGAAATTCTGCTCAAAAACAGCTTCAGCTGGTTGTACAGGGTTGTTTATATAGATCAGAACAATTAAAACTCACCTGAGGGTCTGGACCTCTCAGATGATTCTCCAAAAATATAAGATGAATACAATTCTGCTTGTGATATGCCAGTGTATAGGTGACCTCTGTCAGATATTGTTTGCCTTTTCAAACCCTGGCAGAGGTTCAGATGTATTGTGTTTGCAGCAGCTAGCCCCGGGCAGAAATTAGAAGCAGGCAACTGAAGTTTGGTAACTTCATTTCTTTCTAACTCCACAGCCTCAGATTATTTTCATTTTCAAAACGTCTAGTCTTGACACCCAACCAGTGTGATTTACCAGCCCCCACACTGCTCCCTCTGGAGCTCAAAAGGTTTTTTACAAACTTTTTCATGTGCACAGTGATTCTCCCCAAGACCGGTAAACAGACTTTGATGCATGATATCGGTGGAGTTCCCCTTTAAAGTTAAAGAATGTTTCCCAGTAGGAAGTAAAACATCAAACCAGTGAAGGAAAATATTATTTGGATCAGAGAAGATTGAATTGTTGTATTTGTATAACCAGCTGTATCATAGCTGGCGCTTTGCTTTGGTATTTGTTGTGTGCTTTGTTGTATACTCAAACACATACCAATAGTAAACCCAGGTATACTTCTTCCTTTGTAGACCCCCCCCCCCCTTTGTCTCACTCATTCACTCATTGCTGGCGTAGTGTGGAGCTCTAATGTAGCAAACAATGACGCACAGACTTCCACAGGGCTTTTTAATGTTTTACAAGGCTGGTGCTTCAAAATGTATGCAGGCACTTAAGGCTGTAAGGAAACTAAATAAAGCGTGTGATGCAATGCAGGGTAGCCTACCAGGAAAGTGAGTAGCAGCTTTAATGCTGCCTGAGTGCACTCAAATGCTTGACCCATGTAGTGGAACTTGGTGAGATGCTGTCTGCATGTGGGAACGGGTTAACATTGGTGATTCAGCTGACTTGTGTTGCCCCGATGTACAGCTCTGAAGTAAGGACAGAAATAGCACTTAAGTAAAGGTAGTCTGAAATGTTGGTGACCCAAGGCCACATCTTACTCAGGTTTTTTTTTGTGTGACTTGGCTCAACAGGACAGCAGAACACTTTGTTTCATTTCTTGTTAAAAGCTCTGGAACAATTTAAAGCAGTATTAAAGAACTTTCAGTTTTGGTTGAGTTTGGCGGCGCCGGTGGCCCAAAGCGGTAGTGTTTTGCCTGAAGGAAGACTCCATTTCCCATGAGCACTAGCGCATAGCGCCGTAAACATCCTGATCTCCCGGTGCATGGAAATTAACAGAAGACGTCCAAACTAAGTTTCTGTTACCAGCGGATCATTTCTCAGTAAACACACATACAGTACACAATCCGACAGAAAGGTGCCGCATTGCCTGCTCCCTCCTCGTCGTGACTCGCGAAAGTGAAAGTGAAATTTAAAAAAGCGAAAGTGAAATTTTGAAAATATTATATGAAGGTTGAAAAGTTCCTTAGTGTTGGTTTAACTTTAGCTTGTAGCTTCTGTCAGCATAACGTTCATTTGCCTTTCACATTGTACAACTCTTTTCCTATTGTACAACTCTGACAGCATTTTTTTTTTTTTACTTGTTATTTAGTTCTTTTTTATTTTCATTTTTCCACAAAACAAAACATTGATTAAAGGTGATAGCTACAAGTTTAATTTTCTCTTGTTCCACTCACACTGCCTGCTCTCGCTCCAACCTTCCCTTGTACTGGTTGCCAGTTACAGCAGAAGACACATGACATCAACGTTCTAATGCTGTTGCCACAGAGATCATTCCATGCCGACGTTGCCAATGTAACCAGATGTAAATATTTATATATTTCGGACCCGCCAAAATTTATTAAACAATTATTTATATACTATTTTTTTTAATTCTGTAAAATGAATACTTTAATTCTGCACCCCTCTAGACATTCTGTGGATGCATTATTTTTGAAAAATTAATCCTTTTGATGAAAAAGTTGTAGCTATAACCTTTAAAGTAATACAAGTAAATGAAATACAATAACAATGAAATAAAAGTAAGTCAAATAGAAAACAGATATTTCTACCAAAAGGGGAATTTACAGCAATGTCCTATCAATTATAAAGAAGTACGACAATATTACAGTAACCCATATCCCTCCATCAGTCTGTTCAAAAGTTTCTATTTTCAGTTGTAGACTTGCACTCATTCACCGTGTAGACCCTTTTCAGTCTCTGTACCCAATGATTTATGGTCCATAGTTTTTTTTATCTTTCCGGTTAACAGTTATCATTTTCGTAGCAATCAGTAAAAGTATCTGTAAAATGTATCTTTGGTATAGCTTCCAGTATATATCCATATATTCCAGGAATATCAGTGGGTTCAATTGCCCTTTATTAACAATTTGTTAATAAAGGGCAGTGTTGATAAAGATATAACCAGCTGTACTCTATTCTATCTGGACCCACCCAGTTTCCTGATCATTTCTAATCCATGCCACTGCTGCATTTAACTGCGCAGCCCAATAGCAGTATTTAAATTTGGCAGGCCCAGACTCCCCTTTTCCTGTCGCAGAAGAGGAGATTCAAGTCTCATCCTGGGTCTCCTTCTCTCTGACAGCATTATTTATCTAGTTTATAGCAGCTTCTAAACAGATTCATATTATTTCAGATCACACCACACATACTGTGCACAGAACACTGTAATGTTATAAGATTATAAGAGGATCGTTTCTCTGTAGTATGAAAAATAAATCAGCTACAATATCATTGCATTGCAGTATGTTTCACACACTATTAGGAATCTTTGATTAGATTGTAGAAGGATAGATGTGAGATTTATGTATTTGTACATTTGCATGTTTGTATAGTTATCTCCCTTAATAAGTGAATAGATAAGTGAGAGAGAGATGAGACGCTTGCTTTTTCTATGTGAGGTTTGAACCTCTGCTGCCCTCTGTATTCTGCTCTACCCCTGTGATCTGTGTGTGTGGGAGGGAGTGTGTTTGCATGTGAGTGTGTGTTTGAAAAATCCACAAAGTGTACAAATATACAAGCTGACAAATAACTGAGTTTAGCTCGTGGCTCAACAACAAACTTTACAACATTGGATAGATTGACACCACAGGGGGAAAACAGACATGTCTCCTTTCTACTTACCATTCTGCCTTCCATATGCTTAAAAAAAACAAAACAGGAATGAGCTGGAAGAACAAATATGGCATCCCTCTAGTTTATTGATGGTGGAGAAAACAGCAGTTATTGTAATAGTTGTACATTTTAAAAATGTCTCTTTTTCTCCTTATTATCAAATGTTGTGATGATTTAAAGCAGAAGTAAGCGATATATTTGTGTTAATATAAGTCTTAAATAGTTATATCTTCCGACAGCAATCACTTACATAGAGTGTTTGGACCGAAACACGGGTCTGTCAGTCACTCTGCTCTGCTCTGAGCCGAGGAGAAAACTTTTCTCGTATCCTACAAGTTTTATCCAATGAGGAGAGAGAACGGCATAAAGGGCTGTGTGTGCAGCCAGGGGATGCGCCTGAATGTGGTGACGTAGGGACGAGGACCAATAGATCCATGACGAGGGCGGGGGCTGCTAACTCCATCGGCTGACAAGACGTTATGGTGCGTTCAAGTCGTACCAGTTCGATCTGGTACGAGCTAACGGGTCGGAAGTTACGAGTGGCCGTTATAGTGACTTTCACAGGTAAAACAGGTCGGAAAAACACGAGTGGGTTGCCTGGAACGCTACAAAGTCGTAAGTCGTGACTTGAAGCTGTAATTTACGGTTTCAAAAGCCTGCCTGGAACGCAGCATTAGCCAAAACGACCGGATCGCTTACTTCTGCTTTAATGTCAGTGGGTATAGAGACATTGATAAGTAGAGACTTTTCTGCTTGTCTCTGTGAATAATGTATACATGTGTATTTTTGTGTTTGCGTTGCAGCGTCTAAGGCGGAGTCTGCCCCCGGGGTTGCTGAGGAGAATCTCATCAACATGGACCACCACCACCTCGGCCACGGGGCTGCCCACCATCGAGCCGGGCCCTGTGCGCCGGGATCGCTCCGCCAGCATCAAACACACCACAGACAGGTACGGTCATATCTCCGAATGACTCACACACTCACACTCACTGAAACCATGAGGAGCACAATAGGTTGGAATTGTAACAAATCGAGATGACAGTCACAGTCGCTTATTAATCTTGACTGTTTCCGTGTATAAAACCAGTGAATCATGGACCAACTCAGTGATGATGACCATCTCAAAGAGCCGCTCCATGTCTGCTTCCTGTGCTGCCCCTGTCACCTCCAACCATCTCTACAGCAAACCACTGGGGAGACCAGGTGTTGTAGTGTACAACGCTACCTTTGTGTATACTGAGGATTTTATGAAGGTTAAAAAAAGATCATCATAGAAATGTTCTTTTTCAGGTTTCCCCCCCTCCAACATATCACCTCTGGGCTCTCCGTGCCCGTCTCCTCCCGTCCAGGGCACCCCCGTCTCCAGTCCTACGATAAAGACATGTCCAGTACAGCTTCCTGAGCCGGCTCAGCCACTAAGAGAGCGGGAACCTGGCTCTGTGGCCCCCAAGAGCCATCACAGAGCCTTAACTCACAGTCAGAGCGCCCCAAGCTCCACCACCCCTCACTGGCGGCCTCCATCACTCTGCGGCAGGTAACGGTCTTATCCCAATAAGCAGAGTAGAGCGAATGAACAGGGTGGATCGGAGTTTGTCCCTTGAACCTGTTCCTCTGCTGTGTTTCTATCAGCTGTGGCAGGCCGTTCAACAACCGACTAAACCATGGAGTAGGATCTGTCGACAAAGGAGACAGAATACGCCATCCAGGTAAATAGCAGAGAAGGTTTGTAGGTTTGCAGCTGGAAAACATGACAATAACATAAAGAAAGACAATTAACATCACACAACAGAACCAACTTGAGATTGGGCTCCACCTCACACATAGTATATGCACATATACACTCAATGGAATAGCACCTTACAGGATTAAACCACTGACACAGCTTTTTTCAGATACACTGACATACATTGTACAGTTTGTACCATAGAGTCAAGTAAATGCAGCTTAAAGGTTCAGTGTGTAATAATTGGCAAGGTTTATTTTTGAATATACTACCCATGAATATATTTGTATAAGTGTATAATCACTATAAAATAAAATTTGATTGGTTTTCATAGCCTTATAATTCTTCTTTATACATATAGCAAGGGTCTTGCTTTAGAGAGTGTCACCATCTTGCGCCGCCATGTTTGTACGGCAGCCCGAACGGAAAATCCAGCCAGAGAGTACGTTTTGCGAGTTTCCTTGCATAAATAAACCAATGAAGAAGGAAAGAAGGAGGAGGAGGAAACAGCAGACATATTCTAAAATGGTTTACTTTAGATCTTTACCTCATCGCTCCATGCTCCTTAAATACTCCCAATCGTCCCAGTCATGGTACAGTAAACAAGTTTTTTTTGTCCTCGGATGCCACCGTCACTTTGCCGATGGGAGGGGTGAGTGTGAGCGAGTGAGTGAGCGCTGCAAACTAGAATCTGAACGCTAGATATCACGTTTTTACCCCCCATATTACACACTGGAGCAGTGTTTTCACAAACACAACACTGTAATGAAGCTTGAAGTTTCCACATTGACAGACATACTTGTGAATTTAATGACAATATTATGTTGTACTGCCTCATTTGCCCCATCTTCTAATTTGATTCACTTGTACCGATCTTCTCTTGAAACGTCTAATGCCCCTGCCCACACCAGACGAGCGAGCAGTAGCTTCATCAGACTACGACAGCACCTACGACAGCACCTACGAGACCAACCACAGTGACAGCAGTGACTTTGCACAGAATGAAGAGGAGGGAGAGGGAAGCAAGAAGCCGCCTGAGGCCAGGGAAGGTTGCAGGGAATATCCAACAGAGGGCATTGTTCTTCACCCACTCCTGCCATCACCAGAGGTAGGAGATCGAACAGGTTTAATGTGGCATTGACAAAATAAGCCTCTGTTGTCTAGAATGAACTTTGAAATGTGCTTCAAGATTCCTCCAAATATGTACATTATTGCCATTACTGCCATTATTGGATATGTCTAAAGATAAGATAAATCATTTGAAAATAATTGTAGCCCTCCAGGCTAAATACTGGAGACTGAAATTTGAATGCAGCTTATATACAAAACTGTACTGCCCTCTCCTCTTTGCCCCCCCCCCCCTCTGCCTTCACCTGTCAGGACAAACCCATCTTGGCCCCGGAACCTCTAATGATGCCAGGGCTGGAGCCTCTGATGAGTCAACTCAACAACTGGAACTTTCCCATTTTCAGTCTAGTGGAGAAGACTCAGGGCAAGACGGGCTGCATCCTCAGTCAGGTAAATGCTTATTAGCGAGGCTGCGACCTGTATGAAATTTTATTTCATGAAAATCTATCAATAGTTAGGTCAATGAAAAGGAACATATATTGACAGAACTTTTCCCGTTCATGAAATTAGCAACTTAATGTGGTGATGACAGTAGCTTTCAATGCAGTAGAGCATGAATGCAAAATATCAGTGACAGATACAAGTATTATGCAAAGCTATTAATATCCAGACTAAGGACTGGGTGTCATTCAGAACTGCAGGATTGTCTAGGTTAACAAGCAGATTTGATCGCTGATTGGTTGTACCTGAAAAAGCTTTTCAGATACAGTGTCACTAAAACGCATTAATGCAAAACAAGAATATAACTTTTACGATGAGCCAAAGTAATACTGGGACTTAATTAAGATTTAACAACCCTCCTGCAAATTGATATTCATAATTTATTCATGTAATACTTTTAATACGTACTGGATTCTCGGCAGTGATGCTGTTTTCCTCGTGTTCTCTCTCCAGGTTTCCTATAGGCTCTTTGAGGACACAGGTCTGTTTGAGACCTTCAGGATTCCTGTACAGGAGTTCATGAACTATTTCCATGCTTTGGAGAACGGCTACAGGGACATCCCTTGTGAGTAGAAGAAGATCCCTCCTATGTTCACATGAAGTATTGCTGTGGAGCATTTACCTTTATCTGCCACAAGGTGGATGTACTGCTTTGTCAGAGAATTGAAGGCACCATTAACTGTAACAAGCATGTTCCCTTTCAGTTTCTGGTATGTTCATATATATATATATACGGTATATATATATATATATATATATATTTTTTTTTTTACAGTTGATAATAATAATATCATGTGGTTATATTTGGGTTTAATATCAAAAGAGGATCAAATATGTATGGTGTTTATATCAATTCATGAAAAAATACATTTTGAACAAGAACATGTGACTACAATCAGAACAGTTAGATGCTGTGGTTTTTAATGACGTTACCTGTACATTTTAAATAACTTATACTGTAGATATCCTTTTTCATAGCCTTTTTCATAAGCACAGTATCTGGGAGGCAGCTATTAATTATGCACTGTGAAATAACTGTTTAGGTCTCTATTGCTCATCACAACATGTGTTGTTTTTGCATTATGCATCATGCAGATTTTACCAATTTCATCTACAGAAGTGACAGTATATCTTTAGAAAAAAAAAATTTCAGTATCCCAGCTTTAGGATCATAGCATTCGACTACTATCAATATCAGTCCCTTTAAAAGAAAGAATTTCATCCCTAAATGTTTGAAAAGGGTTAGGGGTTACAGTTACCTGTGTTACAGCACTTAAGAATATATAAGTGGAGACATTTGCAAGTTACAAAAGTCAGAGTTTTTTTTGTAAAAATCCTTAGCACTGATGTGATGTCAAGCACAGTAACACAGGAGCCTTGTACTGTATTTATTTCAAATGCTCTACAGATTAATGAGCAAAAAAGGGGCTTTGTTTTTTCAGCCTTATCGTGTTCAACTGTAAAATGGTTTAAACTGAGCAGTGGCATGAATGAATGAGATGTTATTACAGTGGTCTTACTGCCCTCCACTGGTGTCAGCAAGAATGTATTTTTACTCCCCCCAGATCACAACCGGATCCATGCCACTGACGTGCTGCATGCTGTTTGGTACCTCACCACTCAGCCTGTGCCAGGCCTGCCCTGCCTGCTCACTGAGAATGGGATACACACTGGTGAGGACTTCATACACACATGGTGGTTTCTCATGACAAAACCTCCAGGTCATTCCCACGTGCCTCTATTCTGGACACTGTAAAGCTCTATTGTTTTGTTGTTGTTGGCTATAGTGGTGTAAATCATCAACATGCATTAATTTCCAATCACTGTTTTAAGTCAAAACAAATCCAACCTCTGTGCACCCATCAGCCTTAGCGGTTCAGATGCCAACCATGAACCACAAAGTTCACAGAGGGACTGAAGATGTAAATTAGTTTGAAGCTATATTGTGGCACATGAAATGGTGACATTTATTTAAAGCTGAACATGGTCCCTTTCAAAACAAAAAAAGAATATTAGTATTGTCATTATTATTGTTTTCCTGTATCTCCTGTTATCTCTTTCTCGCTTTCTCTCCACTTTCTAATTAAATCATCAAATGTAATTTTACAAAAGAATTTAAAAAAAAAATGTTTGTAGCATGAAAATACTTGTATCTGGATAAAACATGTACTGTTACACAGCAGTTGTATGAGTGTTGCACACATCCACTGAGGCTTTCAAAACAAACAGAAACCGAGTCACAATAGGTAGGCAGTTCACAGGCAGTGTACACAAACAGAGGACGAGTGAGCACACAATGAGTTACTTATGTACATATAGTTGAATAATTAAGGTCTTCCTTATTTGCCCTGACCCACAGTCAGCTCATACAACTTCAGCAAATGTTTCCGCCTTTTTTATTTTCACCCGTTTATATAACAATTTCACAAGCACAGTGTGATAGCAAATTATGCTACAGTACACCCACCATCACTCTTCACTTGTTATATTTATTTATTTTTTATTATTTCTCTATCATTGCCATTTGAGAAACTAATCTAATCACACCTTAGGTTTTATAGTGAGAAATCAAAGTGGCCTCTTTCTGCCTGCAGACTCAGAGAATGGCATTACACCCGGTGCCACCGGCTTCCTGGCATCCAAGATGAACTTTGTGCTGGAGGAAGGCTACGGCTCCCTGGCTGGCCTTATCCCAGGCCTGGAGCTCATGGCCCTGTATGTAGCCGCTGCCATGCATGACTATGACCACCCTGGAAGAACCAACGCCTTTCTAGTAGCTACCAGTGCACCACAGGTAAATAAATTGGTATTCCTGCAACTTCAGGACTCTTAAGAAGTCTCTGCTTTTACTGTATGTGGACAAAGAGTATGTGTAAACTCTTACCATAAACAAACACCAAGCTGTGATATGTGCTGCAATAAGCAAGATGTAATTTATGTATTACTAGATTTTTGCAGCAGCTATAATTGTATCTTAAGTTCACTTTCTTTCTTCTCTGCAGGCCCTTCTATACAACGACAGATCGGTCCTAGAAAACCATCATGCAGCTTCAGCTTGGAACCTCTTCATGTCTCGACCCGAGTATAACTTCCTGGTTAACCTTGAGCACGTGGAGTTCAAGCGCTTCCGCTTCCTAGTCATTGAAGCCATCCTGGCCACTGACCTCAAAAAGCACTTTGATTTCCTCGCAGAATTTAATGCAAAGGTAAAGACAGTAATCTGAAAATGTGACCATCCAGAAGTAGTTACTGATTATCTCTTCTTAGGTTCTTTTATTTAATATTTAGATCAGTTCCTGTAGTAAAAATGACCTTTTCGTGCAGATTGTCCTAAATTCATGTTGACAACCAGTCAGTAGGGAATTTCTTACAATCCATGAGTGAGTTTCTCTTTTTTCAAGACATAACCTCCCTGTGAACATCTCCCCAGGTGGGTGATGAAAGAGTGTCCGCAATTGATTGGACCAACGAGAACGACCGATTGCTGGTGTGCCAGATGTGCATCAAGCTGGCTGATGTCAATGGACCGCTGAAGTGTAAGGAGCTACACCTGCAGTGGACGGAGGGGATCGTCAATGAATTCTACGAACAGGTATGAATATGAAAATATCTGCAAACTAATGGGAACAAATGGTTGTTAGCTGCTACAGAGTACAGAGAGAGACGGCAATGTATACAGTAAGACCTAAAATATATCCATGTGCAAAAAGTGTTGCTAACAGATGTCAAAAAAGACATTCAGCTGGTACTTTATTGGTAACAAATACTAAAACGTACTGTAATAAATTCCCCCTTAATGGTTATAATGGTGAGTCCTTATTGGGGGGTGTAGTTTTTGGACTGCACTGCAATACACAAAGATGTGTTTTGTTTTTAATCTTACTCTAAGTGATATAAATGGGATGGCCTCCACAATGATCATAAAGCGTGAAAACCTTCTCTAAAAACTGTACACATGTGCAAATGTGTCAGTGCAAAGCCCTTGAAAACTTAACTTCAGATCAAATATCTACAGCTGTGTTAAGAAAAGAATTAGTCCAAAAACAAGAAATCACACACAATGAAATAATATATACCGTAAAAAGGGATGAAATGGCATTTTAATTTTCCATTGATCCAAAGGGGTATTTATCCTCCTTCTTCCCCAAGAAGGCCATGGGTCAGTCAACCACATAATAGCACCTCTGCAGATGGTAGGGATTGAGGACCCTTCAGCAGGGTATTTTTGTGTTTAAGTGTATGTTCCCTCTGAATAGAAATAGAATATTTAGAACAATTTCTAGCTCATGAATTTGTGAGAGACTATTGTAGACAGATGCCTGGCAACAAATCCTGATCGTAACTAGCAATGCCTCTGATTGGTGAGTTCAAGTCGACAAAGATAAAATCTGATTAGCCAGAGAGCTATGATTACTTGCCTAGCAACAACAGGCTGTAAGTGGTGTCGCGCTAATTGGAGACTCTTGAGCGAGAATGGAAGCAATTGCAGATTTTTTTTCTCAGTGGTATCCATAATATTATTTCCCCTCAGTGCTAGGAAATCATTGTATTTGTGCACAGTTGAATTTTGTTTTGTTTGTTTTGTTCATTCAGTCATTTTTTAATGAAGGGGATTTGCGCAAGTAAATCAGACCACTGTGTTTCTGCTACAAACCCTCTAATCAGAACTGTGCTGATAAAGAAAATGTCCTCCCTCTGATCTGTGTCTAATGCTTAGCATTCTGCCAGTTCTCTCAAACCTTCTGTTCAGCTCTCATAATAGCTTTGAGAATTATGTATGTCCTATGAGCGGGAGCATCGGGGGGTGGATGAAGTGAGAGAGAGCGGGTGAGAGATGGAGGAAGTGCGTATGTTTTCCTCTTCAGAAGGGAGAAGGATGACCTAAATGTGTCATCCTTGACAGCCCTCATTCACAGCCACACAGGAAGATCACAAGGACAGGACTCTGTGACAACACAGTCAGTATGGATGCGTGCGCACACACACACACACACACACACACGCACACACATACAAATGCATTTACATTATGCTCTGCAATGCACCACTTTGATATTCCAAACATTAGCACCCAACCCATGTTCTTACCATACATGCACACACACATATTTATCTCTATCAGGAGCCACTAGTGCGCTGATCTGCTATCCAGGTTTCTGGTTGCCATAGCAATTGAAGCTTTGCCCCTCTGACCTCCCACAGTAATGAATTGCATTGAAAGCCCTGACATTAGCAAACAAACACAAATGCACAATACATGACTGTCACAATGTATGAAAGTACAACACTCGATGTAACATAAAGCAGTCTAACAGAGTCACCTGTATTATCAAACAAGAAATTCAATTCATACTATTCCATTTTTTATTTATTTCCTATCAAGATCGATGTGAACACAAGTCAATCAAACAGCAGAAGGAGTCCAAAGATGTGACCCAGACACCTTGGGTTTTATAACGCGTGTCCACTACAGCTCTGTCTCTCTGGATGCAAAACAGAAACATTAATAAATAACAAATATCCCAAGGATGAGGACAGAACAGCTCCTCATTTGGTGGTAAAAAAATAATTACACTGAGTATTTAGAGTATGTCGGACTTACACTTAACAGTGACCTTATGGGAATGAATACACTGATTTCAGAGCCGTTACCGTGGACAATTTCTGCAATCAGTCCCATTTACATGACTGATACCTACCGAACAGCCAGTGATGTTTTTCTAAATGTAGACTTCTTGACCTAGTTTCAAGAGGCTGTACCCAGCGGCAGTGTGTCTGGGATGTTCTGTGTGTGCCAGCACAGTTGTATAGGGGACAAACTGTATATCTAAGTTTTAACAACTTGAGCGATATCGACTTTATCCTACATGCAGGAGAAGATAATCTGAATCTCACAGGCCATTGCCTTAATAAATTGCCTGGTTAAATAAAGGTTTACTACATATCAAAATGTAATTTAATTTCTATGATGTGGTTCTCTCAATAAAAGGTGCATATGGAAAAATGAACATGCAGAGTAATGACCACAAAATATTAATTTACAAAACAATAGAGAAGTTGAACATGTTTTCAGCGTAAAAGACTGTAATTTAAAGAGAAATCACCTATTATGTTTTTTTGTAGGCTATGGCCTCATGTGTTCAATGTTCTGTTCTTCATGAGGTGAACAGTTTCTGATACCAATAAAATAATATGTTTGTATCCATATGTGATCATGATCATTGCTTGTTACCTTAACCCTAACCCTAACTTTAAAAAGCCTTAAAACTCTATTACTCATAAAACAGTTTTCATTGTTTAAATTCAAATATGTGGCATGCAATCTTAAGATGTGATGTTCATTGGATTGGAGAGGCTATTTCAAGACAGTAATTGTCTTGATATTTTCCTGTACATTTAGATTTTATTATCTCTGTGCACCTGATTTATTTGCCATGTTTGTGCTCTTCTAGGGTGATGAAGAAGCGAGCCTGGGCCTTCCCATCAGCCCATTCATGGACAGGTCCGCGCCGCAACTCGCCAAGCTACAGGAGTCGTTCATCACTCACATTGTGGGGCCTCTGTGCTCCTCCTACAACTCTGCTGCTCTTATGCCGGGACACTGGGTCGATCCGCCAGAGGAGGCAAAGGAAGTTACAGAAGAGGAGGAGGAAGAGGAGGAGGAGGAGGAGGAGGAGGAAGACACGGCGGATGAGGATGCATCGACATGTTCTGACAACTCTCGTATGTCAACCTCTAAGTTATTAATGTTGCAGAGAATATGTCACTGATTCTATTGAGTTGGATATGTCCTCTAATGATATCTGTCTCAGTGAGCACTTATACAGCCTACATCACTTGATGAGACCTGAGGAGATTTGACTGCACTTGAAGAGAGTGTCTGATTCTTTGCTCATCTCTCAGGGAAAATTAAGGTCAAGTAAAGATTCAAAATCAGCACTTGTTGGTGAAGCTTTTTCTTTTTTTTTTTATCTTTTTTGAGATCCACAAAAGGAAATCAATCACTGGGTTGAGTCTGAGAGGTTTTGCGGCGTCACTTGATTTAAATCTTGCTGGAGTAGAAAAAAGAGCAGGGTCGAATTAATAAGCCCATGTGAAGCCATATCCAAGTAACGCCCGGTTTCACCTGCTTTATTCAACATGTGCACCAAAATTAATTTCTAAATGGGACGTGAAAGGGCATTGTTCCTTGATTAATATGAAAAGGTGGTTTCAAAGTACAGAACTGATATCCACCTCATCGTTATTCATAACACTGGCTGCACATTGTGTATATTATTGTGCTTTGCCCATTCAGTTTAGTTAGTTGATTTAGCTACATTCTGAATGGCCCATGTAAAGACACTGTATGACATTCTTGGAAATATGTTTGTTCCTTTTCTTGCCTGGTAGATGAGATGAGAGGATTGATGTGGAGCTGCTCACATCAGATCAGCAGGTCAGATTGTGGATGTTCTGTGCAGCTTCCACGTGTGAATGTGAGTCGGTGTGTGTGAATCTGGCTGTGATATGTGGAGCTAGAGCTTAGTACAAAGACTGGAAACACAGGGGGAATTAAAGCCGCAAGCAGCGATGATCGGGCCCTCGCTCACCAATGCAACCATGGGGGCCTGAGGCATGCGGGGGCTGTGGCACAAAGCGAGAAGGTAGAGAAAACCTGGCAGGAAAAAAAATGCAATATTTTGTTCATCCACCAGGGGTCGTTAACCAGATGTGGGCAGGTGAGCTCAGAGGCGGACCAATATCACACATGTGAAGTTTCGAGCAAATCTGGGGGCAGTAGAAGGGTAAGCATATGTGGGCAGGTGCGTTCAGGGAACCTCATCATACTGTAGGAGCAAATCTGACAATGTTGATGTAAATTATGGCACTTCCTGTTTCCACAAGGGGGCGACATGAGTGAGATCGCCTACGAGCATATGGAGGCACTGAGGTCGTCATCCTTGACTTGTATCAATTTTCATGATGATACAAGTTCATTAAAGACATCAAAAAGCTAAACGTATTTCCTTGGCGAGGGATTGATAGTGGCCATGCTGCCACATGGTTGCCGTTACTCGTAGCTTCACAGCGTTCATGATATCGCTTCATCAACTAGTTCTTCATGTTTTAGAAGTGGAATGAAGTTGATGGGGTCAACTAGGTGTCATCAGTACATGTAAAAGACAAAACTGGTCACTTCCTGTTACCACTGGTGGGCGCTATGAGTGAAGTGGGATGTTACGTAATACATCGGTCGATTCAGGGCAGAGCCATCATCAAGTCCAGCAAGTTTGAAGCTGATCGTATAAAGTACGTATGTGGGCGTTAGAGCTGTGCGAAGTGAAATGGCGAGCAAAGGAAAAGTCGCCAAAATTCGTAAGGCCCCACGCCCCTTTGACCTACAGACATTCTTTTATAACTTTTGATCAGAATGGCATCTAGATGGTCTATAGCCAATTTGAAGTCAATCGGATGAAATCCCTACTGTAGGAGGAGGAGATCAAAAAGGTCAAAAATTCAAATTCAAATGGCCGACTTCCTGTTGAGATTTCACATGTCGTTAAGAGGATTTTCTGTGCATCTTGGCATGATAAATATGTGTACCGATTTTTGTCCGCCTACAACAAAGTAAGCCAAATGGAGAGGTTTTTTTTTTAATTTTCTAGGGGGCGCCATTTTGCAATTTAGCCCCACCCATGTCCAGCGACATTAAAATGTCAAATTTTCATTTGTTTTGTTAATGATAATAATGATAATGTTTGTTATCATTTTATACTACAAATAATAATAATAAACATAGCAATTCCAATAGGGCCTTCGCCGACGCTTGTCGTCACTCTGGCCCTTATAACAATTACCATTGGTTGGAAGCATTCAGATAATACATAGCCTGCTTGTACCATATCTTGTTTGTGAACTGTAGTGTCACTGTAGTCACACTTTTCAGATATATCCCCATCAATTGTCCTTGTTAGGACAGATAACAAGCTGTTGGTTGTTGTATTTATGTTCAACCAGGAGATTGGGATCACAGGTGTAAATTAGCATTGTTGCTTCAGTCTAGCTTGTTTCACATTGTGTATTTTCTGGTGATGTTCATTAACATGCATTGTCTTTCTCAAAAAAGCAAACAAATTAATCAACCAGTCGTTTCATTTAACATTTGGAAAACAAGCATATTTTTTAAAATGCCAAATTAATAATTTATCATCATGCACTTTCTAAGGATTTGTTTAATTGTTTTGTGTCTGACAGAGCGGCAAGAAACCAAAAAGGTGAGCAGAAGAAAAGTGTTTTGCCAGATCACACAGCATATTTTGGAAAACCATGAAATGTGGAAAAGAGTGATCGCCACAGAAGTCCAGGAGGAGGCTCAGAAAGGAGACCCGAACTGCATCAGCAGCCCCTCTGATCCAATCACAGCCATCCACGAGGAAGAGGAAGAGCAAGCAAGCAAAGAGGAGTCGTCAACCGACGGCCTTGACGAAAGGGAAGAGGTGCTGGCTTTAGAGGAAGAGGAACTCCTTCCACAATCAGAGACTTCAGGGGAAAAAGAGGACGAACCAGAGTGATATGATGAACTTTGACCTCCCCTTAAACCAGGAATCTGAACGTTGTCTAAAAATGTTTGTTTCTTTCCTAACTAAACTCTTGATATGGTAGCCAGCACATCACTTTGACACAACACTGTAGAAGATGTTTTGGGTAATATGTGCCTAACAAAAACAGGGTTTGAGGACAGGGATGATACATGCCCAGTGCATCCATCAAGGAGAGAGAGGGGGGGAGGGGGGTGAGCAAAAGATGTAGTGAATAAGAAAAGGAGAATGATCGGGACTGTATATGTTTTCGTTGTAGTGTTTGTTTCAGTCTGAATCTGATGCCCTGCTCTCACCCAGGCTGCCCATCCTGCACTATGAGCCAACCATGCTGATTCACCCATTCACTCCACAAGTGAGTAATACACTGTCACAAGCCCCTCCACCACCCTTCTTGTTGCTCCCATGCTATCAGCACACTGTGGAGCCCCCGGCTGGTTGAGGATGTGCAACAAGCCCCTTCTCCTTGAAGACAATGGGATGAAAGCCAGGGAAAAGACTGTGTCCACTGAGGCTCAGA
The DNA here is from genome assembly GCF_905171665.1 of Trachurus trachurus. NCBI lineage: Eukaryota > Metazoa > Chordata > Actinopteri > Carangiformes > Carangidae > Trachurus > Trachurus trachurus. The sequence continues at coordinate 21,053,798 of NC_139892.1, read as the reverse complement.
TGTGTGTGGATTTCAGAGGGAGATTGGGAAAAAAAGAGAGCCATTCGTAGTACATTGTGTATCCAGAAACACACCCACACAAGCTTCAGAGAGACACACACACATGCAGTGCTACAGTAGAAACACATTCCATACACAGAAGTGATAGAAGTTTAACAAAGAACCCTGTTGCTATAAAAGCTTTATTCTCACTCAAAGAAAAACATACAAAACATGTTTTGTTCATGTCAAACAATGCTTGTCCCCAGTCGCATGTTTTCTCCCTGTCTTTTGTTACTCAGAGTCCAGCACACAAACCCATGTCCAGGGCACACAACTCAGGAAGGCAGAGACCCACAGCGAAAAAGGACAAGGACCTTCAGTGTCCTCATCCTTTTAATTGCAACTGCTTCAATTCGATTTTCTTTCTGTGCAGTATGAGATATTATTGATTAACTGATGTCGCTAGATGCTTGGTTCCCTTTGTGCAAGACAAAGGGGCCGCGAGGTAAACAGGATTATTGATCCCATTACACTGTCCGTCACAATTTTATTACGCCATAACGCAGCAGATCCCGCTTGTTAACCACTTTCAAATGAACACACAAGACACAAAACTAGGTAATAACGTAATGTGTTTTGTTAAGCAAATATTGTTTGTATCCACATTTTTATGTAACTTCCCAACTTGTTTGGTTAATCTTTAAAGTAATGTGCTCTCTAATGATAAGAATTCTTTATAATTTCTAACCTGGTATGTAGGCCAAATGCTTCAGAAAGTGAGTAATCCAGTAAGCCATAGTGGCCTGGGCCAGAGCTGACTCACAGCTCCAAATCACCTGAGTGGATTTACGTCAATAAGACATTAAAAAAAAAAGTGGCAATGGGCTCCAGTGCAGCATATTGCCATGCAGGGGGTGCTGTGTTTAAGAAACTATGTAAAAGTCGCAATCAGATGTAATATTTGAATTCCCAAGTAAGGAAAGTTATATTAAAAGAAAATGTTCATATCTTACACCAAACACACAGAAAACAGACATGCAAGTGTAGAATGGAGATGTGGTTTATTATTCATTTATTAAGATCAATTTAACAAGACAGGTTTAGAATTAAGTGCAACCCTCAATGTCTCAAATTCTATATTATGTCAAAATACAAATGTTTTCTTTGCTGTGTGTCTTCAGTTCTCAGTCAGAGTAAATAATGACAAAGTTGCAAGGATGTTGTATATTGAAGATGTCTGCATAGTTTCTCAAGGCAAGCACTTTACAGACTCCAAACTCCTCTGGATGTTTTTTCTTCATTTGAAGCCCTCACTTACGACACAGCTCACGGCTTAACATGTGGTGTCATGCTCTCCTTTGATGTCCTCAGAGATTCAGATTGGTGGTAATGGAGTTAAAGTGTGGACAAGGAGAACAGCCTTAGTAATGAGGCTTAGTAATGAAAGACGAAGGAGAAAAAGAAGAAGAGGCTTTTTAGGTTTGACTTGTAGCTGCTTACGAGGGGTCACAGGGGCTTCGGATCTTTTTCACATTTCTGCAGATTCCACTAGATGTGACTCTTTGAAGATGAGCCAGTTTGTTCTGATTCAAAATCATGTGATGGTTTACATTTCCAAGTCTGCAGGGGGCAGATTTAAGGTTACTTTGTGTCTTCATTTACCGCTGTGTCAAAACTGCAAACTGAACAACAATAATAATAATAATACACCTTCTTGGATTTTGACAGCACTTCTTAATGGAGCCTGCCTAAGACCTAAGTCTGGCTTAAGTCTGGCTTAATAGGTAGGGAGTAGAGTGGGATGTGGTTCTATCTGCTGTGACATGAGTTGTCAGGGGCATTTTAACAGCACTGATCTGTGACTCTGAAGCAGGAGCACTGTAGCTGGTGGGGAATTTGCAAAGCTGTAGTTGCAGTAAAGAAAAAAAAGACTAGCTGATGTGCATGAGATAATAGACAATGCCCCAGACTTCTGAGATGTGTCAAGGCTCCTTAAACGTTTGCAACATATCCTTTAAAGCCACACAAGTGGACTAAGAGTGGTCGGTGACACTGGATACTGAAACTCGCTTAATTTCCAAAAAGAGGCTAAAAGATAGAAATGCAAATCTCCATACATACATTCACTAGATAGCAACAGACTAAGGGACAGATTAAACAGGATTGTTTGCGGACACTGTCTACGTTTTTACTGGCTGAACTTGCCCTGCTGTGACCCAATTTCTTAACTCAATTAGAGTTTGCTAATGTTAATACTGTCTAAATCCTGAGCTGTATCCATTCCACTGTTATCAAAATGCCCATTGTGCGAAGGAGAGCTAAACTGTGCAACATAATGCCCTTGACTGCTTATTCCATGTACTTACAAAAAAGGTTGCACTGGTTGAGCTTGTTTTTACTTTTATGAAAAAGAAACCCTGTGCTAACCAAAGCCTGAGCTTATCATCCATGTTTTAGTTCAAATCAAATTCTCTTGATAGGTGCTTTAAGTCTGTTTATTTGTTTGTTTGTTTACCTTTAATATAGTTATTACAGACAATGAAAGAACATAAAAGAAAGAAAGAAAAAGAAAGTTTCATGTCACAAGCTACATACCAACATAATACACAGTTGAAAGCAAAATTACCTCCAGACTTAAAGTGAATCAGACAGGAAGCCCTGGACAAAAATAGTCCATAATAAAAAGCTAATGTTGCCTGGCAACAGAAAAAAAAGGCAAAGCGATATGTGACCCCTGAAACAATACTGTATGTATCTCACCTGCCAACACAAATGGGAGCGTTGTGTTTTGTAGCATTTGCAGTAAGGTGCACTTGGATTCCCCTCCTGGACCAAATGTCTTCCAGTAGACTCCCCTGAGTTCATAGATGGGTCATGGGTCATAGATCAGCTGGGGTGTTTCAGACTTCAGTTGATATTAAACTAAACAAGACTGTGCAAAGCCCTGCAAGCCTCCCGCCTCATTGAAGCAGACATGAATGAGTTTGAGCTACATGCACTGTAAATACCCTTCCCACCGTATGAGTGTCAATGCTTCACTTACAGTCTAATGTGCGCACCATTTCTGATGGAATACTTTCCTCGCATCTCACACATGTTCTACCCGTGCAACCGTCCTACTGTCACTTTTCTGCTTGAATTCTACGTGATTAGAGAAATCAAAGCTCAGTTGGGATCAATAGACGTTACCCACCTCTGATGTCCCCCCTTAAGCCCTCCCCTCACTGACTTTGTACTCTACAGTGCAGCAATCAAAGAGACTTAATCAACGCTGTGATAGATTTGGGCGGGAGTTGCTATTTTTGTCGAAAACAATCCAAAATATTAGAGGCCATGTGTGTAGCCGTTGAGGGAATTTTGAGTCAGCTGTATGGGAGAGGAAAACTTGTTTTCTTCAGGTCTTTTTGCAAATTATACAAATCATTCAGTTTTTGCAAGTTTTAACTTATTAACTACATATCATGTAAACTTACAGTCGCTGGCAATTTTCAAATGCAGACTTTACAGGCGGCCATTGGTTTCTTATCATTGCAAGTATGGATTATTTTTGACACTTTACATGCATAATTCAGTGTAAGAGTATATTTATTTGAGGATCCCTTATTACTATATTATTTCATCACTTCGCACCAATAACATTACATATATGAATGTAAATTAACCATCACTCGGATGGATTGCATCATTTTAAAACATGGTAGGCCTACATGGATGGATGGAAACCAATGAATACCTGGATTGGTCTGCAATGTCTGCAAAGTGGTTACTTGAGATTTTAAGTGTAGAGTAACTGATTTGTAGTAAAATGTGCCAACACATGTAAAAAACCAACAAACAAACATTGGAATAGTTCCATATTATTTCTTGACAAGGTGTTATTTACAATCATAAATACTGTAGATTAGATTGAGAAGCGTTGTCATACATTAGACATAAAAGCTAATTTTGGTCTTGGTCATCATACAGTAGGTACGCTGGCCAGTGGTTTGTGCCAAGCAAGTTGAAGGTCATTCATAACCTAATTTCGTAGCCTCTAAAATCTTGGCCAGAAAAGTCCAGGGTCTAAAAGTGCAACTTTTTAGTTTGTTAAAGCCAGTTATCAGTGGTTTCTTGTAGAGAACAAGAAGAAGGGGATTGCTGCATACTGGATTAATTTGTGCAAACCAAAGAAACTTTTTGAACTTTGTGTTTTTTTGTGATTTGCACAAAATGAGCCCGAAAAAAGGAGCATGTTTCCTGCATCTTCTTTTTTTTTGTCAGTGTTATCCAGAACCTGTTGAGGATGTCTGGATATGCATTTACTTCGTTCTCATGCGAAGGACAGACAGGACAGGTTTAAGCAACATAAGAACCATCTTGGCGTTCATCTAACAGACTGGAGCTCATGGTGTTGCACTGTCACTGTTATTGTACAGCCGTGTCAATAGGCAGCAGTAGCACTACAATGGAACTGACTAACTGTTCTGTTCTCAAACTGAAGCCCTTGCAGTTTCTTTTTGATGGTTTGAACCAAAAATATTCCTTTTTTGTATTGTTTGTTGTTTCAGCCATTTTAAAAGGGAGCTATGCTCCTGTGCCATAACATTTTCACATATATGTATGTATACATTGTTTGAATGATATATATTCTTCAGCTTTCCTTGTTTGGGAAACCACAAAGGAAACCAAAACAAACTTTTTTTTCCACCACCTTTAAAGGAAGACAAACAAGGCTGGTATGTTTTTATCTACTATAGCAGGCGCTTCACAGACTCAATTCTTTTCTTCTCTCTAGTATCTTGCACTTAACACATGTAGCAATACCTACAGGATGGCGAAATTGTGTGTTTCACCAGTATTTGTTTAAGTGGAATATGACATTTTATTTCTAGATATTGTTTGACTTTGTATAAAACAAAATATATACTGTACAGATTCAAAAGTATATTATAACAAAAAAAAAACTTTTAGAAAAATATTTATTTTTACCGTTTTGTAATTTAGACACAATACTGTAGCTCCTCTATTGCCAGACTTACTGGAAGTGCCTCTCGACAATGTATTACAAAGTAACTATACAATATATTGGGATTATTAGAACCTGTCACTAGCAGAGCAGTGTTGATGTTGTAATGTGAATATTGTTGAATAATAAGATTTATAAATGCTGCACATGTGTCTGTCTTGTTCTTAAGCCACTTCTCCAACAACTCATGTGAGGATTTCCAGTCAGACTTATTTCAATATAACACATTTTAAAATGGCTGAGTTCATATAGTAGAAAAAAATGTAAAATACCAGTTTTACTTGATATGAGTTGCAATTGTTCCAAAACACTGATCATATATTTTCAGCTGGTAATGAGTAACATGTACTCCATATATACTTGCCTCATTAAAGTATCTCTTCCAGTCCTTTTGGGTCCATATATTTTACTTGACATATTATAGCAAATCTTAACTAGCACAACTCTATGCACTTAATTGTAGCTCTTAATTGCCGATGACATTGTAATAATGTTTAGATGTTTATGTATTTTCTGCTTGGTTGAATCTTGTGCTTATAATTAACCTGCACTGTACATGTATGTAATATTTTTTTTTGTGTGTGTGTGCATGTTGGCAAAAAAATAGACCAATCCAATTATCTCTGTCCTTTTTACTCAAATTCTCAGTAGCAGATAAATTAATGCACACAAGGAATTTCTGTTTTCTAATCTTGAGCAATAACATTTCACTTGAATGTCAGGAGAAAGCCACAACACCGAAAGAACATGTAAACTTTCCCCAGACAGCACAAGCTCTGGGAAAGTACTGTTGCCACCAGCGTGCTTTCCTGACAATGAAAGCTAATTTGTTGTTACAGGTTGAGCCTGGAGGGAGGCAGGCAGGGAGCCACAAAGAGCTGTGTACTGTACAACTAATTTCAAGTCATATCGTATTAGTGAAAGGTTTATGTTCGCAAAGTGGGGTAAACCTTTAATTTACAGGCTGTTAATTACGTCATCATGTCAAGAAATAACCAAGAAATAACAATTAATTGCATAGTAATGTCAAGAAATTGCCTAGAAATAACGGTCAATTTCATAGTAATGTTGAGAAATATAGCCAGAAAATAATGTTTAATTGCATAGAACATCATTGTGTTTAGAGATGTCTTGCCTGATTGCTTTTGTAAAGCAATCTTTTGTTCGTTTGATGCTTTACTACTGGTATGCACACGGTTAGAATCTTTCCACTTAAAATTGGAAGTGAGAATGTCAGGAATGTCTCATTGTGGTGTCTCCTGCTTCGCTTGTTTTTTATCCAGAGCCAGTTATAGTCCAAATGTGTGCTTAGACCCTGGAGCTCTTTACCATTATTGATAACATTTTGAAATGTAGAGCAATAATATCATCAAATTAATTAATTAAATCTTTGAAGTATTTTGTCTTTACTTTTTTCAGCTACTAACTATTTGATAAATTGACTGTGTTCTGTCTAGTATAGATCCAACGTAATCCCTTTACTAATCTTGTTTTCATTGAAGCTGCCTTCTCTTTGAAGTGCTCCTTGTCTGATCAATTTTGCCTCAGCCTTTGCAATTTTCCAGTCAGTGTGTTAAATATCAAGAGACATCCTTTTCTTCCATACAGAGTGAAGTTAGAACATGGGGTAAGTAAGTCATTCACACTTTGATATCAACACAGCGCCATTGATCTTTATGACATGTCAGGTTTCAGTGACATGCTTGATGATATTCCACAGCAAATTGTTCTGGTATTGACTATACTGGAATTTACACAGACTGCCTTTCTGTGCCTCATCTCCCCTCCTCTCCTTATCATTTCAGATGTTACTGCTCACTCTGTTCTCTTGTCTTTTGCAATGTCCATAACTATCTTAGATCTCTCCTTCCTTCATTCCTCTATCTTGATAATCTGTTTCATCCTGTGGTCTAACCTTAGGAGGGGCACCAGAACCAAGCCTTGTGGGATGTAAGTGTAACCCATGTAGCTATGTTATAAAATCTAGAGTGTTTGATACAATGATACAGAGCTTTGTTTGCAAAATGCATACTAATACCTTGAAAAATATCTTGGACTATTGTGGTTTAGAAATTACTCTAAACAGACTTTCAAAATACCTTCTTTTTTTATATCTAGGAAGGCCACCGCCGTGAGCACAGAAATCTCGGGTGCAGGGATAGCCGAGCCGCGGGCGCTCAGGGACTCCACACAGGCCAAGCCACTGTGGCGCCCATGATTTAACGTCTCGAGTGACATTGTGGCCCAACTGCTCTCAGGGGCTGGGGGCATGTGCAGTTGAGCCTGAGAGAAGGGGCTCAAATTGAATGTTGAGTTTAAAAACTGCAATGAACAAACCTACAGACACTACCTTTAAGGTGTAATATATTTTTGCATCTTTATGGATCATCAAAGGGGGTAAGGAAGAGTTACTATTCTCTCCTAGTTTGACAAAATCAGGCCCCCCAGCATCATCTGGCAGAGGGCCCCCAGAGCTAGAAACACTCTGAAAACACATCAACTGAATTGTGCACACACACACACACACACACACACACACACACACACACACACACACACACACACACACACACACACACACACACACACACACACACACACACACACACACACACACACACACAATTAAGGCTTTGTTTGACATTGCACTGATACAGGATCCTTGACTTGCTATCACTGACGTGAACATGATTGTGGTGGTGGATATGGGTCATATGAGTTATTTGCCACGTGAGCACTCTCTATGCTAGTATCAGAATTAACCCCTCTGACTGTAAGAGCACTTGAACTATCCACTAGTATGGTCATTATTCCTGTTTCCCAGGACAATGTTGTTGAAAAACCAATGTTGAATGTTGACATGTACGGTAAATATATTATATCTTCCAAATAATTAGCTGTAATCCATATCTAATCACATGGCATTGCTACTTACACAAAGCCATGGTCACACCACAGAATTCCGCAGAAGTTCAAGCAAAATCACTTTTATCCTTTCTGAGTCATGCTTTACAGAAACTACATGGAGTGTGGTTGCTCGGAGAATTGTCCAAAAATAAAGCTGTCCAGACACTGTTTTGCTTTTAAGTACAATGTTAATGAAAAGGTGATTTATTTTACATTTGTTATGTGGCTTGAAATTGGTTACTTGTTTCTCATTGTCAGTGTAACTTTATGAATTGTGGTAGTAATTGTGTTGCATTAGATCTCCCTCTTGCTATATGCCAAGTCCTTTTTAAGTAACATTAAAGGGATATTCCGGCATAAGTTTAATGCATGGTCCAACGCACCATGACACTGAGTTAGATCCCCCCTCGAGAGATGAAGTCTGCTAACCGCTAGCTTCTCTAGTTGTAGCAACTTTAGCAAAGACCGCACCATAACAAACAGTGCAGTCTATTTCTCCACATGCAAACCGCGATCAAAAAGCCACTCATAGCCACATAATGCTCAGAACAGCACCAAACGTCATCAACAGTACAAACAGGGTCCCAGGCCCAGGACATAATATGAGGCATCAAACATCTGTTAGCTTTGCCTGGTTTCTATTGAAAAGAGATCAAAACACTACTCACCCACTCTCCTACAGTTATACGTTATGCAGCAAATGTCTGGGCCCAGCATAGCGTGCAAGCACTGACCAAACACGTCCAAGTCCGACTGGCAGCACAAACATTCAGTTTCAGCAGACACTGGCAAGCAGTGACCACACATGACCACTCGAACCCCCCAGACCCAGCACATAGACTCCACCAGCAGATCTCCCTCTTTCACTTTTCTCCTCCATTTCCTTCAGCTCGTCTTTGGTGAACTCAGTCTCAAACTGATAGGTGGCCCATCGAAATGAAACCAGTCATCGTTGTTCTCAAACTGCATTGACGTACGCTGAGAAGCAGAAGGCGGCATCTAGTCAGTATACATCTATGGCTGCACACTAGCATTAGCTTCTTAAGCCTTGATGCTCTAACTGCTTTGATTTTTAGACATTTTTGGAAGTAGCTTGCTAAAAAACAGCTATACAGTATACCTCTCAGTCAAAAAGAAAATAAGTTGCTTCAGTCCAGGTTGAATGTGCCCTTAAGTTAAAGTGTCGGTGCTCCACAGAGCACCACTCAAAACACGCCTTACATGGCTCCACACAAGCCGAAAGTCCTAATCTAGTTTAGTTTAACGTGTTAAAAACTAAGCCTATTTTCTAGGCCTTTTCTCGAAATTGCATATCCATAATAAAATGAGTATATCTCTGCAACCACAAGGTCTATTTGAATACTTTTGGTGTCATAGTATAGGGGAAAAATGAGAATATGTGTTACTGGTGAAGAGTAAATTAAGATGGCACACAGAAAAAATTAAGAGATTGACAGGCGGATCGGTGCAGCGGCCACAGTAATGCGGTCGTTGTATCGGTCCGTCGTGGTGAAGAAGGAGCTGAGCCGATAGGTAAAGCTCTCGATTTACCGGTCAATCTACGTTCCCACCCTCACCTAGGTGATGAACTCTGGGTCATGACCGAAAGAACGGGATCCCGGATACAAGCAGCCGAAATGAGTTTCCTCCGTCCGCAGGGTGGCGGGGCGCTCCCTTAGAGATAGGGTGAGGAGCTCTGTCACCCGGGAGGAGCTCGGAGTAGAGCCGCTGCTCCTCCACATCGAGAGGAGCCAGCTGAGGTGGCTCGGGCATCTGTATCGGATGCCCCCTGGGCGCCTCCCTCGGGAGGTGTTCCGGGCATGTCCCACCGGGAGGAGGCCCCGAGGAAGACCCAGGACACGCTGGGGTGACTACGTCACTCGGCTGGCCTGGGAACGCCTTGGGGTCCCCCCGGAAGAGCTGGAGGAAGTGTCCGGGGAGAGGGAAGTCTGGGGATCCTTGCTCCAACTGCTGCCCCCGCGACCCAGATCCGGATGAAGTGGAAGAGAATGGATGGATGGATAATATTCGCCCCCCCCAAAAATCATATTTTAGATGAGTGTCCTTCAGAATGATGCTACTAAAGCTCAAAACCTCTTCTATGAACATTATCTCTGCAGTGGTTGATTGATTCTGATAAAGTTAAGCAGTACAAAATTATTGAGATTTTACTACAAAATATTCAGGTTTCCAAAATGTCCATTTTTGGCACAGCTTGGAACCACCTGCCACTATAAACCATTGTTTAATATTTATTTTCACACAATTTGCTTAAACTAACTGAAAAAGAATCAACCGGGACTAAATAACAACTACTTTCTAGGCCCTCTGTGTCCCTCTGCGTAAAGCTGCACTGACCTGCTGCAGTTACGCCGGGCTCTATCTCTGCAGCGGATTGGTTGATTCGAGTGATTGACAGCTCATTCGAACCGTTAGAGCCAATATATGAGGCTATACCCACGTTGATGTGATTGACAGTACTGGCAGCCAATCAGAATAAGCCAAATCCTGAAATGTGTGACGCGCAGGCTGTTGTGTGCGGAGCTCACAAAGTTTCCCCCGCTCCTAAAGCCCGTCCGGACCGATTTAGATGTAACACCCGTCCAAGTTCAAACTGGAAATATTGTGGATTTACCCATAAAACAAACTTTTCACGGCAAAACAGCAAAGGTAAGAGGAAATTTACAATCATGTTTTGGCCAAGCAGTGTCTGTTTGCTCGTTGTTGGCTTCTCTCTCTGCCGTGCTGCTGTGTAGCCGCGGGTGCTATCGTTCCAATCTTCTCCAGCTCTTTCATGTGAGCGGGTAGCTGATGTGTTTTGCATAATACAGTAGTATACGAGCCAGAAATGTGGCAACTGGGTCCACACCACACAGAGGTGCTTCATGAAGTTTGATGTTTAGTTGTTTATTTGAGTAGTGTTTGGGCTGTGTTTGGGTCATATAAACATGGTTTTTACACGTTGTAAACCAGCTTCTGCTGTTTAATTTGATGTAAAATATGACTATTCTTTCATAATTAGTGTTGTAGAGGCTCTGTGGTTGTTCCGTATGTCTGCCAGTGCCACAAATGGGGGACTTAGGGGTATTAATCGCATTATCAAAAAGATTGATCAAGTTTCATATGACAAATCCAATATTTTGAAAAAATCTAACACCTTTAATTTGGGCAGCTTTTCAGGTTACAGAAATTCTCAAGAGTATCAGTGCAGCAGACGAGCTGATATGTTCAAAGACATCCAAGCTCCCTAACTGGAGATAGACCAGGATGACAAGAGCTCATCTTCTTGTCTCGGTGACTGTTAAACTGTCAAGAGGAGGAGATTATTGGCATCCAGAAACTGCACAGACTTGACAAAGTCACCTGTTGCTCTGTGACTTTTTGTTTAAAATACAACTGCCAAAAAGCTACTTATTATACATCAACAGATTCAACAGTTTGAGCATTCAAAGAATCAAGAACATGACAGTGTTGTACCATCTGGCAGCTTGAGGATGACATTAAGGTGTTCACTCCTTTTGTCTTCAAGTAGCTACAATATGACCACTTCACAGAGGGGAAGTATTTATCAGCTAAAAGTATGGTGCAACTCAAGGATAATCTCAGGACTAATGCAAAGACTGACAAATGGACAGCATAGCATCACACAGCATTATTCAGTTATACAAGATCAAGCAAAATATCACAGAGAAAACTCAAAACAGTGGAAAACCCCAGAAAATCTAAAAGAAATTCAACGGCCACTTTTGACTGTCATGTCGCACAACTAAAAGCCCCTGAATCCGATAGGAGATTCCCAGGAGAAAGCCTAGGTTTAAATCACCACATCTCACCTTAATTGAAACTGGACTATGTCTAATACAAGCACTGCCACCCATCATCATTGTCATCATCATGAAAGCATCAAATGGAGGAATGTCAAAGATTAACAAAGATGGCTATGACAAATTGTATGCTTTCCCAGGAGTATGGGTGACAACCTACAGGCTGACATTAACTAACTACGGTAACTTAACACTACTGGGGCTTTGTCTTACCTTAGTTTTTCTTTACAAAACAAAAATTAACTGACTGTACAGTAGATTGGTGGGCTCTGGGAGCTGAAAATCAGTCATAACATAAGTGGTTGTTGAAAAGCAATAAACCTACTGTAGCTAATGTCTTTTGTTTTCTCGATTGTTTACAAATGAAATGATAACAGGTGCCTCTAAATTTGGCAGGAGTGGACAATCTACTACCAAAAGTAACCAGGAAATCAGGAAAGTAAAGCCTCACTTTTCACAGAACGGTATGCAAACCATACAAATCATGGGAAAAGCACCTCAGTAGAAAACAAAGACTGAGTGACCATGAGGGGAAGACAGAATTAAATGCCATAAACCAAACAACACAGATGTGGGAAATATTATTCTCAGAGTTTAAAATGGGCATTTCTGACCCCTTGAATCTATTATGCTTTCAAATACTAGCTGGTCAATGAAAGCCCATCAGCATGCTGATGATGAATGCATGGCAGTGTAAATGCTTGGCTTTATGATTCTAATAAAGCTCGTTTGACAGAGAGAGAGAAAGAGAGAGGCAGGAACACACGGGGGCGGGAGACAGAGAGATGGTTGAGGAGAAAGAGAGAGGGAGAGAACAGCATAGTGAGACAGCCCTTCTCTCAGTGTGCGTGTGTGTGTGTGTGTGTGTGTGTGCGTGTGTGTGTGAGTGAGCCAGTCCTTACTGAAGCCGCCTATCTGCTACAGTGCAGTCGGTCCGGGAACAAGAGGCTGTGGGGGTCACTTTTCCGTGCGCATCTAACGCGCCATATCTCCAAGCGGCGTTTCACTGACAAATCCACACCAGACCGGTGCAGGCATGATTCAGGAGGTCCAGATTTGATTCGGTGTAGTCTGCCAGAGAGTTACCGTGAAGTCGGCTGGAAATGAACTCTGAAGGTACATGTCGGTCTCAGAGCATTCATGATAAGAGCCGGCGCTTCTCTTCTCTCATTCACATGAGAAGTTTGACCGGAGCTGGCTGAAGGGAGGCTACCCGTGTTTTACCGACCAGCTGTTTCGCCTTTGGAGCTCAGAGCCGCCGGGTGATTGGGGTTTATTTTTTTTATTTTTGCTTCTTTTTTATTGTTATTGACAGGACATTAAGGTAAGCAGTTTTTTTTTTCTCAAGCCCATTCTGACACTTATCGGTCTTTATCACAGCTGTACGAGCCATTACTTCAAGGAGCGCCTGTCTGTATTCTGTAACGAAAAAATGGCAACAGGCATTTTTCACATCAGATCTGTTTGCTATATGACAGATCTTACAGGATTTATGTAGTTCCAGTAATATTGCGTACTCAATATGTGTATGTGAAGTATATAAACTAACTAATAAATTGTCAAGTTAGATTATTTTAGTTTATTTTATGAAGGCAAAAAACATGATAATACCGCTATGCTGTTTATGATCTGTTAAACTTGATAAGTGTAAGTGGTGAACAGAGGCTAAGATGTTAAAAAGGGTGCCTGATGTTGTACCTGCAGATCATCCTGAGTTTAATCTGCCAGGGGTAATTTCTGGACTGGCAACCATGATCAATAAAAGATTGCTTGATGATCTTCATGAAGACCCCCCCCCCCCCCCTCCCCCAAAAAAAAGAAAAGAAAAAGAAATCCTTATAAGACTAAAAAGAAACCCTCTTACACGTTGGTCTTGGTCATTCACAGTGTATTCACCCTATAGCCTACTACTTCATTCAGCAGCAGCAGCCATAGGTGAAGGAGTCATTAAAGGGGCATCACTAGCGACTGAATGTATCAACACTACAGTGAGTTAATTGGAGTGATGTTTTACCTTCAGGAAAGATGGTCAAGCTGATTCACAAACTTTAACTTTAATCTTCAGCCTTAAACCAACCATCCTGTTGATAGTGGTCAGTGATCTGCATGCATGTGTGTGTGTGTTTTATCTTGTTAGGTTAGTGGTTTCACTTGTTGAAGGGGAGAGGGGCTTTAACTAGTTTTTTTCCCCCTGATTAAATACTTTTCTGTGTTTTCACTAATGCCCATCATTCTGAGGTGCTGTTTCCTGGCATCTTGACCTTTGGACAGACAGGCCATTTCTGTTACAGCATTTAAGAGGTTTTTTTTATTATTATTATTATTATTATTCTTTTTTCTTTCTTGTAGCAAATAAGTGCATTTTTATACACATTTGACTTAATATTTTATGCAAGAGCATAGGTAGCTGTGGAGTTGGCTGCTGCCAGTGTATAGGCTAATCATTTACTAATCCTGTTTTGCACCCTCAGTAAAATCACTTGGTAACAATGACATAATGCAGATGTAACAGCTCCTTATTTCTAGGCTCCTGCCCTTTAGCAACATCCTATAGAATCAGTGGGGAGTGATACCCCCCTACCCCACCCCACCCCCCAGAAAAAACAACAACAAAAAAAAAAAAAAAGGTATACTCTTTATATGCAGAGACAAAGTCTACCACAATGGAGAGAAGACACAACAGACACACATACTGTACCATTTCATGTGTTGTATAGTATAATGAACCATCTTAATATACATTTTCAGGAATCAGAGTGTATTCAATTACAGGGTTTTTGTTTGTAGAAAAGGGGAAGTAATGCTGTGACCATATTTAACTGAGGAAGCTGGGTCATTAGTTCATGAAATAAATTGCGTTTAGTCCACCAGCACCACCAAATGTATTAATGGTCAAATATTAGGGCCGGGACTTTAACGCGTTAATTAAGATTAATATATTATACTTTGTTTATTTTATACAAAAGTACATTCTGTGAGTAACAGCATAGATCTACCGTCAATAAATCCACAACAACAGCTACTGTAAGGTGCAAGATTGTATTTATCCAAGTTCTTTTTTAAAGTGGCCTTGTAAAACAAATGTAATAGTAGAGGTGATTGGGTTTGCAGGCATCATGTTAGGCTTATATGTGATTGGAAACAATCAATTTGGCATTCTTTCACATTTGATATTTGACAGTAACAAAATCAGAAGCAAATTATAGGCACAGTATGATGGAAGTGTGCTCATTACAAATTAGCTGTTTCCCAACTTAATCTGTGCTGGAGCGAGCAGCACTTATTTCTCGGCCGTCTCTCTACATATCACATCAACCTACACGGATCATGTTTGCCTCAATTATTAAAAAGATCATTTCTGAATAATAAATGATCATAACTGCTGCATGATGTATTTTAGAGCAAAGTAGAACCAACATTGAAGTGGATGAAAGTTTGTGATTTCTGAACAATGTGTGAGAAACAAATAAGAACACAAAGGCATTATTATTAGCTTCAGAGCTGGAGTGAAGATCACCAGATGCATGTTAAAGCTCTGAAGCCAGAAGGTGGACTTTGTTTATCCTCAACATGTGACATTTCAATGTACCATGTAATTTGAATTTATTATTATCTATATGGACCTTAAGTTATCCTAGAAGTTAACATGACAATGTAGTGGCTTAAAGACTCAATTTGAATCTTATTACCAGAAAATTCTATATGTTTTGTGATAAAATAATGTATTAAATCGTGTTTTTAAGAGAATGTTATTTGAGTGAGTACTGTATATGGCATACAAGAAAAAGTGCCTGTATGCTTTTAAAAACCTGCTGCTTTTGTGGACTACTGCTTTATACTACTTAAAGCTGCAGTTGGTCTAATTCCTTGAATCTAGGTCAAACCTGTTGCGATTAGCCTGCTCCTTTGCTCTGCTCTGGTCCTGAAGACAGAAAAATCATTCAGGCTGAAATACAAACATGTTACAAACATGCTTTGGCACTAGTGGCAGTCTCACTGACACAAACGGTGATGGTATTATGTTAGTGTACTCTGCTACATAGCAATGACTAAGTTGGTCCCCTCCAGCAATTGCATTCAGTAGTTCACATGACCACTGGAAATGGACCGAGAGGGGGAGGAGTGGGCAATATGTGAAATAAGCAAGACGAATGTTAGGAGTTAGAGAGGAGGAATTGATGCGAGGAAGAGAGAGGGCTTAGGAAGGATGAAATGAGCAAGGGGTATAGTCAGCTGATATAGTCTTCATACTGTCTGCCAGGAAAAAGAGCCTCTTGGCTGTTTGTTCAGCAGCTTGTTATTACCCAAAGGTTCGACACCTAGTGGCTGTAGGAATTATGACAGGATCTGAGGGAGCACAGTGATTGGTTAGGGTTAGAGATGGATGGAGTGGAAGGATGACTCTCATACAGGAGAGTTTGATTCCCACATGAAACTATAAGGCTTAAGTAGCTTAATTCATGCCAGAGTGTTTCATAATGTAATCAAGTCATTATTATAGTCACCATGACAACAGAGTTGGTCAAATGTTGCGAAAACACTTACCAACACACTTCACCTAACCAAAATAGTGATTTTTCTAACCCAAGTACTTCTACTGCTTGAGGCTAGCCAAGTAGCTTTTGTGCCTAAACCTAATGAAGCAATGACAAATGTGTTAGTAACGCTGATACAATTAAGTGTAATTTTTTTGACAACCAACCGAGGTTCATCACATGTGGTGTGGTAGATGCGGTATTTCAGGAAGCACTTGTATAAGACGGTTGAAAAACAGCCTACTGTACTTGGTTGTTTAGTTTGGAGGAGGAACCATCACTAATCTAAATTTTACAAATTCAAATGATCAGTGAGGCTGCCGTAGGTACAAACCACAGTGGCTGACTAAACCCTTTCACTGGATAATGGGGTTAATACTTTTTTCTTGTTACAGAATGATGATGCACAGTTACTTACTTTTGTGCCCAATTTGTAATTTGTGAAACAAAATTAATTTATATAAACAAAACAAACACATCTGGCAAAAAAGAAAGAAAGAAATGCACCACTGGATGGTGTTTATTTTTGCATCCGCCATTGATATGGATGAAACAAATAACAACAAAGGAAGTCAGATCACAAAACACTAAGGATGTCTTTTATTCTGATGAATTGTAAGAATATAGGAAAAAACGACACAATCAAACAAACTGGTGTTATCAAACTACTGAATGGCTGATTATGTCATTGTTTCATGCGCTACCCTTTTTCTTTGTTTAAGCCGCACCAGTTGACCTCTGATGCCAGTATGGTGCAGCTTTGGCACTGCTCACAAACACAGCATGGATACTGCATAGGCGGGCTCAAGAATTTCCTTCTGCAAATGTAGGTTCAAACAGTTTGCTACAGCACACAGCACGGGGGGTAATACGGTGCTGGTTAAAAATCCAATACAAGCCCAGCTCGATTAAAAGAGAACATACTGACACCTGATTGGTGATCCCACTGGTGAGTTTCACTGGTGCATGAGTGACAACAGAGTTCATATATGAAATTACGCGCACACACACACACACACACACATACACACATATATACCCTGTTTACGATCCATTAGCACACAGACTTTAGCTCTGGACCCACAAGCAACTGAGGTTCAGCTCAGCAAATCAAAGTGCTTTCTACCACTCAAGTGGTTTATATACAGTATGTGATTTGACTGCATTAAGGCTTAACCACTTCATGACCAACATTTGTGCTTCACTGTGTTTGTGTCACATGATGGCATTACTAGGCAGACAATATAATAAAAGTATGTACAGTAATGGTGATATGCAGGAAAGTTTAACTCAGAGGTTTTGATACTGTGACTTAAAATAGTTAACAGGAAACAACGACCTTTTGTTCTGAAGAAGTGCACACGTCACCCATGTCATTACAACGTTGTCCTCTTAAGTTGTGATTGAAGTCTTAAGATCTCAAGAACAAATGCATATTGTTTGTGTGTTTCTGTGTCAGTCGCTCCTCTGCCGGCTGCAGAAGACATGTTTCTGTTTTCGTACCAAGGATGAGAAGTGGGTCACATGCTTGAATTATCCATTTGCAGGATTGCATGCATCAGTGCCAAGAAATTGCATTACGTGGGAGACTTCTGCTTAGGAGACACAGAGACATTTCTGGAGGATGGAGAAGAGAGCTGAGCAACGACGTGCACAGGAGAATGGACGCAGCGACGGCGCGGCCAGAGAGCCACCCTCCTCTCCATGCACCAGTCTGAAGGTACACCAGCTAACATCAACTGTCTGACTTTGTATATTGAACTTTGGGGTATTTGAAGTACTTTGCAGATCTTTTTAGTCAACCCTCAACAAAGGATGCAAGATATACACTTATACCCTACATACACGAACAACACAAATATATGGAGTCTGAAACATACATTCTGTTATACATAAACATATTTTTTGGGTTAAACATAAAGTTAGTTTACTTACAAGTCAGTAAGATCCATAAAGTCCAGTCCAAATAATCTAGCACAGGTTGTTCCTGTTAACACGCAGTGAGAAGTGCAGCAGTGACAGAACCTGTGAAGTTGTTTGTTTGCGGTGTTTGAACAGTTGATTGTAACTGAAGCTTACTTGTGCACCATTGCACCAAGCCCAATGGCTTTTTTTTTTTTTTAAGAAGTGAGCTGAATTGAATCACCTCCTGAAACAGTCTGTTCATTTCTCAGCTCAGTTGAACTCTCAGGCAGATGCAATCAAACACGCAGGGCTGCATTTACTAAGTGATTCTAGTCCCTGAATCAGTTTGTGATTTGTTCACAGGGAATGAGTGTATCTCTGTGAACGTGATTCACCCACTCATGTGTTTCCCTGCGGAAGTTATTCATTCATGCAGGGATACACTCCCTAACATGGAGCGTTCAAGTCCATTGCCTTTGCTGGAGGACTGAGGTTAGTTTAGGTATCAATACTGGACGGAGGTTATTTTGGGATTTTAGGACCGCAGAGCAATATGTCACGAGTAGCATAAAGAAACAAATGGGATCAGAACAAAACATGAGCAAGAACAGAACAAAATTTGGATAAATTACAACAAAATAGTAAATAAAACAATTTATTGCTTTTCTTTTTTTCTCTTGATCATCTTTGAGACATTTCAGCACCCATCCACCTGGGCAAAATTCAATTGATTATACTTGATTTGGAAACATACAAACTTATGTAGGCCTATAGCATATTTTAAGTCTCACATAATGTATATCAGAGCAAATACCAAAGGTTTGTGTTGAGGCACAGATGTGAGAAAAGCTATAAACATTTCTGCTTCATTGAAAGTTTCCCCCATAATTCTTAGATAGAAAAAAAATTGGAAGAACCATCATTCCTTCTTGTACTGCACAGCCAGAAGATGCTGTGAATGTACCGCCGATGTCAGGAGGATACATGCATTTCAGCAGATATGATATGGAAAAAAGTCAGTGATGTATAGCAGCTCCTGAAATGGCTAAGTGATACATGATCAGTGAACATGTTCCTGTGTGAGCATGAGTGTAGAGTGATATTCAGAGGCCCAAAATATGTGTAATCAGATGCTGAACTGATGCTGAACTGTAGGCATAGGTCATTTAAAGTCAGTGCTAGAAATTAAGGGTTAGTCCTAACTGCAGCAGCCTGGGATAGAGCCTGAACTTTGGCCCTTTGCAGATAAAGGTGTACAATAGCTCTAAAAAAAAAATGTAAAAAACAAACAAACAAACAAAAAACCTGTTATTATCAGAGTTATCATTTTTTGTTTGTTTGTTTGTTTGTTTTTGTTTTTAATGACAGCACCTCTGGTTCTGGCAGATCTGGGGATCATGAGGTATACTCACCTTTCTGCTGTGCTTCACTTCTGTGTGTGGGACTATGCAGTTGGAGCTACAGAATGATGCTGTGATTGAATCCTTCATTTGAACAAACTGACTCACTCAGTCAGTCAGGAAACTGAAAAGAGCTGTTTTGAATAGTGATACAAACTGGGAACAAATCTGTAGGGACAGCGTCCAAGTGGGTATTTTCCGGGGGTGTTTACAAGCAGCACCAGGCAGATAGAATGCCAGTTGCATTGTCTTTATGAATAGAAGTATAGAGGAGCTCTAGCTGGCAGCTCTTTCCTTTTGTAGATGCTATTTGTGTGGATATGCTATGGGATCTCGCCTACCTCGTACTGTACGTGTGCTGGAACTCATGTGTGTAAAGATCAGTACTAAATCTGATAACAAAATTACACCAACAGCCCAACAAGTCACAAGGATGATGATGTGTGTGTGTTTCAATGAGGGATACTGTACATTTTAACCCGTGACATCTCTGTCTTAATGTAAAGGCATTAGTAGAATGCCAGAGGAACTGAATCATGCCTCTGTACTTCCATCAGTTAGAAGTTTAAAGAAAACTTCACATGGCTGTAGTGTCCGCCCCCTGGGTTTCCGCACTAGGTAGAGTAGCAGGTAGCCATTCAACAAACAATGTTCAAACACTGTGCATCATAACAGGGTAGCGCTTTTATGTATGAGCCGTACCTTTTCCTGGAATTCATCAGGGAGAAGACAAGGCTGCTCAGTGCCTATGCCTCCTTCCTTCCTCCTAGTCACAAGACAAAAGTGAATAGATCAATTTGAAGATGTAATAAAACCATTTTAAAGTTTTGACATAGGAAAATCAGTCCACTACACAATTTCACCTCAAAGTGAGAAACTGTTTCTATTCCTGAGCTTTCAGTCATATCACATGATGTCAAGGAGTTTGCTCAGATGTCATATACTCAGCACTTCAATGACTTCTCATACATGTTGCAAACAAGGCCTTTTAATGGCTTTACTCAAGATTTTGATCGTATCATGTGATCGTCATCAACAGATGAACTTAGAAATATATTTTGTACTTTCTAATCAACTCCCTCGACTTAGGGCTCTAATTTCATGGTGCAGCACAAGGTGGCTCAGTGGTAATTTCGTCCGGGTGCAGCACCGTGCGCAGCAAATTTGGTAATTTGGTAGACCGCGGCGCGCCGAGATGGGTGTGGCGACACAGCAGGGGGAGGTGTCACAGATTCAGCTTAGCACACTGACCATTTCGTGCCAAAAGGCTGCACCGAAGGTGCGCCGAAAGCCCGCCAGCTCCAACCTGGTCTACTTTCGGCGCAAGGCGAAGCGCAGCCAGCGCAGTGGTAATTTGACTGACCGGCACACAGTGCTAACCTTTACTCCAAAGGTGCCTTCAGAATCAAAACACATGTGACTTTAAGTCAAAGTAATGAGGGAATGTCAACAGTGACTTCTATGCATTAGCAGCAGCTTCCTGCAGCATGTAAGTAGAGATTGGACAACAACTGAGCTCCTGTTGTGGCATTGCTATGAATGATAGAATGACAGTTGCTGGCGTACCAGTGATGTTGTGGATTGTGCAAAGTGTTTAAACCCCTTGGCCACCAAGCAACACCATGACTTTTCTATTACTTTTACCACTGATACGCCATGTTTCAGCATTTACTCTTGTTTCTTAATTGTCACAGCAACTGTCAGTCAGGCATTTCCTAGAAGGCAGACTACACAACTACAATACAGTTGATTCTGAATTTCTACATAGACGGTGACTAGAGTAATAGTAAGGGTCAACACAATTTAAAATATTGAGACACAATCTCTGTCATACGTAGATTGAACTTGGGTATTCCAAGTGTGTTATGTAGCAAGCAACAAGATTAAAGGTTATTGGCAAAATCTGAATACCACCCATGAATATATTTAGTAGTATATAATCATCAATCAATAATGTATAATAATAAGTGCAGTCCGAATGGAAAATCCAGCCAGCCAGAGAGCACGTTTCGCGAGTTTCGTGTGCATAAATAAACCACTGAAGAAGAACGTGGAAGGAAAGAAGGAGGAGGAGGAAACAGCGAGCATATCATAAAGGCTTAGCTCTTCACCTCATCGCTCCATGCTTCATGAAATACTCCCAGTCGCCCCAGTCGTGGTGGTAAACAAGTTTTTTTTGTCCTCAGAGGCCACTGTCCCTTTGCTGATGGGAGGGGTGAGCGCGAGCAAGTGAGTGAGTGCTGCAAACTAGAATCTGAACGCTAGATATCACCAGTAGTCGAGTTGAGGGGGGATGAGGGGGATGGCATCCCCCCTGAAATAAAAACGATCAAAATCATCCCCCCTGTAAAAATGCCATCCCCCCTCTCCATCCCCTTTTTACATTAAATGTTGGACATAACTATAATTATATTCAGGCTGTCGCCTGGGCATTCCCGGCTCTAGCCCCTAACATTTCTTATATAGCCCAGGTCCAGGATGTTTTCTCAGACGGAGTTAAACAGAAGCGCACATTAACTGAGAAGGTAGTTTTGTAATTTCCCGGTTACAGTGAATGCAACACAGGCACGACGCCGTAGAAGCGAGAATCCTCCTCCGTGTTTTATTGATTAACAGCAAGGGGGCAGTTGTCGGTCTGAGAAGTGAAGCTCACTTCCGCGTTCAAAAAACTGCAATCCCCCCGGCTTCCTCTGGGGGCTGGTGTCAGAAGGGAGCATTCTCCATAGACCCCCATGTTAAAATCACCGACTTTACATCCTCAATAAACATGATCAAAGCCTGGTGTCAGAACGTTTTTTCGTCTCAATCAATAGTTTCTACCCCCGCACACACTCTGAGGGGGGTGAATTTTTTTTTAACTCTACCGTTTTACTGTTATTAGGTTAAAACTCGGGCCAATTAGGACGCGGAAACGTTGAGTGACAGGTCCGAGTAGCTCCGTGGACAGCTGCTTCGAGGCCAGTGGGTGGGTTCTCGGCCGGTAAATCCAACATGGCGCTGTTCAGGCCGCCATATTTGAGTCACAAAAACGACTCCCCAAAACCAATGGGTGACGTCAGGGACGCTACGTCCATTCTTTTTACAGTCTATGGTTAACAGCCAGGTAACCAAGGTGACGATCTGGACTCTAGCGTTCCGAGCGGTTCCGAATCATCAGAATGGGCGCTTTGTTAAACGGAAAAGGGGAGAAGTTTCTGCAATCGTTACTTTCGCCAGCAGGGGCAGACTGCCCATCGGGAGTAGACTACTCCCGGTGGGCCAGTGCGTCAGTGGACCGGCCCGGTCCGGTCCGGCGTGGTGCTGCAAGTGACCCGCTGACGTTAGTGTGTTTACATTTTTCTAACGTCTATGAGCGCGAGGAGTGACTATTCTCGGTCCGAGAGGCTACTCTATCACCATAGTTGGCTGAAGATCCCAGGACAAATGTAAAGCTCATGTGGGAGCCTCCCTTCATATTTAATATCTGATAGAGATGAGAATAGGGCAGATGTGGTGGAAGAAGACAGTGTGGCCTGAAAGAGGTCCATGGTGAAGCAGAGGAAACGGCCTTTGAAAGGCCAAGATTTAACAAATGACTTTTGTTTTTGCTCTCCAGCCACAGCTCCACACTAGACCAGTTCTGAGTTCACTTTCATACACTTTAGCCTTTCTTGTCATTACAATGAAAGGAACCTTAGTCAGTAGGCCTACTAAATGGGCTTTTAAATTTTTTAAATCTGAAGCAATGTTGTCTTTTCCCTTTATTTTCTCCTCAGAGTACACCAGAATGCCTTATTTATGTGTTAAAAATCAAAAAAGATTTCTAGGGGAGTGTCCCCAGACCCCCCTACAGTGCTTTAGAAAGATGGCAAATCAAGTAAAGCCCAGCTGAGTTGGTACTAGTGGAGAAGCTCCATAATAATATATAATACACATATATATATAATTTATAATTTCATAATACTAAATTATATAATATAATTTACATAAATTACACTACCCCCCCCCCCCCCCCCCCCCCCCACGGGTCTGTCAGTCACTCTGCTCTGCTGTAAGCTGAGGAGATAACTTCCCCTGTATCCTACAACCTTTATCCAATGAGGAGAGAGAATGGCATAAAGGGCTGCAGCCAAGGGATGCGCGTGAATGTGGTGACGTAGGGACGAGGACCAATAGATCCATGACGAGGGCGGGGGCTGCTAACTCCATCGGCTGACAAGAAGTTAGCCAAAACGACCGGATCGCTTACTTCTGCTTTAACAAACCGAACAATTATTATCCTATATTTATGAACCATACACAAAGTATCAATTAATAAAAAGGTATTAGAGAAGCAATAAAGACTAAAATAGATTTTGAAGAGAACAAGATGAAATTGGGCTATCTTGGTGTGTATATTATATATATATATATATATATATATATATATATATATATATATATATATATATATATATATATATATATATATATATATATATATATATATATATATATATATATATATATATATAACATTGGATTGGACGCCGGCCTTTCCAAGGAGAGAGCTAATGGGGGGTCAGTTGACTGAAACTATGTCGTCTGCCAACAACATGAAAGTTTGCAAATCCCAAAATTAGATCAGACACCCTTGTTGTTTTTTCCCACATGAAAGTTATGTGAGACAATGGTATTCAAGCAGCTTATCATAATACAGACGGCAGTGTTAGGACAGGTTTTTGTTTTTTCTCAGAATTGTTTAGTCCCCTGACCGGCTGGGTGGGACGTGGCACACTCTAATCCGGCACTCAGTGTTATTCTCTGCTTTTTGTTAATTCCACCAATAAGACTCGGACTTTGGTGCAACAATGTCCCTGTGTTCTTGAATTCATCATTCATTTCTGGCTTCAAACACAGTCTCAGAACTCCCTAAACACTTTCTAATGAAGTTCTGTGTTGTATTATTAGTTATTTTCTACCGGTCCGTGTGTGTGTGTGTGTGTGTGTCAGGCTCCCGTGTTAATCTCAACATAATAGGTGTGTGAAATCTTTGAGTTACTGTAAGAACAGCAGGTCACAGGTCATGAGGGGGCTTGATGTGAATATCTTTGTAGTGATCTTAAATCACCATGAGGCCACTGCTCATGCCACTGTTGCAAATCCCACAAGGAGCGTGACGTTATTCAGGAAAAAAGAAATCCATTAGTAACACACAACTTCTTTTTTACTCATAATTTAGCTAATAATCAAAAATAATGGCATTATTTACAATAGTGTTCTTCAGTAAAAGTCATACCAGTTCTACTTGTAATGCATTTACAAGAACATTTTTTTAAATTATACTTTATGTAATAGAAGCAATAGCCTTCATAGTTGCTATTATCATAAGACACAGATATAGGTTTTGTTGTTGTTTACAAGGATAATCTTGTTTCTCACGTCTCATTTGTTTTTTACCCTCTGCTTCAAACTGTTGAATCAGTTGTAGGAAAGGCACCTGCGTCATCAGATCCTATCTGAATCAGCTATCAGTTCTCATTTCATTTGAAAGCAGTGTGGTCCTCTGCATGGCACATTTAAAGATTACACTGCATCACTGAACTCCTTCAGCTCTTTCTCTCTCTCTGAAGAATGCAGAGGTGCAAGAAAAACAGTTGATTTTTTATTTTATTTTACAAGCACAGGCCTGTTTTATGACAAATAGTCACTGTGAGCCACTGAAAGACTGAAGTAGGAACTACTACTAATCTTCTTTTGACCTTCAAAACACCAACTGACACTTTGTTGATGCAAAACCTTGGCTCAGTAAAGCACAAAGCTGTAAAAGTATAATTAAGAGTTGAAGGACTTGCTGAATTAAGAATGTAACACTGTTGTTATTGGCTTCATTCCCAGTGATGGCTGCTGCTGCTGCTGCTGCTGTTAATTCATTCATGGCCCTTTTCTCCTCTGTCCTTTTATCAAGGAGTTAAAAATTAAAAAAGACCACTGACTTGCTCAGATTTGGAGGATGTACTGAAGCCCTTTCCTTTCTGTTGATCTTAAAGTCCCCCTCCCGTGACCCTTTTTGGTTATTTTAAAACATTCTCGGTGGTCTTTAAATTGTGATTATTAAGTTTTTAGCCAAAATCACAAAATGTGTGCCATTTCTCAGGGCTCTTCTTCTGCACAGCACCAGCAGCTCATTAGCAACGCACCTCTGGAGGGTGAGCTGGGCGGAGACTGCGCTGCTCTGCACCCGCCCAGCCACCCCCTCGCACTAACATAAGAACATAAGAACTAACATAAGAAAAATGCCACAGGAACATGTGAAAAGCACGAAAAACGCGATTTTCATGGGAGGGGGTCTTTAAGGGAAACATAGGTGTATGTATGCTTCCTTGGAAGACAGAATCCCCTCCAGGAAATGCACATGATGAGCTGCTTTCGTTGACTGCCTGCAGCACTGGTGGTGAGCATGATCTCAACAGAACTCTGTTTACATTTTGGTCTCTCTCACATCATGTCATGTACGTAAATGGACACCCTGTGCAGGGATAAGACAAGTTCTGACTTTTATCTCAGTATCTCAGAGTCCTATCTCACTAATGCTGTCATACGACACTGAATAGACCCTTACTCAGAGATAGCTGCCTCTCTAACTTTGTTAAGGTGGTTTTACCACTAGTAGAGTCAGCTGCTTCCAATTCACTTGGTCAAAAGGTCAGATTTCCTCCTCATTGCTTATAATTATCACTTAATGAATGATTTTATTGCCGTATAAACCAGGAAACTAATACTTTTTAGTCATTGTTCTTGGCCATGGCCATGATATGTCCCTGATCATTCGTGTAATGTGACTATCATGTGCACTGCTTTTCTTACGCCACTGCTTGATAGCCATAGTTCTTGCTGTGTAAGAACCATGACCAAGGCCACAAACCATTACTTATTCCCAAATGCCCAAGGAGACAGAGAGAGATTACAGACACATAGTCTATAGGCATCACAAAGGTTTTATTCTTCTTCTGACTAACACTGCTCTGTAAAAACCACTGCATTTCTCTCTTGAAGCAAAACTGGCAAGAAAAGAAGCAAGCAGTGAATATAAAATATGAACACAAAAGAGATAGAATTAAATGAACTTATACGTGTACACACTAATCATATTGTACAGGAGCAGGCACTGATATTTTTTCATGTAGATGTTTGCAGCAGTGATTTTACTTTCACAAATTCACACTTGTCAGCTTCAGAAAACACTATACAAGGATGCACTGATTAACCTAAGTAAATACTCAGATTGGGTTGTTCTTATGATGTTATGCCAAGATTGTTGTATTGACCCCTGTGTGTCTCTTGTGTGTGTGTGTGTGTGGGGGGGGGGGGGGGGGAGGGGGGGGGATTCATAATTTGGTTACTTTTTTTTTTTTTTTCTTTACATATTTTGAAAATAAATCAATAAAAAAAAAAACATCAGGTTATAGTATGCTTTACACCTATTGTCTCTCTTAGGAAAAACACTCCTCTTGCAGAAATAATGTCAAGTGAAGTGAAATAAGCCGAGTGGACAGCGTACAGATTTCATTAGACAAGTGGAAAGGTCACGGGACACGCAGAATACAAATCCCATAGGGAATTTGCCAATTTGTTCATATAGGTAGGCAGGGGCGGACATGTGATTTGAGATTAGATGAAATTAGTCCACCATTCCTGAACACCAATTTGTTTTGATTTTTAACATATTTCCCAGGAATCTGCAGCTTCATTACATAAACATGAATGGCATATTTCAGCATCAACTCGTTTCCGCACTGGAGGTGCAAACGACTGCAGCAGCTGACAGTGAAGCCATCTCCTCCAAGAAGCAGGAATTTCAAATAGAGAGTTTTATTTTGTAGTCTCATTAGAAACAGTGTATTTCATGGTTGTGGGTGTTGATTATGGAAATACTTGCCAGCAAAATTCAAGTAGTCTTAAATGTAAAAA
Source organism: Trachurus trachurus (assembly GCF_905171665.1). NCBI lineage: Eukaryota > Metazoa > Chordata > Actinopteri > Carangiformes > Carangidae > Trachurus > Trachurus trachurus. The sequence continues at coordinate 21,026,311 of NC_139892.1, read as the reverse complement.
TGCAACGTACAGTCATAAGACATGCAGTATACAGGGATACATGAGAGATTTATTTCATACTGTGGTTTTCACCAGCTCGGGGCTAAATCATGACTTCTTCAACATGACTTGTCCCTTTAATGTCAGTCATTACATTATCTTGTTTTAAGTGGAACAGTCAAATTGTCATTATGAAGAGTTAATATGTTTTGTTTTTTTTAAAAGGGGGGGAAAAGATTATTTACTGTATGTTTGACTTCATCTTATATGAGAAAAACAGCAAATAGCCTACTTTCAAAGAGTGTCACTCAGAATATAAGGTTGTTTATAGTTTCTATCTGTCTCTTGTGTTAGAAGTAGTGTAGAGCGTGTAAGTAATCTTTTTCTATGTGAAAATATAAAAAGCCACAATCCACATCTACAGTATATATGTTTTTGTCTTGTTTGGTTTTTGATGAGGAACTTACATTTCCTACACTGCGAAGAAACTTTCTTGCATTCTGAGTAGATTTTATCTTATTAAGGAAACTGAATTTGTCAGGCATATTTTGACAGTGTGAGCATTTCACTCGCATTTGTGACTAAAAATAGATGTGAGTGAACTGTAAAATGTGTTTAGGAGCATGTGCACGAATGAAAAGTAGCCTTTTACAAAATGCAGCCCAAGCAGCCTCCTTTTTTTTATCTCTCTCTCTTTATTTTTCTTTTGCCTGAAGATGATTCAGTCACGGAACTGAACCAGTGTAGAAAAAAAAAAATCAGTTGATCCCACATTAGTGCAAAAGGCACAGTGGTCACCACTTTTTATGTCTAATAACGGGTATATGCTTGAAGGTGCAATTCAACTGTATTAACAGTTGAATTATAGTTCTTAATTTAAATCAATTCAAATATTCATAGTTTCATAGTTATTGTTTGAAGTGGAAAATAGTATGCTTTTTGTATTTAAATAAATCATGTTGTCTATAAATGCCACCTTGTAAGTCCTTTAAATGTTCATAAATTGTTCAGCTTATAGGAGCATGCCCCATATTGAAAAAGTAAGCGTCAAGCCCCGGGGCTTTGGACCTTTGCCACGAGTGAGTGTGTTATTAGATTTCCTTTGGTCATAACTGTGAGAATTGTTGATCTGGGCCCAGTCACTATCAGAGGCTGCTCGCTGCTTTTCATTGTCATTATAACACAAATTCGATCAAGATGAGAAGATGATCCACAGAGATTCCTTCTCTATCACAGCTTGGTTTTTTGTGGAAGAGTTTGGTCTGCCTTTAGCTTTTTGTTTTTTGTTACACCTTTTTTTTTTTTTTTTTTTTTATGACAGGGACGTCTTGTGCTCGTCCATCCCACTTATCAATAAACTCATCCTTTGGTCTAGTATAACTGAAGTATAAACCACTATATTCTCTCATTGTTGTTAATGGTTCAAATTCTCCAACCTACACTTGGTGCTCATCTTCATCCCTCTCCTCCCACTCAAAAAAAACCCCTTCTCATCCGAACCTCATTATTCTCGTGATGCTTGTTTTACTTGTTAGACACTTAATTAGTGAATGTCGGACAACCAAAAGTAGGTTAATGAGGGGAGTTCATGCATCGTAGCAACCATGGTGATTTCACACAAGAGCTTCTTTTTCTGTCTATTCTTTGTGGACAAAACATGTGCGAACATTACTCAGTCACGTAGATAATTATAAGTGATAATTAGGTTAATACTCTGCATTTGCTTGTTTGTAGTTGAACACTCCTGTAAACCTCTTTCTTAGTTTTTTTCTCTTTCTTTTTTTTCTCCCCTCTCGCACTCTTTCCCCAGATGTTCCTGGTGGCTCTGTCCTTTGCCTATTTTGCAAAGGCTCTGTCAGGGAGCTACATGAAGAGCACAATAACTCAGCTGGAGAGGCGCTTTGACATCCCAAGTTACCTAATAGGTGTCATTGACGGGAGCTTCGAGGTAGGTGAGTAGGCCTGCCAGTCACTGCTGTTATTTTGTTGTTCTGTTTGCAGCCTCTGTGTCACAGGCTCCCCTCCCCCTGCTCTCTCTGTCTTTGGGACGGAAATATGAATGGGTTACAGAGATATTGAAGCTGCAGATAAAGGATTCATCAGGCTTCCAAGAAGAGGACAGAGGAGCGTGTGTGTGTGTGTGTGTGTGTGTGTGTGTGTGTGTGTGTGTGTGTGTGTGGTGAGTCATAGTGTCGACCAGGGACATAACAGGCTTCAAGCTCTGCTTTTGCTGTCGACAGTAGGAATTTATAAGCTTTTTGTTACGCAGCAACTTCTCTATACTGTAAATTTATTCTCACTTATCCCCCCAGTGATGTATATGGGAATCATCTGGCATTTACCAGCTTGTTTATCTGACATGTGAATCAGCTAAAAGCAGCGGGGACCCTTCAGGGCAATACCAAAATAATTTGTTGTGTATGTGCAACACACAAACTGCCTGGTCTGAGCAGATATTTAGAAAATATCAAACCATTTGCTTGCAATGCATGACTAGTACTGCTTTTTTACTCTGGGAAAGTAGGTTATCTTAAGGATGCTTAATCTTTCCAAAACAAAATGAGGTAGGTGGCAAAAAAAGAAAAGAAAAAGAAAAACTAGATAACTTACTTAAGGCTGACTGGTATTTTGGCCTGACAAAAAAACATCACTGATACATCACAGTGTTTATCAGAAACGTGTGTGTTGGCCAATAACTAACCCTGTACAGTCTGTTCTTAGCACTGATGAAGTGTTGTTCCACTGAAGCAACTATGTTGTATAAAGTATTTTGTAGCAGCGGTTTCCAAACTTTTTAGGCCGTGCACCCCCTTCTATACTTTTTGACCTATATTGGGAATACTCTGAGAGCTGAGAGCATGTCCTCATCCAAGAATCTCTGAGCTGTTGGCGGTCTAGTTGCATAGGGGTTATGTTTTTAAAACGTTTGGTTTAAAATACCAGTTAGCATTTACAGTACTTTTAATTTGATATTTTATGAAATAAAAGTTATATTTAAATTATTTGTTACAGATTTAATTTCTTTACAAAAATGAATAGGTTACTTTTAAACATTTGATAGCAGGGAATTCGTCATGATGTGAAGCAAAATATATTTTTCCAGTTTGCTCCCTGACCGGTTTCTAGGTCAATTATGTAAGGCTAGTTCATTCAGTGGCAACGTCTCTCGTAGGTTATAAATCATACATACCACTTGCTGAGCGATATGAGACCCAAAGAGACATGATTCACACAAGATGAAAGTCTTCATCCACTAAGCCATTCCTCCTCTGTTCATCTGGCATCAGACGGCAGTATGGACCATGATATTAGTGAATTATGATCAAAATTGTCCCTCAATAACATTATGACGGCGTGTGCAACCTGTTGATACAAATAAAAGGTGACGATGACACCTCCAGCTACCTCAAGCTGAATACCCCGGCTCTCTCCCTCTATCTCTACGTCTACCATGAAAGCTGCTTCTCTCGTGTGGCCTAGGCAACAAGCTTTTTCTATAGGACCGTTGCCAGGGCAACATAGAGGCAGAGCAGGGCAGCGTGAAGAGGAAAAACAAAAGGAAAGGCGAGGAGAACAGAGCAGAGAAAAGACATGGGGAGGGAAGACAAGTGGAAAAGGACAAGAATAAAGGATAATGAGGAGGAGAATGGGAGGTAGAGAGAGTTAATACTGATGGATGATGATCTATACAGGGTTCACAGTGGCTTGATGAGCTAAACTGATTGGACCCAACTGACGTACATGCAGATCTGACATATATAGACCTACATGAATCAGTCTTATCATGTTTTGTTTTGATCAGATCTGAACCGTCCAGACAAACACAATGACATAAGTTAAAGGGATCTCTGGTTTCACTGTGAGAAAGTACACACACTTCCTGCACTTACTGCTCTAGAACAATAGTCACTGTAATTACCATGTGCAGTTCTATAGAAGACATAAGCACTTCTGAGAATTCCTATAACTACACAGGTTAAGCCTACATTTACCTGTGATTATTTGATATTCCTCGATGCTCAGATCCCTCTCTCGCTCTCTCTTTCACACACGCACACATACATATGCAACAAACGGCTGAAGGATTTTTGTCGAAGGGTTTGACGTCATCTCATCAAGCAGATCTTTGCAGTCGTAAAAGGTCAAGCAACCTAGTGTAAGCTTATACATCTTGCCCACTTTTCCACCTTGTTTATAATGGAGTTTCACTGATAATATACGCATTACGCAAAACACGGAAAGGTGACAATCGAGAAGTGGCCTTGTTGCTACCAAGCCACAGTTTCATTTTCATGCCATTTAACACACACTGATGTTGAAGATAATGCATCATGTATTAGAATTAGGGCCGGGACTTTAACGCGTTAATTACGATTAATTAATTACGCATTTTAATCGCACTTATTTAAAAAAAAAATTAGATTTTCTTTTTTTTCTCACGTGTGTCTACGTGCGGTGCGCCCGCACGCGAGAGGCGGCAGTTTGAGAGGCTGACTGGCAGAGATGAGAGCTGGTGAAACGCTAGCATGGTTATTTAAAACACCATCTCTGATCTCTGCCTGCACATAGATACACAGACACGGGCACACGCTAAATGAGCTATATAGCCTAATTGCTCAGCTGCAGCGCTATATCTTTGCATCTCATCTCATTATGATAGGACTTCACCCTCAGAGCTGTCTGTCTTCAGACTGTCCTGACCTGTCCCTGAACATCACACAGGGACAACATGGAGCTGCCTGTGTGATTGGTTACTGAGTTTTATTAATGTTTACATCAGGCTGTGTTCAACAAATCAGTTTATGCTACTGTGATTTAAGTAGCCTAGTTAAATACTACAGTAATCATCATAGTGTATTGGAAGGAAAGACCATTTAATCTGTATGTATTAAATATCGATTAATGAATTAATCGATAATTTGCATCCTTAGTCTGTTGGTCTTGGTTAAGTACCACCTTGAATGCTTAAGCTTATCTATTCAGTCATTCAATGGTATACTAAAATCCATGTGAAAAAAAAATGCTTCTCACTGTTCTCAGGTCAAATATTTATATGCGATTAAAATGCGATTAATTGCGATTAATTAATTACAAAGCCTCTAATTAATTCGATTAATTTTTTTAAACGAGTCCCGGCCCTAATTAGAATACAACCTCATCTGCCTTTCAAACTATTGATGTACATACCAGTATATTAATCATATTGTTCAAGCATGCCTGACTGGTAAAGAGACGACATGGTTGATCGGTAATCCTGGCTGATGACTGTGTTGCGGTGTAAATGGTAAAATGACTTTGCTTTTATAGTCATATGAACCATGAATCAAGCACCTTTCAAACATACACAAACACATCATACACTGAGGACCCCTTGGGTTCAGTATCTTACTCAGGGAATCTGGGAATTGAACTACAGACCTTCCAATTAGCAGATGACCCACTCTGCATCAGAATCACCAGCCAACAGATGGCCTCCTTTTCTTTTCTTTCAAGCTGTCCAGGAAAGGAGGGCTGCTAACGTCACTAAGCAAAGACTGAAACATCACCATCCTGCTGACAAGGGAAGATAAGGGAACATTGCAGTGGTTCTAAACACAATGGATTACCATGCCAGGGTCTCCACACTGCTCTGTGCAACCAATGCATATCAAACACTGAGGCTATAAGAAGAAGCATCTTTAACCAAATCCATTTGCCTTTTCTTGGACAACCATGACCTAGATAACTGAGAATTTATACTCACTGTTGTACTATTACAATAAGTATCCACAGAATATACATCATATTGCAGGGAAATAACTTTTGATTGATTTTTATACTTCTTTCAACTTTTACATTTAATTTTATAGATTTATTTAAATGTATGTTGATATTGATTGATTGATATTTAATTTTGTCATGTTGTACTGTATTTTGAAGCATGAGTTCAATCGTTCCACATGATAATGGCATTTAGATATAACAACATTATCATTAACTGGTTGCACACAGAGCAGAGTCATCTCTGAAATACCCACAAGAAGATGTGTAAAACAAGTGCAATACAGCAATGTTGCTCTGTCAATCTGTCAGTGACTGCAAACTAAATATTTTGCTGCAGCGCCTGTTCTTTCTTCAGCCTGACAACATGTACAGTAACTCTCTAAACTACTCCTCTCTGTGCCTCCGTCATTGCAGGTAACCTGTTGGTGATAGCTTTTGTTAGTTACTTCGGGGCCAAGCTCCATCGGCCAAAGATCATTGCAGTGGGTTGTGTTCTGATGTCCATTGGCACCTTCATAATCGCTCTGCCTCACTTCATCATCGGGCGGTGAGTAAAAGCACGAGTTTAGTCCAAAATGTGATGTATATTTTTGCATGCCTGTTAGCTGAAGCAAAGATTACACAGACCAGTAAGAATTTAATTATAAAACAAGCTCTGGGCAAGACAGAAACTGGGTAGTAAAGATGTTGGCTCCATGTGCATCTCCTTCCTTTACAAGCTGTGCCAAACAATAATGCACCAATTCATATCCACAAGAAGATTAATCATATTGTGTATTTGCTAATCAATTTACGGTGGCCCCGAGGGTCAAAACATACCAACATCGTACAAAACACAACAACATTTCAGATTATGTAAAAACGTAGGACAACATGTCTTGTTTGTGATTGAATAGTACCCAAGCCCTTGGCGATGGTTCAATATCATTTACAACTACAACAAACAACATACTGCAGAAGAGGCAGTAGCATGAAATTGACTTGTCAAGGCGTCGTTTTTTCAATGAAGCCGAAGCCCTAAACGATTGGCCAATTAGCCGTCTGAAGACCTTCTGTGCAGCTGACCACTCTAGTTAACTTTAACACATGCCCAGGGTATCATCTGTTGCCTAACAGCAAAACATCCAATGGCAGCAGAGAAGAGTTCAGAATGTCCCTCTAGCTGATCCAGTCATTGAGTGGACTTGGATTTTGTCCAGTAACAAACAAAGTGCTGTCCCACTTCCGTAATCCATACCAATTAGATAAAGTCTCGATTATGCGACACAAGCACTGAGCACATGTTTTGGTTGTAAGAGCTCCATATCAATACCAAAAGATAAGTTCTCAAAGTCATTGCTATTTTTTTTATAGTCTGAGATGACATACAAAAATGCCAACATATGTTTCCAATCACATGTTTCTGTATTGAATTATTATATTGTATTGAAAGCCTTTATTGTCATTGCACATTTAAAACAACAAAATTGGGAGCTACATACAATAATAAATAGAACATAAAATACCACATGAACAAATGGAAAATAAATGAATAAAAACAATAAAATAACAGTGTATAATAAAGTGCAGGTGTCAATGTGCAAGAGGGCAACAGGTGGACTGAGTTTACTTACCATGTTTGTTGAGTGAGATCATGGCATTAGGGAAGGAGCTACAGTATTTGTGAATCTGGAGGTTCTGGATTTGATGGACCTATAGCGTCTACCGGAGGGTAACAGTTCAAACAGGTGGTGACCGGATGTGTATTGTCTTTGATGATTGGCTCTTAAGAGAATGTGACTGCGCCTAGTGTAGCATTGTTCAACATGCTGTTCTACTGATCTGGCTTGTTGATGTTTCACTTTTCCCTACAGGAATTCCCTGTTGTTCCATGTTACTGATTAAATCAGTTTCTTCCAAAATTGACACAGATTCTATTATGTAACCAAATCAAATAATTATTTTATCTCTGTCCCATGATTTTTAACAGTTCCATTTGTGTTTTGTCCAGCTATGAATTTGAAACATCAGTACGATGGGTAGTGAACTCAACGCTTAACCCCTCTCCGTGTCCGGTGGGCTCACCAGCAGACCAGACCCAAGATGGTGCACTGCCTGAAGCACCCGCCACAAGTGAGCATGGTACACACATACACATTAGTGTATACAAGTAAGTAGATGTTCACACTCTACTCTTTCCCCTCACAGGTTGTGAAGGTGAGTCTAACCTGTCGATGTGGATCTATGTGCTCCTGGGAAATGTCTTGCGGGGGATTGGAGAAACGCCAGTTCAGCCTCTTGGGATCTCTTACATAGATGATTTTGCTTCTGAGGAAAACGCTGCCCTGTATGTGGGTAAGAAAAACCCACATAGTTTTTCTTAGTAGAGATATATTAACTGACCGTGAAGGTTCTCAGTCATCCAGGTCATCTTATTCTTGTGGAGTTGTAGTAAAAAAGCATCGGGACAGGACTCAGCTGTACATCTGCATCTGAAGGATAAAGGTCACTCTTTTGAGGACTCCAATGTCCTTGTTTTGGACAGGGAAGACAGATGTTTTGAGAAAGGAGTGAAAGAAGCCATATATGTCCACCTAGAGAAACCTTCTCTAAACAGAGGTGGTGGCCTAAGACACAATCTATCTGTCACCTACAATGCTGTCTTGAGAGCTCTCCCCAGGAAGTTTAAACCTCATACTCACCTGGAGACATGTGGTCAAGTGACTCAAGTCTCGGGGGTGTGGTCATGTGACTTTGGTTTCACCCGAAGCCAAACATAGGACCACCCACTCTGGGTTTAAATACCTTTCTTGCATTAGTCTCAGAACTGAAGAGGCTTCATGGATGAGGGGCGAAACGTTTTCAAACAAGAGAAGAAGTCCAGTTGCTTTTTTACTGCAACTCCACAAGTATATTAACTGACTGTTGAATGTAAGAATTTATGATTGCTGAGTCCATGTAAATGATCTGTAAAATGCAAATTCTAAAACAACATTCTAAAAGTTTAACAGTTTGAATTAATTTTCCTGTTACTGACCTGACATATGGGGAACCTTTTGTACGTAATAGTATACATTTATATTGCACAATAACACCCCCAAGGCACCTTATACTGTTATATACCAGATACAAGTACACACGACTCCTTTATAAATCTCAGTTGACTATGCATTAGTTAATTAACCCTAACTGCATTTAACCATTGAGTGTATAATAATAATAATAATAATAATAATAATAATAATAATAATAATAATAATAATAATAATAATAATAATAATAATAATAATAATAATAATATGTTGAGTTCAGTCGTGTGTAAGATGAAGACCAAGATATTTAACCAAGGAAGTTTTCTGTTCTGAGTGTTACATGTCTTACATGTATTTCCTAAACCTATGAGGGTTTCAACTCTGTGTGTAAAATGTTTCTTTCTTTGGATAATCCACAGTATCTCAATTTTTAAAGTTCTTGCTGCTTAATAAATTGTGGTTCTCCCCTGGTGTATTTATCATGTCCTAGGCTGTGTGCAGACCATTTCGGTGGTGGGCCCTGTGTTTGGCTACCTATTAGGCTCCCTTTGTGCCAAAATCTATGTGGACATTGGATTTGTGAAAATGGGTGAGTTTTAAACTAGAGTGCATGTTACAATTTTACAATCAGACCATTGAGCACATTTGTTGTCATTAGCTCTTCGTCCAAGCCTCATAGTGTGAATGCAGCGGTAAAACAATCACTGCCAAGACTTCGTGACACCATATGATTATTGATGACCCACTGGCAACTGTAAAAGTCCCTGTTGATCTATTAGTGGGTCATGAATCAAAATTAGATATAACTGAATTAGATATAATCAAAGCAAACACTACATTCAGACGTTGCCAAAAATGTGGAGAGGTGCTTTCCCATGGAAGACTTTTTGACATGTCACAGGAAGAAAAGGACACAACTAATGGTTGTGGAATATGGTTTTTTAGGGTCGTGATATTGTTTACGATGGCTCAACGTCACTGTGAAATGTCTCACTGGGACACCGGAATAGAACAGAGCCATTGTTAACGTTATTAGTCACACCTGTGCTTTTGATGCTGTTACAGGTCAAAATGTTCTGCTCTGAAAAAGGTCTTTTCATTCATAAAACTGAGACAAGATGTTATCAGATACAACGAGATGAGGATGGGCAGGTGTGTGCACAATTCAAAAGCTCAGAACAGGTGTGCAGGATTAGCGTCAATTAGCTAATGAATGAGAGCAGGTGAGCGAGACGCGAGACAAATGCTCCCAGTCGATCAAAGCAGCGCAGTGGGAAGGAGGAAAATAGGTATATATATGTATTATAACATTACAAGAAAATCTTGTAGACATTTCACTTCAGGGACTGTTTAATTAAAAAAAAGTAACTACAGGGTAGACCTACTTGCAATGGTTGGGTGATTTCTGCAGTTGTGGCTTAAGGGCAAACATGTACTCAGTGCTTCATCTATCCACCCATACATTTGTTTATCCAGTCACGTATAGAGAAAGCTCAGTAAGCTAAAGAAAGACTATTGAATTACACCAAAACTTTGGGTGTTAATTTTGTCAAGTATTTTTATATTATTTTATATTTATATATTATGTTGGTCTGGGTAGTAGTCAACCTCTACATCTCAGTTTTTCATCAATAATATTAACACGACTGCATATGTCATTTTAAAAATATCCCAGGAAGCTGAATGTTATGGCATCAGCTAATTGGAATCTGTAATTAGATAAATAAATAAATCCTGGGAATTATATGAGTATTGATCACCTGTCATGCTCTTGTTTCCCCCAACACAGAAACCATCACCATCACCCCATCAGATGCCCGCTGGGTGGGGGCCTGGTGGCTGGGATACCTCATAGCTGGGGTCATCACCCTGCTCTCGGCCATTCCTTTCTGGTTCCTTCCTCGCTCTCTGCCCATGCCTGGACCACGGGGCTCCGAGAAGTGCACACCAGAGCAGACGAGTTTCATTAAAGACTCTCCCCTGCTGAATCACAAGTATCCAGCAGACAAACACACTAGTTTTACAGAGATGGCCAAAGGTGAGGATGAGTTGAGAGGCTTGAATTGATTAAAGAATTATTTTTCTCATTCAGGTCCCTGTTGTTGGTGCTCATAAATATTGAGTAGATTAATTTTTTTTTTCTCATTTTAAGCCCCTATATGTAGAAATAAATGGGCTATTGAGTGCAGTGGTAGATTTCAACATTTATCACCTAGATTTCTAATATTCTAAGATTTCGTCTAATTTCTCTGTAAAATATATAGTTGTTTAGATGTATGTATGTTTTTTTCCCCCTGTTATTAGAATTCATTTCACATCAGTAATTAGAGCTTGCTGCAGTTAGCCATCACAGTAATGAAGAAACATTTGACATTCAGCTGACATTTTTATCCCTCTGCAGACTTTATTCCAACCCTGCGGACTCTGCTGGCACACCCAGTTTACTTGATCTACCTGTGTGTGACAATCATCCAGCTGAACTCTCTCATCGGCATGGTCACCTACAAACCCAAGTACATCGAGCAGCACTTCAGGCAGTCCGCCTCAAAGGCCAACTTTCTGATGGGTGTGGTACACTCTACATAAATACTGCATGTGTCACATGAATTAATAGTGTTCAACCTGGAAAATCAGCACACAATGGAGCCAGCGAAGGTCTCTCTGCTTGTTTTGTGCTGTGTGGCAAAAAAAAAGGCTGGCTCAGTAAATGGGCCTCATTTACTCAAATTTATTCTAGTGTCAGTTACATACTTAACGTAGACTGTAAAGATCTTTGTTTCCAATTCCATATTTACAGCGTTTTTTTTTTTTTTTTTTTTTTTACCTCTAATTAGTTCATGGTAATTTCATGTTTGCTGAATGAAGCACAAGCAGACCTTCGGATTGTAGAGGAAAGGAGGACTGGGTTGGTTCTCTTTTAATTCAGTCCGTTAACTGCTACAGCTGCAGAGACGAGCATTTTTTGAATTTGAAAAGTGTTTTGCATATGAAATAAAATATCTAACGAAGTTGATAACATAAGATGAAAGTATCTAGGTTCATGCAGTCTCATCAAGGGAGAGGCCTGCGCTGACCGAACTGGCTGCATATGAAAGAGAATGCAATATCAGTGACCAGGGCTAATGACATGGGTATAGATAAAAGACTGTGTCTTCACATTGATGGTAAATGAAGGTATATGAGAAAAGATTGTAAAAAAAAAAAAAAAAAAAAGAAGAAAATAAAAAGCATGGCTCTTTTTGATCAAGGAGAACTAGAATGTCTGGATCCTTATTTTTCCTCAGAGAAACTAAGAATAGTAGTTACTGCATCAGTAGTGGATAATAGGGATGTAAATAAATTATTTAATTACTGACTCTCAGTAATTTACTTCTATGCAATACTCAAACATTTTAGCCAAACACAGCACAATATTGAATTATATTGTCTTTTACTATCTGAAATCCAAATTTCACATCTATTTTCTGCTTCTCCTAATCTTAGGTGTGATCAATATCCCTGCTGTGGCACTGGGGATGTTTTCTGGAGGTCTGCTGATGAAGAGGCTGAAGCTGAACATCATGGGGGCGGCCAGGTTTGCCTTTGGCACGTCTCTAATTGGTTACATCCTGTCATTGTTCTTCTTCGCAATGAGCTGCGAGAACGCCAAGGTGGCCGGAGTGACACTTTCATACAACAGGTGAGCCACAGAAAGTAACACAGTTCAAGTTCAAATTCAGCATTAAAACCTGCATATACCATGCAAAAGGTGAGTAAGAAGGGTTAATTGACCAGTGAGGTGACTTCTATCTAGAATGAACTGGCACCAAATGAGTAAAGGTTTCTATGGGCCCCAAACATCAAAGAACAGCGTGAGAAATGCAGAAAGAACACACAGACCACTGTTCTACATAGTCGGCAGCCAGTATGTGATCACAAGCTTTGAGACTAACAAAAAAAATAATCAATCATGTGTGCCCACAGTGTACTGCAGAGTCTTGAAACTTAAGTTCAGCAGCAGACACACAAGTGTAGCGACACTGCCGACAAGACAGATGAAAAGCAGCCAGATGGGTACAACATGCTAATTAACCTATAGCGAGTTTGCTGAAGTTGGCATGCACAAGTAAGAGCCAATGCTGCTCGTTCTAAATAAAATATTCAATTTCCTATTGCTCATTAACTCTGTTTACTTTCATTAAATGAGTGAGCAGATATCTGCCTGCTCATTCAGGAATCCCGTCATTTCCTCAATCCAGGCATGTTTAAGTAAATGTGAAGCAATGTGTGAATAATAATATTATAAGGGAAATAAATAGCATACCGGTATATTATTTTTATAATTTTATATTTTTTTCCACCACAGATCTTATAACATGTGACAGTTTTGGCCAACATTATATTTCTAATGCAACACTAATATACTAACTGATGTCATGATACAGTAAATATTGACCTATCATTTGTACTTTGCTGTTGCAATCTTCCTTCCAGCGTGGATACGATTTCTTATGATAAACATCCAGTGTTCACGGCCTGCAACTCGGACTGTTCTTGTTCAGCCAGTGAGTGGGACCCAGTCTGTGGGGAGAATGGCATCACATATGTTTCTCCCTGTCTTGCTGGCTGCACCAGCTCTACTGGCTCAGGGAAAAACACAGTAAGTTAACAAGGTACTCAAAATGTATTAGAAAGAAAATAGTGGTGAAATGTAATGGTGTGTAGGCTGTTGTGTTGTCATAAAACTGTTACAATTGATTACATGATCTGGGTTCTGGCATAAAAAGAAATGAGAGGTACACTATCTGTTCTTGTTTTGTGGATTTATTTGTGCTCAACACATTCACAGTCAAAACAAAACAGTTTAAAAACTCTCAAATGATCAATAAATGCTTTAACAAGGGGAAACATGATATAGTTTTGTAATATTTTATAGATTACAATATGACTCGAGATATTTTGTTTCACTTCACGGTTATAACATTATTTTGCTGATGAAAAGCTGAGATATGGGCATCAGTGCAGATCTTTGATGATCTTGTGCCTCCATGCTGGTAACAGCAAAAGTCGCAGGCGTATTGTTCTACGTACATCCCACTCTCTTCAGTAACACTTTGAATGAACTTCTTCAAATTTAATACAAATATCCACTTTGCCTGAAGGATGAAATGATTAGAAATAGGGGTCAAAGGTCAAAGGTCAAAGGTCAAGGTTAGTGTGACCATGCAAGTCTTTTTTTTTTTTTATCTATTATTGACTAAAACAGCAATTTAAATATTTCACGCAACTTGGTTTAAATATGATTGTGGAGAAACAGGGATGTAAGTATAGTTTTATTGATTATGGATTATTAATTGATTATCCCACAACAATGATTTTAGTGGCAAACTCCTGCACCTCACCCATTTGCACCTATATATATGTATGTAAGTACATTTTGCTATGTGTGTGTATGTGTGTGTCTTTGTCCTGCTCCATGGTCACTTGTGTGCGGCTATGCATGTCTCTCCAGGTCTTCTCTAACTGTAGCTGTGTCGGTGTGGCTGGTAACTTTACGGCCAGTACAGGTCAATGCCCTGAGAAGGACGACTGTGACCGGATGTTCCCGTACTTCCTGGCTCTCTCTGTCATCACTTCCTTCATCATCTCCCTAGGCGGGACACCTGGCTACATGCTTCTCATCAGGTCAGATTCAAGTAAAGGAAAAGAATGCGTGCATTTTGTTCACCTGAATGATATACAATCATTGAACACTTGAGTTACTATAATTTGGAGCTGTGCTACTGGTATTGATCGCAGGAGCTTTTTCACAGCCAACAAATATTGCTCACCGATGTTCAGCAAAACATAAGCCAAATTTGTAGCAGTGTACGTCATGCTTAGTAAGTTAGAGGTCCTCAGTGACATGGAATCATGGTTAGTGGTCAAAGCAGCCAAAGACGATGATTGGAGTCATCAGTATCTTTATGTCTGTCACACAGAAAAAGAGGTGGGGTTAAACAAAGTGTTTTAAAATTTCCAGTCATGAAAATTCTTGAGATTTAAATCCTGGATGGTGCAAGGTAGGATTGATTGACAATAAATGGTGTTGAATCTGTGAACTCATCTTACATCAATTTACTCCAATGAAAGGGGATGTGACAGTCAGTGCTGCATCTCTCCCACTCATTTTTCTTAAGGGGCAAGTGGTTGGTCCCTTCTACATCCACTGGTGCAGGGCCAAGTGAGACTAACTGCTAGATTAGTATGAAAGAGATGCAACTATTTGCATTTGCGATAGGTTGTATGTAGGTCAGCGCTGAAGCTTCAAAAGCTCTGAGATATGGATAACCAGTGACAGAGGAACTTTTTATTTTCTTTTTTTTTTTGCTGACCAGAGAGTGGCTGCTCTGTGTTGTAACTATAATTAAATTATGTTACTCATCAATAGCATTCGTTTCCATTTGTCAAATAGGACCTTAATTGTAAATAAGAGTCTAGTAATGCATGTGACTAGATTTGGCAGTGCCCTTTCTGTTTAATTAGCTGAATTATCTCTCGGGAAGGTTTAACTTGCTTGCTGAGGCTGAAAATGAATTTCAGATGATTAAGCCGAGAGCTCAGTTCATGAACTAGAGGTTTGCGGCAGAGGATTGTGGGGGTGGGGGTGGGGGTGTTTGTGGGGAAGGCCAGACTAACTCCCTACTAGCCCCACTTGATGACTGCACAACTGCACAATGTTTATGGGGTGGTGGACTCAGTTATCTGACTCATACACACAGTGGCTATGTTAAAGAATGTAAATGAAAAAAAAGACATAATTCTGATAATAAATAACATCGATTTTAAGATAGATATTAACTATGGAACATGGCACATATGGCTTACTTACAATTATGCATTATGGCATTGCTAATTCTGCACTTCAGCACCCTCTACTGGCTGATACTCCACTTAACACCTCACTGATGACACCCTCCATTGATACAAGATGACATGCGTGGCCTAGTTTTTCTTTCCATACACCAGATTTCCTACATGAAAGGGTTTTATTGAGGGAATGTTACACATGATGTGTGGACATAAATACACACACACACACACACACACACACACACACACACACACACACACACACACACACACACACACACACACACACACACACACACACACACACAGATAGAAAGATTTCCTACAGCCATATCAGCTGATCCTGTTTGAATGTAATGGTCCTACAGGAATGAAGTTGCTTCATGTTCTCTGTTTTTCTTTTGTACCGTGTGTGATGTCTGAGATCAGAAAGCAGGTGTATGTCATAAATGGATAAGACTGATTAGGCAAATAATTACCTCAAGAACTGTAAAGATATCCTATTTACACTATTAACCAAAACATGTTTTTAATGTTCAAAAGATGTCCAAACTCAAACCATGGCTTGATTTGTGTGAATGTTTTACTGTGTGTTTGTGCTGTAATATAATGGCCTACACGATCACAACCAGAGAACACAACATTTACCAAAACATACTTTATGAACAACATTATGGAAAGGGGTGGGCAACAGTTTGTTTTTCATGATTGGACTGAGTCAATAGATGTGTTAAGATGACTTGGTGCCAGAGGGACTCTCTAAACTCTACACCACAGTGATTCCTTGTTTTGCTGCCAGGCATCTGATGCTGCTTAAGGAATGTGCCAAAATTAACTGTGATCAGCTAAAATACACATCTCCAAACACATCACCTTGCAGTAGCATAGTAATCCTCTGAAGGAGATGAGTGGTCTGGATGTCAGCCATATTGCGCCATCATCTGCTGTACAGTGTGTGAAAATAATATCAACCCTTGATATACAATTAGCATAATAATGCCAACCCTCAAGATAAGGGTTGTTGTTCCACATTTGAGTACGAACCCATGCCGTACTATTACCCTCCTACATGCCACAAGTAATTTTGACCAATAGAATAGTCCATGCGTCTAATAAACCTACGAGATGTCTGCAAGAAGGTGCTGCTGTTCAGTTCACAAAGCATTTATATTCAGCTCTGCTTTAACACACAATCAAGTTTCCTATATGTGCAGTGTCCTATATCCAAACATCTGCTCAGGTCTGCACAGCTGTGATAGAATGACTCTTCTGATGTCTTCTCTTCTTAACCCATTAAAGACTACTTTCAGGACATTTTAATATCTATATGTTGAAAGTATATTGAGAACTACAACATAAAAATGCCTTTATTAAAAAACATCCCCTTATAATTTATATTATATTATGTTATAATATAATTAATCTCTTCCATCCTTCCAAACTTGTTTTAAAATTGTACAATGGCACAGAAAATGGCATTGAATGGCAGGGCCCTAGGTTCTGTCCAATCACAGACAAGATGTGTTATCTCACCCTCTTTTGTCATCTGAAATGCTGTGTTTTCTGAAATGTAGTTTTGACCCTCAGGGCCACTATAATGTAACATGACTGATATTTCCAGACTACCTTGTGATGTGTGCAATTTTTGCTCATGCAGGTGCATAAAGCCACAGCTGAAATCTCTGGCGTTGGGTTTCCATGCTCTGGCAACACGTACTCTCGGTAAGTCTTCTTAAATACCCAACCTCTATTCAGCACATGTGTGTGCGGGTCAGGGGTAAGATGTAAATCTTGAAAATGTGTTCAGGGTTTTGAATCTACTTGAGGGCCTTTTCAATCATACTTCTGACCTTCCTTGTTTGTGTTAGCGAATGTTTCAGTATTTGTCCTGACTGAACAGTGTTTGCAGGATCTGTTGTCAAAGCTCTGGAGGCTGTGATTGTGAAAGTATGTTTGTGATTCTGCAGCAGGGATCCCGGCACCCATCTACTTTGGAGCAATCATCGACACCACATGTCTAAAATGGGGTCAGAAGAGGTGTGGAGGTATCGGAGCCTGTCGAATCTACAACACCACAGCATACAGGTAGTACTACATGCATGGCAGTCAGTATCTCAGGGGTCTTGCTTTCATTTTAAGGATTCAGTTGACATACGGTCTATTGCAGTTTCATGTTATATAGGTTATAAGCCTTAACTATTGCCACAGTTTGCTTTAAGGCTATAGCCTACTTTCCTGAGTCTAAAGACAGACATGGATACACATGTTTTTTTAGATTCAATGTGACTCTTATAAAACGTCTTTAAATCTAATTAGATATCACAGTGAACCCCTTATAACTCCAGTATTAGAGTCTCCTTGTGATTATTATAGCAGCACATGCATTAGTATACATACAATCCAATACAAACAGTAACTCCTAATATATAATGCTGCATACTTAAAGTGTAACTTCATGTCCGTTAAATGTCCGTTAAATCCAAGCCATTACTAGATGAGATAACACAACATTGATTACGTCGATCAGCTCTGCAAATCTCTCGCTGTATTTTTCAGTAGGTATTTGTTGTTTTGAAATTCGTGTCGACCGGCGACATTCAAGCAGTGTACAGGAAATGACGCGTTTTACAGGAGCAGTGAGTCTGCTGGCAACAGGTAGAAACAAAAGCCCAAGACACGGTTCTGAAGTGGATTGTAGGCTACTACACACGAAAATTCTGGTCATTCAGCAGAAGGAATACAATCATAGAAAGAGAGTGACCACCTGAGAAGACTGGGACGCCGTGATCGGAGAGTTTGTGACTGCATTGTGTCATGAGAAAAAAGAAAAAAATATGACCTACCTGTTTAAAACATCACGTTCCATCAGGCCCGGCTCTAGCCATTTTGGTGCCCTAGGCGAGATTACTCCCAGGCGCCCCCCCCCCCCCCCAACAATGATCAATAATGATTATAATGATAACGTAGCAGTGTATCTGTATGTCCCCTCTGACCCTGAGATACACAACTTGCACAACAATCAGTAAAATGTCATTAAGTAAATCCTGGGTGAAGACATGAAAAAAATGAGTCTACAGTCATGAGAATAACCTGTTGTGATGCTTGAAATGGGTATACGAAAGTCTTAGCTTCACAAAAGCAGTGGAATATACTGTATGAATAAAAGCTAATAGATACGTGTGGAAAACACGTTAAAATGAAATTTTGTGAAATTGCTTTTTTGAGCATAAATGTTATCTGTCATTCTATTTTCACCAAATGTCTCAAATGTAAAATAAAAGAAGCTAAATATTGACTTCACATTACATTTCAAACTTCATGAGATGTGTGTAGCCCTAAATGAGAAATTAGCTTTTTTTCTCCAAACAAAATATCAACTAAACAGACAAAAAACACAACATTTACAATATTTAACCTATATAATGTACCAGCGCAGGAATTTCACGAGGGCCACGAGGGCCATGGCCCTCGTGCCCGTCCGATTTGGCCTTGTGCCCTTGAAAAAAATATCTGCCCTAAGGCCACAGTGGCCTTGATGCCCCACCCGCACTGCCCTGGTTGATTTTGCGGTTTTCTCCTTTGCCTTTTTCCTATCAACACGGCTTTGACACCTGCGTCTTTGAAGAAAAAACAATGCGTATTTTGTTGACATTCTGGCAGCATCATCACGGGGTGGGTTTGATTCGAGCCTGGCATAAACCGCTCGGGCGGGCTATAAAGACAGTTTGACGACCAATCTATCACCGGCCAACCAGGTGACTTCATCAAACACCCCCCACCCGCCGAACCAATCATGTGGCTGGAAAAGAGCCAAGCCACAACATGTCAACATTGGGCTGCTACAGCCGTGCACGTCAGCAGAGGAACACCGCCGGTAAAAAATAGAAAAAATAAAAAAAGAGTTTTGCCTCGGAAGAAAATGTGAAGGAGTCAAGGAGAACTCGGATGGCTCATGGCTGACCGTGAAAAGATGCGTGGTGCGTCATTAACTCTGAAGTAACGCTAAACTTTAACAATGGAGACGCCAGACAGCTGGAGCGGACCGACGTCCGACTGCGTTCACCCAACACGGACGCGGTCACGGTGCGGCCGCTCTGCTGCTGCTCAGCCCAGAGCCACTGTTGTGTTCACACCGACACAAACGCACCACACTCGGGCGTAAAGTTCAACTGTGCCGACCTGAACACTGCCCAGACCCAGGCAAGCTACTATACTAACATCTGTTTTATTTATATGATACTGTTGTATAATGTTCATAATTACATCTGTCATGCTCAATTTTTGACAGGAAAAAAAAAATCACAAAATAACCTTCTGATAACTTCAAATCTCACTTGTGACAATAAGGGAATATTTAAGCTTGACCAAAATAGTGATTTGAGTTATATCGTGATATAAATTGATGTCGACTGATATGAAAAAAAAATATCGTGATAGGATTTTTTCTCATATCGCCCAGTGCAATAGTGAACAAGTAAGATAGGAATTTCGAAACATAGCTGCATAGGACTGGACCTTTGTGCAAAAAATTAAATGCATAAATGAATTTAAAGTAGAACATTTCTGGTTTGCTTGAGCATTTTTATGGCCTTGCTGCCCTGGCTTTTGGCCTTTGTGCCCTCAAAAAATTGACAACACGTAAGGCCAACTGGCCCTGCCCCTAAAATGACGAAATTCCAGGCCTGTAATGTACCCTATATATGTCACTGTGGTGCTGTTTGAGAGGTAAAAAAAAAAAAAACTGGTTTGAGAGCTCAGCAGGTCTGGAGCTGGAGCTGTGGCCCTGCTGTCTAAGCAGGCTGAAGTCTCAACTCTCTTCTTTTTTCAATATCTTCCTCATCAAATGAGTCAAAACTTTCAGCCTCTGAAGCACCTTCATCCTCCTCAGTGTTTCTCTCTCTCTCTCTCTCTCCTAACGATTCTGCGGATTCGAAGAGCTTCACAGCTGTTCTTTTGATTGACAGGTCGTCAAGGGCGGCGTAAAATGACCGAAATATAAACAAAAACATATCGAGACGGTCGCGCAAACGAGCCGGCATTTGCGCCGCCTTTGAGGATTAATGCAACCAAGTATCCACACATCTAATTAAAAATGTGGGTTTCTAACAAGAAAACGGCTTGAAAGCTTTCCCACTGCAGACAGGTACCTCTGCTGTGTGTGACTGCGGGGAGAGCGGAGGGCACGTACCAATGGGCATGTGGGGGAGAGAGGGGGGGGCGACTTAGTAAGTAATGTTGTAACATATTATATTATTACTTTTTAATAGGTATTGCTTTGCATTTAAATTAACGTGGGGTTATTTTTTGTATTAAGAAATAATAGTACCAACTAGTTATAAAAATAGTGAAAGTTACACTTTTTTTTCTTTCCCATTTGTGGCGCTGGCGCCCCCTGGATGGACGGCGCCCTTAGCATTTGCCTATTGAGAGTGAGGAGTTGTCGTCACAGCTCAGAGCCCCACCCTCTTTCTCCGCCATGATGGAAGGATTCCGGCGGCAAAAGCCTTACTAGTCTATGGGCAAAACAAAATCGTCTACTCCGTAATTTACTGTTTTACAATGCCTGGAAATCACTGCTGTGTTAAAAACTGCTCCAGTGATTTACTTTCTCCTTATTCTTTCTTGTAATTTGTTGATCTGTTGGCGCAAAAAAGAGCTAGAATTTAGTCCGTCTCTGTGCTGTTCTGATGACGTTGCCCCTGGCAACCGATAGCGTCTCCTTCCATCATGGCCGACCGGCTCAAACCCCGCCCAGATCAGACCAAATCGGCACGTGACTCCTCACTCTCAATACGGCCTATGCCACGGGCCGGCCCTGCGTTCCATGCCAAGAAATCAGCAGTTTATCGTAAAACGGCAACAGAAGAATGTACTATTTTGTGTGACGACGCTCTACAGACTACAGATCAGGTGTCCCACAAAAAATATGTCACCAACTGACACGGGAAAGGGCGGCATTTGGTGTGACGTCACCTACGCGACCTGTAGTCTTTCTGGTTACGGATTCTTCGGAATTTTATTTTACAATAGTTTTACAACAAACTGCTGATTTCTCGGCATAAAACGTGATGTTTTAAACAGGTAGAGGTCACATTTATTTCTCATGGCACAATTCAATCGGATCACAAAATGAAACTTTGACTCCCGTTCACTTACATTGAGATTTTTTCCGAGTTGAGGACGCATGGCGATGTTACTTACTGCTTCCGCTTCGGCACTCTATACTGCCAGACATGACTTGAAGCACGGGTAGGGTTCTTGTAATTATGTAGAATTCCTCTAGGGGTCAACAGAATTTACGCACTATAGCTTTAAAGGAACAGTACAGACATAGAAAACAAGCTCAGGATGTAGATTTCTAAAAGGCAACATCATAGGGTTTCAACTCTATTCTGATCTCCTAAATCTTTTCTATCTTTACACCCTTGCCTCACAGGATCGCATACCTGGGCCTGACTCTGAGCCTGCGGACTATTTCATTTGTCATTTGTATCCCGGGCTTCATACTGCTTAGGCGACAGCTGAAGAAGGAGGAAAGAAATGCCATTCATGGAGCTTTGGCCAATGGTGGAACAGAGCTGGAGGCACTCAGGAAAGAAGAGTTTGTGATTTCTAATTGTGACCAGTTACCACAAACATCAGACAACAGCACAGACCGGGAGACGCGGCTGTGACACATCCAGCAGAACTGACCCCATTTTCCCAGCTCACTCACTCACTCACACACACTCACACACTCTCACACACACACACACACACACACACACACACACACACACACACACACACACACACACACACACACACACACACACACACACACACACAAAATGTACAGAACGATACTGTACACAATATGTGCACTCACACACACATTCTCTCTCTCTCACACACACACACACACACTAAATGATTTGCAGGGAATCACACATTGTATCCGATTATCTCATATAAAGCATAAATTCTATATTTGTACTACTGGACCTGTGAGGGCTTTGTGAATTTGACAGAAATTTGATATAATTGAAATATTTCTTGAATGTACATGCTGTCTTTTTTTTCTTACAAAGAAAACTATTTTTTTCTGTTTCAGTGGTGGCACAAGATATTAGATGTGGAAATGTAACTTTTACAGACTACTGCAAAAACAGTCATTCTGAACACCAGCATTCATAAAAACTGTCTCTTTGGAGTTTTCTCTTAAATTAAAAGTTTTCTTCCGAATCACCAGTGTTACTGAACAGAAGAAAAGTGGCCTTATTGAAAGCCGGAGGCATGACCAAAATTTGAACAATAAAAAAACTTGAGGACAATTAGGCCTTTTTAAGAGATGGAGATTTTTTTTTCCATTTTCAAAAGAAAAGAGAAGCTGGTTGTTGTGTGAGTGTATCTTTCAGTAACTTTTGGACGGTTTTCATGTCTGTGCCTCTTTTATTCAGATGTTACCTCAGTCTAAATCATGTCACCTGTTTTGCTAATAGCAGAGAGGAGTTTACTTTACAATTAGGAAAAAAGTTTCACCTCTCATTGACTCTTCTTAAGCCCAAAGTTTGGTCCATCCCAGTTTGTGTTGTGTGCTTAGTGGATGTAAACTTGTTTTGCTTTTCATGTTCCCTAAAAATGGAAAATTAATTTTAGTGAAATGTGCCTACCTGTTTGTGTCAAGGAGCCTGCTCTGATTTGAATACCAATGACAGCCACAGGGAGGCAGCATCATTTTTATCAATATGGTATTATTGAGGAAAAACAAACTCTTAGAAAGGATACACAGTCAACTAAACGTGTTAACACTTATAATTAGGATTAGACTGAATTTGTTCAGAGTAATCTCAATGGGGCTCATTAGGCTCTAGAATTAAATAACCCTTCTTTTTTTAAACTGGTGGCTGCGGTGAATGCTTGCTCTTGTGTCTGGTGGTTGCCATGTGTTGTGCCTTTAGAGGAGGCAGAATTTCTGCTGTTTGAAACACCACGAACCAATACTAGGCTACTGAATGCCCCAGTCTTTTGGCAAATGACTGTGTGTGACATCTAACCACAAATCTGTGTTGATGTGCAGAAGGTCAGCTTCTGCATCCCTGGCCACTGCTACAAAACATGTTTCACCGGTCAGTGTGTTTTTGTAGGTGCATGAATTGCTGTGCCAAAACCCACAAACAGAAATACCATGGACTCTTCTCAGGTTTTTCCCATCAATTTTAGTCAGCTTCGATCCAAAATCAGAACCTGTTCCCGGGAAACTGGACAACATTGATTTCTCAAAATGAAATCTGTCCACTAGCTGCTGTATCTCAAGACAACTGTTTAAAAAAAGAATACTACATTTGTCTTTGTAAATGTATATTATTTTGTGAGAGTTTATGTCCGAAATGGATACGTACCATTTTTTGCCAACGTACAGTATGTGCTGACTGTATTGTCTTTTGAATTCAGGTTCAGTTTTAGGCACAGGTGGCCACAAGTACAGACTCAGAGGAGCAGTTGAGAGGTATAGAGGAAGGAATTCAATATCTCAATAATGTAAGGCATTACTTGCATTAAATCAGAATGTAAATAATTTTCTTGGATTATTTTTGTAAAATTTCAAAGAATATCTTAAATGTAATACTAAAATAAAACTTTTAATATCCAATCAAATGATGTGTTGCTGTTAATTATTCAAGGTGCTTAAATAAGTAAATGTTCAAACACTGTAAACAAGGCCAAGGATAAAGAAACAGATCTTTATTAAACAACGTGTATTGGATCCACCCATAAGGCACTTCACTCTGATTTCTGTCCAACAGAAACATGAAAAACCTGAAGCATTGCTGCAGTTTTAAGACCTGAAAATTAAATGTGGTAAACCCATGCAAGAACCGCTTTAGCGTCATCCCACCCACCCCCCCAAAAACAAACAAATCAGAGAAACATTGAAGTAACTCTCCACTTCTCCTTCACAGTGACATCACTCTGCCTGGGTGACCAAAATATACATAGAGAACATACAGATCCTTCTCACACAGAACTCCCAATGCAGCTGGTGCTCTAAAGCAAAATATAGACACAAAGTGTAGTAAAAAAAAACAAAAAAAAAAACATGGAACTTCTGTAAAAATGAACCAGAATCTATTTTATTTTAAATTTTAAGATAAAAAACATGGTTGAACTATAATTTTTTTATAACTAAATATAGTCTTGTTTATTTATATACA
Organism: Trachurus trachurus; assembly: GCF_905171665.1. Taxonomy (NCBI): domain Eukaryota; kingdom Metazoa; phylum Chordata; class Actinopteri; order Carangiformes; family Carangidae; genus Trachurus; species Trachurus trachurus. The sequence goes on along the minus strand of NC_139892.1, from coordinate 21,001,533 downwards.
CATATATTTGAAGGAACATTTACATGTTGAAATTAAAAAGGAAACTTAAAATCACTTGGATGCCTGATGCCACTCAACTCGTATTACTACTGTTAAAACTGAATATAACGCAACATCAGCTGGAATATAAGAAAAACATGAGAATGATTTGTCTATTTGCAAATGTCCATGCAAACTGTATTTCCACAGCCATATAGGCACAAACTAAATTTACATACTGTATCTCAGCTCCAAGTGTGAAAGAGCAGTTGCTCCCGCTACAAACGGAAATCCAGAAGCAAATCTTTAGTATCAAAATACATTCATAGCCAGTAATAGAGAGCTCAAGCTTTTGACAAACCATCCACTCATGCTGCAACGAGCTGAAACATATAATCCAAACTTTTAAACAAACTCTTCCTCGTTGCAAATTTCTTTAACATATTAAGTGCTCTGTGTGATCAGACTTGGGTCGATTACTGACTGAATTCTTTCCAAATACGTTGCTCAGTTAATCTGCCTGACAGAGTGTGAACTTAAAAAGCAATCCTCTTGGTCACACACAGTGCAAGGCAGAAACAGGAAACCATGAAAATATTACTCATCCAATTTAAGCCAGTCTGCTTCATCTCCAACCGTTACTGATATCAACCAAAACTCTGTACTTGGCGAGGAGCCACTCGTGTTTTTGTGGTAAGCATTGTGATACATGAAAGTCAAGCTTGTGTGGCAGTGGCTTGCTCTCTGTGCTGGGACTAGTTGCTGTGTAAACGCGTGACCTTTTATACATTTTAACAATGACTAGTCATCCTTTTTGCTTCCACTATCTTGGAGATTCTGGAAGAACAAAAAAAAAGAAAGAAAATGTCAGATAATATTATATTCCAATCGGTCAGATTAGGCCATTTATCTACTGTAAAGCAGTCTACATGTTTCTTTAGATTAATGGGAATTGTTGGCTTGTTTTCAAAGTCTCAACACTGAAACATTGTCTAATGCACTTTTCCACTAGATATACTATATATAAACAGTATACTACCCAACAACTCTTTATCCTGCTGTATTTATGAGTTAGTATTACCTGGAGCTCCTGGTGTTCTTTCAGCAGCCTGTCGTACTCCCTGGCGAGGCCGTCCGTCTGCTTCTTCATCACCTCTGACTCTGACTGCGACTTGGTCAACGCTGGACAGGGAAACAATCACACAGGACAGGACATCATCATCATCATCATCTTTACCAACTAAATAATGACACATTTTAAAGCCCATCCATTTTCCTTTGATCACAAAACAAAAATAATAATAGCATATCTAAGTAAAATCAACCCAAACATTTACACAGTACACTAACCGTCTCCTGCAGTCTTTAGTTCTTCCTTCAGTTTCTCCACCTCCTTTCTCAACAGCTCCATGCCTTCTGCAGTGGCCTTGTCACCCGTGCCTTCCATCAGAGTCTGGAATATATAATGCAATTAAACATACAAGGAAAGCCTCTATCTGCTAACTTTAAGTCTGAATCATTATTTTCTGTGTGCGTATGTTCTCATCAGAGTTATGATCCAACCAGCGTGATAGCCCACCTGTTTCAGGAGCTCATTGTCCTCCATGTATTTCTTGGCAGTTTGGTTTGCGTTGTCGGCCTGCGCCTGAAGAGCAGCTGTAGTTCCAGACGCTGCTGCCAGCTGGTTAATCAAGGTGATCACTCGCTTCATAACACTGCAAAAATAACCAGGGTAAGACGATCACCTCGTTTGAGGGCTACAGATGACCTATTTCCATTTCCATTAATTACAAACATATATATAAATTGGGCCTATATTCCTTTTGTATAATCAGTGCATAAGAGCAGAGACTCACAGCCAAAGGAAGACAGCAAAGCCAGAGATGTAGAGGTTCCTCTGGGCTCTAAAGAGCTTCATGTGCAGGTGGTCAAACATGTTTGGTTGCAGCTTTGAGTCTGTGCTAATGTCTTTCTGTGAATACTTCTTCACTTCACGGACAGCATCTAAAGAAGAAGGAACACAGCATGAGTAAGGAAGGTTAGGTTTACAACAGTTCGACTGGAAACTTTCATATTAGGTTTAGAGATTGCGCCTTCAGTAACATGATCTCCAGGGATAAAGCAGAATAAGTGTGTGGGATTTTCCTTAAAGATGTAACTTTTTCTGTCTGTCAAGGCATTTTGTACACATGTAAACTTATTTCAGGCCTCTAATTTTCCTTTTTCCTTGTATGTTGATTTTGCCTGTTTTTTAAGATGTGGAAGGTGACTTGTTAAGATCAAAGATAAAGCATCAAATAGAGTCCCAAAAGCATCCTCTCAGCTCACTGTTGACATTATACAACTAAAAATCCAGTTGAATATAACTGAGGAGTTGGGGTTAATCAATAATACTCCAAGAGCTAGTGTTTCACTTACCCAGGAAGAGAACAATAAGTACTATGATCATGGTGAGAAACACTTTGTTCCAAAACGGTGCCATGAAATCCCAGATCCTCAGCTGGAAAATGCTCTTCCACCTGCAGCCACACATGCACAGGTATTTTCAGACAATGGTTCAGGTCTCTACGGTGTATACTTTATAAGAACATTATATTTACAACTGACAAAAACACACAGTATGACTCTGAGTGACTGTTACCTCCTGGCAGAGATGAAGGGTAAACAGAGGATGAGGAGGACGGCAATCTCCACATAGAGGAAGGTGGCCACAGCGGTCCATTGCAGTGTCATCTCTGTTGCGGTAACCTGAGAAAAAAAAAAGACCAATGGCACTTTACAAATCAGGTAAATGATTCAGCCAGAATGTGCTATGAATTTTCCTCCACTTTCTCAACAATGCAGCCTCTGTAGAGACAATGGCAGGTTAAGCTGCCTCTCCGCCCAGTTCACATACCTGAGCGTAAAGCTGGCGGAGGGTTTGACCTGTTAGTGGAAACCTTTTCAAAGTCGCCTGATGTTAGCTTTAATACTTGTAACGTATAACTGCGCCACCACCGGCAATATGTGACAAGAAATACAGTGTGTCTTGTTAGATGTTAAGATGCACATTCTCAAAACATAGGCTACACTTTTGCATATATCTCCATCTCCAGAAGCATAAATTAAACGCTCCATTAAGATTAACTTCAACTACAAGCTAACGCTCACCTAGCGTGGCCAACTCAGAGAAAGCTAAGAAAGCCAGTGTAACATTTATAATGATAACCGGGATGTGTGTCTAAGTTGTCATAGTTCAGGAGTAAAGATAAAGATGCACCATTAACTTACCTAGAAACCGCCCAAACACTGAAACTTTTCCTGTCGTCTCAAATCACACAGAGCAGATAGATCGTCTTCCGGCTTTTTCTCTTCCTGTTCCAGCCAGCCCAGCTTTTCTCAGAGACAGCTTCCGGTTTTGATTTTTCAAAATAAAAAAGATGAGAGGTTGATGTCAAGCATCGCTGTCGTTAGGATGTACTCCAATAATGAATAACTGAATTTAAACTTGCTCTTATCTGTACACCCACATCTTTATTCGTGGTTTTAGCGGGGGGTGGAATCAAGGCACTACTTTGATGGCAACTTGCATTACTTCACTCATTTGAAATTATATTCGTTACTCATATACTATTTATACTCATTTAAATACAGTCATTGACAGTATGAGGTAGCTAAAACTTAATACAGCCTTATTACGTCAATCCTGTAATAAATCCTCCCCGTCACAATTATTATGTTGAAGCTGCTTTAATTGATACTGACTTGCAGGCTGCGGTTTGTGATGCTGTTGAATTGTACTTATTTTGTGGCCACGTGTTTCCATTTTTTTTTTCTGATCCGTTTATATTAGTGAAGTTATTGCAACACCTAAAATGACATCCTCCTGAATGATCATATAATTGAATCAATACTACACATTCATCCTGCAAATCTGCTACTACAACCAGTACACATCAATAAAAATATGAATAGCTTTTTTAAAAGAGCAAAATGTACAAGAAATAAATCATTATACCACTATCTTAGTTTTCCAGATTTCTACATTCTTTTCAAACTGCAAGGACACAATGAGGTGTATCACCAGTTTTAATATCATTCATGTCTAATGACCTTGAGTGCATTAACATCTAAAAAACTAAAAAAGTCAGATCAGTTATGGCCTGAATTGTGCAACAAAAAGGCAATATATACAAATAAAGCTTTATAATTTTATTTGGCACAAAAATATAAAAAAATACTAAAATCAAGTACATCACATGTCAACACATTCATGTTCCCAGATCTTGTACTGACCCGTATGTGTTCTGGAGATACTCTATTACAGCTGAGGTACTGGAGAGAGAGTTGAACACTTTTCTTTCAGGCTGGGAGCTAACTCTCTCCAGCATGTAGATGAGATGATGGTGGAAGCAGGTGAAAGGAGTGCCCTGCTCTACGGAGATGTCCACCCAGTCCCATATACATTCCAAAGGAGTGTCCTCGTAGCCAGCAAACATGGCTGGGTTGGCAAGCAACCCACGTGCAGCCATCACACCTGATGAGTGAATCCAAACAAACATGAAATTATATACAGTGTGTGATAAAAAAAAAGACAAAAGTAGGAAACCCTGGGCGGCTCGCCCAGCATTACCACCACTACTACTACTACTAATAATAATATAATTAATATATTAATATATATCACAAAATAACGATAGAGACAAAACGATATATTTATCGAAAATGGACCCATTAACAAGTGTGGGTAACGCAGATTCATCCACATTAATATGAGACATTTTTATAACCAAATACCAGATTTTTTCAGGGGTGCCGTTTTGTTGAAAAAAACAAAAACAAACGTACCATCGACACCAGTGAGCTGGTAAGTGGACTCCACATCACGGAGGTGCTTTATGTCCCCATTGGCAATGACAGGTATAGATATGCTGTCTTTGATTGTCTTTATAGCATCATAATGGACTGGCTGGTGACGCTCTTCTGCTGTACGGCCATGGACCGTTATCCAGGACACACCAGCTGATTCGGCCTTCTGGCACAGATCCACTGTACGTCTCAGGTCCTTGTGAATTCTGTGGGTGACATGAATTTCTGAACTATTAATACTGATCCAAATCTTAACATAAGAAGTCATTAGGAAGACTATTCTTTGCGGTACGGGGGCCCCACAAGGAACTGTTCTGTCACCCTTTTTGTTTACCCTGTATACATCGGACTACCAACACAACTCTGACTCCTGTTTTCTTCAAAAAATTTCACATGAGTCAGCTGTTGTGGGCTGCATCAAGGGTGGTTGTGAGGGGGAGTACAGGAGCACAATCAATGACTTTGTAAATTGGGGGCTGAACATCTCTAAGACCAAAGAGATGGTCCTTGATTTCAGGAGGAAGAGGCATATGCCTTTTTATATACCTCATATATATACCTGATATGATAGATTATTGGGTGTCTTGAGCTTAATTTATATTGTAGATAAGTGATCTGTTTTTATTTTATGTTGTTACAATGAATTAATGATTGAATGCACAGCTGCTGTAACAATTGCAATTTCTAAAGTTTTTTTTGAAAGTATCTATCTATCCATCTTCAAAAAAAATATATTGTCACTTGTCAATTTTTTAAACACAGTTTGTCTCTTACATATCATCTAACATTTACACAGATTGATAGATTGCAATAAACTCACATCAATACTACAGATGTTCTGATCTAGCACTACAATTTCAAACTGACAGATTTTTTTTTACCTTATTTTGATGGATGCTGTATAATTTGGTTTGTCCACTTGGTTTCTGACATGTCTGACCATGTCTTTCACAAGTTCAGGCTTGTTGATGAGGCATGCACCATACCCTGCTGACATGGCCCATCTGAAAACACAACGACAAAGTTAATCAAACACTTCAGACAAAATAATCTGTCCATCCATTTCATTAACATTCAACTACTGCTCACAAAAATAGGGATGAAAACACAAACATACAGAGTGGCATTAGAAATGTGTCATTTTAAAAACTGTGTTTTTCATCTCCTGTAAAAATCAAACTACTGAAATGTGACAGTAATCAAAAGAGACTTATATTCTTTTTTTAAATATTATTAGAGCCTATTATCAGAAATTGCACCTCTGCGGACAGCCACAGTTGAGGTCAACTCCATCAGAGAAAGGTGCTACTACACAGGCTGCATCAGCCAGGCTCTGGGCATCATGAGCAGCAAACTGCACTATCAAGGGCCGGTCACCTGCGGAGGACAGAAAAAAACAAAACAATATCTTATGGCAGCGTGATGCAGTACATAAAAATGATGGTACAGCCAAAACACTGTCAAAACTCTTATTACAATGTTGCTACTCACCCGTATTGGTAGTGAATTCACTGTCTCTGGCTTTTGTGGATCGAAGGAAGTCAGATGCAACTATCATTGGAGTAAAGCAGATGTCACAGTTGTATTTTCTCACCAGGGACCTGAACGCAAGTCTGTGGGAAAATGGATATCGTTGATCAACGTGTGCAAGAAGTACAACAGCTGTTAGATAAGATAGTTCTTTGTTATTATCGCAGTTGAGCAATATGAGCACCATCGTTGCTTCAGGCAAAGTTTTACATGTGTTTCAGGGTTTGGCTCAGCAATAAAGAAATTGATCAAATTACAGAGGGGAACTAGATTCTACTTACTTTGAATATCGAACCATTGGAGCACATATTTTCAGGACTTTTCCCTTTTCAAACATGTCCACAATGCTGGAGTTTCCATTGCAGGTCTTCATTCTTCTCAGATAGGACTGTTAGTCAGCTAGCACAACAAGCTAACTAGCTCAATATATGAGACTTAACAGAGTTTAAGGACGACTTTTAACGTCTGACACCCGTTTCGCTATTTCAAATACGATGGTAAATCGACAATACGACCTAAAAACCCACACTGTGTCACATACTGAAACACATACACAGCTAGGTTTACTCCGACAAAACATTGACGATGGTTCAGTCCACCATGCGGGAAATTATGGGCGTGTTCTTCACCCCTGAACCCACACGTCACATAACCGAATGTGTGCGTTCATGTGTTTACGTTATTCTCATACCGGTATATTATTTAATTTATATTATATATAAATATATAAATATTTTCGTCCACTTTTTATTGTCTATATTTCACAAAACAATATTTTTTGTGTCGTTTTTGATGAAAAATATACGATCGTTTTGGCAGCGCTTCATTGCGTCACATCCTGGTAAGTAATGCTGCCTTCAGGATCTGTAGGGAAAACGATCAATGGAGGGAAAACAGTACCGTTGTATTCATGTAGGCTATACAGTAGGTGTCTATGGTTGTATTGCTGTGTGTTTATTTTGTTTTCTAATTAATTAATGTTTCTAACTTGATTGGTTGTGGGAAATTGCTTCATCAGTGTGTTACATCCTTACATTCTTTTTACAGTCTATGGTTACATCCTACAAGGGGCAATTCATTTTGAGCAGCAGGGTGTCGTGGTGGCCTACATGGCCCACAATAAATAGTCAATACAACACACATGGATAATAATATAAAAGCTTGTGATAGCCTACTGTATACGTAGATATAATTTACAAACCACATTGCTTTAAGAATTAAGAAATAAAGGAAAGAATTGAAAAAAAACCAATGAAGAATTTAAAAGTCTGAGTGCAGAGAGGACGAATAATTTAGAGAAGCGATTTGTTTATACACTGACGCAACAGACATCATCTTAAAGCCAATCTGAGGAATAAAGTAGCTAGTGGATTACTGGAGAGTGATCATGACTTGGATGTAATATTGAACAAGAAAAAAGTGACAAACATCTGTCTAGTATCAGAATAGGCCTTTTAATATGTCCTTTATGCCAGTTTGTCACTATAATAACAGACCATGGCTGTATTGTAATGTGACCGACTCTAGGTAGGTGTAGTATGTACTTGAAGGCTATGGCATCATCCAAGAGAAAATCTTCTTCAATCAAAATTAAAATTTAATTTGGTGATAACAGGATTTGAAGCAGGGGATCAGTCTTGTTCTCAATCCTTGAGTGTGTTTCCTCTCGAGCCACTAGAGGGCAGTGAAGCAACACAATTACCTGAAACTCCTTGTGGTTTGTTGAGTCTTAAGGGACAATTCACCCAAAAATGGAAATATTGAGAATTTTTTATTTAAACAGTTTGGTGCACAACCATCTATCTGGATTGTTTTAGTGATTTAAAGTGGTTTAATAGATTAGCTGAAGAATATGAGGTGCTTTTATTGGGAATTGTACCTGCAGGGAGTTTTGCCCTTAAGAGGGAGGACAACCCATCTCTCTTAATGACCCATTATAGGCCCTACATGCCATACATGCTCAAAGTTTGTTAGTATGTTTATATTTTGTAAACACATACACAAAAAAATCCCCTGTAACCTTTAAAAAAAGAACAAGCAATAGTTCATCACAGTTGATGATCTAATGAACACTTTATTTCAAACTGGCACTGAAAAAGTGACTAATATCAAAAAGGAAGCATCAAACAGATACATCAATAAGGTACAAAGAGCATCACAAATAAATCCCTTACCATGACTGTCGAGACCCGTTAATGAGCTGATAAAATTTCAGATCCTAAAACTTCAACAGAATAAATACAATAACAATCCACATCAGGCCAATGAAAGTGATAGCAGTGGAATGCAGCTTGTTATTTTCACTAGTAAGCCAGTGAGTGATATGAAAAATTAAATCCTATCCACGGTAAACTCCACACTCCACAATCCATCTACACTACCTACCAGATTAAGTTTACACATCTCAATTAACCGAAAAATTACCTTAATCTAGCAACATTTACATAATACATAATGAGCTGCAACAGTGGCTATAGAAAAGGCTTGGGTGGAGCTCAGATTGTGCCATGTTGTGCAGAAATAACAGAAATACCCTGTGAAGAAACAAAACACGTGTTAAGTATTTTCACCACATCCTATGTACGGTGTGGATAAGTTAGTGATTTATTAGCATGCACCCAAACTCCAGCACCACGTTTAATTGCCTTTTCTCTTCCTTGCATAGCTGCTTTGAAGCATATCCACCGTTTGCACTTCTATTACTGTAGGTGCTGTTCAAATTCCATGAGCCGAGACAGGACTCATTGTTCAACTTTAAAAACCAATCACTCCACACGCCTGAGTCTGACCAACTTGGCATGGCATGAGGACAGTGGCTTGGCAGAGGGCAAATAAGTGTTTTCCCTATCTCAGCCCATCTGTCAAGTCAATTCTACAACCAATAAAAACAAATCAAAGACGATCATCGTCCCTTTGAAACCTTTCAACAAGTTAAAAACTCAAGCGCTTGATTAAATATCCGTGCTATGGATAGTTTTTTTTTCATAGGCAGGTCTACTGACCTAGACTTCCGGCCGCATACACTTGTCTCTGCTCCAGCCTCATCACACTAGTATAAGTGCGCGGCACTATATACTACACAGGGATATACACATATCATTCCTAAAACATCTCCGCTGTCTGCAATGTCACAAGTGCAGATGCTTTCTGTCCACTGCTTGACAAAGGTACTTAAAAAAAAAAAAAAAGATAACGGGCTACACAACTGCAAAAAGGAAACACAGCAGGTCAATGGCAAACCAGCCTCAGGGGAGCCACAGTTTAGGTGATATGAGAATGACCACCTCTGTGTGACCCCAGCACTCCTTCCACCCCCACCCCACCCCACCCCACCCCTCACTGAGGTAACTTTCTGTGGCCAGCCGCCTCCAGCTCGACGCTGGAGAGGAAGCGCCTGGATAACCGGTGGCAGTCGTAGCTCAGCTCCGTGGTGTAAATGGCGCTCGTTTTCTTGGGGTAGATGATGGTGGTGCTCTTGAAGCGCTGCGGCCGATGGCGGGGCTGAAACTCCAGCTGTGTTTTGTAGTGGCGCCAAGTGCTGTGGGGCACGGCCATGATAGTCTGCATGCAGTGTTCAAGGCCCTGGCCCCACGGCTGCAGAGCCACATCCTGGATGAAGTGGCGGTCTGAGTTGTAGTGCACGGATGAAGTGTATCTGTGGGAGGGGAGAGATTAAAATCATTCCATTTTGCAGAAAACAACGTTGTGAAAGCAGTCCACAGTCCCACCTGCACCAGTCATCTATAAAACTTCAACACCCACTGTCCAAGACCAATGTCCTGCTGTTTGCTCATACTACGCACTGGGAAGTTGTCAATGGTGCATAATATTATAGTAAAAACTACTAAAGCCTGCATGTCATGGTTTGCCACTTTTTGACTGACGTTGCATAGCCACACTCTTCCAGCATGGTCTCATGTTGCACAGTAGGTCACATCAAAGTCAACCCACCTTATTTCCTTTGGCGGCAATAGATCAAGCGCTATGCCTTCCCCAAAGGACAATGGGTGTAGCTGTGGCAAAGATCCGGTGGGTAAAACTGGAACCTGCAGTTACAGAAATCAACCACACAGTTACCACATGTGAACCCAATACTCTTAAGTTCTTATTGGCCCAAATTCAATGCTGTAGTGACCCAGTTTCTTCTGCAAGCCAAAACATGCAGGCCAGTTCTTGCAGGGAAATTTAAATCTAAAGTTGTGAAATAACTTTCACAAACATTAGGTTTCTTTAATAAGACAACAGGCTCATCAAGTGAGTCAGCAAAACATTATGGTGTGAATAGATATAGGCTATAATATGATGTGAATTCTTCTCTGGAGGAGGGTCTGGCGAGCAGGACTATGGCGTGAACAATTTTAGGGGCTAATTTTCTGTTTTCAATATTCATACCAAATGCAAGAGGATGTGGAATTTGTAGCTTGAGCGACACAGTGATATTTAATGCATTTGTGGAAACTATCAGACTCTCATAGGCTACATGCATATTCCTGGTACTATGCCTGGGTTTCCATATCAAATTGCAAGTTATGAAATATCCTGGCATTGAGAGCTAATGTTCAGCAGCAGCAGCAGCAGCAATTTGTGGTCATTTGCCTTGCTCCCCAATAGAGTTCACACACCTATTTGTTTTTTTGGAGTGAGAAGGTAGCGCTACCTACCAGGGAGCCCCTTCCCTCGTCCTCGGACACCGGGCTCACGCCCCCGGCTTTATCCGCACACACAGGCAGCAGCCAGGCGCTGGGGCTCGGGCTCGGGGGTAACCCAGAGTCCGGGCTGTCAAGTCCTCTCTCAGCCCTGCAGCTCATATCCAGTAGGTCTCCTTCACATGCATTTGGCAAGTTCAACCTGCCAACCATTTCTAGTTAAAAAGTTGCAAAACTCCAGCGAGTTAAGACACAGCTTGCGAAAGAGAAACGTTTCCAGGTTTGACTTCCTTTTTTCCGTCCAGTTTTTTTTTCTTGTTCTTCTAATATTATGCTATTTAGTTGCAAAGTCCCACGGTGCTACTGCCAACTTCTTCCCGGACAGCATGCACAGCTGCCCGCTGGAAATACCATCAACTGGGTAACCGGTAACTCAGCTCCCCCCGACCTTCATACAAGAAACTTATTCTTTGCAGACTCGGAAACATTCAAAGCAAAGCCCAGCTCTGCGTTGAATTGCGCATGAAACGGTGAGAGAGAACAGTGTTGTTGACTTGTGTTGTGAGCAGAGAAAGGATGTGAGTGCGTCCTGCTGCCCGCGGCTCCTCTTCAAAACTTCTTTTCCCCTCAAAGGGGCCTTCACATCCACAAACACAGGAAAGGAAACGCCTTTTGAAGCTTTTACTGGCTGCTGATTGGATGAAGGATAAGAGGCAACCAGAGATGAAGCCAGTCATGGGAACATTTCCAAAGCAGCCCATTCAGCGTTGAACCCTGGTTAGATTTAAGTTTCTATGTATTTTTTTCCCCCTGCTATTGCGCAAAAATGTACAAATTGAAGCAGGGAGTGTACACCCATCTGATGAGGCTCAAGGGATAATCAGTGTCGGTGTTTTAATAGTGTGTAACAGCTGCCTGTGTAGCTGCAGCGCAGTTAGCACAATACAAATGTTTGCACCTGAAGGCAGGAGTGTCTAATGCATTTACATGTATTTAATCTACAAGGACTCGAGAAGCTGAGAGGCACATACATGAAAATCAGCGACCATGACCATGGAACAGACTGCAAATAAGTTTAGATTTTTTTTTTTACTTCCAGTGGCTCTGCATTTGACATCGCCAGGGATATGAGAGGGAGCAGCTTCAGAGATCCAGAGGGCATTTGGAAAGGTGTTGAGACAAAGCCATCTTGTTCTGTCCCAGTGTTTTTTTTTTTTTTTTTTTTCGTATGACAAAAAATTTACTTTACTAAACAGCAGTGCATAATTTGGGCCTGTAAAAGCACTGCAGTTGAATGGATGGATGGATGGATGAATGGGCACTTTAATTTCAATGCAAAAGAGACAGGGTTAAATTTGAAGTGTTTACACAGACAGTATACACTCATTATTATTAATGTTGATGCTGATCTGTGTATAACCTGTAAACAACCCTTCTCTCTTCTAGGCAAAGGCCCAAGTGAAAAGACCTAAGTTTGCTGGTTCTAATTTCCACATGTAACCCAGAGACATTTTAAATGTCAAGACAAAGATGGCCTTGTGTCTCACTGAACATAGAGGAAATCCAAAGACCCTCTTTGTTCCAGACCTGGGAACCTTGTCATGTGATTCGTTTTAGGTCACTGTTCGCACAAACAACTCCGACACCTATGACGCATGTCCACTTTAATGGATGGCAGAGATGAACACAAATTTCATTCCGATACCCCCCATCCCCCCCACCCCTCACTTTAAATTAAAATAATTGAGGAAAGCCATGATTATCCTTGAAGTACATTATATTCAGAAAAACATCCACTTTAATTAAAATCAGACTGCTTGCGATCATCCTGGATTAGACATGTCCCAGTGAGGCAGCCAGTGACTCTCTGAGCAGAATTTAGTTAACAGCACTTCATTCTGTCTCATGTGTGCGAATACACTGTGCAACAATGTACTGATGTTACAAAGCTCAGATGTTAGTGTCATGAAAAGAAATGTGAGAAATGACAGAAGTAAATGTCATATGTAGCGACATAAAGTAGCAGTAGAAGGCGTTTCTTCCTAATCCAGCGACAGTTTGGGTTCACATTACTGTCAGTCAGTAAAATCAGTCATCTCTTTGCTCTTTCTGTAATTCTCCACGGTGACTGAATGGAGCATGAAGTCTTTTGAGATGAATAACTGCAGGAGAGCTGAGGACAATCTCATCCTGCAGCTCTCTTTGTTCTCAGGATGTGATTGCAGTGTGTTTCTCTTCACAGTCTCTTCTTGATGAGTTTCTCTAGTTTACGGATGCGGGAGGACTCCTGCTCAGGGGTGGGGGCGCTAAAGGACAGTGAGGGGCCACCGTCGGCCCCTGAGGGTGGAGTGGGTAGCCTCTGCCTGAAGAGCTCCAGCATGCTGCTCTGTTCGCTGCGCTTCAGACCCTAAACATCCAAGTACATGAGAACAAAGGGGGGAAATCACAAACTATTAAAAAAAATCTCATTATGGGAACACAGAGAGCAGGTGAGTTCATGAGAGGAGATGCAAAGTGACAATGTTAAGACAATAATCTGCCATTTTGAGAATTATGCTTGTTTGCTTTCTTGCTGTTGTTTAGATAAGAAGATCAATACTACCCCCGTATCTGTATGTTGAGTGTCAAGCTACAGTATAGCAGCTTGTTAACTTTGATTGACATAAGGACTATAAGGAGGGATAAACAGCCAGCTTGGCTCTCTACAAAGGTATTGGAATGTCACCACTACTGAAGCTCACTAATTAAGATGCTATATCGTATGTTTAGACATCAGAGAGGGGTCTTCTCGTCCAACGTATTTGTCTGAAAGCAAAATAAGCATTTTCCTTAAAAAATCTGAACCACTCCTTTAATTTTTTTTCGTTAAAACCAACGGACTGACCTTCATATCCAAAATCTTCTGGAAGGTCTCAGGATTACCATCAGCGAGGAGCTTGATGTAGTTATCAACAAACACCACTGGTGGTTCATGTGGGGCCATCACCACCTGCGGAAAAAGTAGAGTTTAATGAAATCCCTCCCCGCTTTTCCTGTGCACCATCATGGGACGACCCATAAGATCTTTAAATGATCCCACATGGGGAAGCTATGGCCCCAGTATGAGGGAAGGAGGAAGAGGAGGGGGGTTCAAACTGACAGATTCAAGAAGTTCTAGCTGCAAACAAAGTCGAGACTCTGGTTCTATATTTAGAAGCCCACTCCTCACTCTTTCTTTTTTTTTTTCTCTCTTTTTACACACCAATTACTCCATGCATGAGCGGGCAAGAATTAGCTTCACCAGTAATTATTTTGGGGGATATAATGAGTCTGGGCAAAAAATCTGCATTAGTCAAAAGCAGGCAGAAAAAAAGTTTAATGGAGCACAAGTCTTTCTGGATTGGATTCTCTTGTTTTGTTTTTTTTTCTCAACAATAGAGACGGGATGGAAAACGTGGATCAAATAGCATTTCTTTCAGCCGCTACAAAGCAGGCAGACCCACACATGGCTGACAGACCCCCGCCTCCCATGCATACGCGTGCGCACAGGGGCCATCTCACAAAAAACGCTTCTCCTACCCTTCACTTCAAAAGGGCCCAAACTATCCTTTCAAGCTTTAATGCTCCGTTTTTAAGTCAAGGTGGAATACAGGAGAAGGCGAGCTGCACGGACAGGGAAGACGGTGAAGGAGAAACAGGAGAGACAGAGGAGGAAGAACAGTCATGAAAGGCTCAGGATTGCGCGGAATTCTTTGCTTTCTTACCACCCCTGCTGACTGAGTGATTTACTTAGCAACTGTCCTGGAGCCAGGCCAAGGGAAAGGCCTGCAGGGACCTTGTAAAAAAAAAAAAAAAAAAAAAAAAAGGACAGAAAGGGGGAGAGAGAGGGAGTTTAAGAATGAAAGCTGGCATTAAAAGGGAGAGAAACAGAATGAGGAGGGGGTAAGGCACTCAGGCTGAACAAGGGTGGGGATGGGGGGTTGCCTTTAAAATACTCCCCAGAAGAGAACTTCAGAGGTAGTAGGGATTGGGAAGAGGGAGCTGGAGCTATGGTGGGCTGGGCTGCAAGAGCGTGGAAAACAGCCACGTCTCACAGGCATCGCACCGGCCAGGAGAGGCTGTCTCAGACAGACAGAAAGAATCCTATGTACTTTGAACATAACTGAGTGCTGGCTTATATAAGAGACACCCTAATTTATTTCATCTTTAACACTCAAAGTAGATCACTTGACAGCTACATAAAGAGTTGGAGGATCTTACATAAGTGGAAACCTAAAAAATGTACACTACTTTTCTATGAACGAAAAGGCAACTTAATATTGTGGCAGTTTAAAGGTGCATTAATCAATATTTTTATGTCAAGAATGGTCCGAATGACTTTCCGTGATCAGCTCACTCAAAGTAACAAACCCACGGAGAAAGATCACCCAACTCTGCAGTGATTTACAACTTTTCAGGCTACTTCAGATCCCTCAGTCCATTGATTTGCTTTGCAGCACTGAACCTTATGGTTTTTGGTTTAGCCATACTGCGCTGTCAGCATACAAGCTTTGATAAAACCCAGTGTTTACTACTATTTGTCCAGCGCAACATGACAGAGACAAAGTTAGCAACTAGCTGGTTAACATCCTGGAGCATTAAAGATCGAAGAGCTGAAATTTCCCAAAGGATTTTACACCACAAATTACATACAGTAAATACTTAGACTAGTCCATGCGAGCTAGATGCGTAAATAGGAAGCCGTTACTTATGTGTACTAACTTTATAAGGTGATAATATATCAATCTGGTAATTAAAGCTTGTTTCACTGCTCCTGAGTGGTCATCAAAAAATACATTAAACAGAATAATTAATGCTAGTTAAGTTGAGCAAGTTAAGTTTTGGAAGACCAGGATACTTTTGATTACTGTGAGATCATCAAATCAACCAAACAAGATATAAAAAATGTCTTGTTTTGGATGCCAACCTCCCTAAGCTATCCCCAGTGAACAATTTGTTTCACTTAAAAGCACAGCAGTGAATTAAAAAAAACACTCCATAGAAGGATTGTGAGTTAACAAGGTAATCAGCTCATATATAAAACGTTATGTGTTTAGAAACAAAAGTTTTCCGTATACAATCCAATTTCCCGCAGCAATGAGGACAAAAATAAAGCTCTCCTTCCCCCTCTAGCTACCTCTTTATCTATCTATCTGTCTATTCATCCTTACATTCTGGACTATTTTGTTAAGTTCTCAATGTACAAATCCAAAATTGTTAAACAATACTGCCGCAGATCAAACAACTTATACTCGACTCTTAACTTCATATTGAATTGTACAAGGAATCCTACAGTGTGCCTCAATTTCAAAGTGAACTTTGACAAAGTTAAAGTGCTCCTTCAATTTTCCCAATGCACAGCAGATTTTTGGAGCTAAGACTCCAACCCTCCTGATCTAAAGTCACTGTATCACAGGGTGTAATTTAAAACCATTGTTGGGGCTGGGCAGCGGAATTCCTGTATTGACTGCTTTCAATGAGTTTGTCTTAACAAAGCTTCAGTCTCAGCCCAAGGTGGAAGCAATTACCTGTGGGGAGCTTCGATGGCTAAAATGCTGGCTGCAGTACAAAAGTTTCTCTTTACTCTCTTAACTTATATAGGCCAAATACGTTTAAAGAAGACATCTCGTCTCTTTCAAAAGACTGCAATCCACAGAAGCCTTCTTTGCCTTTATACTGTAGGCAAAATACAATTCACAGTTGTATTGTATTGATCCATCTTGTGCAGCATTATTGATTCTTATAAAGTTTTTATCATGGTAAATGGCTTGTGTTTATTTGCTGCTTGTCTAGTCTTAACGACCAATACATGCATAAATACAGTGCTTTTCCCCTACGCTTTCCTTCCATACACACACATTCACACACCAGTGATCATGCCCACAGACATGTTAATGAAGGCGCTGGGGATCGAACTACCGACCCTCTGATTCGTGATCATCTGCCTACATCATTGGGTATTCCTAAGAATTCTTGTTATCAGGGTTTTTTTTTTTCTCAGTATCAGATCTCTAGTCTCCAAAATGATTATTTGTCCTAAGCTGTCATGGTAGCGCATGTGAGTCACTCTGAGCCCTTCATGCAGTGTCAGCTCCGTCTATGAGAGTTCTTAGAATCCATATATAGATCACATTCCAGTTGAATGGCCCCGCTGGCAGTCAGATTCAGAGAAAGCAGACAGTAGTGGGCTGATGTGAATGCGTTCTGTAATTCCATAATGTGAAAGCCCATTTAATGTGTGGCAGATGAGTAGGAATTCATGTGTATACATTCAGGGCATTTTTCCAGGGAACAAAGAAAGGCCATATGGAAGAGTGTGCATCCCAGTAGAAACCAGTTGTGACAGGCAATGGTTTGACAGTCATTTTCTGAGACAGCTTCAAATGTTAAGTTTGCCTGAGTATATGAGAGTGGTTACAGTACAATGCCATGAATCTAAAGTATTTCACTGTCTGCTACTGATCCACTGTTTTTCACAGCAATGGCAGGGTGGGCGAAGCACGACTGAAGAAGGTCACTCTGACTGCTACGCACATCAAGACAGTCAAACTGTGATAACTTCAGGAAGGAAAGAAGGCCTCCAGGGAGTCCAAGGAAAATCAAGGGACAGGTAGACGTGTGCTGTGTGTGTGTGTGTTAGCGCATTTCTGTACACTCCAGGGACAGTTAATTAGGGTGGGGTTCATCTACGGCAGCCACATACCAGTGTCCTCTAGGGTCTCATAAGGCAATTCAGACTGGCTGCATCCTGTCTTTGCTTTTCCCATTAAAAACAACTTTCAATATGCAACACGTTATACTGCATGTTTTCCGTGAGTAGACGCATGGTTGCATGCATTTATTTATTTACTTGCTCACCTTTCCATTGGCTTAGGCTCAACAACATACTGTCTGGGTGCCCGTCTCTCACTCATTAAACCAGTGGCATATGAGCACCATTCCTATTCCCTTCCTAACTCATGTGAGGTGGGTTATTTTATGGAAACATGCTCATAAAGTGCTATTGTGAGTCGGATTAAAGACACAATTAAAGGGTTATTCTGCCCAAAAATAAATTCTAAGTAGATAATCTGCTCCAGTGACTTAAGGCAAAGATTTTAATACCGGCTCGCCAGTCAAACCACAAACACTTAGAAAAGAAATGTTAGTTCAGTCAGTCTATTGCTGCTTCTTATGATGGAATCTTAATCAGTGGAAAAAGTCGTTAGCTGCAGGTTGTGCCAGACTATTCTTTGTGAAGACTTCACATCAATAGCAAAGGTCATGTTTAACTGAATATGTCAGAGTTTCGACAATAAATCGTTTAAATGACAAACAAGAGATAAAGAAAACTCACTACCACAAAAGGGTCTTTGTAAAGTTCCAATCCTTTAAAGGTCAGAAACCTAAGATTTGGTAATAAAAACGGTCAGCAGGACTTTCACCACCCAAGTTAAATGTCATAAAACTTGAGTGGTTCTGATAATTTGTTGAGGTTAAACTATTTTCTATTTTGCGTCTCATTAAGATCCATCAATTAAAGATGCCAGTTCATCCTCAGTTTATACCATGAAAGGTAAACTGTTTAAATGAATGTCTATTCACTTTAGGAAGGAGTTTAAGTACTTTTTCCAACAGTCATCAGAAGAGGGTTTGGCTGTGTGCTTTTTACACTCACACACAGATTTCTCCAGTCGACAAACTAAATAGAGTCTAGTTTGAATTAATGAAGTCCCCCCCTTCCCTCCTCACCTTTAGTATCATCTCTGCACGGGTCATGCCTTTCACCACTATCTTGGTGTAGCTGGCAGGTGCCTTGCGGAGCACCTGGGAACCTATAGAGGGCAAATCCAGCAAGACTGTCTTCAAGGAGTGGGTGTCAAGGAGGAGCTGGTGGGGTAAGACACACAAGATTTTCAAGATTAAACATGTATACCAGTGCACATGGCGAATAAATGAAATGCAATCATTTTCTGATGTAATACAGATGCAATATTCTACATGTAAAGCCTGAAATGTGCTTTAGGTGATGACTCACAATGAAGCTTAAAAAAACCCACTGGCACAGATGAACACAAATTTAACTTACTTGTTCAGCTCCCACCATGCTGATAGGCTTACATCTGAACAGGTGGTTTATAAATTTAGGAATGAAAGAACTAGGGAGAAAGAGGAGACACATATATCAATTTCAGGGACCGTTAATTGTAGCTTAGATGGTACTTAAGAGTGTGTGTGTGTGTGTGTGTGTGTGTGTGTGTGTGTGTGTGTGTGTGTGTGTGTGTGTGTGTGTGTGTGTGTGTGTGTGTGTGTGTGTGTGTATAGTACTTTGTGAACTTGATGCAGAACTGTGTGAAGTATTTGCGAGTTGAGGCCAGATTGTCTCTGATGATCGGCACATTTTGTTTAATGTGCATGATGATGGACGTGACGTAAGGACTCTGGTCACCCACGTGCTCCACACTCTGCCACGGCATCTGAGGTAACACATCAGTACTGATCAGAATATTGCTCAACATCAAGTTCATGCATTTAAATGCATTACACAATAAAACAAAGACATATTTCTTAGAGTATCAGTTAAGGAGAAAAATATGATATTGTTTATTTCACTTTTAATGAATGGCTGTGGTGATGAATTCAGATATCTTCAGTACTATACACATAAGCGTGTGTGTGTGTGTGTGTGTGTGTATAGAACCTTGCTCATAGCAGTAAGAGCAGGATCACAGGCAGCGTCGAGATCTTGTACAAGTAGCTGGATACTGTTTGAGATCACACTGAGAAAACATGAGAGTCATATTATTAAAAAATTATCTGCACTTAACAGAGGGTAGGGTGTTTTTTAATTACAAAAAAAAGCTCTGCTTTTGTTACTCACGTGCTGAACGTATCCATCTCCCCAGTCAAATTAATTCTCTCCACCAAAACTTTATCTACTTTCTCCTTTAGCTTCTCTTCCAACTGGAACAGAAATAGAGAAAACATGAATGCAGGCACATTTGTTTCATAACTTTGAGTGCATCCCTTGAAATATGTCCTAATCTAAAATACAGACTTTACAGAAAATTGCTGCATGCATGTTGCAACAAAAACAAGATGGATGAAATATTTCAGGTTGTGTTGTAATTGTAACCAACAGAAGTGAGTTCCTTAAAACACTGATGAAACATTAGTCAAAAGTCTGTAACTACATTCCTTAATGTATACTGTCGCTGCGGATACATCTCTGATTCTAATCAATCATATGCACAGAGTTAGGGTTGTTAAGGCCTATGTATCTGTGTGTGAGTGCACGTGCCTGTTGTGTGGTTGCCAAACAGTACTCTGCAGTGCTAAGGATGCTACAGATCAGACAGAGCTCATCTACGGTGAACTTCGCGGCTTCTGATCCCTCTTTCTCTTTCAGCAGACTGCTGATGGTAAGACCCCCACTGTTACTGCTGGATCTGGAGAGAGAGACACACACGAACACACAGAGACTTAAAAGGAGAGGTAGAAGAGTAGCAAAAGTCATGAAGGCAAGGTGTGAAACACCTGTTAAGTAAATCATGGAAATATATTTCATATAATATACACAATATAAATCAATATTTTTAGTCTTTATTTAGGCTACTGTGTGAATTAAAGGCATCAGGGCCTGAAATGAACTATTTGATATGTTGTGTATTGTTTTTCCTAAGACAGGCTGATGTGAACTCACTTTGCAATAGGTTTTATTTTATAAATTATAAAAAAAATAAAAAAAAACCCACACTTTTAAACCACAGGTAAAGAACGCCATTTCTACTAACTGAGACACAACAGGCGCAACTACACTCAAACTCAAGTGTCTGGATGTTGGGCCAATTAGACTTCAACAACGACTCAGTCATTAATAAAAGTCATAAAAGAGAGATGTGAGCAAAACCACAACATAGTTGAAGGAGGCCCTCCTTTCAACGTCTAGCCAATTCACGGCACCCCACAATGGAGAAGCGTGTCTGTGTACGTAAGTGTAAGTACTTGCAAAGCATCTGAATGCATCTGACTGAGTATCTTTTTACGGCTCAGAATATGGTATACATTACTCAGTGAAGGCAAGTGTGTCATTAGCATGCATGCATATCTGAGACAGAGCACGCCTGTGTGTGTGAGTACGCCACAGCCAGTGATGAGTTCTTATGCGGCCAATGAGCCAGAGATGTTTTTGCTGGTAGCGTATTAGACTTTGCCACAACATAACCAACTCCAGATCCTTCATAGCATGCCATTCCACTCCTTCAAACACAGCGAGGACTGAAGACATTAAGTTTCATAGTAAACTCTTAAACAGCTCCATCACCATAGCAAAAGAAGAATGAGCAAATATGGGCTTGACATGCTTGTTTGTGAAACTTTAATCCTAAACAAATCTTGAGTTTGCGTTACTGCCCAAAAGATGTAATGATTCTTGTGGATAGAAGTTGTTGAAACATGAGTGAATGAATTGGAGCTGGTGAGTATTTGTCAGCTGGACAGTGTTTGCAGGACTGATTCAACAGATTTCAGAAAAAGCATAGCAGAGTGGGATGTGCATTTTGAGTAGAATTGATTCATTGCTAATTCTGGCCTTTTCACGGTTTTTGTTGAATATACTGTAGGAATAAATATAAAAAAAACTGCAAGGCTTATAATATATGGTAATATCTTCCTCTGTTAGTATAATGTGTTTTTTTAATTCCCTTTTATTTCTGTTAAGCACATTAAAACTTTAAGAAAAGTGCTATGTAAAAGACTATTATCATTATTTTTGTTATATTTAGAAAACCCTCCAGGCCACTGAGTAGAGGGAGTCGTTTTCAACTGACACTCACTTGTGGAAAAATGTCATGACTTTGTGCTTCGAGTGAGAAGAGAGAAGCTGAGGGTTTACTCTGTCACCTCAAATCAGTCAGGCTGTCTTACAGCCACCATCCACTAGCCGTTAAGAGTTCATATTAAGCCACTTCTCTACTGACTTCAGCAACAGAAGCCAGCTGATATGGGAGTGGCTGAATAATTAAGCAATTTGATTTGACAATATGAGTAAAAATCACATTTAGTGTAAATTAGCAGCTTATAACAATGTCATGCTAATCCTTAGCCCTTATTTATACACACTTGGTCTCTTTGTTTTACTTCTATCATGGGTGATAAAGTTTCTTCACTGAAAACCATGTGTACTCTGAGTTACTTGTTAAGTGTATAACTTCCCCTCTATGAGGAAGGGCAATTTTAAGCAATAACTTTTTGTTCAGACCAAACCTGAACAGATCTTACTTAGGCAGGTTTCCTGAGAGGATCTTCCAAGCGTACTCTCTCAGGAATTTCTGGAAGATGGTTGTGAGGGCGATCATTGGTTCTCCGGTGCTCAGCTGGGAACACTGCACCATGCACTTCTTGTAATAGACAAAGAGGTCAGCACAGCTGGGCAGGACTGCTCCGCCCTCCTCCGTACCCGCCTTGGGTGGGCCTTGTGCTCGGAAGTCGGCCACGAACCGGTCGATCAGTTCCCCCAGGTTCCTGCGTATGCCCGAAAATGTACAGCCAAACCCACAGAAGTTCACATGCACACACATGGATGGTTGGATTAGTGGCACATGAAAGGAATTAAATGAATCAAATAAAAATATTTAAACATTAAAAACATATGATTGGTCTGTAACCCCAATGAATAAATGAAGGGATAAAATAGCAGGCGGACAGAGTAGCACATGGAGAAACAGCAGAAAATATTCCAAGCATATCAGAATCCTCAGCACTATGTTCAACAGGTCCACAGTCAGTTGGTGTGGCCTGATCTTACTGAACATTGGAACTAAAGCCAAAGACAAAACAAGCAGGCCACTGTTCTCTCCTGCTATGTCCCACTGGGGACAAGCTGATCTGGCCGCTGCCTGTTTAAGGTCTTTGGACAGAAGTGAAATGAGGTTGTAGCTGCAGAATGGGTCAATCCTGTTCCTTTGAACAGACAAACAGCATTTAACGCACCACAGAGCCATGAGCCAGTGGCTGCATGCAAACTCAGAGGTCCCAGAAACTCAGTTCAGTTTCAGGAGCGATCACCATGACAGACCGGGGGGAGGGGAGGGGCTGATGGAGGAGAAGTGAAGAATGGTGGTAGAAGACAGAGGAAGGGGAGGTGAAAAATGAAGCGAGAAAAAACAGAAAAACGGACTATAAAGAGGGAGCAACATAAAAGAATAACAAACGTTAAACTGAAAACACTTACACAGGAAGAAAGAGCAAAGAAGGGATACCAAAAAGAACAAAAAATAAAGAGGTGGGAATGAAAATGGGCAGATCTGCTACGGCAGCACTTCTTCAACCTCCCTCGCTCTTTCTCTTGGTGTCTGTGGTCATGCAGCTAATGGGAAACATTTCTGCCACAGTGGAGACAGAGGCATGTAAAGGAACAAGAGATGGAAAGACAGAGGAGGCAATGATGTAAAATGGGAGAAGGGGGATCTGATTGATAAGTGGGCAACGGAAAAAAGGGACGCATGTGCCAACTTTACACACAACCTGCTCCTGATTCTGGGTCTGTGTGCCACAACACTATTTGCTCATGTCTGCATGTGAGAAGAAGAATACATTGCTCACTTGTCTTGGGATTCTATGTAGACGTATAGATGAGGTTCAAAACACTTGGAGACAATGCCATGGAAAGGGTTGTCCGGCGCTTTGGGCTTCCTGGGCTGAAAGAGGAGAGGAAAAGGGGGCCATTAGTGAAATAACAGGTTGTCGCTGGAGCTGCTCTGAGCTTCAATCATCCAATCATTGAGCTTGTGTTGTGCCTCCTATTCAGCCAGCATAAGATAAATGTCCAAACTCTGAACATAGAAACTGGGTCAAATATAAGGTGGCGCAGGAGATTCTGGATTTGACAATTTACCATGTGCCATATCTTAGAAACTGAAGCAACTGACTTTGGAGGCAAAAACACACATAGCTGATGCAGTGCAATACAACAGTCCCGTGATAATAAACCTAAGCTTTATGAAAGGTATAATTTGAAGCTTCTGTTGCTTAAGAGTCATTGATTTAACTTTATTGCCCGTTTGGAGGCTATAGCTTGATACTGCTTTGTGCTACACCAAGCTCCACATCACAGGAAGGAAGTGAGTATTTTATACATACTTTCCAACTCAAAGCTATATAAACTTGAATGTTTGTTGTATTTAAGCGTAATGAGGGATGTGTATTTGTGTAATGAGGGGGGGTTTGGCCAAAACTGATCAACATCCTATATTAATAGTATTTATTATAGTTAATTATAGTATTAATATTATTACTCACATTATTTTAAATGCTGCTATGGGTATCTGGGAATGCCTCAAATGGAAATTTCGTTGTATGATATACAATGACAATAAAGCATCTTAATCTTAATCTTAATTAAGGTGTGCATAATAATTAAGGCAACTTCTTTACCTCAGACAAAATGGGCCAAATAAGAGAGTACAAGGTGTTCAGTGCTCAGAGACATGGCCATGGTGGTATGAATGAAAAATGGTTTCTGTGAAGCGCTTTGGGTGCCATGAAAAGCGCTATATAAAGCCAAGCCATTATTATTATTCATTATTATGGCAAGGAAGGATGAAACATGACCCTGAACAAGACTCAAAAGTTGAAAAATCAAGACAGGGCAGAGACATATCTAAGGATAGATGTTTCAAAGGTTTTATGGAGTCTGAGGGCTGAACACCTTGTACTTCTGGACACTCCTGGTAGGTTGCAGTTCTGGGATATGGTGGAACTGCAAGATAACGGCTTCCTGGTAGCTTCATTCTTTTCAAGTCTTTAGCAGTTATTTATGTCTCTCTCTCTCCCCACACACTTCTTGCAACCCTGTTGACTATGTGCAACAAAACATTTGACTTTTCTGTTATCACGCCCCAATAATTCAGCTCCTTCAAGAGTGCTGTACCCTTCCGAAAGGTATTTTACAATTTTTGACATTTCCGAGTCCGTTAAATCTCTTATTTGGCCCATTTTGTCTGAGAAGTTGCCTGCTTAGTATGCACACCTTAATATAGCTTGTTGATCACTTCTGGCCACACACCCCCTCATATCACCTCATTATGCTTCATTTCAACAAACATTTATGTTTATATAGCCTGGAGTTGGAAAATTTGTATAAAAAGGAAGATGTGGTCAAAATACTCACTTGCCTAATAATTGTGACCGCAGTGCATCTGACAGGCCCTTCATGTTGCTGAAGAGTCAGGTGGACTCAGTCCAGATCAACTTACCTTGGTCAGATCCTCGTCCTTTTCGGCGCCCACATCCTCACCAGGCTCATCCTCCAGGAAGGGGTTAGTTGAGTCTAGAGGGCTCTCTGGTCTCTTTTGCTGTAAAAAACCCAGGATTTTGGATGAGCATCATGAGGGGTAGACACCAACTGCAGCATTCCATGGTGACAAGAGACTTGAGCGAAAGTAAGTTTTATAATTTAAAATAAAGTCCAGGTTTCATCACTGTCTCTCCATGTCTATGTGGACCATTTCGTGTGGGGCTTTGATGAAACTGCACCCCCAATTATAAAATTCCACTCAACCAAATCCCTGATTGAATTACAGAGCCCAGCAGGCATGGGTGTAAACTGAACTGAGGACAAAAGGGTCTCTGTCGAGACTAAATATGATCAATTCTGAACAAGCTTGGCCTAGTTGTGCTCCAACAAAACTAAAAAACCATGACCTTTATAATCTGTCCATCCTCTGTGTCTCACTTCCACCTACACACAATGACATGACCGGGATTAGAAGATTTCTTCAGGCTCTGACACCAACAGTGCCCTGTGTGTATGTGTGTCAGCAGTTTTATCGACATGTTTTTGTGGGATAAAGAAAAGTAATTTTACAGGAACTACAACAAAACATAACCGAAAGTATTTCAGTAAGTCATAAGGTCTCAGTGCAGAATAGTGGATTTGATTATATTGCAGTTCTGTATCTGCACCTTCAGTTTATATACTATTAAAAAATCCTAAACTCTTATCTTAGTCGTGTTATTACGGATGTGTTGTGTATTTGTGTGTATTTTTCTCACTCCAGGCACATCAGTCAAGGTGCATCCTGTGAAACGCTTGGCCAATAAACCCTCGAAGTTTGTCGTCCTCTGAATGGCGAACAGAAGCAGTTTCACCTCAATTTCCTTCGCCCGTGTCCGCATCACTTTGGCTAGTTCCACCCTTAGGAAAAATTGACACAGATTGAGTGTGTGCTTCCATTCATCTCTACAATTTAACATTCCAACATGTTTCAAATAAACATCTTACATCTGTCCCTTTTCAGCAAAATATGTCACGTCAGGCTTTTTTATAATGACAGTGTGTTTTTTTGCAAAATGTTTTCATTAGTTTGATTTATAGTTGGAGCCTGGAACATTATATAATGGCAACTACTTTCTTTTCCTGTGTAGCTGAGGGCAAAAAATGGGCAAAAGGGAATCACGGCCACTAGGTCACTGCTCATGTAGGCCACCTACGTCACAGAATCATCAGTCAGTCCCACACAACCAATTTCTCAGTTTTGCCTGTTTTATTTACTTTCCCTTTTGCCCTTTCTCTTGGACAGAGAGCAGGGTATGTGATATTCATTGAAAAGACTATTCATCATTCATCTAACTTAATTATTTTTACCTCTGTTGTACATGTTGTTTACCTGGTGATGTGGCAAAACTCCACAGCAATACGTTCTGTCATGCACCATTCCTCAGGAAACATGCGTCCGTATTTCTCCTCGTAGTCGACCAGTTGGCGCTTGATCCAGGCATAGCGTCGATCGATCTTGTCCAGCCATGCGACCTTGGGCAACAGGGTGGGGTAGTTTCCATTAATTTATAGATAGCACCTTAATAATTAGGTAATTATGTGTTTCTTGTAAGTAGATATGACCTCCTAAATTGTGGAATTCAGCTTCTTACTCACATCTTGGTTTTCCTGGAAGAGCACCAGGTACTCTGAGAGGTGCTGCCTGATGAACTTCTTGATGATCTCCTGTTTGATGCGTGGGTCCAGCACATTGGCCACCAGACAGGCATCTCTGAGCACATTACTGGGACCACCAGGTCTCTGGGTTGATTGCGATATAAAAGTTTAACCGTGATTGTTTGTACAGGAGGAACGTGAAAATGTTTAAACCAAGGAAAATGGAAGGAATTTGTCTCGAAAAGAAAAAGAAAGAAAGCGAAACAAACATGAAAATCCTGACTCTTCTGCAAGATATTTACCTTGGAGCCCTGAGAGGGGAAGGCTTCTTCAAAGTCGGCCAGGATCTGAGTCCCCAACTCACTCTGTGCTGCTTTTACTCTGAAAAAGGACAAAAAAGAATGACAGTGAAATTTACACTGTTTCCTCCATCAGCCAAACATCATACCTGAATAATTAAATTTTCATGTGAAAGCCTCCAAGATGCACCAGACTTTGACTTTTTTGGAATTTCTTTCTTGGCTCACTAGTCAAAGTAACTTTTCATAGCTTCCAGCCACAGTTAAAAGACATCTGTTTTAATTATTGTTGAAGAGTTATGGAGAAAAAAAACACTATGCATCCCTCATTATCACTAAATCTCAAGCTGTCAGCTTGCTATGTACAATTCACTTGCTGACAAAACAACAGCAGTGATGTTTTTCAAACTGTCACAGTTCCCTCCAGAGCTTTCACACTCACCAGTGTAGAAGCTTTTAAAAACTCAACAATTGTTTTTCGTACAGTAACTTCATTTAAAAAACGATCCCAATCAAGTGTCTGGCAGAGCTGTCACTGCCTGTCACAGCCTATTCCATACATTTGGTTGATATTTTTGTAAACCTAATATCAGTGCACAGGTTTGCAGGTGTCTTTATGTGCATGTAGTCGTGTCTGTGAAGGTGAATACACTGGCTGCTGGTCAGTAAAGCAACCTCAAAGAGACGCGATGGAGAAGCTTTTAAAAAATGGAGGTGTACAAGCTGAGATTGTGCAGTCCTTGAAAAGTCTTTCTTCACCCGAAGGCACCTGAACTGGGTTAACCGAAGACGGCACCCAAAGACCTGACAGTCGTCCAGAATAAACAGGAGAGGGTGGAGAGATGTAATCACTGACGGATGCTAACTGAAGTGGTAGCTTTCATTTCAAGCACTCACCACTGACTAAATACCTACCACCCATTTCTCTCAGGGTAATACTTGGTATGAGACTGTTGCCTACTGCAGCTACTGTTTTTTACACTTTGATAAACTAATGTCAGGATCCATCTAGTGTCTACAGCTGTTACACCTGGCACAGACCAAACTGTCAGCAGCAGGTCGAACTGCAGTCAGTGTGCAGGTGCATTTTGTCTATTCATGTACAAGTATATACAGTGTCCAGTCACTGAATCTCTCTGTGTGACAGAGTAGTGCAGTTGTGACGGTGAGAAAAGTATGCAGGTAGAAAACAACTTCACATCAGATTAATTTAATATTTAATAGTTGTGTTATATTCAAAATTATTGAGATATGTTTTTTTTTTTGAAGTTCAAAGGGGAGCATGCCCATCCAAAAACATTTGACAGGAGCTGGGCAAAAATATACTATGAGAAGAGGAAGGAAGCTCCCAGTGGACTTTTATTTTTTTTTAAAATCAACGACGTTTCAATACAAAGATCTTCATCAGGTCTAAAGTTTTTTTGTTTTTTTTACCAAGCCCCTCTCTCTCTTATTTTGTGATTGTTAACAATTTACTGATGTGAACTCTGTCTTAAGTTTGAATGCAGAATTTAATAGAAATGCTCTTGTTATTGTTAACTACACAAAAAGACTGATTGTACAGACTACAATGAAAAGTAAATGTTCTGCCTTACTGCTCCAAACACTTGTGTCACTTTACCCCCCTCGGTTTGTAATTTTGCAATCCCCCCGATCCTTTGCATCTATCCTATTGTTGCCTATGTTTGTGTGATCTATTTCTCCACTGTGCATCTGTTTCTTGTCTGACTCGGCTATCTCTAGCGCTGTGCTGACTCATGCGGCAAGTCTCTCACAGAGAAAGTAGTGATTTTATTTTTCTGTTAACCGTTTATGTCCAGCTGTCTGCCCTGCCTTCATATCTTTCCCTTCCCGGTGTCTCTCCCATCATCTGTTTCTCCAGCAGAGTCACTTCTTCCACGCAGCTGTTATTTGGTATGAATACTGTCTGCTGCCACACCTTAGTCAAAACAGAACAGAGGGTCATCCGTACTTTTTTTTTTTTGGGGGGGGGCATCATCAAATTGGTCCTTTGTGTCCCAAAGTGATTCTAATATTCTTGGAAAACATTACTAAATATGGAAATTTAATAAACCAGAGCTGTGGGAAAAAAACAGAATAGCAATGCACTTTATTCCCTGCCTGTCTCTCTCTCTGTATGTGTTTTTTGTGTTTAAAGGGGTTCCATTGCAAGTGTGATCGCATTTTCGCTGTTATGGTCGCTTTTTTTTCTCTATGGAGCTCCCCCTACAGTTTCAGAGTGCACATTTTCACTATGTAAAAACTCCCAGCTAACCCTGCCCCCCCGGCCATGTGCATTTGTTTTCAACGAAGGTGGGTAACGTTAAGAGGAGATTACAGATTACGGGGGTGTTTGTGTTGTAGTGCCGCAAAGCAGTCCATGTTTCTCACGTGGGACACTGGGTTGGAGGCGCTGATCTTGTAAGGTTGGTTTTTAAGCCAAGACATGCTAGGTGGAAGCCAGAGAGCCTCCATTCTCCCTTTCACAAGTCATTTAACCATAACAATTACTCTAAAGCTGTTTAATTAAGGTCAAAATCCTGCATAGTTCCCCTTTAAATGAAGACCACATCCAGACATTGGTTCTCTCCAGATAAAACAAACGCTCCTAAATATACTATCAATTGAAATAGTATAATTAACATGCATAAACAACAACCTCAAGTGCATTGTGTGATGAATGCATCTTGCACACACACACACAAAGTAGAAGCACGAACATGGAGATACAAACACCCTCCCATGGAAAAGTATGCCTCTAATCTCCGATTATGGAAGAAATGCTGGCATCACAGGACCCTATTCAGTGTGTTTCCTTCCTGTGTGTTCCTGTATGTGTGGGATTGTGTGTGTGTAAGTGTGTGAATATCTGCATAAACAGGATGTAATACGCAAAATACCTCCAGCCAAATACTGCAACCACTTTTCAACAGTTCAGCTGACAAGCTGTGGAATAATTCAGCTGTAAGGAGAGCTGGCTCCAAGCTGGCAGTTGGAATTGAGCTTTTTTCTTTCTTTCTTTTTTTTTTTTTTTTTACGGCTACACTGTTCAGCGAGTAACACGAGTGAGCTTGAGCAAGACACAAGGCAAACCTACAACAAAAGTTCCTACAACACATCTGATACACAAGAGGAAAGTACAGTGTGTGATTTAGTTACCTCTCAGAAAGCTGTCTAATCTGGGGAATGCCCATGTACTTGTGGAAATGTTCAAGCACATTGACGACTCCCTGCAGCAGGTTGGCCACCTCACCATATTGCCTCTTCCTGGTCATGGCTCTGAAACGCAACACAGATGTGTGAATTATTTATATCCTCATATCTGAATAAATCCATCTTTATAGTCTACTCTACATGACTGCAACTGTTAACTGGTTAAGCAAGCCACCCCTGCAAATATGTATCATAATCAGTCTATCCGACTCTGTCTCACTTATACATGAAAATCAATTCTAAACACGCACTACACTTACAAAAAACACTGGAGCAGTGATACAGAAAAATATGGATCTTAGAGATTAAGATGATTAAGACTTGTGTGAACTGCACAGGTTTTGTTTCCATCTATCTGTGTAGGACTTCCCTCTTGTCTTGTAATCCAGTACACAGTAGCAGCTTTTACCCCCAGGGTAGAGATTTTGTCAACATTACTTAAAACAGATTAGACTGCAGCCAATGATTTGTAGGTTACATAAAGTGTGATACAAAATATGTCTTTTAATTCAATTCAATTCAATTCAATTCAAAAAACAGTTCATATTTTATCCTAAAATTGTGGGTGCATCTCACACATCTCACAACTACAGTGTCTCTACACAACTTAAAATACTTTATTTTGGTCAAATAAGACTCAGGGTTAAACTGTGGGAGTTTTTTTTGTATAAAATGTGATTGTACCCACTCTAAAGAGTCCACACCCCCTGCCAGCATATGCAGGTGGTTGAGGGTGGTGATGGATGTGGTTAGGTGGCGCTTGGCATGGTCCAACTGCTTTATGTCCCTTGTAATCTCCTTAACCTGTGCAGGAAGAATAACAAGTGAGACAAGCTTTTGCACAGAGTGACACAGACAAAGAAACTAGGGTGGAATTAAGGAGGAGGTAAAAGTACAGCGATGGATGAGAAAGAAGCACAAACAGGTGAACAAATGAAAGTGTTGTTGACTGGATGGAGCGATGGGATAAAGAGAAATAGAGCAGGATGAACAACACCCCCGCTGGTTTGAGAAATAACTGCTCCTCAATGCCTCCTGAGGGAGACTTTGCTCGCCAATCTCCCCCTCATCCTTTCCCCACTCACCCAGACCACTGGCCTTCCTCTGACACACAAACAAACTTACAGCACTGACTGTCGCAGACACACACATGGAAGGTGCATTAACTCGCGGTCGCATTTAAAGGGATACGCCAACTTTTTTTTGTTCGTGTCTTGCCTCACTCCCGCGGCCATGACCAGCAGATAGACACCATCCTTTTGACTGTGCGTGCAGTAACAAGGGAGATACGGGCAGAGCTGGCGCTCCGCTAATTAGCTTAGCTCAAACGCTGGAAGTGCATAGGTAGTGTTAGCCTGCCTCCACCTAAAGTCAGAGAAACTCTTCAGCAACGCTAAACAGAAACTTCGTCTCAGAGCTGACAAAACTCTCCGGTAAGGCATCTTGAGCGGTCAAATGCCGTTAACGGGACGAGATCTGTCAAAACGGAGGGTTCAAGCAAAGACGGTTTATTTTGGTTCAAGCTAGCTACATCGAGGGAAGGTTAGCTTCCTATTTCAAAGTAAAAGCACAAATTCTATCGTCATGGTTTGGGCAACAGGTGTTTTATTTTGTGGAAGTAACCAGAACGGCTAGCTTGAGTAGCGCTGAATTCGTCTGAACAAAATTGTAAACAGCTGGTATTTAGACAAATTAACGACACTGCTGATCTAAACGGCTACTTTCTCGCCTAAAAATGTTTGAAATGTCGATAAAGTGATATATTTACAGAGTTTAGAGCTAAAATTAAATCAGCTTCTGACTGCTGATTTCAGCTCGGGTAGGAGGCAGGCTAACACTACCTATGCACTTCCAGCATTTGAGCTAAGCTAATTAGCGGTGCGCCAGCTCTGCCCGTATCTCCCTTGTTACTGCACGCACAGTCGAAAGGATGGTGTCTATCTGCTGGTCATGGACTCGGGAGTGAGGCAAGACACGAAAAAAAATGTTGGCGTATCCCTTTAAAGGAGTCTCCTTTAACGTCCTCTATTGTGACACACAAGTGGATATAGGTTGTATCTCCCCTGTGTTAGGGTCGTGTCCCTGATTATCCTCAACAAGCCACCTCTGTGTGCTGTGTGTGTGTGTGTGTGTGTGTGTGTGTGTGTGTGTGTGTGTGTGTGTGTGTGTGTGTGTGTGTGTGTGTGTGTGTGTGTGTGTGTGTGTGTGTGTGTGTGTGTGTGTGTACACATACCATTTGTTCAGACTTCTCTGCCTTGTCCTTGATGTCTTTGATTTTGCCAAAGAGTTGTTGGATGGCTATCTGGGCTTCCTCCAGTGCCTGCACAAAACAAACAGACAAATAAGAAGCAGACAAAAACGACACATTTTAACAACTGTGCAAGAATCCCTAACAGCGTGTGTGTGTGTGTTTGTTTAGAGTGGGCAACACCACAAATCAGTGTTCTGAGCAGGCTTGAAAATCTGGGTCCCTGAGGTCAAAGCCGAGCTCAGCACATCCTTAATAATGTCAGAATAACACTTGAAGCAGAAACAGCAGCAGGAAGGGAAAATGGAAAACCAAACAGAGCTGCTGGAGCAAATCCTTGAGAGGAACATAGAGATGCAGCCTTACTCTCCTGGTTTACACTGATATACTGATAGAGGAACGATATCATGGCATTGATTGGCTCAACAATCACAAGAGCAACGGTGAGTCTAGCTGCATTGATAAATACAATTTAAAAAAAGTCCTCTGCTGTTTGGTATTCACATGAGGCGCAATACAGGTGTGTATCGCTTCAAAATTGCCTGTACCCGCATTCACAGAGCTGACGGACTCTTCTAACAATAGGTCATTAACTTGATTCCTGGTGTCTATCAAAAATGACACAACAGCGATTAAAGTCTGGATTTGGTTTGTTTTCATGGGTAGAGGAAAATGAAAACCCAGTCGGCAGCTGTTGGTACAACTGATTACGTCTTAATTTGCTTTTGATTAAAATGTATCGCCACATATTTTATTTTAAAACAACTGCAATTTATTTCCTTAAAAACAAGCTTCCTGTTGTGAGAAGCAGAGTGGAAAGAATATCTGTGAGTCACTTGTGGTGTGGGTCAAATTTCCAAGAGATATTTTGTTTATCCGGTCTCACCACTGGATTTGGTCCATGTGAAAAATTACCCCACCGTTCCCAACCCCAGAATGGGGGATGGGGGTAATGTCAAACAGACTAATTGGACGTCTAATTGACAAGCTATCAAGATATCTGACATTGATAGGTCTTAAGTTGACATACAGGTCATGAGGCTAAGCTCTGCATAAAAGCTATCGCTAAAAAGACTAAAGAGATCATTAGCAGTTTTAACAGTCTATAAAGCTAGACTGGATTAGATAACATTAGACAGATACAATTGTAAGATAGTTGGAGTGCTATTCTAATATTTCCCTATCATCTGACATGGCAGCTGTTCTTTGATGGTCCTAAACAGAGATTTTGCTCTGATATCTGATGCCAGAGTAATTGGCTTCACTTGGCCCGATGCTGTGGCGGCTCTGCAGACACAACTTAGACCCTCTACTGACACACACAGACACACACACTCAGACACATGCACACAAGGAATGCTAACAGCCGGCACCAGCTGTGCAAGGAATTTACCACTTTTACAAGCACCTCTGAGAAACAAGTGGACAGCGAGTGAACAAACACACCAAAATGTGCACGTGCGCACAAACACACAGGCACGTACAGATACAAGTACAGATACAACTTCCGGTGACCGTGGACGATTAACTTTCCTTGCTGAGTGGTGTCAAAGAGCAGTGGTGAGTGACATCGTCATGGAGACACGGTCAAAGTCATGATGGCACCATGTGACCAGGTCATAAAGTCTCAACGAAACCATTTGGGGCGTTTAAACCTGAATCCTTGTCAAGACTGTCTGCCGTGGAGGGAAAGTGAGAGGAGGTTAAGTACTGACAATATCTTGAGTATGATGAGTGGCAAACTGACTCCGCCTCGATTTCATCCTTCTTTCTTTTGATGCCTCATAAAACCCTTTGGTTTTTCGGTGATAAATGAATTGGAAAAATGATAGCAGGTTACTCTTTGATCTGAGCGTGGAGGAAGGGAGTGCCACTGAATCTTTAAAGAGGTTCCCTGGAGGACATCTTGAGCAAACAAAGTGCATTCAGAAGAGGCCAGAACCTCCAAGGCTGCAATTGTTGCTCCTCCAGACTCAGCTGAGTCAATCTGGCTCGCTTCCTAGCACTCATTTCCTGTATTTAGCCTTGAGAAAAGCAGAGGGAGACCACTGCCCAGCAGGCGCCTCCATGCCCAAGATGTTATCTGCTCTCACACAAACACATGCGCGCCCAAAAACACACACACACACACACACACACACACAATAAGCAGCACATGTTCCATGGCACACATTAAGTGGTATTATAGAGGTTAAAAAAGAAGTGAGGAGCTTCTCTCCAAAGCTTGAACAGGATCGGGACGCATTTCACTCCTGATGGGCATCAGTTTAGCTCTCTAGCAGAGGGTTTATTAAAAGGCACTTCTGAGTTTAGGGCCAAAGACAATAAATCAGATCAACCAAACTATAAGAGCTGGAACACGGCCTGAGCACAACACTTTGGTGTCAATATTTTTAGAGGGTCAATTTAGAGAGAGAAGAATAGCTCAGGAAATGCTCATTGCTTTGTATAGAATTTCTCCTCCGTTTTGTAATAGCTGAGCCTGACAAAAGCTCAAATCTGAAGCACCACTTCAAATGCATTCTGCTATAAATAGCAACATGAAACTACGCTGCTGAAAAACAATAGAATTTTTTTTTTTTAGCACAGTTGGTGTTTTCAGATGGTGAAATATGCACATCTAATGAGCTATAATGAAAAAGTCACGAAACATAATTCAGGCAGAAAGTGAATAACGCTAAACTGTACATTAGCAGGCAGAACAAAAGGAAGTGACAAAAGCCGGAGCTCTGAGGGACTGAAAGCATGGAAACTAAAACGAGCTGCGAAAGTGATGTTAAATATTTACATTAAAGTCAACTGTATAAGAAGACCACCTGACACTGTATTCTCTAATGTAGCCCTTCTGATACCACAGTGAAGCCCACATGTACCAGAAACAGTCACACAGAGAGGAAAGAAGTTGATGCCAAATTCTGCAAGCAGATTATTATGTTGTGACTCTGAAAGTGTGTACACATGTGCGTGCATAAACCGTTGTGCACAGCAGCTATCTCTGGCAAATGCCAGAACGGCAATCAACTAGCATGAATTGATAACAAATGTTTGGTCTTGTTAATGACCCTCTCTGACTCAGACCTCCACACGTGGGCTCCAACAGTCCAACCTCCAGAAAGTGCTTCCACCTCCTTCAATTGCGTTGCTAGAAAAGATGCATAAATGCAAAATAACCTTTTCATTTGCACTATGAAACTGAGTTCAGCTAACTGGGGAGCAGGTGTGCATAAAGTAGCCACATTGCCATGACAACAGGCAGGCGAGAACATCACACAATGGCAGCTGTGTGTGACAGGAAACTTTAAGCACACACTGACACAGATATTTTGTGTTTGTGTGCATGTGCGTCTGTGCGTGTGCACAATTGGTGAGGAGATCCCCACAATCTGCCCCCGCATCTTCAGCACTTCAGGAAAGGTCTGAAGGATTAGTATGGACTGTCATAATTTCGGGTTAATGACAGTGTTCATGTCATTATAATCGAGTCTGTCTCTCTGCCCCTGGACACCACGTATTACAGTCAATCATTGTGTCAACAGTTTGGCCTGTGTGGCTGTGTGTGCATGCATCTGTGTGAGTGTGATGCAACAACAGTTTTGGTGCTTATGTGTATTCAGTGTCTGGAACCACCCCCGGAAAAACTACATGGACTCATGGCAAATAATTAATCTACTAAAATACTCATGTTATCTATTCACCACATCTTGGTGAAAACGTGTCCCCTCACAGCCATCAACACACTAATTATCAGCTAATTATCAGCTCTATTAGTCGACAGGGTCTGACCACTATGACAGCCACATTTCCACACTCCTGCTGCATTTTACTGACTTGACTCCCTACAGGAGAAATAACCACAAGGAAACTCGTTCCCCAGATTTCCTCCTATCTTGCTCTCTCCATCCGTCTCCATAAATGTTACCATCTTGGGTTTCAACCTGGGGATTTCATTGAGCTCTGTGAGTGAGTCCAGTCGAGAGGACAAACAACTGAACTGCTGATCCTATTGGTTTTTATTCTATTTGCCGTCTTTATGTTTCAGTCGCCATCTTGAAATGAACACCTCTCGGTCTTTTCCATCCGCAGAAAGGATTTTCCCTCTGGAAATGTTGGATGGGCTCAGTGGGGCTGGAAAAACAAACTAAAATTATTGTCTGTGACTGTCTAATGTTATTGGTCTGGATGGGATTTAGAGCGTTTCCGCTACCAAACGGTAGCTAACAGGGAAAGACAGGGCCACCAGGCCAGACACCCTGACGACAACGCACACCTAATCATGTCAGCTGGTCAGAACATACGCGGCTCCCCCATCAGGTGTCACGTTCCTTTTAAGCCACAGCTCCTTGACAGAGCGAGGGGCCTGGATTAAATCAGCAGGAGTTGTTCTTTTCCCTCATGTACCCACAAGAAAAAGGCAAAGACTCAAATGCCTGGGTTTTAAAAGAAATCCAAGTATTTACATACGGGAATCTATTTCCCAGACATGTTTTCCGTAAAGAGGGGCAGTTTGAGCAGCGGGAATGGATCTGAGTCATCTTGTCCTTTTCCATGGAAGCAATGTGGAGAAAGGAAAGAGCAGGAGAGGGGGAGGATCATGTTTGTCTGGGTTGGGAGTAACTAATGGCACAATTCTGACTTCAGGAAAAAGATGTTTTGAACGCTACATATGATTAAACAAGCGTGGTGGTGAGCATGTACAATATGCCACTGTGGTTGTTTGTTTCCACACGCTGTGTTTCTGCACTGATGTGTGAGGAGCGCTGCTGTACAACAGAACAAATTCTAGTTTTTCTAGAACCGTTTCATGTCAAACCACTGCATCAAGTTCCTTCATCGCCGGTAGCTCAACTCACCTGCCTGCCATCCTGGCCCACATTCGTCTGGCCCCTCACCACCGTCCTGATGTTGTCATCCAGTCGCCTGTGAAACATGACAAAATGCTGCAGTCACATCGAGGGCAGTCAACAAACAGCAACATCGTGTATCGTTACATAATTTGCATCTACTCACCGAATCTTGAGGCGGATCTTGTTTACCACATCATCGATGTTAGCTAAAGACTGAGGGACAAGTCAGGAAAACATTCAGAAACATTTAATTTAACAACCTGAAAAAACACACATTCACTGACCCTTTTCTCTGAATAATGCCTCCTTCCTAGAGTTTTGATGCATTTGTGTCCAAATAAATATGACTTCAGATGACACCAATCAGTTCTATCTACCGTTTTATCCTTAACACATACTATACCTCATATGCAGGACAAGCTAAACCTCTCACCTATCTAGTTATTACCTTTAATACCAAAGTAGGTGAAAGTACCATGACAACTACTCAGAGCCACTGGCATAGAACCACACACAGTAGGGTTACAGTGACCCCTCATGGAGATGGAGTTCACATACATGTATTATATGTGGCCATGGTAAATAATCTTAAAAAAAAATTAAGTCTAACAGTCATTTGAGATTCACACTATACATCCACATTGTATACTATCTACATACTGTGTAGAGATTGTTCAGACCCCTTCAATTTTTTGTACATCCTGTTATTTTGTTGCTTTATGCAAACATTAAATTATAATGTTCTTCCTTCATTAATCTTCACTTAATACGTCATAATGTGAAAAAAAGAAGTTCTGAATTTTAGTTCAAATTTATGAAAATGGAGAAACTAATATCACATTCCCATAAATATTCAGACCCTTTATCCAGTTCTTTGTTAAAGCACTTTGGCAGTGATAACAGCTTTAAGTCTTCTCGGGTGTGATGCAACAATCTTTGCATATGGACGGGGATTTTCTGCCATTATTCTCTGCAGATCCTCTCAAGCTGCGGTTGATTGGAGAGTTGGAGACTGCTGGTGAGCAGATATTTTCAAGTCCCTCCAGAGATGTTGGATTCAAAGCTTTGGAAGACGTCAAAGACACTCCCGTGTTGTCTTTGCTGTATGCATAGGGGGTCATTGTTCTGTCCTATTGTCCTACTGGAAGGTAAACCTTTGGCCCAGTCCCAGATGTCTGAGCACTTTGGATCACGTTTTCATTAAGCATCCCTGTACTTTACTCTGCTGAGTCTGCTCAGCTTTTCCCTAACCCTGACCTGTCTGACTGTCTGTGCCGCTGAAAAACACCCTCAAAGCTTGATGCTTGATGCTGCCACCACCATGTTTCACTGTGGTTAAGTAATGTGCAGGTGAGGAGCGGTACTTTGTTTTCTCCAGAACAGATGCTTAGAGCTAAGACATTTAATCAGATAATATTGTTTCTCAAGCACTGAATCCTTCAGGTACTTATTTTTGCACGCACCAGCACCTTTACTGCAAAGTCTGTGAGTAAGTAAGTACTGGAACCATGTGCTACAACTTTTTAACTTTGTAGCACTTTGAGATCTTGTTTGAAGAAAAGTGCATTAGAAATTACATTTATTATTATTATTATTAATGTACAGTTGGACATGTGCATTCAAAAGTTTAGAGAAGGTCACATCAATCACTAGCTTGTACAGCATACACACCTACACATATTATCCACAGAGGTTACAGTTGTAATCTCGTTTGGGCCAGTTGAGTAAAACAGAATAAATGTATTTCGTTTTATTTATTTCACAGATACATTTCCCATTTATGTTATGATTTTTGGCATTTCACAGTAGGAAAACCTCAACTGTAAATACAAGAATATTTGACGACTGTATTTCATTTAGCTGTTTCACTGTCCTCCTTAAAAGTCTTATTCTTCCTGTTTGTACACGGTTTGAACCCCTGAAAGGAGGACCTACTCTTTTTCTAATGTGCCGACTGTACAGAAGATCTATCATTTAAATGTGACCCACAGGTGTGTGTGTGTGTGTGTGTGTGTGTGTGTGTGTGTGTGTGTGTGTGTGTGTGTGTGTGTGTGTGTCTTGACTGCACCTGCTCGGTGGGGAACAGTGTGTTGATGTACTCCACAGCGTTGAAGTCTGCTCTGTCCAGCGGGTCTTGGCTGGGGAAGACCTAGCGCACAGAAGACATTTTAATCAGTCACGACTGTCTCACTGAATATCTCGCGACATATCCCACTGACCTGATACGTCATTCATAGATTTGCTAGAAGAAGGCTCCAACGATACGTGACAACTTGAATTTATCTACATATTAGTAAATGGGTAAACGGTGGGATGACAGGTGCTGCGTTATTATCCTAAAGCCAATGATAGGTTAGTAAACACTGCTCCTAGCTAACGTAAAGCCAACATGTTATCTTTTTGACAAACTGTTCTGTTAGCTTAACATCACCGATATGCTCGGAAACTGAATGTTTTATAACGTTAGCTGGCGGACCCAGTAAAACAGCAGTGTCACATCTCCGGAGCCAGCAGCAGGACGGGTTAGCCTGCTAACAGCTGCCTCTATGTTGTCGATACCGGCGGCGACGTTTGTAAGAGCTACGACAGTAACGAGTTCAGACAACTACCTGTTCAATGGCTAGTTGCACCTCTGGGGTCAGGTGCAAAATAGCCTCCAAATCCTCAGCAAATTCAAATTCTTCCTCCTCCATCATTGTCAAAACAACACGGGAGACGTCTCCGGCATACTACTTCCTGGTGGGGAGGCTTCTGGGATAGCTGATGCGATCGGTGAAATGGTGCGTTCATGTCTGTCGGAAATCAGAAACACTAGGGGTTATAGCTGGGTGTATTGTAAAAATGTGACAATTAGACAGGAATCAAAGGTGAATATGAAGATGAATTTTATCACTTATAATTGTCTACAATATTGCATCATATAGCAATATGCACAAATCAATACATATGTAGGATTTGCATTTTCTTCTACTACTTGCTATTGCTACACACTTCCACCAAATACACTTGCACCAATAACTCATAATAGCTTCTTCATAGTTTTCTTATTTGCAATATCATGGGAAGACTAACGTGTCTTGCTTTTCTGTTGTTGTTTGCAGGTGATGCTTCCCCAATGGGTACAGAATTGTGATCTCCAACATGCATATAAGAGCTATGAACAATAGGAAATCACAAGCAGCATGAAGGTACATCAGAATGCCTTACCTCTTCACCTGGCTGTACAAGTGGCTCTGTGTCCGCCTGTTTAAACACACCTTCATAATATTGCAGGAAAGACAGAGAGATAATGTTCACTTTCAAAACATGTTCTTTTCACTTTTTATTCCACCATCCCATAAAATAAGCCGAGTGCTGAAAAGCCCTACATTATTTTGATTAAATCATACACAGCTTTATATCCTCTTCCCATAGGCTATGCTACAGTCTACCTTCCAAAGTCTTTCAATCTCCTTATAGCTGCTGCTATGATACACTGTGTGGTCTTTCCTGACCTGTAGCATGATTCCACCAAAAAAATTGGTAACTCCCTCTAGTAGTGACAATTTTAATTTAAATTGTCCACCACTGAACCACTAAAGATACAAGCCATCAAGCAACAAATTACTGCCCCCTGCTGTTCCTAAAAGAAGCAACCTATAGGAACAACACACACACACACACATACACACACACACACACACACACACACACACACACACACACACACACACACACACACACACACACACACACTCAAACTTCTGAGCATACACAGTATTTCATTCAAAGGAGAGGTGTATGGACCCATAAGATGATATATTGTATAACATTTAAAGGACGAGACAGAGTAAGAGAACACGCATGATGAGACAGATGACAAGAAATATGTGAAGAAGAGAAGCAGTGAAGTGGTGAAAAAGCAGATGTGATTTAACCCTAACCCAGTTGGGATGGGAGGCAAACTATCATAGATCAAAGGTAGGTTGAGGAGAGAAAAGAGAAGACAGTAATGGCAGTAGGGTTTATCTGGATAGTAGCCTATCTATAGAGATGAAAAAGGAGAGTCTGAATAAGAAATGAGATGATGGTGCATAAGCCCCCCCCCCCTTTTTTTTTTTATAGATATCTGGGATTTAATAGTCTTTAGAATGACTTATTTTTATTAAAGCAGAAGTAAGTGATATATTTGTGTTAATATAAGTCTTAAATAGTTATATCTTCCGACAGCAATCACTTACATAGAGTGTTTGGACTGAAACACGGGTCTGTCAGTCACTCTGCTAAGAGAAAACATTTATCGTATCCTACAGTTTTTATCCAATGAGGAGAGAGAACGGCATGCAGGGCTGTGTGTGCAGCAAGGGGGCAGTTGTGGATCTGAGAAGTGAAGCTCACTTCCGCGTTCAAAAAA
The DNA here is from genome assembly GCF_905171665.1 of Trachurus trachurus. Classification (NCBI taxonomy): domain Eukaryota; kingdom Metazoa; phylum Chordata; class Actinopteri; order Carangiformes; family Carangidae; genus Trachurus; species Trachurus trachurus. The sequence continues at coordinate 20,959,602 of NC_139892.1, read as the reverse complement.
CTGCAATCCCCCCGGCTTCCTCTGGGGGCTGGTGTCAGAAGGGAGCATTCCCCATAGACCCCCATGTTAAAATCGCCGATTTTACATCCTCAGTAAACATGTTAAAAGCCTGGTGTCAGAACGTTTTTTTTTCTCAATCGATAGTTTCTACCCCCGCACACACTCTGAGGGGGGTGAATTTTTTTTAAACTCTACCGTTTTACTGTTATTAGGTTAAAACTCTGGCCAATTAGGGCGCGGAAATGTTGAGTGACAGGCCCGAGCAGCTCCGTGGACAGCTGCTTCGAGGCCAGTGGGCGGGTTCTCGGCGGTTCTCGGCCGGCCAATCCAACATGGCGCTGTCCAGGCCGCCATATTTGAGTCACAAAAACGACTCCCCAAAACCAATGGGTGACGTCACGGACGCTACGTCCATTCTTTTTACAGTCTATGGTGTGCAGCCAAGGAACGCCGTGAATGTGGTGACGTAGGGACGAGGACTGTTATGGTGCGTTCAAGGAAACTCGTATTTTTCCGACCGTGAAGTGGTACCAGTTCGATCTGGTACGAGTTCACCGGTCGGAAGTTACGAGTGGCCGTTATAGTGACTTTCACCGGTAAAACAGGTCGGAAAAACACGAGTGGGTTGCCTGGAACGCTACAAAGTCGTAAGTTGTGACTTGAAGCTGTAATTTACGATTTCAAAAGCCTGCCTGGAACGCAGCATTAGCGAAAACGACCGGACCACTCACTTCTGCTTTAATGGAAGAAAACATTGGGTGAGCTTCAAAATGATTTAATTTATCACCGCATTTATGACTTTAGACCAATGTTGAAAAGGCTGTTGTTAGACTTCATTAGCAGAAAAAAAAAGTCATCTGACCTTTTCAAAGCAGAGTACTGAAATGCAAAAGAGGAGAGATGACAGACAAGCACTGAGGGAAAGAAGGCAGGAAGAGCTAGAGACGTGTCTACAGTATACTGTGATAGTGTGAGCCGGAGCTGCTGTTAAACATCAATCTTTCACGCAGAGGAAACACATGATGCTGCACAATTCACAAGGGCTCACAACTTAATACAGCCAATGTGTATGCATGAGTGTGAATGCATGTACTGTATGGGCATACATGTGATAATTAAGATTTCAAAGCAGGATGTTTTCAGTTCCTGGTTTGTTTAAGATGATAGTGAATCTGATGGTAATTGCTTAAGAGGTAAATGGCTGCTTAAATTAGCAGCATAAAAAAAGGATTCTTCAAAGTACTAATGCAACAATGTGAAACTACTCCCTTATATCAGAGAAAGAGTTTGACATTCTGGGCTTAATCACTTTCCTGCTGAAGGTTTGGTGGGAAAATCCAAGCCACTCTCACATGTAGGTAGCTACACTCAGTATCAAGGTAGAGCCAACAGCCAGTTAGCTTTGCTTAGTATAAAGACAGGAGGTTTGATTCATGCACAAAAACAACTCAGTTAGGTTTAGGGAAATATTATGATTGTTCATTGTTTTTGTTACAACAGGAGACGTTGAAAAGTTTGTGGATCGTTAATAGATTAAAAAAAAAAAAGACTGTCGGTTGTAAACAGGAAACAAACACTGATCCCCTGTGCCTTTGTTGTATGGACCCATCCATCCATTCTGACCTCCTCCTAAAGCATACTTTATTGCTCTGCTGCACAACATCACCTGACTTTCTCCTGTGGTCCTGTCACATGAACGTAGTGGAGTATAATGTCTCTCTCTGAAAAAAAAGCAGAAAGTTAAAATACTTGGCTAAATGTCCTTAGTTAATTTCCACAACTGGTATAAACACATTCTGAGTCATGATGGAAAAAGCTGGCTATACAGAATTAGTAGATAACCACAGCCGTGATAGCACTTAATTAGCTGGACAGTTTCTGATAGCATGTGGAAAGCCATTTGCTGCTAATGCCTAAGCTGACTATGCTGAACTTTTGTCACTAATAGCTTTTTTTCTGTCTCTTTGTGACCCGACAGTGTTCAGAAAGCAAGTGACTTTAGGTCAAGCAAAGGCAAGTGCTTCAACAAAGTGATGCACACCTGAGTCTTTGAACAGGAAAATAAAGGTAGATTAGATTAGTGCATGTCTGGATGCAGTCATCATAAGGTCTTGGACTTAAGTGTGCCAGTGGACATGGCGTCTTTCAGGGTCGTGAAGAGGTTGAAATGAAGAGGCACTTATAAGAATGTTTGTCCACAGGAGAAAAGACTTGATATGAACCTTCATGACAAGGTTAAGCCACAAATCTTAAGTTTTTAATCTTTCAACCACTCTAAAAGAAACACAGGACATCCACAGCTCCTTTGGAGATACCAAAATATCTAGCATCCACTGAGCATACTGTATACAAAACCTTGGCAGGACATTGACCCGAGGAAAGCCTCCAACATGACAGGTGTTGACAGATACTTTTCTCCCGCAATCAGCTTGTTTGGGTATAATTTTCAACCAGAGAAGCACTGCAGATTAACAAAGTGGATGCAGCAGTTGGAGCTTGGAGTGTTGTTCCACTGGGATTTAACTACACCTGGAAAGAAAGAAAGGAATTGTCCAAGATGTAAGCAGCAAAACTCCCTCCAACATCCAATCCAAGATGTTCTACATGACAGGATTTCCCCCCAAAAAATTGTTGCATCTGTGAAACATCAATGCCCTTTTGTTGAATTTTGAAAAATATACTAAAAGTCATGCAGATTAGTGTAGGTACACAACATGCATTGACTGTCTACATAATCTGTGCCCTGGGCCAAAAATGATAAGCACTAAAATGGGTTCCTAAAATGAAATTTTGCATTAATCAAGTATATCATCCTATACAAAAGTTGGGTGAACATATACAACAAGGTGACCCCTCCCTCTTGTGGATTCAGACCTTTGGAATATTTCATTGGTTAATCCTCCAAGTGTGCAGACTACATAATTAAAGGGAGAGTGGTGCTTGAAAGTTAGCTAAGACGCTTCCAGCTCTCGCAGTCCAAGGATCTTGTCTGGCCAGATGATCAAACTGCATAAATTACCACCCATAAAAGAGAAGATGTGACAAACTGCATGAAACAAACAATCCACAACCAATAGGTGAGGAGCTTCTGCAGAGGAGAAGAACTCACGAGGCATAGATCCAAGGCTGGCAGAAGCCGATGCTTTCCTCTCCAGCCAGTCTTCAAGTAGCAGCCAGACAGCTTTCTGATCAAGCTTGAAAAGTGACCAAGTGAACATGCAGATCTCGCCTTGTGAGCCCTGTCTTCTCCCAACTCCAATACCACTCTAAAAATGTGTGGTATTTTATTGTAAATGAGGTGTGGTGTGCCCAAGCTATCATTAGCCTAAAGAAACTGTGGCAAAGGTTTTGGGAAAATGAAATTGGCATTCAGACTTTATCACATTTGTTATGAGCATTAAGTCATGAACATTCAATATTAAGGCAGCGCTGGTAGGCATCCTGCTGTAGTATGATTACACTAAGCCAAATGTCATCTTGAAATAGAACATTCAGCCATTAGTTCTTTGTGGTACATTATCTACATGCTGTGTATGACACCAAGAATAATAGGACAATCTGGGTTTAACACCTACATCCTACTCATTCCTTCCCTATCAGTTAAAATCAACATGCAGATTTAAAGGAAGGTTAAATTTAATACAAAGCTTTAAAGAGCGCTGCCATCATTTTATTTTGCAGAGATTATCTGTCATGGTGGCTTTACGGCTTGATTTGTCTTTAAGCTGATGAAAAAAAGGGGAATCAGAATGATGGTTAATTTTAACTCTTAAATGAATTCAGCCACAGGGATTTCAGTGGTGCAATTGTCACAGTGGCAGGTAAATTCAAAATGATTGCTTTCATTTATTTACAGATGAAAGAAGGGCAGAAGAATTACTTCCTCTGTGATTCAAATTATAATCACTCAATGTAAATTGTAGGACATGAGGATGCCATTGCTGGTCTTCAGAATTACAGGTGCTTAACGCAATTTTCTTTTATTAACCTTAACTTGCATTTGAATCCAACTGTTTGAATCATAGTTTTTCACATAGTCATTTCTGTGGGAGGTTCAGCACCCTCTTAGCACCAAGCAACAACAGCTGCAGTGAGGGAGCCTTGCCAAGGAGAAGGAGAATTTGAGGATGCTAGGATTGGGTGCTACAGCATGTTGGTTCATAGCACATCTCTAACATATGGCTGTATTGTATTAACAACAAGTAACATTTTTTTATGCAATGTGCATGTGCATGTGCATGAACTGGTTGAAGAACAATATTATCTGCATTTAGTATTAAATAGAAGAAACTTGGCATATATATACATTTGTATAGCATGTGTGCTACATGAATTTCAGAATGTCTGTCTCCAGTTGGGGTGAAAAAAAAGAGAAAAAGACAAGAGCAGTGCTCCTGAGACCTAAATGTACTGCAACTCAAGATGTGCAAATAGACAAACATGCTGTAAATCCAGAAAACATCTTCCAGGTTAAAAAAAAAAAAAAAACTACAAGATTATTTTGCAGTTGCAGAACCACTGCAACATTCACAGACCCAAATGAACACCGTCATCTTCTGGGTCTCTGTGTACTAATGCTATGTGTGTGAACCCATATACTGTATGCATGCGTTGTTATGCACATGAGCAAGTCTTCAAAAACATGCTTACATATGTTACATGTGACTGTGCTTAGCCGTGTGTCTGTGTGGTTGTGTATGGGGATGTGTGTCTAGTGACAGATGGTCCGTTTAATAACCTTGCGAGCATGGTTGCCTGTGGGGTTGGCATGCCCAAGATGTAGGGAATGACCTTGTTTTTATGACCACACACAGAGCAACCTGTTACAACTGGGAGTGTGTGTCTGTGTGTGTGTGTGTGTGTGTGAGTGTGCGCGCACACAGCATTACCATTGGACACCACTTGCACACTAACCCACATGGGTTAACATGCAAAATGTCCTTGAAAGAGTGGTTAACACATAGCTAATTAGAAAATGTATGTATTTTGGGAAATGTACTATTTGCTTGCTCGCTGAGCACTGATATACTGTCCATCCCTGCTACAGCCACCAGCTGGTTATTAGCATTACAGTAATATGGGGAAAACACAGGAAACATAGTTTGACCATTGTGACTACTCAGACACACCCGGATTAATCAGTTTGTCCAATAATGAAATAAAAGAGCAGCATTAAGTTCAGGAAGTAGTGGAGCTGTGCATAGAGCCCACCAAAGGTTAGTCACCTACCATAGAGACATACTGTACGAGTGATAAATCTGTTTGTAAGAAACTGAATCAACAAAACTTTCCACAATTCTTAACTATACCTTTGAAGATGTATGATAGCCTATGTATCACGCAAACAGATGCAAAACAAGTGTGACTAGTGTGAACTCCTCTCATGTCTGTGTCTTTCATATATTACGTAAACAACGAAGGCAACAAACAAACAGAACTAATAACACTAGATAGAAATTTACCTGAGGTATAATGTTCATGGGATCTAAAGTTGACACTTGTTAATTTGCTGCTTTGTCACCTGTCAGTGAAACAGGGTGCAACCTGGTATGACACACAGTTGAGGAGGGGGAACAAAATCAGTTTCCTGTAATAAATCATAGTGAAGAATGAGACAGAGCATCAGAATTACAGCGGAAGAGATCAATCACATCTCACTTTCAGGATAGACAATCATCCAGCTCTGCAAACATATGAAAAAAAATTGTGTTTCATTAAAATAAATCCTTACAGGATTCTCCTCCATGTTTGCAGATTCACACTTCTCTGTATTTTATTTATACTCCCAAATATTTGTCTATTCTACCTTAGTTATTGGCCTCTTTCTGTGTGGTGTGTGACTGTGCTATGATGAACCAGAGAGCAACCGTGTATGGGACTGTTCCTGTGCACGCATCCAGGTGTGGGTGCAAATGACCGTGAAGGGGTGTGTGTGTGTGTGTGTGTGTGTGTGTGTGTGTGTGTGTGTGTGTGTGGGGTTTGCATGCTTGCACGTTCCCTGGAGCATGTTCCCTGGAGCATGTGTGCTTGATGTATCTGCGTAACTTTTGTGTCATGATGTGAAGGGCTAACCAGAGCACGGAAGATCCTGTAGTGGCAACATTAGGTTCTGAAAACAGGATAATAAAATACAGTAATGACCTTTCTCTCTTTTGATTCCTTCTGCTCTCTTTGCTCTCCTTTACTTTCTCCGGATGATCCTTTCTAATCCATTGCTATTTCTTTCCATTTTCTTATCAAATGTACAGTACTTGAACTGTTTTCCCTCCTTGGGGTATTTTGAAGTATTAGTCAGACATTGAGCTGTTATTCCTTTCATGGCATTCAGGAGGAGAACATTAAAAAAAGAGGAGATGATAAGGAGAGGAGACAATGAATCACCTGTGGAGGAGGTGAGACCAGAAAGAAATCAAGGAGGGGGATTAAAAGAAAACTAGAAATGCATGAACAGCCACAGATTACATAAAGATTCAGAGATGGACTTCTGTCTTTCAAAAAGTAAAGTACCTTTACAAATTCAATCTGTTCTATATGTACACTGTAATCATAATGTGGTTGCCAGATCTAGTGTTTATTTGTTTGTGCCCCTATTTTCGTAGCGAGAAATAAGAAGAGTTTGTTTTTTTTCCTCTGCCACAGCAGTGCCCAATATGGTCCCCTAATGCCATATTGGTGCATTGCTTATACATAGGTTTTATTTGATACGCTATGAGTGATACAAGTTCACTCGTCTCGTCTCTTCTCTTCTCTTCTCTTCTCTTCTCTTCTCTTCTCTTCTCTTCTCTTCTCTTCTCTTCTCTTCTCTTCTCTTCTCTTCTCTTCTCTTCTCTTCTCTTCTCCTCGGGCATAATCACTAGTTAAGACTGTGATTACCCCTAAATATTGATGAGTACATTACAGCTGTGTAATTAGCTCACTGGACTCATCCGTTTCCATTGCCAGATCAATCTGCCTTCAAGCTGTTGCATTGACACACAGGCACATGGACACGCAAACGCAAACTTTATCAGACCGGATTTGTGGGATCTTGAGGTAAATCCACTTCTGGAATTCGGCAAATGAGCTGAATGGGAGTTCTTGTTATAGTGAACATGTTCAGGAACATGCCTTACTGTAATATTTTACTATTACAGTAATTTTGACCTGTTTGAGCCACTTCTACAACTATAGTAAAGTAGTTCCACTGCATGATCTGCATTATGCATAAAACACACACACACACACACACACACACACACACACACACACACACACACACACACACACACACACACACACACACACAAAAAAAAAAACACAGACTGGAGGAAAGTAGTCATGATATGGCAGCAATATAAACTAATAAGCAAAACCAAAACAGGTGAGCACTTAGCAATTAATTGGCATCAATTAGCAAACACTGGTCAAACTGGATTAAATTGTGTATCTTTTTTTATGGACTTGATTTTTTATTTTTATTTTTTAACAAATTGTTTTAATCTTATAATGGAATTTGTTGGCAATAAAAACATCCCAAGATTTGACACACCTCTTGGGACTCACACTTGACTCAATCTGCTCTCAATTTGTGCCTTATTCTGTCAACAATTTAACTTCCATTATGCAAACACTTAAAAATACCTTCAGGATGAACAAAGAACAAACAAAGAACGACACAATTGTTTTGTTGTGCTGCTGCAGCTTCCGAGGGCATGTATCTCCTGCTAGTTGGTGTTAATCTCGCCTTCATAAAACGTGTTAATGCTCAGTGTTAATCAGGGCTTCTACTGAATGTGTCTATGCGAACACCAGGCAGCTAAATGTCAACTGTTACCGGATTATCTGCTGCCTGGAACCTCGTGATAATGATATATGGAGTATGCGTTTCTGTGTGGGTGCTTTTTAAACTACGCATGTGCATGTGCGATTGCAAGTGTGCATGTGGTGATTAAGACAGGCTATTTCTATTTTCCTGGCTCCCTGAATGATTTCCCTTTGAGTGTAAACCCTTTATTCTGCCGCTTCTATTAAATCAGACGGAGACAGAGAGAAATCACGACAGAGAAGAATAAGAGCATGAAAGGAAGAAAGATACCAAGCTGGAGAAAAAGAAGCACAGAGAAAGAATGACAGAAAGCAAGAAGGAGAAAGAGACAGAGATACATGAAGGAAGAGAGGGAGAGTTTTAGAGGAGTGTATAATCCCCGTAGTGTTTGTTGTTGTTCCTGTCTGCAGGGTGGTAGAATTTGAACGCTACATGAAAGCCTGGCTTGGTCTCAGTTATCCCAACTCACACAGCAGTCTTCGCCATAAGTGCTTCATCCGTTGTTCTGTCAACCTGGCAACGAAACCAAGAGAAACGCATGAAAGGAGAAGCAACTACACAAAGTGATCAAACACAGAACAACTGGATAACCATAACAATTAGCTACAACCTGTTTCAGAACTCTCTTCTGTAGTAAAGCTCATCAAATAATAGATAGTAGATACACACCAGCATGCATACTAATAATCAGTGTGTCTCATTAAGTCAGGTTATTAGACCTCTGAGTTAATTGAGTTATTCTGCTAGATAATAAGGGTCGCTTTCATTTTTCTCTTCATGCAACCTCCTTTTTAACCTCCCCTTGATATTTTTGCTTCTTCTTTTCTGAGCAGGGGTTTTGTTTTCATTCTGTTTTTCCACTTCTTTTTTATGATGTCTCATTGTCCTTCACCTCTGGTCCCATGTGTGTTCTTCCTTCCGATCTCATTATCATCCTCTTTTTTTACTCGACCATGCACCAACCTGTCATCCAACACCAACTCTTTCTTTTATTTATCCTTACTTTACATAGACTCCTACAAAGTATTCACAATCGCATCCCATTGATCTTTCAATCACAATATCAGTGTCAAAATTGCATTTTTATCTTTTACTCCAACCGAGGTCGCAAGAAACCTGGGTGTCATGTTCCTTCTTTAACCATGTTACATTTGTCTCCTGGTTGTGCAGCTTTAGGCCTTAACTGACTCAGACAGTACACCATCCCATGACCCTCGCAGCCAATGCCATGGTTATCTCTCACCTCAGCTACTGCAATGCCTTTGCAGCAACTGTTTTCTTGTCTGTAACATCTATTGCACGTCTGTCCGTCCTGGGTGAGGGATCCCTCCTCTGTTGCTCACCCTGAGGTTTCTCCATTTTTTTCCCTGTTAAAAGGGTTTTTTCCTCAGTTGATGTGAGGGTCTAAGGGCAGAGGATGTTGTTGTGATGTCATGTGAAGCCCTTTAAGACAAACTGTTTGTAAAAACGGGCTATACAAATAAAATTGCCTTGCCTTGCCTTTCTGGTGGAACTCCACAATCCAGCAGTACATCTGGGCAAAGTCACTCTGCTACCCATCAACCTACCCTGGTCACGTAAATGTAATTCCAGTCATTAATAGTTGCCCTCAGACCAGCTTCTAGGTCTGTGTCCATCTTCTTCTACTCAATCATACAGGCTTATGCTCCTTCATGGCCCCTGCCTGGCATTACCATAAAGGGCAATCACAGTCCAGACAGCTCTTGCCTTTTGTTTCTGATGGTGAAACAGGTAAGTGAATGTAATGAGAGCAGGGGTGGCCCACTTCAATAATCTCTTGAAAATTCATCTCAGAGCATTGCCTCTCCTTTAACAGCCTAACACTAATACACTAACACTTATGATGCACTTTCCCTGCACATCTTGATCTCCTTGCACTTATTAAATAGCTGTGGTACTTTGTACTTTCACCAAGGTCTCCTTCTAAACTAAAGCTTTAGTGACGTCCCTTCATATAAAAGTCCCTTTGGATGAAAGCATCTGCGGATTCATGAAAATGTGATTTTACATTCCTCATGCCTTGCCATCTTTCATTTAAAAAAAAAATGTTTTGGTGTGATGGTACAGTGCCAAGGCAAAGATAGAAGTGTATAATGCACTGGCCGTGTGTCACGTACAATTGCATCATATGCCACTTATATCATACACTAGATGAATCATACTGTACAGAAAGAAAAGCAAATCAAGCCCCAGACATTTGGATGTGCCAATCCTGGGAGCAAATGTGACAAAACTGCTGTGCTGGTGCTCAGATGGAAAACGAAGCAGCAGAATATCCCAATGTGTTGATATGTGTCTGTTTGGCTGATTCCCTCTCTCTTTCCCTGTGTTTACCTGACAGCCGTCCCCTCCCTTGTGTGCTTTGTTTGTACCCAGTTTATCCTGCTGCGCCTGGAACATCCGGTACCTGCTGCCGCCAATCCACCTCAGTCCAGCTCAGTCCTTGCCTGTAATTCAAATTTGGATCGCTATTTCCTCCACCATCTGCCTGGCCTGCTCTGCCAGTCCAGACACAATCCAGCCTCCAGTCTTCGCCACCACAAGTCTTCAAGAAAACTGCCTTTAAATGCCTAACTGCCTGCTTGTCTGTGCTCTGCATTTTTGGGTCCAAAACTGAACTATCACAGACAGCATCACCTCATACTGTGCATTAAAGATGATGATTACCCTTCAGCTTCATGGGCTCCCCATCAAACCTACAGTATCCTAACTCTCATGAAGGACATTAAAAACTACACAGTACTGAGATAGTTACATCAGCAAAACTCCAACATATTTTTTTTGTTTTCAAATAGTAAGTGTTAGATATTTATCCTCAGTGAAGGTCACCAAATATGTTATATCACCTCCAGAGAGATATTTCTAAAAAGTATTTTTTAGGAACTTTAATGGTGTTTTGCCCTTGTCTGCATCACTTTACTGTGCATTCCATAACACTTACAAATCATGGCGAGAAAACATTATTGTCAAGGTTTGCATAGGCAGAGGTTTAGTGACAAATCATGGTGTAACAAGTATTCGTCAAGGTTCAGTGATCAGCTGACAGAGACTTGACGTCATATCTGCCACCATACTATGTGCCCACTGTGGTTAAAGGGTTTCCCTGTCCTTGAAATGTGCAGCACGCTGGTGCAGCCACTGGAAAACTGCAAAGTAACCTCTGAATGAAGAAACAGCTGAAGCGGACAGAAAAAAAAATAATAATTAAATGAAATTTGTTTGGATGCAGTCATGTTTATTGTGTCTTAATATGTCTTTGGAAGAAAGCTGTACCAATTTAGACTTCTGTATAGTGTTTTCCCCAGGCCGCTGAGACCTTATACAGTACTTGTGAGGGGAGGGCGAGAGGAAAATTAAGGAGTCAAGGTCTGAGTCGTTTGAGAAAAATGCTGAGGAGAACAGGTTCACATACATGTGATGGCCCCGCAGATGCAGACTGAAGGGGGATCTATAGGAACTGATGGTTGTTCTCCTCCCCTGTCAACTTCTGAGAATCCAAGCTGCCCTTTCAGAAATTGCACAGATTGACTTATGAATGGCATCGGGTGTTGGAACTTCTGTCTTTATATTAGAGCACAGACGCACACACACACACACACACACACGCGCCAACACACATGCAGGCCTATCAATCAAGCTTTCACGTCATATACGTACAGTCTATGGCTTTCAACCATTTCTCTCTTCTCCATTCATCTACACTGCCGACAAATTTCACATTCTCTCTTGTATATGTAGTGTAACCCAGGTTCCTGCTTTTTTCACACCATCAAAGCACAAAGCCTCAAATTCACAAATTCCAGGTGCCGCCGTATCTGACAAATCAGCCTTCTTCTTGTATTCAGCAAATCAATCAGCTTGTGGATGTTGAACTTTAAATGTCATTGCTGAATCTGAGGGCTGCAGCCCACCTCATCCTCGATCACCACCACGATAAGGTCTTTGTATTATCCCATGGGAGTCACCCAAGAGATTCCATCACTTTCAAAGCAGCTTCAGCACCACCAGCGTCTCAAGTCTACAGGGTCATTCTAGTTCTTTCTTTCCCCACAAAATTAATTGGCATGGATTTTAATTTGGTTTTTTAAAAAGAGTTTAATCGCTATCATAAATCATAGTAAATAATGTCTTAAATTGATCTCTGCTACGTGAAATATCTTTTGCAAATCTAAGATGCAGGATTAAGAAGTAAGCCTATTCAAGTGGCACTAAGTGTACTTTCTCTTTAAACTCACAGATTATTAACAAATCAGTCAAAGCTGTGTTTAAGAATGCTGCACAGTGGCTGCTGGTGTTTCTACCACTTTCTTCGCTCAGTAGATATCAGCTCATGAAAACGATTCAGTTTATGAAGGAGCCTTATCTCTACCAAATCTGAATACAAACCTGTGTTATAAAGATTTTAGGAAACACTCTGTAAAGGGTCACAATTTCCAAACTTTCACAAACAGATGTTATGCATTCAAATATGGGCCTGGAAATAAAGTGTTAAGATCTCAGCGCAGATAGAAACAATGCAGAGGCTGTATGATGCTGATGTTTACTCTGAACAACAGTGTTTTTTTATCTGATCCATAAAGGTGACAGAAAGAGACTAATGTGGGCACTTTTGCTGCCTATGCAGTGTGTGTGTGTGTGTGTGTGTGTGTACGTGTGCTCCTGCTGTTGTGCTAGCTCCATATTGCTTGTGCTGAGTGTGCAGAGTTCGCAGTTGTCTGGTGCTTTCTAGGCCAGAGATGCACCAACTGATCTCAGTAAGTACAACATATGGGAAGAATATTCACACTCTCTCTCTCTCTCTCTCTCTCTCTCTCTCTCTCTCTCACACACACACACACACACACACACACACACACACACACACACACACACACACACACACACACACACACACACACACACACAGAAAGAGCCGTTATTGACAAGAGCTACCTTCCAGATCTAATAAAACACGTTGCCCCGCTCTCCTCTGGTCTGTCCTTTCCCCTTTTATTCTGTTCTGGCGTGTTCGTTCCTCTGTCCTCTGCTGTTTGCTCTCCTTCTCCTCCACCGTGTTGTACTTGATACCATTCAATTATTTGTGTCCTTATTCTGAATTGGTGTGCGCTTGCTCTGGTATATATCGGCAATTTTTTGGTAGTAGACAGTTTCTTGTAGTGATATTTCATGATTTCAGAAGTAAAATGTTTAAAAAGTGTTTTTTGAGTTTTGAGATCACTGATTGCATCATTTGAATAATTTTCTGTTTATATTTCTCTTAAAACATTTTGGTGAACAACTCATATCTTTAAGCCTATTAAAAAACACTTTTGTCAAACCCTGTGTTTGCATCAGTTTTACATCTTCTGTGGCCGCTGGATATATTGATATTACATATTTTTATTTTTAAGTAGTATCTTGCAAACTTGATTGTGGACAAACTGACATCTTGGATCCTTTTGGCAAATATCATGTAGTACCTTCAAAAAATATATGCTAACATGTGAAGGGGCTATTTGTAAGTTCTGCTAACACTAACAGCTCTTTATTGAACACTTACTCAAACTTCTCAACCTCCTTTACTTGGCAAGGGCTGTCTCCAGCTGTGAAAACAACCCTTTTGTGTTTCTATCAATTCTTTTCTTTAACTGAAGTTAACATGCTAACCATCTAGCCCTGGCCCGGTTTGTCTCTCTTGACACTTTCCAGTCCACTGTGATGTCCAGTCTGTGCTGAAGAGGTAGCACTGATTAGAGGGTTACAGTATGTTATTCTTGTAAATACAGCAATGTCTAAAGCTCTTGGGAAGACTGATAAACATCTGTCAATGCTTACATTGACTATTAATAGGAAATCTTACATGTAGTTCCCTTAATAAGAAATGACTATAGCAGTTTCAGACTGATTAGATATGCATGAAAAAACTCTTTTTCTACCGTTTACAATAACCATGACAAAAAAGTGATTGTGTTAGCTTTCAGAATTGTTAAATCCTAGTATTATAAGCCATTGTGCAGTCATTTGGTGTCACACAACTCTTTAAAGCCCCTGTACAGACTTTTCATTTAGTGTTGATTTTGGCGGCCCCTGTGGACGAAAGCGGTGGTGTTTTGCCGGAATGAAGACTGCATTTCCCACTGTCATGAAGACATTTGTCTGGCCGGCGCGTGTAGATTTTGGAAACGTCGGTAAGAAGACGGGACTTTTTAGCAGCGTAATGTATCTATTCGTATCGTTTCGTCAGTGGTCCGACCCGGCCATGCCTTGCAGAGGTATAGAATTATGCCCTATTCGCACGGGATTAGTATTACCTGGGGGGACGTCTGGTAATTTGTAAATTACCCCCCCACGTCTGTGTTTCTTGCGGTGCATTCGCACGGTATAAGTGATGTCTGTATTTTTACTCGAATTTACTGACATTAAAGGTACAGTATGTAAGAAATCTAAAGCAACTGGCTGTAAAATCGTCCTAATATGTAACAGAGACTCAGGAATAATGTTCATATAACATACTGAACTCACCAACAACAATCCTACAGCCAAGATATTCGCATTAAAAAAATTTTTTTGCGGACCGCAAATCATGTTTATGTTTTGAATTTCTATGGTTGGCTTGTGTCGCCACCCAGCGCTCTCTCCCTGTCACAGCGTCTGTGGCATTTCAGCCTCCGGGTTGCCAGTTAGCTTCCACTGAGCTGCAAATATGGCTGGGAGATAAAACGAGATCATGAAAAAAAAGATTGTGTTCTATTATCGGTTATTGGTCATATTTGCTTGATATCACACGGTAGAAGCGGCTTGTCGCTCTGTCGTTTACACAGCTTGCTGTTGTGAGCATGTAGCCTAGTTAGTTTGAGCTGCTGCTAACGCTAAAGCTAAAGGGAAGAATTACAAAGTGAAAGTTAGAAAAGAGGGAGGAAATGTGGCGAAATGGAGCCGATGGTAAATGAAGTGATTGTGAACGTGTGGAGCGGTTCATGAGAGGAGTCTGTCCCGGTCAGGTCGCCGGTCTCCGGTCGTCATGTTTTATGATCCAACGTCAGAAAGTGGAGGAGAACCGGAGCGGCTCGCGCCGTTTATTCTGCGGTAAGACGTCTCATATGTTGGCTCATCTACGGCGTGATTAACACGCACTACGGCTCCGGTAGATGCGGGGTTACAGTGTGTGTCTGTGTGTGCGTGTCTGTGTGTGTGTGTGTGTGTGTGTGTGTGTGTCAGCGCTGCAGACACAGCGTCGGAGCGGTGAATGTAACAATAACTTGAGTTACCTGAGTGACGTGAACTCCGCTCGTAGTTACTGTGAGTCAGAGCAATAAAACAGTGAGGTTGTTGATGAATATTTAGCTTTTTACTCTGCTTTGAGACTGACTGAGTGAGCAGAGCGGAGGTTAGCGCGTCGCTGTCTGGCAACCTGGAGTCTGGTGGGTAGGGGAGGGGGGACAACGCGCTGCTGTGTTTTGAATTTGACTGCAGCAACAATTTTGGCCACATTCTTACATATCGTACCTTTAAGGCTCCGATGTGACGTCAAAGCTGTGCACGTCGTAACATCCGCTGCTGCATGGACCGCGGAACGCATCTGGACAAGGGGGGGCCATAACTTCAAGTCAAGCGGGGAGAGGGGTTATTGTTACCAAGGATACGGAAATAAAAGTAGCGAAGCTCCGGACAGAGTTGCGGTGATTGTATCCAGTTTATGAAACATTATGAAAACACATGAGTCTATCACAACAACAGATTTTCCGGGATCGATCAAATCCATTGGATCATCACGCTGATTATCCATACCAGAGGTAGGCTGCCGGTTCTCACAGCCCGGACTTCTGACAATTGTTTTTTTTTTTTTTTTTTTCGGAGGGTGTGTGTGCTCGCCGAGCAGACCCGTCTAGAGAGACACGCGTCTATATGGGACAGGCTTTTATTTAATTTAGAACAAACCTTATGCTCAGCAAAGATGGAAAATATAGGCTATAGTCTAATATAATAAAATGGTTCTGTTGTTTGGCCACTGTTTAAAAGAGTCAGAATATAAGGAAAGAATCGTATCTAGAGCAGCATCATTTACAAGTTACATCAGCACCAATTAAACTTCTTCTAAATAAACGTAAACATTCAATAACTCGGGTCAGGTCGGACCGCAGATTTCTTTTTTTTTCTTCATCACAGGAGAAATAAGGCGTGCGCTGCGCTCACACCTCGCTTCTCTTTGCGGTGCTCTGGTTGTGATTTGTCTGCTGCTTTGAATCCGTCCTTTATACGTGCGCGTTCACAGATTCACAGCAAGACAAGCCTGGGTTGAGTTACCGAGTTGATAACCAGCATCGTGGTACCGCTGATGGAGTGACAGTGTTGTGGATAGGTTCAGCTGGATAGGCTGACAGTAAGCCCCGGTAGGCTGAGCTCGCTTCGTGATACGCCTCAGACACTCACGATGCCGCATTGATAAACAATGCATTTGATAGACTCACAAATTCAAATCGAAATGCAGCACTCAGTGACAGTTTTTACTTTATCGGCAGCAGTGAAGGTGTGTGTGGTGGTGACTTGGCTCTTAAAAACACAGATACAACAAAAAATGCCCCTCAATTACTGAGATGCAGATTCGCAGGGGACTAGTTTTACCACGGGACGTCGGTCTTTGGTGAAATAATTTGCGGGGGAATTTTTACTAACTTTTTTACTGACATGGCGCATTCGCACAGGATTAAGATCACAGACGTCCTCCGCAATTATTACAAATTACCAGAGGTCCCCAGGTAATACTAATCCCGTACGAATAGGGCTTTAGACTACTTAGAAATAACGTATCTTCACACTGATGGGCTCATTTGCTGTTGTAGGTAACAGAGACACATCAGCAGAAACAGAGACTTTTGTGTATCCAGTTAAAAGGTCCGTACAGGGGCTTTAAATATTAATATGATACTCCAACTCGTTTTAACACACAGGCTAGTTAAACCAAGATTAACGAATTAGCTACCCAAAGATAGGCTTTAGACTAGCCATGTTCATTTTATTGACTTTATGGAAAATGTTTAGTTAGTTTAGTTTACCCAGTCTGTAAAGTCTGTAGTTGTATGTCATCAAATTAATGATCTTATCAAGATTATAACTATCTCTCTAACCCTCTAACTTTATGAAGGGTCAAGACAGTGTACTTCTTCTGTAATATTTCAACAGATGTCTCTGATATCTTGGTTGCTGTAATAGATCACCCATGCATGTGCCATCCATACATAAAGTCCAGGGTGTTGCTATTACATGTCCACAGGGGATAATACATGTCCACATCTTTCACAAGTTTCAAATCCCTAATTTGCATTTACTTCAATATAGCTCTGCTCAGGGAAAAAGGCGAGGCGCTTGGATCCATCCGTGACTGACATGCATTATTCAAATGTTCCAGACATGTCATATCTAAATATACCTCTATGGCTCTCATTACCTATGTTAAGCAGACTGTTGTCACATTTAATAGCAGGACGAATAGATGGGCAACTAAGTTAGAAGAAAGTTCATACAGAAATCTCTCACCTCTCCATCTCCTGTCTTTCCTCATGATGCTCTTCCCTATTCTCTCGTTTTGTCACTACTTTCACTCCATCACCTTTCTCTTCATATCCTCCTTCCTGCCAGTGATGATTTCTCCTTCTGTTGTCTGTGGTTGTCCCCTTCATTTCATCCTGTCTTCTTCAGTGGCTGTCAGTTGGTCCTTTCCCCCGAGGCGCAGTTGGTTTCTAAAGAAACAATTTCAAACAACAAACAATAAAGCTGAGTGTTTATTCTGGCAGTGGAAAAAAAAAGAAGAAAGAGATAAATAAAGATCAGAAAGAAGGGTAAATGAGGTGAAGGAGGATGAGAGGGTGAAAGAAAGATGATATGGTGATTTGGTAAAGAAACACAGCGTAGTGAGGAAATAAACCATAATGTAAAGCACTGCTTTCAAATTGTGCATTATAAAAATTCCAAAACAATGCAATTTAATCCTCTTATTAAATCAGTGTTGAAAGGAATAGTTTACATCCCTTTCTGAAACAAAGTGTGCATGTTTACACTGAAATGCCATGGTGGTGACAAGACACTAAAGATACTGGCATATGGATTATTGCATTAGGGGGTATCCTCATTTATCAAACAGTAAGGTATGTGGAAGTATATCATTAAAAACATTTACATTTTCCACAAAGGATATGAGGTTATGTTACAGTAAGCTACACAATTAGTGATGTTTCAGGAATCAGGCGAAACATTGAGAAAGCTGCTTTCTTATGTTTTAAATTATCTTAGGGGATGATAAAACATGTGGTGTGATTTATTTCACGCTGTAGTTCAATAGTTCAGCAGACGTTTAATTATCATAATTAATAATTCATATAACATGTATTTTTTAAATTTAGAGGTACATTGGCTTAACTCCGGATGGCTGGCAAGTCACTGTTATCAGGTTTTTCCAAAAGCCGATCACTATATGGCACATTTATTTTTTATACTTTTGAAGCCACTTCAGTCATAAGTGAGGATGGAATCAAAGAGAGTTTTCTGCTGGCTTATGCCCCTTCACACTACCACAGAGTAAATACATTCCAGAGTGGTGAAGTGCAACTGAGAAATATGCCATCTTAACATAGTTACATAGACAAAATAAATCTGTCTGTGGTCTCTTGACAGGAGAGTGTGTGAGTGCATGACTGGAAAACACACCGAAGGAATACTTATCGTCAGTCGAGGTACACACATTCCATTATTTCTCCACTTCCTAGACCTAAACTAGCCTCGTAAACCAGCCTCTCGCGGAAATGCATGTCATTTCATTTCTCGGGAGAGTCTGGCCTCGTTCCCCCTGTAAGCGTTTGGGGTGGGCGGGAGCTGGGCGGGAGTAGTAGCAAAGACGGTTTAATATCTTTGGTAGTAGCGTTGACAGACAACCCCATTCAGCCAATCAGCAAGTTGGTGTAGTGACGGGGCTTTGCACCAGTCGGTCCCTGATTGGCCAACGTGCTGTGTCAATCACAGCAGCGACGCTGATTGGCTCGGCCTTCTGAGGGTTTCAGGCCAAACGCTTACAGCGGCAATGAGGCCAGACTCTCCCTCGGAATGAAATGAAATGCATTTCTGCGAGAGGCTGGTTTACGAGGCTAGACCTAAACTGGCCACCAATGCTATACCAGCCTTCATTTTCAATTTGAAATCTATCCACATAACTGTGTTGTTAACGGTATTAGGTCCACATCACTTCCTAACTATACAGTAAGTGAAGTCATGCAAACACTATCTACAAACACTGCTTCTCATATATTAGACTCATAGTGTCATTATTCTGAGCTCAAGCTCTGCACCCCATGATGTAAATTTGCTAAACAACCTACTCACTATACCCCGAGCAAAGCTCATAAATCAGGTCACTTAGCTCTAATCATGTTTCATCTTAAAATCAGGCCATTTATCACTGCAAAACTGTCAAACTGATATAACAGTTATTATTATCTCAATAACAAAGTGAAAAGAAAGCGAAGAACTAAATCTACTGAGCATCAATCATATACAGACAGTGGACTGAATAGGTGCCATGTAATGAAGTCTGCATGCATTCAGAGACCTAATCAAAAATGTCATTAAACTAGTTTATTATGGTTGAGGTGATCAGTGCCTGAAAGTGCGGATTTGTGTGGTCTTGTTTACATGTGTGCTTAAAACATTTTCTTGTCTGTCAGTGTGTGTGTGTGTGTGTGTGTGTGTGTGTGTGTGTGTGTGTGTGTGTGTGTGTGTGTGTGTGTGTGTGAGAGAGAGAGAAGGGAGTGTGTGAGAGCATCAGTGTGGAAAATATCTGAGTGCAGACTGTGTAGCTGAAGGTCACTCCACAGATAAATGACCTGGAGAGACCAACACGCTTATTACTGTAGGGCGCATGCACACACATGCACACGCACACACACGCACACACACAAATGTACACACATACACTGACATTCAGGCTAGCACACACTGGTATACACAGGCACACACTGCAGAGACTTATTACAGCTACAGTAGTGACATGAATTGCTCCTCCTCTGATTCACTTTCCTTGGCTCTCTCTAAATCTCACTGTAATAAACTCAGATGCTGAGACTTAACACAGAGGGGCTGGAAACAATGGTAGGAATATACAGTATATACAATATAATGCAATCCAGTTAAAAAGCCCTGCAAGAAAAAAAATTAAGAAAAGAAAAATACGACTGAAACTGTGAATTCAGTCATCTTCATGTTTTTGGCTCAGTACATCCATCATTTTACTGCCAAAAAAATTAATAACTCAATTAAATGTCAAAGTTGCAAATTAATGCCATTCACTATCTGTAGTTGTTGCACACAATGTACAATACCATATACAATATCACATATGATACTGTTGCCATCTAGAGGGGAGGGAGGGCATGAGTGAAGGGAGTCATCTCTCAAGATCTGAGCGACTACTACACTACACGCAATTGAAATTGACCGGGATAACCCAGGAGACCTTGTTCATTCACAAAGAGAATACGAGTCAAGTCTTTTGCTGTCAATTTGACAGTTCTGAACAAGTGCGAAAGAAGATGTCTCCAATAGTTTGTGAATTCGATAAAGGAGGCACAGAACGAGTGACAAGACAAAAAGCGACTGTCTGGTTGTCAAATGTCCCATTGGTGTTCACACTTGTCATTGCCAGACTGTTGGACAGAAGCTACCAGTCATATCAAAATGTTAAGAGGTGGTCTAATTTTCTTTAAAAGCACATTCACCTCTACTTCTGCTGTGCCATGTCCTGGTACCAAGGTTTCAGAGGACATAAACTGTTTATCTGGTTAAAGAGTGAGTACAAATGCACTACACTACGAGATAGCTAATTAAAGGGGAACTATGCAAGTCCGCTCACTTTTCCGCTGTTTGGTTACGCTGCTCTCAGCCATGTGCATTTGTTTACAAAGAAGCCGGCAAAAAATCAATAAATGGAGCAGTGCATAACGTTACATAACATATACGATGTTACGGTGCGTGTGTTTGTGTAGTCTTGACCGTCATGAACAAAAGATTGCGGGTTACGGAGCGCGTTTGTGTCGCGATGTGCAGAGACGAGAGCTGGGACCGGGCGGTGGCCAGGTACTACACTGATGTTGCAAGGTTGGTTTTCAGCCATGAGATGCCAGGTAAAGGCAGAGAGCCTCCGTTCTCACTCGTAACAAGTCACAAGTCATGTAGTTAATGATCACAATTACTCCGGAGCTTTTTAATTAAGGTAAAAATGTAGCATAACCATGGGAGAAATCCTGCTTAGTTTAAGGCCAATTATCTAGTTCCAAGTAGGTTAGCATTAGCACTATGTGTAACACCTTGAACATGAACATTACCAAGTTGGAATAAAAAAGATGTTTTTCCTCAGCTTCCCATTTTGTCGACATTGCTTGAATGCAGTGATCGTCACACCTAGTGGCTTATGACATGGTTGAGGGATGGACTATGACAAAAAAAGGAAAAGATTCTTCGCTGTGGGGTGAAAAAACGGTCATCAGAGAGAGGGGGGGGGGGCTGGGATGTGATGCATACACTTTCAGACCGTCTCTCCAGAGAGACATTCATAATGTTGGACTCTGTTGCACACACTAGAAGTGACAGATTCACCAATCTCTGCAGGAAGTTAGTGTGACTGTTGGATTGTCAGATTTGGAAATTGATTCGAGACACTGTTTGACCATCTCACAAGGGCATCCGTTGGAATATACTGGAACCTTAAGACACAATCTCCAAATTGCTTAGTAGGGCTGGCTTGACAGAAAATGATAACATATAGGCATTCTGCTCTGAGGAATAAACTACTACTACTACTACTAATTAAATACTACTTTAAGGACCATTTGATCAGAAGTGGTCCTATTCACATTTATATGCCACTTAATCTTCAATAATATAGTACAAGAAATGCAAGAAATGATAACAGTATATGCTGGGAAAGATATGTCACTTGAGCGTACATCACCGTCCACTTAGTCCATCAGCTTTTGAAAGATGCATCTCAGAGTATTGAAATGTCACTCAATGTGGCAACAGAGACCTCCTCGATGGGAAATGCCAAGCTGACATCAGCAGACATTTTTTTTTCACCAGCTGTGTTGTAACCCATGCAAAAGTTACAAAAGTTATAACTTACTATATGACACTGGCCCTTGCAGGTGCTTAGGCCAAACAGGAGGGGTCAACAGCAACATGGACATTACACAAGCCACAGATATTTACAACTGCATCGTTTGGAATAGCTGAGAACTAAAAACAAACTACAACCCCCCCCCCCAAAAAAAAACAAAAAAAACAACCCTAATCATTAATCAAAATTAATATTTATCAATTTTAGTTAATAATACATGCTATCTAAACTCCTATAATAAACACCCTTGCACATTCTGTTTATAGGCATGACTCTGACTTTTTCCAAGTTTGAATCGGCAAAAACTCTTTGAACTGCAGTGTTACTTTGCTTGTCATGTCTGTGAGGTAATCTTGCTGAGTTAAAAGTGAGAGAGAGGCAGCTGGGGAATGGTTGTATGGCAGGAAAACAGAACAAATGTCAATGTCTGACTTTACAATTCCAAATCTAGTTCATAAAACCTGAGAGAGGCCTGTTTTTGGGAACACAAAGATCTGGATTGTTTTGTCTTCTTGTTCAGCCTCATTGTGTCACATCTTGGCTTTCACTCAACCCTTCATGGCCATGGTCCCAGCAATCAGATTATGAAAAAAGATTAAGCAAACATCTTTGACAGTTCTAATGAAATCTGATAAGTAGATATGTTATGCTTATTTCCCCCTAATTTCCTTTGGGAAATAGGGAGAAAGATGGAAATAAACACAAGCTCTATTATATATTTGTGATGAAGTTAAAACACATTTTTCTAAATTAGCATGTAACTTATCTTCATCTACATAAATCTACATCCAATACAGTTAATACATGTGCATAGTAGGTGTTTAAATAGACAGACCAGAGGGAGTAACAAAAGATGGATGATGTGCGTGGACCTCTGTGGTTGAGTGAGACAAGTAAATCCAAGGTAGACGTGCATCACTCAGTCCTGACAGCCTGGAAGGTCCTTTGTAGAGATAACAGACTGCTGAGTGTACTTTTCTTTTCCCCTCTCACATGTTTTTCTTTCTTACTTTCTTTGTCTTTCCATCTGACCACAGGCCCTCCTCTCACTTCCTCCCACTTGCATTTAAGAGAGAAAGCATCTTAAGAGAAGCTGTCCTCCTTTTCAGACCCCTAATCCCTTGTCTATTCATCTTCCTTTCTCCCATCCTCTCTCTCTCTTACCAAACACTGAAATGTCAAACACATGATTATCTGCCTTTCTTTGACTTATCCCTTCCAGCTGCCCTTCTATCCCATCTTGCCCCTCTCTCCACCCTCTGTTTCATTTTCTGGTCAGCATGTCTTGGATGGTCTCTTGATTAAACCCATAAAAGAGGCACAATTTTTTGGTTGTGTTGGTTTGTACAAGTGTTAATTGGAGTTTTTCCAATTATATACCAAATATGTTTTTGATGTGGGTGTTTAAAACTGGGTCAGACAAATATAAATGCTGGCATTTGATTGATGCAGGTTTTAAACATAACAACCCTCTGTGTAATGTGAAAGGACGAGCTACTCATTGGCTGTTTTAAAACATGGTCACAGGAATTGCATTGAAGCCTTGTGACTTTCATTACTGCTGACCTAATGTACAACCATGGAGCAACAATAATTGCAGCAACATTTTCCCATTGTGAATAAATGTTTACAATGAAAAACTTGTGCTGGATTAAGCAGTACTGGCAGTGACATTGCACTGGGACTCAAAAAGTTATCACCTAAAAAAAGAAATTCTGGCGCTAATAACACTACAGTTTTACAATCTTTTTCAATTTTGATATTTCTGGCCTTTAGTCGGTTTTTCAATGTCAATCTTGATATTTTTTTTCATCATGTCTCTCTTCTGCCTCAAAAGTTATTTTTTTATGCTGTCATTATTTTGTCAGTGTCACCATTTTGGCAAAGTGGTGTGGAGGTTGGGGTGGGGGTAAAATTGAGGTGCACAAGATTTATTGACACTCAGTGACTGACAGGACCACTTTCCTTGGCAATGGATTTTACAGTTTCAACTCCCAAATTGCAGGTAAGTCTGTTTCTCTCTGCTGTTTTACAGGGCTGGGATAAAGTTAACTTTTCATGGACCTTGTGCTCTTTTGGCAGAGGTCCGCTGGAGCAAGCACTAACATTATCTAATTAAAGTCAGTTTGCTGCCGGTCGTCTTCTGACCTTCGTTTGATTTTAGAGTTTGAGCTGACTCTCAGTCACTCAGGTGTCCAGATACTTTAAAACAGAGATCAGCTGGCGGTCCCCGGGCCGAATCTGGCCCGTCAAGCTTTCTGATGCAGTGCAACTGAATTCCAAAATTGTGGGGATCAAAAGGAAAATATCTTGTGGTCCACACTATTAAAGCAACTGAAAAAACAAAACAAAAAACAGATTGAAATAACTTAATTAGAAACAGGTCGTCATGAGTAGCTTGAGAGTCCACCACAACTTTGTCTCCTATAACACAAAGGCCAAATGTGAATTCAATTTCATTTTATTTTTCATATTATTTTATTTCAATGTCCAGCCCCCAAGGTGTCTGTCAAGAAAAATTCTAGCCCTTCAACAAATATAGTTGGTGACCCCTGCTTTAAACAATCATATCAAAGTATGGCCTTAGCAATTACATCAGCAAGCAAGGATATCATGTGAAAGTTATGTATATAGCAATAACACGAAGAGAGACAGAGTTCCTGTATACAAACTTCTAGCAGATTCTTTCAGCAACAGAGAGGTAATGCTGGTGGATTTCAACACTTCTACAGTTGTTCCTGTCACTTTCTTAACATGCATCTTGCAGGTGAAAATGTCAGAAATGTTACAATCTTGGTCTCCCATGAATTTTCCTCACATCAGCCCCTTTGTAATGGATTGTCTTCACTTGATCACCATTGCACTTTAAGTGAAATCAGATAAAGATATGAAAGTGTCATAAGTGCAAGTTGAAGAACACGTCATGATCATTAAAGAATAGAGGCTGGATGAGACTGAGCAAAAATGCGCAAGCAGGGAAAGCAATTAAAATTGTTCAAGAGCTGTTGTGGTTCACTGAAGGCACAGCAGCTGTTAGGTAGCAAAGAATGGATGTCTACACCTAAAGGAGATGAAAGTGTATAGAGCTTCAGCAGCCCTGCAGAGCTTTAGAGTAGGAGATAAAAGCCCTTGGTGACAAACTGAATAGATGCAATGTTGCAGCAGTAAATCCTGCCCAGAACCTTTCCCTGGTAAAGGTGCTGAAGTGACTATTCTGAGGAAGTTCTACACCTGTGCTCATAGTTGAAGGAGGACAGTGTGATAGTCCCTCTTCTGTAACAAATGAAGTGGAGTCTGAAAGGGCCACAGGGAGGTAGATGCCATCAATATTGTTATAAACGTGTGTCCAACTTGAAATTGAAACTTATCAAAGAGACATTACAAGGATGTCGCAACGAAAGTGCAACCATCCATGATGTCATCAACAGGTTTTGTCCAGTTTGTCTTAATGGAAGTTGCCATCTTGTTTTCTCTTTTGGAGCCAGAAGACAAGAGGGTGAAGCAGTGGAGGAGTGAGCAGACACAACTAGAACACTGAACATTAAAGTATATCAGGAACTATGTTTACACGGAAACGATCTGAACAGAAAATGCAAAAGTGGCATTACGTTCTCACTTTTTATTCCACATTTAGACAAGCGTCTTTCACACTGCCACCTAGCCGCCTGGCAGGTGGCGCCCAAACAAAACACACAACATGACAAAGTCTGCACGCTTGCATAGAAGTAGAACCTTCCTTATACCTCTCTCCCTAATTAATGTGCCTTCTCTATTAATACTGTCTGTAAATACTTACTGCAACTGCTGAAACGACTCTTGCATGTTTATTAGAGCTGCTAGGGCAAATCAAAGGTCAGATGGATGGAAATACCCCACGTTTATTTTCCTGCACTGGCGCATGCCTGTGACGTAATGGCGTACGCGAGGTGAGCAGATTGGAGCAGACTTTTGTGTTTTTTATGTCATCGCCCGTCAGGATGTAACAACAGGGCAGAGCATCCCAGAGCAACAAAGTCCTCCTCCTGAATCCAGTCTCATTTAATGCACACCAGAAATACAGAGAAGCACACATGCTTTTTGTTCAGCCCCTTTTTTCAAAAGATGACATGCAGAAAGCACAACAACAACTCCCTATGACCAGCAAAATATCTGACTATTGAATGATAAACAAGACACCTGCTGCACACACTGTGAAAGGTGAGGGTGGCGAATTTAGTCAGTCAGTTGTCAGGAAACTGGGCAAGCACAGAGTGATTAGCACAGATGGGACCATACACAGGAAGAACCAAACCAAATGGCAGTGCAGTGTGTTCCTCCATTCTAAATGAGCTGCATAAAGGAAAATTGGTCACTTGAGCAAAGAAAGGCCATTAGTGTTGATTAGGGCCTGTTTCTTTTGGCCCAAAATGCAAAGAGAAACAAACTGTTTTGTTACAAATGTGTGCAAATGTCTCAAGGAAGATAAACACCAAATGATGACTACTGAAACCATTCAGCCATTCCAGTTAGTTTCACTTCATGCATCTTAAAGAATGTATTTGTGGTTATGAGAAGACACTTGCGATAATGAGCCACTATACTTGGCTTGTCCGAGCACATGCAATTACCAGCAAGCAAACAAAGTAGTTTTTTTTTTCGTTAGAAATAATGAAACACAACTACTACTCTTTTTCAACAAGTACTCTTTAGTAGCTGTGGGTCTTAGATCAGCCCATATCATTTGCAGGGGGGTGGACAAAGAGACGTGGAATTGTTCTTCTAATGCTACGAACACTTACTGATGACGAGAAATGGGATTTGAAAACTCACCCTGTGCCTCCAAAGGTCAAGGGTGCCTATAATTGTGCAGCTAATGAGGCCACAAACTACTTTTCTCACTTCTTACTTTAGGAGGAAATTGAAAGTATGACAGTCTGTGGTCCTGCAGCAAATATGGAGTCACATGGCTGGGAAAGAATCCGCTCTCACTGAAAGGATGACATTTGCTCAATCAAGAATCAAAAGCAGAAAGAAGCAAGCAACTGAATACACAAAACAAATGGGAAAATATCAGAGATATTTTATTAGAATCCCTTATGTAGTGTCTTGTTAAACCCCAGTTTCTGGCCACAAAGACAGCAATGTATGCCTGAGGCACAGGATGGATTAAAATATATTATAGCTGAAATAATGACTGAATATCATTACCTTTCATGCATTAACATTTATGGTATAAAGGGGTATTCAGGGTAAAAGTGTGGGCGGCACACTTAATTTATTTAATTTATAAGGCTATTCTACAAGTAATTTCAAAATGTGAAATGGATGTGAATTCATTTTGGTCTATAATTTAGTTCTTTTGGTCTATAGAAGATCTGCATTCCTAGTTGTGAGCTCGCCTCTCAAACATAATGACTAACACATGAAATAAAACCAAGTGTATGTCTTGTACTTCATGTCTTTAGATTTGACAAAATTCTGCATTTGGGGATTACAGGCTAACCATAAACCCCCAGGCACACATATGACATAATGCTAAAAATACAGTCAGCGCTACAGGGCAACATAAAGAAAACTCACTATATCCTTCACTTCAGCACACCCCTTGATGCAGTCTGCCAGCTCGAGGGCGGAGAAATCCATCAGTGGAAGTCGTTCCAGGTTCTACAGGTATGGGGTCCTTCAGCATAGGAAGGGAGTCTTTTGATCAGGAGTTGGCATCGTGCTGGGCCTCTTAGATACACGGATTTCACTCTCTCTCGCTGTCTGTTTTTGTAACATATGCCTTTGCTGAAGAGTAACCTTTGTGTCACAGCTTCTACATGTCCGTGTGACAAAGATCAGTTGATTCATGTGAGAGTTTCTCCTGTGTCGATTGTCTTGGCCGACGAGCTTTAGTGTGCACTCTTGAGAAGTTGGTCAATTTTGGTCATCCAACTTTCAGCTAAGTTGCCAGTTTTAAAGAAGAAAAAAAACTAGCTGCTGCTAGTGCTAGTGTATTATATTGAAAAGTGATTGTAATACCAAACCTCCTTTCTTAACTCTAGTCTTTGGCAATGAGTAACAGAGGGCAATGAAAGCACAATAAAATTGTTCCAGCGTGCTGGAAATTATGATTTTCTAGTGTGATTCATGGCACGGACATAGACCTGAGGTGTTGAGCCATGTGCAAGCGGCCTCTTCAAATCAAATTAATGACGAAACTCAAGCACATTGTTGCTATTAAGGACCCAATTGAATGCAGGACCTATTCTGAGTTGTTTTATGAAAGACCATAGGGACTGATTGTAGGCTCAGGTCTCTAGGTAGGGCTGTCAGACAGCTGACTTAAGCCTGCTGTCATCTGCCTGATAAGTAATAGTTCTCTTGGAGTTCTTCTCTAGCCCCACTCTGTCTCTCTACCTCTCTCTCTCTCTCCTATGCAATACACTATTTTCCCTTAGCAGCTTTGATGTTTCTCTCTTCCACTCTTCCCTTCTGTCCTTTATTCTAATCCACTTAGTCTCCCCTCTCTGTGTCTCTCATTTCTCCCTGGTCCTCTCTGTCTCTCCTCGATCCTCTTCTCCCTGTAAAAATTCAGGTGAAACTTACCAAGTTGCATGCCAATCTTTTCCACCTCTCTCTTACCATCACCCTCTGTTCCTGTGGTCACTGATTAGCAGCTCGTCTTCATCACCTTTGCCCTTCCCTTTCCTTTCTGCTGCCGTACTGCGAAAATTATCATGTTAAATAACAACTGAGCTGCAATGAGTGAGAGAGTGGAGATAGGGAAAAGAGGAAGATAACTGACAGTGGGACAGCCAGAGGAACCGGCGCAGAAATCAGGCTGTGCTGATGCTGACAAAGAAATTGACAGGATAACTGATAGGACAACCAGGATCAAGTACAGTATGTTAAATGTGGACAGCAGTATGACTGACAGATCGGCTGACAGGAAGACATTAGCAGATACAAGAACTCTATAGACACATAGAACATAAAGGGCATAGACTGACTGAGAATCAACATGGAGGTGGCAGAATGACATATTGAATTTACAGTTTTATATTTGAAGCTCATAGCTATGGGACCAAAACTGCAGAAAAGGCCACAAATTGATACACTACCAAAGTCAAAGACAGAGGGAAAACACACAGATTTAAAGATCAAATATGCAGACTGCTGCCATATGTGGTCCCATTGAGAAGATGCTCAAGAACACAAAGAGAAAATTGTGCAAAATGAGGGAGGAGATACAGAATGCAGAATGCACGATGGAGGTGTGCAAACATGCAGGTTTCATGCAAACAAACGGAGATACGAACAAACTGAATGAAAAGACAGACACACAGACAAATGGGCAAAAAAAGCACAATAAAACACACACCTGCAGAGAGGAAGAGATGGGATGTGCATTCACTCAGCATCTTAAGGTAGGGGATCATCCTTATGTTCCCCAGGTCCTATGTTCCCCACTTTGTATGGGACCGGGGAACAAAAAGGGTAACACTTTACTTGAATACGTGTTCATAAGACAGACATAACACTTTCACAACCATGACATGACACCTATCATAAACATCAATGAATACTTATGACAGCTGTCGTTAAGTTTCATTCGGTAAGTTATGTCACTTTTGATGCAAAGTTGACATTGTTTGAGATATACTTGTTATGACGACTTGACATAATTGTTAAAGTTTGGCAATTAGGTCTGCTATGCAGGTTATGTCATCCTTATGTCAAGTTGTCATAACAAGGACATCTCAAGCAATGTCAACTTTGCATCAAAAGTGACATAACAGCTGTCATAAGTATTCATTGATGTTTATGACAGGTGTCATGTCATGGTTATGACAGTGTTATGTCAGTCTTATGAACACGTATTCAAGTAAAGTGTTACCAAAAAAGGGTCCTATGTTCCCCGCTGTGTCCGGACCGGGGAACATAGAACCCTTTCTTAGAAAAAGGGTTCTATGTTCCCTGCTTTTCCCCCAAAGGACCTGGGGAACATGCAATTTTTGTACCCACCTGGAAGTGGAGTTGTGAGTGACTTGGCATATTTTTGCCTATTTTTGAGTGAGAAGTTGAGTTGTGACTTTGAGTGAGAAGTGTAATTGGTTTGGTTTAGGCAATGAAGAAAGGAGTTGGTTACGTTTAGTAAAAAGACGAGGTAGAGGCTAGACAGGCCAGATAGATAGAGAGAGTCCATAAACCAGCAACAGCGGGGAACATAGGAGCCTTTTTCAGAAAAAGGGTCCTATGTTCCCCAGTATGTATTGCGACCAGGAAACATAGGACCCGGGGAACACAGGTACGCTCCCCAAGGTAGTATTCCTTTTACTTACACACACACACGTTTACAGACACAGAGATACAGCCAAGCAATCTTGTGCCTACCCATGCATGCCCAGTGCCATCAGGAGCCAGGGAGAGACAGCATGCAGCTTTTGAGTGCTTACATACGTACGTACGTACGTACGCACGCACGCACGCACGCACGCACACACACACACACACACACACACACACACACAGAAGTACACAGAGAAAAAGTGAGAGAGAAAACTGACATCTGTTACTGGCTCTAGTTCAGGCAAATCTACTTATGCCACACTAGAACAGAATGCACATATGTTACTACTATGATATCAAACTCTTCATTCAGTTTTTCTCAGATCAAAATCAGGAGCAATGCTTGGGGGATTCAGTAAACATAGACAGAAGTGTGAGGATGATTATGTGATTCCAGGGTCTTTGAGGTACTTTATAACAACAGATGAAGTTGGTAAGCATATATTTAGATGGTAAGAATTAGGAATCAGGGATACTGTACAAAATCACTTTGGCCGGCAGCTTTTTGCTCAACAGAATACAGCTCACAAAACTACAAATCGATGATTAGTGTATTTTTATTTCACTTTTTACTGAGCACAGAGCCAGTCTAACTATGCCCTGTGCAGTCTTTATGCTATGCTAAGCTAAGCTAGGATGATGAATTAAAGCTATCTCCATCATTGCTTTTGATGTTATAGCATTAGCAATGGATTTAAAGACTCATGAGGATAATGGAGTCAAAGCCACGGAGAATTATTACCGGACTCTGTAGTCCACCCTTCAGCTCTTTTTCAGCTGCACCATTCTAGTTTGTTCTCATTGCCCTGATCAGAGCAGACATTTTTCTTAGAGGGAAAGCATAAAACTACATTACCTCCCTCGGTAAATGGAAAAAAGGGCCAACTTTATGCAACACATATATCATTAAGAACTGTGTTGTTCGGGTGACTCTGATGGTCCTAGCTTTTAATTAACATTTTTTTTTAAATGGTATAACTCCAGTGCAAATAAAATGCACAAGCTGTCAACAACATAACATCTATGTATTTTATTGGGGGTCTGCCCGCTATTCAGACATCCCGCTATTCCGACATGTCTCTATTTAGACATCCCTCTATCTAGACATGCCGCTATTCCGACACTTTTTGGTATCGCTAGTCCAACACGTCATCTTTTTTTTACAGATGCGATACCCAGGTGCGTCTCTCTCTCTTTTTTGCGAGATACATGGCATCGGGCAATAAATCAGTCAGAAAAATGATCTTGCATTTTAATAAGCTACATCCATCCATCCATCCATTTTCATCCGCTTATCCGGAGTCGGGTCGCGGGGGCAGCAGTCGGAGCAGGGATCCCCAGACTTCTGTAACAGGCGGAAACTGCCTGTGTTGACTCTCAAGCGCTACTCAGAGGAGCAAACCAGACACCAAGACACCAGAACTGTAAAAAAAGCAGTCTCTTTATTTGCACAACAATGGATAAAAAAGTCTATGGTCTAGAGGAGGAAGGGGGGGGGTTTAAAGGGCAAAGGTGAGTCCAAACCATCCAGGCAAAGGGGGGGGGAGCAGGGTTGCAGGGTACGGGTCGGGTCTCTCTCTGTGTCTCTCTCTCTCTCTCTGTGTCTCCACTGGAGGTGTTGGGTCCAGTTCTTTTACTCTCAGTTGCTGCTTTTGGGGCTCCACTGTGACCCAGAATCAGCCAGAGGTTGCTACGGCCCGACTACACGATGATGGCATCCTATTAGGGCAACAGCACACAAAAATCCCAACGCTGGTGAAGGCAGGCAAAAACACACAAAAAGAAAACAGGTAAGGCAAATCACACTTAAGGTTGGGTCCCGCAACACTCCACTAGACAGCCAGGGTGATGGAGTGGGCACAGCAGTTCATTCTCATGAGCAGAGAGTAATGTGGTTGAGAGAGAGGCACTTAGCTCCGTACTGATCCTTTGTCTCCGTCCTGCTTCGGCTCCTCCAAGCTCCACCACACCTTCAGCTCCCAGTCCTCTCCACGACCAGCTCTGCTCCCCGTGTGTTCTGTGATCTGCCGCCCGAATCCCATACCTGAAGGTATATAAAAACACACCCACACACAGCTTGTGGCCCAATCGTCACACAGTCTAGTCACTGCACACCTGCAGCACATCAGGTTTGATGGGTGAGTCAATGAGAGCTTGATTGCTTGTGTATTGATTGCAGCTGAGGGCGGCCATCTTGGTGCACCAGGTAAGTCCTCCCCTGGGACTCTGGAGGCGGCCATCTTGGGTACACCAGGTAAGTCTTCCCCTAGGAACCTCCCTCCCCCATACTTTGGTTCCCCATAGTCACCCCGTGACATCCTCCCCCACTAATTGGTTCTAGTCCCTAGAACTAGTATTTAGGAGGCCCAGTTACCATACCTCTCGGGGGGCCTGCCTTGGGTGTCGCGTTGGGAGCGACGAGGCTGTGGTGGGGGGTCCCTCCCTTCTGCAGCTGGTTCAGGGCCCACAGGGACCAATGCCCACGCCATCGAAGGTCGTGGTAGGACATCTGGATTGGCCTGTCCTTCTCTTGTAGTTGTTGGGTAGTTGGGGCAGGGTCGGAGCTGGTTGCGGTGCAGTACACGGTCTGGGCCTGGCTTCCCTTCCGGTCGTACCGTGTAGACAGGTAGGTCTGGTCCACGGCGGCCAACCACCACATAGGGTGTAGGTTCCCACCTGTCGCTCAACTTGCCTTTGCCTTGTCGTCGATTGTCTCGGACCAGGACCCGCTCTCCAGGGAGCAGCGGGCAGTCGTGGGCTGTTCGGTCATACAGGCGCTTGTTCCTGGCAGCAGCCCCTGCCAAATGTTCAGATACCCGTTGATAGGCAGAGTGAAGTCGTTGATGGTGTTGGCTCACCCACTCTGATGCACTCTGGGCTCCATCCGGCTGTCCTGCGCCTAAGAGCAGATCAATGGGTAGGCGCACATGCCTCCCGAACATCAGGTAAGTGGGGGCATAGCCCGTAGTGCTGTGAACGGTGTTATTATAAGCTTGCAATAAGGAGGGGAGATGATCCACCCACCTGTTCTGTTGTTCGGCTTCCAGGGTCCCCAACAGGCTCAACAGGGTCTGGTTGAACCTCTCGCACCCTCCATCCCCCTGTGGGTGGTATGGCGTGGTGTGGGTCTTCCGGCACCCATAAAGCTGACACAGCTCTCGAATCAGTTGCGATTCAAAGTTTGGGCCCTGGTCCGAGTGCAGGACCTCAGGGCACCCAAAGGGTTGGAACACCCCACCCCACAGGGCCCTGGCAGTGGTGGAGGCGGTCTGGTCCGTCGTGGGGATGGCCCAGGCATATTTTGTAAATAAGTCTGTGACCACCAGGATGTTCTGGTAGCGATCGGTTGGCCGACTCAGGCTCAAAAAGTCCATGGCAACAATGTGGAGGGGGGCCTTGGGCAGCACGGGGACCAAGGGGGCTTTACTATCTCGCCTTGCTTTGAAGAGCACACATCGTGGGCAGCCTTGGATGTATGTGTTTACAGACATCTCCATCTTTGGCCAATAGAAGTTCCTCCTCACCAGAGACAGTGTCCTCTCCTGGCCTTGGTGGCCCATCTGTGTGTGGTAGGCCCCTAGGAGAGACTGGATCTGGGGTTGCGGCACAACTATCTGGAACACAACATCATGAGTCACTTCATCGTGCACAGAACGACAAATTACCCCCTCACGTAGACTCAGCCTACCCCACTGGCTCAGTAGTTGCTTCACCGTTGGTGTCTGTGCCCTCCTCTCTGCAGCTGGGGGTAGGGCACCACGCTCCAGGTAGGTCGAGACTGTGGCCAGGTCGTTGTCGCTCCCCTGCAACTCCCTCCAACGGTGTGGGTCCCACCCCCAGCTAGCAGGGACAACGTCATTGCTCGACCCTGGTGCTTCCACCACCCCTACCAGAAGCTCATCAGGCCGAGTGGGTGGAGTAGGGACTTGGGAGACTGCAGCTGCAACAGGGAGCCTGGAAAGCACATCAGCATTAGTATGTTCTCGCCCTGGCCGATAGCGTATCTCGTAGTCGTAATTGGCCAGCTGCGCCACCCAGCGCTGTTCCACAGCTCCCAGCTTAGCTGTCTGCAAATGGACAAGAGGATTATTATCGGTCACCACAATTACCTTGCTGCCCCATAGGTAATCTTTAAACTTTTCACTCATAGCCCACTTCATGGCCAGGAGCTCCAGTTTAAAGGAACTATAGTTGGAATCGTTCCTCTCTGCTGGGTGAAGGCTGCGGCTCGCATATGCGATGACTCTCTCCTCCCCTCCCTGTTGCTGGGCAAGCACTGCACCCAACCCAGTGTTACTTGCATCAGTGTAGACAACAAAGGGTTGTGAGAAATCAGCGTAGGCGAGGATTGGAGCCTGCAGCAGCTCAAGTTTGAGCCTCTGGAAGGCTGCATTTTCCGGGCCTTTTGGTTTTGAAACAACACTTCCCAGCAGGCGGAGATGACGTTCATGCCTAGCAGGGCTCGGTGGGCACCCAGGCATTGATCCCGGACGATGACAGCCCCCCTTTCTGGCACCGTAACACCCTGCACCTGGAAGTCAGCCACGACGTAGCCGATGTATGGGATGTCCAGTCCGTTTGCACCCCGCAAGGTCAACCATGGCGCCTCTGCCTCCTGTAGTTGTTGGACATCAAACAATTCATTACACAAGCCTTGTGAAAACAGGGTAACTTGAGAGCCAGTATCCACTAGGCATCTGACCTTTTTACCGTTTACATATACTTCTACAACAGGGCACTGGCCCACTAAAATGTCCTTGGGGAATGGCGAGGGGTCAGTTGGAGGGGTCCCGGCCACTTGACCCACAGTGGCCGGAGAAGCTAAAAACCCTCTTGAGATGCACGTCGAGGCGCACACTGCCTGCTGATGTGCCCTGCCTTACCACACCGGTTGCATATAGGCCTACCCTGGTCATCCCACTGGAACCTCGAACCAGAGGGTCGGCCTGGGTGTCGTTCCCACTCTCGTGCACCTTCTGAGTAGGACCTCTCACGGGGAACCGGCGGGTCAGACGGTCGGCTCCGCCGTAACTCGTCCAAGAGGGTCTTGGAAAGTTCAGCCATCTGCTCTTTCACGTCCTTCATTATTTCAGCACGGAGTTCCTGTTTCCAGTTGGCCGTGGGTAGGGGGGTGGGGGCACTGGCACTGCTGGCGGCCATACACATAGGCGGTTCAGTCGTCTCTAGCTGGTCCAGCTCCAGGGCCAGGGCCTCCTTCCGGATGTCCTCAAAGGTCAAGTCCGGGTTTTGGCGAAGTTGTAGTCTCAGGCCTTGGCGGATTGGGCCATCACGAAGTCCCATAAGGAACTGGTCTCGCAATAACGTGTCTCCAGCACCGAGTCCATGGTCCCTCCTCCCCTTCAATCGGATGAAGAGCTCTCGGATCTGTAACGAGAAAGAGCGAAGAGATTGTTTTGGCCCCTGCCTACAATTGAAGTACTGGGCCCTCAAAGAGGCTGTTGGGGTGTTATCGCCATAAAGCTCAGCCAAAAAATCAAAAACAGCTTTGGGGGTATTGCGCCTATCTTCTGGTGCAGCCTGGACCTCCCTCTTCGCCTCACCCTCTAGTGACCCAAGAACAAACTGCAGTTTCTGTGGCTCACTCAATCCTTGCAAGCCGGCCAAATAATTTGTTTGGGTTTTCCACTCCTGCAGGCTGAGCTCAGACCCAGGTCCTCCAAACCTTTGGGCCCACGGGGCTCCCATGAAAACAGGCATCACTTGGGGGCGTGGAACTGGTGCCTCGTCGTCAGACATATCGAGGAGTACTGGTCGCTCAAACTCAGAGTAGCAATCCTGCCAACAACGCCAAGTTGTAACAGGCGGAAACTGCCTGTGTTGACTCTCAAGCGCTACTCAGAGGAGCAAACCAGACACCAAGACACCAGAACTGTAAAAAAAGCAGTCTCTTTATTTGCACAACAATGGATAAAAAAGTCTATGGTCTAGAGGAGGAAGGGGGGGGGTTTAAAGGGCAAAGGTGAGTCCAAACCATCCAGGCAAAGGGGGGGGGAGCAGGGTTGCAGGGTACGGGTCGGGTCTCTCTCTGTGTCTCTCTCTCTCTCTCTCTCTCTCTCTCTCTCTCTCTCTCTCTCTCTCTCTCTCTCTCTCTCTGTGTCTCCACTGGAGGTGTTGGGTCCAGTTCTTTTACTCTCAGTTGCTGCTTTTGGGGCTCCACTGTGACCCAGAATCAGCCAGAGGTTGCTACGGCCCGACTACACGATGATGGCATCCTATTAGGGCAACAGCACACAAAAATCCCAACGCTGGTGAAGGCAGGCAAAAACACACAAAAAGAAAACAGGTAAGGCAAATCACACTTAAGGTTGGGTCCCGCAACACTCCACTAGACAGCCAGGGTGATGGAGTGGGCACAGCAGTTCATTCTCATGAGCAGAGAGTAATGTGGTTGAGAGAGAGGCACTTAGCTCCGTACTGATCCTTTGTCTCCGTCCTGCTTCGGCTCCTCCAAGCTCCACCACACCTTCAGCTCCCAGTCCTCTCCACGACCAGCTCTGCTCCCCGTGTGTTCTGTGATCTGCCGCCCGAATCCCATACCTGAAGGTATATAAAAACACACCCACACACAGCTTGTGGCCCAATCGTCACACAGTCTAGTCACTGCACACCTGCAGCACATCAGGTTTGATGGGTGAGTCAATGAGAGCTTGATTGCTTGTGTATTGATTGCAGCTGAGGGCGGCCATCTTGGTGCACCAGGTAAGTCCTCCCCTGGGACTCTGGAGGCGGCCATCTTGGGTACACCAGGTAAGTCTTCCCCTAGGAACCTCCCTCCCCCATACTTTGGTTCCCCATAGTCACCCCGTGACACTTCCCTCTCCCCGGACACTTCCTCCAGCTCTTCCGGGGGGACCCCAAGGCGTTCCCAGGCCAGCCGAGTGACGTAGTCACTCCAGCGTGTCCTGGGTCTTCCTCGGGGCCTCACGAGGGAGGCGTCCAGGGGGGCATCCTATACAGGTGCCCGAGCCACCTCAGCTGGCTCCTCTCGATGTGGAGGAGCAGCGGCTCTACTCCGAGCTCCTCCCGGGTGACAGAGCTCCTCACCCTATCTCTAAGGGAGCGCCCCGCCACCCTGCGGAGGAAACTCATTTCGGCCGCTTGTATCCGGGATCCCGTTCTTTCGGTCATGACCCAGAGTTCATGACCATAGGTGAGGGTGGGAACGTAGATCGACCGGTAAATCGAGAGCTTTGCCTTTCGGCTCAGCTCCTTCTTCACCACGACGGACCGATACAATGACCGCATTACTGCGGCCGCCGCACCGATCCGCCTATCGATCTCGCGCTCCATTCTCCCCTCACTCGTGAACAAGACCCCAAGATACTTAAACTCCTCCACCTGAGGCAGGAACTCTCCCCCGACCTGGAGGGTGCAAGCCACCTTTTTCCGGTCGAGAACCATGGCCTCAGACTTAGAGGTGCTGATTCTCATCCCAGCTGCTTCACACTCGGCTGAAGGTCCTGGCTCGAGGGAGCTAACAAGACCACATCATCTGCAAAAAGCAGAGATGAAATCAAGTGGCTCCCGAACCGTACCCCCTCCGGCCCTTGGCTGCACCTAGAAATTCTGTCCATAAAAATAATGAACAGAACCGGTGACAAAGGGCAGCTCTGCCGGAGTCCAACACGCACCGGGAACAGGTCTGACTTACTGCCGGCAATGCGAACCGAGCTGCTGCTCCGGTCATACAGGGACCGTACAGCCCTCAGCAGAGGGCCTCCGACCCCATACTCTCGGAGCACCCCCCACAGGATGCCACATGGGACACGGTCGAAAGCCTTCTCCAAGTCCACAAAACACATGTGGACTGGTTGGGCAAACTCCCATGCACCCTCGAGCACCCTGTGGAGGGTGTAGAGCTGGTCCAGTGTTCCACGGCCAGGACGAAAACCGCATTGTTCCTCCTGAATCCGAGGTTCTCCTCTCCAGCACCCTGGAATAGACTTTCCCCGGGAGGCTGAGGAGTGTGATCCCCCGGTAGTTGGAACACACCCTCTGGTCCCCCTTTTTGAAGAGAGGGACCACCACCCCGCTCTGCCAGTCCAGAGGCACTGTCCCCGACTGCCACGCGATGCCGCAGAGGCGTGTCAGCCACGACAGCCCCGCGACATCCAGAGACTTGAGGTACTCAGGGCGGATCTCATCCACCCCTGGTGCCTTGCCACTGAGGAGCTTCCGGACTACCTCAGTGACTTCAGCTTGGGTGATGAATGAATCAACGTCTGAATCCTCAGCCTCTGCTTCCTCGACGGAAGGCGTGTCAGTGGGATTGAGGAGATCCTCGAAGTATTCCTTCCACCGCCCGACGATATCCCCAGTCGAGGTCAACAGCTCCCCTCCTCCACTGTAAACAGTGTTGGCGGAGCACTGCTTCCCCCTCCTGAGGCGTCGGATGGTTTGCCAGAATTTCCTCGAGGCCGACCGGTAGTCCTCCTCCATGGCCTCCCTGAACTTTTCCCAGACCCGAGTTTTTGCTTCCGTGACCGCCCGGGCTGCCGTCCGCTCGGCCTGCCGGTACCCGTCAGCTGCCTCGGGAGTCCCCCGAGCTAGCCAGGCTCGGTAGGACTCCTTCTTCAGCTTGACGGCATCCCTTACTTCTGGTGTCCACCACTGGGTTCGGGGATTGCCGCCGCGACAGGCGCCGGAGACCTTACAGCCACAGCTCCGGACGGCCACGTCAACAATGGAAGTGGAGAACATGGTCCATTCAGACTCAATGTCTCTGGCCTCCCTCGGAATCCGGTCAAAGCTCTCCCGGAGGTGGGAGTTGAAGACCTCCCTGACAGGGGATTCTGCCAGACGTTCCCAGCAGACCCTTACGACACGCTTGGGTCTGCCAAGTCTGTCACCAGGTGGTGATCAGTTGACAGCTCAGCCCCTCTCTTCACCCGAGTGTCCAAGACATATGGCCGGAGATCAGATGACACGACTACAAAGTTGATCATTGACCTCCGGCCTAGGGTGTCCTGGTGCCACGTGCACTGATGGACACCCTTATGCCTGAACATGGTGTTTGTTATGGACAAACTGTGGCTAGCACAGAAGTCCAATAACAAAACACCGCTCGGGTTCAGATCGGGGAGGCCGTTCCTCCCAATCACACCTCTCCAGGTAACACTGTCGCTGCCCACGTGGGCATTGAAGTCCCCCAGCAGAACGATGGAGTCCCCAGTTGGGGCACTTTCCAGCACCCCTCCCAGGGCCTCCAGGAAGGCCGGGTACTCTGCACTGCCGTTCGGCCCGTAGGCCGAGACAACAGTGAGAGACCTATCCCCGACCCGAAGGCGCAGGGAAACGACCCTCTCGTTCAGTGGGGAGAACTCCAACACATGGCGGCTGAGCTGGGGAGCTATGAGCAAGCCCACACCAGCTCGCCGCCTCTCACCGTGGGCAACTCCAGAGTGGAAGAGAGTCCAACCTCTCTCAAGGAGTTGGGTTCCAGAGCCCAGGCTGTGCGTGGAGGTGAGCCCGACTATCTCTAGCCGATACCTCTCAACCTCCCGCACGAGCTCAGGCTCTTTCCCCCCAGCGAGGTGACATTCCATGTCCCTAAAGCCAGAGTCGTTGTCCGGGGATTGGGTCGCCGAGGCCCCCGCCCACGGCTGCCACCCAAAACACACGGCACCAGCCCCTCATGGTCCTTCCTGCGGGTGGTGGGCCTACTGGAAGGCGGGCCCACGTCGCTCCTTCGGGCTGGGCCCGGCCGGGTCCCGTGGGCAGAGACCCGGCCACCAGGCGCTCGCCTGCGAGCCCCAACCCCAGGCCTGGCTCCAGGGTGGGGACCCGGTGACGCCGATCCGGGCGACGTGAACTTCCTCGGTATAAATCCACTCATGAGGGGTTTTGGAACCACTCTTAGTCTGACCCGTTACCTAGGACCTGTTTGCCTTGGGAGACCCTACCAGGGGCATTAAGCCCCGGACAACATAGCTCCCAGGATCATTCGGGTGCTCAAACCCCTCCACCACGGTAAGGTGGCGGTAAGCTACAATAAAAACAAAAACATCCCAAATCTCAACAAAAGGGAGAAGTATAAAGTATCTTTTATAGTATAAAGAAGAATAATCTTATGTAATCTGCCACTTTATCCCAGAAAATCTTTTTTTTTCCTTTTACCTATGTTAAAACAATGTAAAGCAGGACGATAGTTACTTTGAACGCCTTTCCACTACACAGTTATAGCTCTACTGGACTTGGTTTAGGTCATTTTCCATTACAGCTGAGTCAGTTCCTCCTCAGGGCCGCGTTGTCTCACTCTTTATTCTCTTGTCAGCTCCAAACACACATGCACCTCGTTAACTCAGGTGACAGAATAATAACAGTCTCAGTAGCTGCAGATCAGTGTGCGCTGCACACATTGCCGGTGTGTTTTTAAACTTGGCGGGTTTGTTTTTTCTTCTCTCTTATAGGCCTGTGTATTTGTGTATGAGAAACAGTGTTTCAGATGAAAAATCAGAAAGACACGTCTGACTTAGGGCTGGGCGATATGAGAAAAAATCCTATCACGATAATTTTTTTCATATCAGTCGATATCGATATATATCACGATAGGACTCAAGTCACTGTTTTTGTCAAGCCTAAATGTTCCATCATACTCACAAGTGAGATTTGAAGATATCAGAAGGTTATTTCTGATTTAAATATTTATTTTTCGTCAAAAATTGAACATTTCAGATGTAATTATTAACATATAAAAGCAATGAGTAGCCTAATAACAGTTTCAGATAAATAAAACTGGTATTATATAAAGTTAGTTTCAACCAAATAATTTGATTGGACAAGAGACATACATGAGTGCTGATATACAGGTATATTACAGGTCTTTTTACAGACATTA
The DNA here is from genome assembly GCF_905171665.1 of Trachurus trachurus. Taxonomy (NCBI): domain Eukaryota; kingdom Metazoa; phylum Chordata; class Actinopteri; order Carangiformes; family Carangidae; genus Trachurus; species Trachurus trachurus. The sequence continues at coordinate 20,918,469 of NC_139892.1, read as the reverse complement.
TCACTCCGCTGTTCAGCCATTCTTTAACATTACATCAGACAGGAGTTAAATCAGAGCCACACTCCCCTTACAGGAGCTGCCCCATCTCTCTGCTGCTGCTACAGTTATAAACGGACGTGAAAATTAAAACCCGGACCTGACGTGGCCCGTCTAATTAGCGATCATTCTCAGTCTAAACCACAGTCTATGGTCTAAACCCGACTGAAAAAGAAAAAGGAAGAGAAATCACCGCGGTTAGTCTAAACCCGACTGAAAAAGGAAAAGGAAGAGAAATCGCCGCTGTTAGCGCTTGCTTCGCCAGTGGCCAGTGTTTAGGTCGGCACAGCTGAACAGGGTCGCTCTGGTGTGAGCAGCAGCGGCGGCGGCGGCGGCGGCGGCAGCAGCAGCAGCAGCAGAGCGGCCACGCCGTGACTGCGCAGCTCCCTTTGATGTGTGACGGCGGCCGGAGCTCGACCCGCTCCGACTGCCTGCTGTCTCCATGGTTAAAGTTTAGTGTTGTTTACAGTACTGTATTAGAGTTCCATCAATCGGGGTTAATGTAAACATGACGTACCACGTCTTTTCGCGGTCACTCGTCCTAGTTCTCCTCCATTTTTTCTTTCGAGGCAACACTCATTCTCTCTCTCTTTTTTACTGGCGATGCCCCGCTGCTGACGCCAGGCTGCAGCAGCCCAAACATTAGTGTTGTTGTGCTGTGTACAGTCTTCCTGTGCTGTGTCAACCTAACCTTGTTGGCTCAGCCATTGGTTCAGCGCGGCGCAACTCTCGTTTTCATTGGCTGTTTCAAAACATGAATGAATGAAACCTATCGACTTTCTATCGACCACGTTTCATATTGCTATTGAGTAAAGTTATATCGCGATATATATCGTTATCGTTTTATCGCCCAGCCCTAGTCTGACTATAACGTAATCAATCAATGTCGGAAAAGCGGAATGTTTGAAAAATAGTAAAGGTCCGCTTGAAAAATAATGTTAATGCCGCTATTCCGACAATTAGAAGTCAATGTCGAAATAGCGGCATGTTGGAATAGCAGCATGTAACCGTATGTTGTCCACAACCCCATTTTGCTGGCCATGATGCCCCCAAGTGGCCAAAAGTGAATCAATGCAGCCCATAAATCCTCCCAAATCACTCTGGAAAAAGAATAAATATCTTGATGGGCTCTTTTGCATTTGAGCGTATAAATACAGAGCAGCGGCAGGACCTGTCATACTAATGATATTCAAGGTTTCATGAATTTCTCATTTTGTTGCTTTGGGAAAGACTTCTCCCTGTGCACAACCCTGAATTCTATTGAAATTTTAAGCAGAATTATGGGCAGTGTCAACGTTTTTTTTTTTTTTTTTCATCAGGACTCTCTTACTGTATGTTATTTTGTTGCTACTACTTCACTGACCCAACTTCCCCATGGGGATCATTAAAGTTTTATCTTAAAATGCTGAGCTAAATTTAGCAATGCTGGCTTGTGCTTGGAATAGAAAAATAACACCTGGTTAAGCTGCAGGCATCACTGTGCTCCAACACTCCATGACTTATAATATGTGCATTAAAAAAAAAGTAAAACTCAGTCACTAATATGCTGGACTTTCCCACACTGTGCATGAAGCTCCATCTTACATTGCTGTATTTGTCAGGCTCAGCTTTAGCATTGTCTGTGCAGAGATAAGCAGACGCTGCAAGGCTTCTTACTTCTTACTTTTCATGCCTTATATTCTAATTTTACTAACTTATAGCCTCAACCCCCCTACAACCTTTAATACTCATTTGTCCCAGCTCATCAAACGTCTCTGGTACATCGGCTTTAAGTCGGCCCCAGAACCTGCCCATCCGGCCTGCGACGTCCACCAAGAAAAAAAAAAAAGAAAATCCTGTATCATTTTGTCTGAAAGCGAATGAGTAAGCTAGGCTACAATGACTTTGAACTGCTAAATTTGCTATATCTGCTATATTTTTTTTAATTTGAAAAATTGCCCACCCCTGTGTTATTAACTTGTGTGCAAATGATGCGCTGGGGTCGAAGCTCAAGGGTTGGGGCTGGGGGACAGTCTGACGGAGCTTGTCCATCAATCAGGCTTGTAAACTAGTGTAATGGCGCATAGCTGCCCTGTAGGTGGCAGCAGTGTCCTCTTTGGATGAGAGATCAGCATTGATGCGAGATGACGAGAGATATGCGAAAGAAACGCTGGCATGTACAGAATGTGTACTACTGTAGGTACAGACTGACTGTGCTCAAAACATGACAGCTACAGCTAAACTTGCCATTTGAGCATATGCCTTGTGTGGCTCACATCTTACAGAGATGCATCATTGTGAGTCTTGGTGACAGCGGATTTGTGAGTGCATTATCCAAGTGTTGGAAAATTGTTGGGCACTTCAAACATAGTCCAGCAAACGCCTTACACCCCGGACGCACTGCCCGCGGAAGCGCAGCGCATCCGCTTGGCTGGTCGCACAAGGCGTACTTCTCAGACATCGACTGCAGTCGTCCATACTCGTATTCACTCAGTTTGCACACGCAATGGTCAAATATGAATAGACGTACATCAACAACTTCATTAATCAGAATTTTATTTATTTTATTTTGAAAATTGACCGGATTCTCTCGCCTTTTCTGTGCCCGACTTCCTGTCTGGTACGATCTGGTCTATCCAGCTTGACAGACGGCGCTCGCGGCACGCGTGAAAAATAGAACAGACGCCGAACTGAAGCGCTGCATCCACAGCGGGGTCCGCCCGCTATTCCGACATGTCTCTATTTAAACATCCCGCTATTACGACATCCCTCTATCTAGACATGCTGGTAGTCCGACACTTTTTGATAACGCTATTCCGACACGCCGTCTTTTTTTTTTTTTTTTTTTTTACAGCTGCGATACCCAGGCTCGTCTCTCTCTCTCTTTTCTTTTCAGCATGCCTATCACTGGTTTGATGAGGGAGTGATGTTCTTAATCTCAACAACTAAACTATCAAGTCACAAACAAAACTGACACACATGATAAACAACAGAACTATGCTGCAGTTTGTTTGTCAAGTTAACCTGTCAACTTCAGCACCACGGACAGCGGATGAGCCGCGGAGAAGCTGCACCTGTGAGCGTCTGGGCTCTGGGCTTAGGGCCTGGGGCCTCCTTTTTCAAAACTGTTAGTAAGCAGTGTAAAACTGCTGCTACTAAATGTTTTGCTTAGGCCTACGTCGAAAAGACACCCAACATATTTACACCTTTTTCAGATCTATCAAACTGTGCGTGCACAACTCTCCGCAATTTCTCTTTGATAAATCAAACTGGATCCAAGAATGGTGCGCAGTTGCGCACTTGAACACACCGCATACTCCGCCCCCGGAATGCCTAGACACAACCATATATGGTCAGCACGTGCATATTAATTAGCCATGTGCGCTCTGTGGAGCTGCAACAAAGTGACAACAAAGTGGCGACAAAGTGACAACGAAGACAACGGGCGGAGGGCGGGGGAAAGAAAGCGAGATACAGGGCGACATCGGGCAATAAATCAGTCAGAAAAATGATCTTGCATTTTAATAAGCTACAATAAAAACAAAAACCTCCCAAATCTCAACAAAAGGGAGCAGAAAGAAGAATAATCTTATGTAATCTGCCCCTTTATCCCAGAAAATCTTTTTTTTTTCTTTTACCTATGTTAAAACAATGTAGGATTTCCAGGATTGTTACCATTACTTTGAACGCCTTTCCACTACACAGTTACAGCTCTACTGGACTCGGTTTAGGTCATTTTCCATTACAGCTGAGTCCTTCACTGTTCCTCCTCAGGGTCGCGTTGTCTCACTCTTTATTCTCTCGTCAGCTCCAAACACACGTGCACCTCGTTAACTCAGGTGACAGAATAATAACAGTCTAGGCTGCAGATCAGTGTGCGTTGCTGCCGGTGTGTTTTTAAACTTGGCGGGTTTGTTTTTTCTTCTCTCTTATAGGCCTATGTATTTGTGTATGAGATGAAAAAGAAGATGAAAAAAAAAAAATCAGAAGGACACGTCTGACTATAACGTAATCAATCAATGTCGGAAAAGCGGAATGTTTGAAAAATAGCAAAGTGCCGCTACTCCGACAATGAAAAAAAAATTGTCGGAATAGTGGGACGCTTGAAAAATAATGTTAATGCCGCTATTCCGACAATTAGAAGTCAATGTCGAAATAGCGGCATGTCGGAATAGCAGCATGTAACCCTCCACAGCGCGAGATGTGCGACCAGGCAGACTGGTTAACATGTGCACCTATCTGAAACTGCCTCTGCTCCAGGGCGCTGTGCTTCGGTTCCGCGTGCAGTGCGACCGGGCCGTTAGAACTGGAAGCACAGCAAGCAGCCCTGTGGCAGCGGAAGGAGCCAGTGATCCAGGATGTGCCAACATGCTGGAATTCAACATGGTCATGCGTCTAAAGCCGCACCATTTCTTTTTTATACTCAGCATCTCTATCACAGAAAAAAAAGAGAGGAGGACAGAGAGAGAGAGAGAGAGAGAGAGAGAGCGTCCTTTACGCTGATTTCATCCCGCATGGTGTTTGTTTATTCTGTGATTAGTGTACACCTCTCATCTGTCTTACACAGGGAAATTGAATTGAATAAATGTGAGTTTCTTTATTAGTTTATGAGTTGTTGTTTTTTACACTGGGCAGCGGTTCTCAGTGTATCAGATCAAACCTGATTAAGGATATTAGTAAACTCATTATTCGGCCACTCTGAGCTCGGACCTCCGGACCAAAACAGCTGTTTCCTCCTGGGAGAGAGGTTCGGCCACTGGCATCGCTGTCTCCTCCGTCCATGTCAAAGTACAAACTAACAAACTTGCAGCGCGCAGCGCCCGCGGCGCAGTTAAAGGTGAGGAGAGGAACTCATTTGATTGGTGAAGATCCGAATCGGCCTTTCTCTCCTCCTCCTGTCTCCCTCCCGCCCTCTCTCCTCCCCCTTTGCCGTTTGCGCCGGTAGGAGGGACGAGGGGAGGGCTTGCGCTGGCCTAAGTCGGACCGCGCTGCCCACCAAACTTGTGAAATGGACCTGGACACACCTCGTTGGCGTGGCGAAGCTGCGCTGAGTTTAGACTTCGCTCGGTCTAGGAAACTAGGGCCCTAAGTCTTGTTATTCTCATTTCTTTTGTGATTTAGCCTACATCTTGCAGCTTTTCTGAAACTCAAGGACTTTTGCTATTTGATGTTTAAATAAATAAACCTGGCTGGAGAAATGTAAGACTCTCAAGTACCTCTGTGTGGACCCAGTCGCCACCTTTCTGGCTCGTTTACTACTGTACATTATCCCAAACACATCAGTCACCGCTCAAAGATTGGAACGATACATAGCGCCCGCAGCTACACAAAAGCACGGCAGAGAGAGAAGCCAAAGCCAAAGTTGAGCAAACACAGACACTGCTTGGCCAAAACATGATTGTAAATTTCCTCTTACTTTTGCTGTTTTGCCGTGAAAAGTTTGTTTTATGGGTAAATCCACTATATTTCCAGTTGAACTTTGACCGGTGTTACATCTAAATCGGTCGGGACAGGCTTTAGGAGCGGGGGAACCTTTACGAGCGCGCACACAACAGCCTGCACGTCACACATTTCAGGATTCTGCTGATTCTGATTGGCTCATGAGAAGAATTCTGATTCTGATTGGCTGCCAGTACTGTCAATCACATCAACGTGGGTATAGCCTCATTCTATTGGCTCTAACGGTTCGAATGAGATGTCAATGACTCGAATCAACCAATCCGCTGCAGAGATCGAGCCAGGCGTAACTGCACCCAGATAAGATGCCCTCAGTGTAGCTTTTACGCAGAGGGACACAGAGGGCCTAGGAAGGACTTGTTATTTAGTCCCGGTTGATTCTTTTTCAGTTAGTTTATGCAAATTGTGTGAAAATAAAGATTAAACAATGGTTTATAGTGGCAGGTGGTTCCAAGCTGTGCCAAAAATGGACATTTTGGAAAGCTCACCTGAATATTTTGTAGTAAAATCTCAATAATTTTGTACTGCTTCACTTTATCAGAATCAACCACTGCAGAGATAATGTTCATACATTGTACAATCATTTGATAGAGGTTTTGAGCTTTAGACACTCATCCAAAATATTTTTTTTTAGGCGAACATTAAATGTATTTAATTTTTGCTGTCATCTTCATTTACTATTCACCAGTAACACATATACTGAAATTTACACATCTCAACAATTTCTCAATTTTTTCCCTGTACTATGAGACCAAAAGTAGACCTTGTGGTTGCAGAGATATACTCATTTTATTATGGATATGAAATTTTCGAGAAAAGGCCTAGAAAATAGGCTTGGTTTTTAACACGTTAAAAAAAACACACACACAATAGCAGAGAAATGTATTGGGGTTCTTTGTAGCACACACTGCATATATGTGCCATGATGTGGGTGTGATATTGGCGTATCTCATGTGGCTTTCCTAAAACAACCTGCTAGCAATAAATGCTACTGTATAAAATTAACTTGACCTACCTTGGCGGATGATGAAATAAAGCATGTTTTACAGTCCAATGGAAGCTTTGGGAATTTTAATCCACTTTGTGGATACTATACATTTTTACCTCCTCTTCTCAGTCATAATGTGTGAATGCCTCAGGTGCCAGAAAGCCACTGAAATGAACATGTATCCCTTTTACTTTCTTTCTCAACACAATTTTATTTTTCTTTCTAAAGTTTAAGATCAAACAAAATGTAGATTATCATTCTTAACATACTCAAACCAGGATTTAGGAGATGATGTTTACTTTGAGCCAGTGCATATGGAATGTGTGTTAGTCATTCAAGCTGCATTTATATATACAAGTGATTGTATATAAGATTGAATCACAGACAAACGTGTATATCTGTCTATCTATCACACAGTCACCTGTAATTTTAAGAGCACAAAGAAGCCCTCCTTTCTGAGGAACACTCTCTTGTGACATTGTTATGTGTTATGTGTGTTGTTGTGATACACACTGGGGACTGTAAACAGAATTACCCATTAAGTTTTTATGACTGACTGACTGAATTATGTCCCTTTCAGTATATGTGATTACATTTGAGTTATCAAACAGCTGGAAACTGGAATCCAGGACTTTCATGCCAACAAGCTCATGGGTCATTTTGTAATTTGTAACCGCTAACATATGAAGAAATTCCTCCAAGATGGAAAAAATTAACGCATTTCACTTTGTCTTACATTGTTGATTTTGCCTTTATCGATGTGACAGCACCGGCAACAACACATTCAAGAACTCTTGAAAGGTGTACCAACGGCCACTAAAGCGGGCCGGGCAACACCGTTGAGCAACATCACGTTGTTTCAGATGTGAAACATTACTGAGCTTTATAGCTGCAGGGTAAAAGTGTGCAATACATACAACATATGCATCATGACTGTGTGTGTATCATCCAGAGGTGAGTAGGCTGATTTGGCAAGGACATAGAGGAAATCATTTCGCTCGAAGACTTTTAAAAGCATAATCCAGATGGTTTTTCCATGTTTCTTTTTCGGAATTTAGGACATTTTTTAAATGCCTCTCACATCTTAATAGTCGGGGAGCCACAGGCTCAAAAGCTCAAGAAAATGGGTTGAACCTAACATGGTCTGCCATACTTTTTATTTGTGTTTTTTCTGTTACCTTTGACACTAAGGATCAATAATTGAAGGGTCTGCTCTGCCGGAAATATCCTAAAAAAAATTGTGGCCATTTCACTGTATGTGTTGCAGGTCCCGAGTGGAGGGACAGGCAGGCAGATTACTGTATAACTGTGTATCAAGAAGAAACGAAGAGCAGAAGTTGCTTTCACCATGGCAGCTCTCGTATGAATTTATTCAGTAATAAAGTTCAATAAACACAATATCTTTATCTCTCTCTTACTGATTACAACTACTCGAAATATGTCACAAGAGTGTTTCAAAGGCACATATCACCAGTGTTGTGCTAGTTACTGAAAAATAGTAAGTAGTTACAGTTACTAGTTACTTCATTAAAAAAGTAACTCAGTTACTTAAACCAAAAAGTAATGCGTTACTGAAAAAGTAACTTTTTCGTTACTTTAAAACGTTTTTTTTCCAATGCTCCCATTAAATAAAGGTTGATTGAATTCCCCTCTAACTGTCATTTCAGTTCTGTACTGATGCCGATGAAAGAACGTGTTTTTATCTGTAAAATTTTACCATCATCATCATGCTGCATGGTGTCAGCATTTACAGCAGCTTTGACCTAACAGAACTGCAAAAAAATATTGAGGATGTCTTACTTTGACTGAGTTACATTCAAGAACCTGTTTTCAATGACGGAAATAAATTCACTCCAGCTGTATTTTTTTATCGATCGATCAGCTGTGTTTACCGTTTCAGGCGTCCATCTGTCGGACTCCAATACCGCTGCTGCTCGGTGGACTGGGTGCTGGTGTGTGTCTCGCTGTGTCCCAGTTGAGGGTCTGCCAGTGTTGCCAGATCTCGCGAGAGAAACAAGCAACTGGAACTATGAAAACAAGCCCAAAACAAGCGACCCCCCCCCCCCCCCCGACGCCAAAAAAAACAACAAAAAACGCACCTATCACCCTAAATCCACAATTTTTTATTTTTATTTTGGTTTGTTTGTTTTGGTTCCAAAAGAGAAATAAAGAAAAACATGTGGAAAACGGAAATGTACAGTAAATTCTCCATACCCCTGGCTTTTACTTACTTAAACAAAAGATAGCCTACTCTATAAAACCACCTGTGCTTCAACTGCCGAACTGACCCAGTTTTAATTAGAGACAGGGGTCAGACCCGACTGCTCCTTCTCTTACCTTTGGTCAGTCGGTTCTCATCTTGCTGTGTTTGGGTGGAAATTATGGTCAGGTCGGACCATGGCCTGGGCTTCCCTTTTTTCTTTTTTTGGGGGGGGGCTGGTGCTCGTGCGTCGGGTCTGAGGTTCAACAACCACGGCGATTGTGGGCTTTGAAAGATTTTGTTCACAAGAACTTGCAGAAAATAGAAATTGAACCGGCTTCTAACTGAGACCAGCTTTAATTTGAGAATTTACGGTAACGTTAATTCTCTTGATCAGTGGAGGAGAGTGTGGTGAAAGCCAGCAGTCTCGGGGTGCAGGTGGGGGGGGGGGGGACCCGGGGGAACCCTCCGCTATCACTGTGGCAATGTGTGTGTACGGGGGAAAGAGAGGGGCGGAGGGAACGGGGGTGACAGATCCAACAAGAGGATATTATCCTGCGTTTAAATAACATATCGAAAATATCTGCAGGACAACTCATGGAGCTGGAAACAAGCATAAATAAGCAACTACACTTTCACAACAAGCCCAAAGAAACCGCAACCCGCGACGACCAATATTTAGAAGCGGCTTCACAGAAAAAGAAGCCCAAAGTCGCGTATAATAAGCGGACTTGGCAACACTGGGGTCTGCAGCCTGAACTGACACACAGCTTCATTCTCGGATGCTAGCTAACGTTACCTTAGCTCGCCGTCATGCCGTGACCTGTGCAGTCCTCTTTATGGAGTGTGTTTGATTACGTGTGGGACGCTAGAGGGCGGCCACCAAGCGCTTTGTTTTTCACAGTGTTGCAGTGTGCTCTGTCTTTCTTTCAATTCAATAAAACTTTATTGATCGCTAGAATGTTATGGGAAGTGTGTGCCGCTGTAAAACCTCACCCAAAGGAACGGAGTAACGCAGCGTTTGGTAACGGAAACAGAGTTACTGATAAAAAAAAAAACAACGCGTTACATTATTAGTTACTGAAAAAAGTAACAGCGTTACGTAACGGCATTACTAATAACGCGTTACTACTCAACACTGCATATCACACACAGTATTAAACCATAAACCATGTTTAAAGTCCCTGAAAAGTGACACTGGATTCGTTTTCTGAGTTAATCACATCCCAGACATATGTCCTATTAACCATCCTGCCAAATTTGGATGCTAGAAAAATTCGTTTAGTAGGTGAAATTAGGTTTTAAAATCATGACTAAATGAGGCAGTTCTCGCAGCTCTGGATGTCTGCTGCAGGCACAGAAGCCCCGCCCACTTGCTGAGCTTCATCAAGTTTCAACTGTCAATCAAATGGCCTACTGCTAACTGTCACATCGTACCCGAGCAGCTACGGGCTTGAGCCTGAGCCTGAGTCCAGCTCTTATCTGAATGTCTCGGATACACACTGAGGGAAATATGCTGGGGGCACACGAATCTCCGCTACCCTGATAGCGTTAGCTCGGCGGCTAATAGCCCGGCGCTAACGCATTAGCTCGACTAGCCCGGCGCTAACGCGTTAGCTCGGCGGCTAGCCTCGTTCGTCCCGTTCACCCCGAGCCACTGCAGCATCGGACCCACAGCTCACCGCCACAGCAATGGGAGCCTTGAAGGCTACACCACAACAACAATGAGGGCCGCCACCGTCAGCACAGGACGACGGGCCTAGCGCTAGCCGCCGAGCTAATGCTATCAGGGCAAGCAGAGATTCATCTGCTGACGGCGGCGGCCCTCAGTGTTGTTGCCGGTGTAGCCGTTGCTGTGGCGGTGAGCTGTGGGACGGACGCTGCAGAGGTTCACCTGGACTGTGGCTGTTTTGGCTTTTAGAGTTTTGCCACCGGGCGCCGGCTGGTCCCACGGTGGCAGTCTCATTAGTTTGTTTGAATTAAAAGTGGAGCTTCATGTTTCACATAAGAGCAGCGCTGCCTCTGGGATCTGTATAGACTATGTTCAAATAACACCACATTTACAATAAATAAATGTTTTACAATGACCTGATAAGTCTGCATTACATTTTATTAAGACAGAGACCAAGCTATGTGGACTGGTAGCTTCGGCGGCGCTGGTAGCTCTAGGGGTAGTGGCAGCAGACGCTCGTTGGCATTCTTGAAGTATTTATAATATTACTGTGCACATGGGAGGAGTTATGAAAGTAGGGACGCCAGTGCGTCACGGCGCCCCCTCTGTAAGCCTGCCCTTAAAAACAAAGACCACTGAAGCAGAGTGAAACTGTGAAACCCTAACTTCTAAAATTAAGCACTGCACAGAAATGAGTCTTTTTGCATGTTTTTATCAATAAATTTCGAACACTTTTAATATATTTTGAAACAAAACTCCAATTTCACTTTCCAGGGACTTTAACGAGGAATATCAGGGTTTATACAGAAATTCTTAAGTTGAATTTAATACCTTTTAATACCTTTTTTAATACCGTCACAATATTTTTTAATACCAACACGACCTCGAGCTGCAACTGTAGTGGCAACTTTTCGAACTTCAGTGTTGGGGGTAACTAATTATAAAGTAACAGATTACTGTCATTTTCTTACTTAACTTTCTGAGTGACTAAGTGTAGTAGGCAAATGCTCACAATTCAAATCAAGTACATGTTACCTGTTAGGGGGGGGTGCTTAGGGCGGTGACACTCAGCATTAACAAATTATATACAGGTGCATCTCAATACATTATAATATCATGGCAAAGTCCATTTCCAGAAGTAAAGCCAACATTTCTGTAGCCTATTAAAAATGCTTTTTTTTTTATTATTAATTGGTCCTTTGTAATATTTAGATTTTTGGGGATACTTAATTATAAGTCTTCATTTAACGTTAGTCATAATTAGTACAATTAAAATAAATAGAATAAATAAAGACATGAAATGTTTCATTCTTTGTGTTAGTTTCACTTTTTGAATTGAAATACTGACATATGCCTTGATAAACTTAACCATGATATTCTAATGCACCTGTGAATTGGAAATAATAGGAGTGATAGGTACAGTATATGAAATAATTAATTACTGCATACATCTTGACAGCTCACCTTTACTTCATTTTAACCCTTCTGTGATTACGTTTGTCTGTACAGCACTTTGGAAACCTTTGTGTTTATTTAAATTGGGCAGAGCTCTGTGGGAAACACCTGCCTGACACAGCAACATAGGGAACCGTGCACGTCTGCAGCGCACAGCTGATACTCGTGCACAAAAAAACAAGCGCGTCTCCGTCGCACCGAATGCGCGCAGCTACGGTGCTGCTTTCGGTTGTGCGCGTGCATGTCGCGCGTCTACATTGGATATTGTATAATCAGAGCGAACTATGAATGAGGTTGCTTCACTTTCACGTGATTATCAGCCTGTTCAACATTTTACTGACCTGACGTCTTTTCACACATGGGCTTCCTTCACCTTTCAAACGGGGCAGAGCTCCGTGGGAAACAGTAGGAGAGACACCGAGGGAGAATCTTGGTCTGACCCAACACTGACACATTGTGATCGCGCATGATGATGCGCATCTATATTGAAAGTAATGACAATACATCTGAACTGTCCCCCATGCACACACGTTTTAACCAAGGCAGCAGCCAAAATCACCCAGGCGGCACGGTTTTAGACTGAAGCGCAAATAGTTTTACCGCGAACCCACACTGACCGACATCACATCAATGATATCGCTCTGGTCCTACTTGCACATATAATTTATAAAATATAGGCTAAATAAATTCACGGGATTTTTAGGCCTGCACTTAACACAAATGGGAACAAACTCATAGTTGGATAATGCTTCGAAAATTTAATACCTCGTCAGATTACATTTATTACTTTTTAATACTTTTTAATGGCCTTAATTTTTGCTAATTTCATTTACTACCTTTTAATACCTTTTACAACCCCGCGGAAACCCTGAATATGAATCCTTTCCTATTACTGACATTACTCTCAGTCATTTCACATTATTCACAACATCTCAATTAATGAGCCTCACATGTAACGTCTTGAGAGCCATTACGTAAAAGTTTAACTCAACACCATACGCTCTGAAACACAGAAAATGCAATATACTTGACAATATTTTAACATAAAAAAGAGAAGAATAACATGTTCACTTAAATGCAGCGGGAGTCCAAATTTAGCACAACACTGCGCAGCGGCCATTAGCCTACCGTTGCTAGCGCCACTGATGTAAACAAACTGAAACCGTGTCCACCCTTTACACACGCTAAGGCTATGACCCTTATTTTACAATATTCTAATCATGTTTACCATATGAATAATCATGTTTGCTGTTTGTTATGATTTGCTTAACATTCAACCAACCTGTGTATCAAGAAGAAACAAAGAGCAGAAGTTGCTTTCACCATGGCAGCTTTCGTATGAATGAGGAGGAACTTCCGCCCCACAGAAAAGAGATGCTTCCCGGCGGCCAGTCAACATTCTAATAGTGCCACCTATTGGCCGTTTTGTGTCACAGCATGAGATTATCTAGTGCTGTTACAACTGCTTTGAAACAGGATTATATTACAAATAAAATACAATTTAAAACAAATGTGAACACATTCAGTGTGGGTCACACATGCACCCTTTATTTTTCGACAGGAAATTGTAATTTTTTTTTTTTTTTGTGTGAGTGAATCTATCTTTCCCACCTGCAAAAAAAGTGTGCCCTATCACCTGCTTCCAGGTCACACTTTTGTTGTGTGTTTTAATGTGTCTGCTGTGAAAGTCTGTCTACTGCGTGGCTCTGTTTCAGCAAAAAAAAAAAAAACTTACTGTAAGCACTGACAGTTGTAGGAGAAAAAGGAAATGGATGAGGATAATCTGATGCAGAGACAACCAGCAACTCGCATCCAGATTCTCACCTCACCTCACCTTCTTTTTTCCTTGGTTTCACAGTTGAGCTTGTTGAAACAAAGCAAGAAAGCCTTTGAGACAACTCAGGTACCAGCTGACTCTGAGCCAAATCAGCCTCCTAAACTGGCAGATCCGTGTCACAGTCACGTGTATTTTACTGCCCTGTTCCAGATACAGCCCAGGTACAGGCTGTGCACACCACGGAGAGGGCGGTGTCATTGGATCCTCACAGTCAATCTGTGGAGGAATTGTTTAGCCTATGTTTGTATTTAAAATGTAAGGTTTGTGAAGTTTAAAAATACTGCTAAATGTGAAATCAAAAAGTCTAATTAAATGTATTAAGCATATTATGCATTCCACCTATTATGCTTAACTTGCTTGCACCAGTATCAGTGCAAATGCTAAGCTTTAAGTTACCAACATGCTCTCATCACAGCAGATGGGCAGCATCAAACACAAAGGCATCATATTTTCAATCAATTCAGTGAATCCCCCTTGATCCTAGCAATGTACAAAATCACATTCAGAGCGTCAGAAGAGAAGTGCTTTTCTGTAATTCGGGTATATTGCACCTTGTAGCTTTGAACCTGTTGCTGTTAATTTATTATGTGTGAATTTGAACAGCTCAGTTAGAGTTCAAAGGTTTTTTAAGGTTTTTTAAGAGTTTCAAATGCTTGTTATTAGAAACTCAGCTGTGTTTGATCTGATTTGTTATTCATCATTTAACAACATGAGAAAAGCCTCAGTGCTCGTCTAGATTAGCTTCATCATGTGACCTCGAGGTACCAAACAGCTGCTAATAGAGACTCCTTTGGGCTGAAAGAGCAGAGATTTGGATCGCTTCACTTCAACGTGGTGTTTCAGATGCAGAGATACTGACACCCTTCCTCTACAAATACATTCAGAGCTACACATGCGACTAATTAGCGTAGCATAATTGCCAATTTGTTAGCTTTTTAAAGGGGCCTTTTGGCAGAAGTAGCCCACTGAGGAAAACCAATGCACTCTTTCTGCATGGGTTTATCCACTTTGTGTCCCACAAAGTATCTTAATAAAAGTGTTTTATTATTGTTTTACTATCTCCTCAGTTAAAAACATGTCTCTAGGTTATACACTGCTCCACCAACACAATATCTCAACGCTTGAACCATTTAGTCGGCCTCAATGTGGCGAGGGAGCTTTAGAGCTGTTAGTCAGCAGATTAGTTCCCTTTTCCTTCCACTCTGCATTAAAGGGATAGTTCACCCAAAATTCAAATTTCACTCATTATCTACTCACCCTCGTGTCGACTAAGAGCTGTGAGAATTTTCAGAGTCCTCCGTCCCTTCTCTGAGTTACGGGGGGGGGGGGGGGGGTCCGCGCAGCAGTATTTGTCCATATAATGATTGTCAATGGATACCAACTTTCTTCGTCCAAAAATACACACCAAAAAACATCCAAATACCTCCATATTGCTCGTCTGTAATGTCCCTCTTGTATTGAAGCCCCAACATCAGAAATTGTTCCGCCGGTCAGTGCAAATCTCGACAAAGGAAGAGCAGTGAACCGAGAGGGGTCATCCCTATGTTCCCACAGCCCTATGTTCCCTCATTTCTAACTTTTGTCATCACTGAAAATTAGGCCCTATGTTCCCTCAGCCCTATGTTCCCTCATTTCTAACTTTTGTTGTCACTGAAAATTAGGCCCTATTCCCACAGCCCTTTGGTCCCACCATTGGTTGGGTTTAGGCAATGAAGAAAGGAGTTGGTTAAGTTTAGTAAAAAGACCAGGTAGAGGCTAGACAGGCCAGATAGGTAGAGTCCAGATAGGTAGAGAGAGTCCAGAGGGAACATAGGGCTGAGGGAACATAGGCACGCTCCCAACCGAGACACTGGGAGCTTCCGCTACAAACAAGCTTAAAATATAGACTTCTTTAATTTTTTTCGGAACAATTTCTCATGTCGGGGCTTCAATACAAGAGGGACATTACAGACGAGCAGTATGGAGGTATTTGGATGTTTTTTGGTGTGTTTTTTTGAACGAAGAAAGTTGGTATCCATTGACAACCATTATATGGACAAATACTGCTGCGCGGACCCCCCCGTAACTCAGAGAAGGAATGGAGGACTCTGAAAATTCTCACAGCTCTTAGTTGACATGAGGGTGAGTAGATAATGAGTGAAATTTGAATTTTGGGTGAACTATCCCTTTAACTTTCTCTCACTAACACATGGACACAACACAGCAACAGCTGCTGCCGTTTCTGAGGCATATACCTGCATCATCCAGTCACAGACTGGCTCCCTTCCATAAGTCCTTTCCTCCTCACTCAGTTTTTGTTTAAAAAACAAACCTGTTGCAATATGTTGTAACTAGGGCTGTCAATTTAACGCGTTAATTAGATTAATTAATTACACTGCAAATTAGCGCGTTAGAAAAATGAACGCAATTAATTCTGAGTGGCAATTCAATGCGCGAGCACTTTAAATTTGGTCCATTGAATGACCCTGGCAGTGGCATGTCACGGTAGCATAGCACAGAGGAACTTGTCCGGACGTGTTGGTCACTTCCCACCTGCTTCGCTAGTCAAAGCAGGATGACAACAGACTGACCGACATGAACACGACTCACAGCCCGGACACTGCCCGCGGAAGCGGAGCGGGAGCAGCGCGTCCTCTAGGGGTGTCAACATCTACACGTGTAGCCTAAACATAACAAATCATAACCGTTTAGAAAAATCAATAATCGTTTACACGCCTTTTTTCCCCCCTCCTCCTTCATTTCTAACCAATATAGTATTTTTAGGGGTGATAACGTTGCCTGAAAGCTTCAGATAATAATGGAACTGCGTGTCAATCCCCCCTCACTTTATCTCCGCGTAGCCTGCCCGTCTCTCTCCAGCTTTCCTTTCAAAATAAAGACCGAGGAAAAAAAAAAAAAACACCAACTCCTCCAGCCTGTACTGCGAAGGAGGCTCAACATAGGCAAGCTTTGTGTTCATGTTCCTGCTCCACAAAACCTCTAGCCCCGCGGTCCCCCCGGAGTTAACACGGTAGGCTACTACGAAGCTGGTTATCAACTTGCTCCTGACGCTCAGCTCAACAGCTGAGCAGCGTATTCCCTCAGCTGAACATCTGCAGGAGGAGACGCTCAGAGAGAAAGAGAGAAAGTCAACAGCAGCGGATCAGTGTGATCTCTCCCTCTGTACAAACGCTCTGTTCTGATCCAGATCCACTGTCAAAGTAAAGGTGACGCCAGCTGTAAATGAGTTAAATAGTTAACAGCAGCGCTTTTATAGCCGATTTTATTAGGACTCTGAACGGTTATGAGCTAAGCATAAGTTACCATGGTGATCTAGTCGGGGTTAAAAGAGAGCCACCTTTGTAGTACAGGAGAGCCTGGCTTTAGACTCAACATACGTCTAACCCACTAAACTGGCTTCACCCCTTCGTCTCCTCTCTCTCTTCACGCTCTGTGCCGGTGAGGTGCGTTCACGCTCAGCACAACATTTGACCGGAGCGGAGCCCCGATGAGCCCCGCAGGCACACAAGCAGCGCGTCAACGCACCTATTGAACCGAGTTGAAAACAGCGCCACTGAGCTTCTACATTGATTGATTTTCAATCAAGATTCCAGCGCAGAAAAAATTGTAAACGCTGACACCCCTAGCATCCTCACAGGCGCTTGGCTGGCTGCACAGGGAGCTGCTTCTCCTGCTCTCTCCGTGCCTGGTCAAACATTGACTCCACTCGCATCTATACCCATCTGTATTCGGTTTTCCACACACACAGGTCTGTCTCTAGCTCTGTATGAATGGATGTGTGTGTGTCTCGCGTGCAGACGCAACTGACAAATAGACGGACAAGCAACAACTTAATTAATCATCATTTAATTATTTTATTTTGAAAATTGACCGGATTCTCTCGTCTTTTCTGAGCCCGACTTCCTGTCTGGTACGATATGGTCTATCCAGCTTGACAATGGCGCTCATGTGAAAAATACTGTAGAACTGAAGCGCTGCAGCGGCGCCCCGCAACCCAAGATGTGCAACCAGGCAGACTGGTTAACATGGGCGCCGATCTGAAACTGCCTCCGCTCCAGGGCGCTGCGCTTTGGTTCCTCACCTGGCCTAATTGGTTTGCTGGGATGTGCTTGACCATTTTCTTTTAAATTTCATTTATGAAATGCACTTCACCAATAAAAATGTGGATTTCAAATCTTCTCTTCTAAGTGTATTCAATTGATTAGTCATGCAATACAATTTTGTAACGTCCTAGAATTTGAATTCTTTATTTGGGTACCTTTAGCAGATATAAGATTAAAATGCAATTAATTAGATTAATTAATTACAAATTTTATAATTAATTAGATTAATTTTTTGAATCGCCTGACAGCCCTAGTTGTAACATATCGCAACATAAGAGACGGTAAGTACTGTCCTCTCTGTCTTAAGGGGTTAAAAATTAGAGACAGGTCTAATGGGATTACAGTTTATTGCCTTTGTTGGCATGTCATGACTGTGAAATGCAAATCTCACTCAGCAGAGAAAGCAGTCATTCCCACTGTCTGCTGAGGTTCAGGAGCTGTATGGGCATATAATTCAAGGGTTCTGCAACCGAGCTGAAGAAAGTGAATAGTAAGGAAAACACTTTTTCTTTTTTATATGCAGGCATCTCACAGTTTTCAATCACTGCTACCCTGTGACATCGACAGATATAATCCACCCTTTTGCTATATTGCCATGAGCATGCCATTACAGCAAGCCAAACTATTTCATTCTGTCTTCGACCAAAAAAACAAACAAACTCCTTTTCAGTCTAACTTAGAAAACAGCAACAAACATCAGTGACTATAAATTCTACCCTTCATCACAAATTGTAGCCTCTTGTCTGCTATTTGTGGCCGGCAACACATCGTGGAGCAGAGACAATGTGTGACCATGTGCTGGAGACGTTTTTCTGTGCAACCAGATGCTTGGAGAGCTTGTTGTCATCCATTGGCTGCCAAGAAGTTGGTATAGATTAAGAATTGAGATGTCCCCTTTTTACTGCTGGAATTTAAAATCCTCCAGTGGTCTAGCAATGTGTTTAGTGCAGTGAAAAACCTGCTGAGAGTCACTCCAACAGCAGAAAGCTTTGGTGGTGACAAGACGACCAAAATAGATGTATGCAAAAGTAATTTTCCTTGAATCATGGATTAAGACTGGGCCACAGATGTGCTTCTAAAGGTTCACGTAACTGTTGTAATAGTTTGAGCTGGAGCAAGTTCACTGCTGCGATTATAGCCTTATTGGCCAGAACGAGCCACCCGGCGGAAGTCCCGCCTTCCTGTTGCAGTCTTCATTGTCTGCTTGTGATTGGTTGAAAGAAATCCAAAACAGCCAGGGTGTTGTTTTCCTCCAATCTCAGAATCAGAGTTGGTCCATCAGACCACCATGTTGTAATGAGCCTTGTTCGCGAGAAGAGACAGACAGAAATAATCAGATATGACAAAGTTAGAGTCTCCGCTGCCACCCCAGACGCTGTATTTCCCCTCTGGAATCAGATGCACATTACAAGATTTGACCTTATTTAGCTCTAATTAGTGTAACTCAAACAATTTTAAAGGGCTGGGGTGAAAATGACTTGAGAGAACCAGCATTGCCTCGACTTCTTTATCTGTAAAATTTGCTTGGACAGCTAGTTCTGCGCTTGAGGCTTGTTGAAGCTTTAGCGCAAAGCCCTGGCATGTTTAATAGTCCAGCATAGACCAAGCTGTTGCGATGTGCCTGGACATAAAAGTTATGCAAGCTGGAGAGGCATTTCATTAATTATACTCTTGGTCTCCTGTTGAGCTGGGGTAGCAGTCACAGTCAAAAGTTGTTCCCTACAAAAGTTAAAAAGACTGATAATGAAACCTTTCATAATCACTTTAGCCCATAGCATATCCCAATCATCCTCACACTTTCCACAGAACAAGCCACAAAATCCATCTGCATACCCCTCGTAAAATGAAAACAAGAGTTATTAGCTTGTAATTACAGCCATGCAATTTTCATTTAAATGGACTTATTATTTCCACAACAGATTTGAGGAAAATAGTCATTTTTATGCAATGTAAATCATGGAATTTCACATTTCAAAATCCACAATTGAAGACACAGTCACGTTTGGACCATCACCACAATGTAGAATTTGAGAGAAAGGGATTGACAGTACGTCAGTGGCAGCGTGTGTGTGTGTGTGTGTGCGCGTGTGTGTGTTGGCCACTGAAATCAAAGAATCTCTGCAGGGGTTCTGTCTGATAAAGACAGTGATTCCACCTTTGTGTCTGTAAGATGGTTTCTCCTGTGCAAGCTTTTTTTGGACGACTGTAGAGGATAATTTGAAGCAATGAAATTGATTGAATGGTGTAAGAAGAAGGCTTATGCAAAGATTGAAATATTGAGAGAAATGATCTAATCAAGAATGTCAAAGTAAGATTAATCTTGAATTGCAAGACAGATACAACACTACGACTAAGAAATGGAATACGTATTTTGTTTGTTTCAGTGGCCAGACAAGTGTAGTTCAAAGATACTGGTGCTGAAATTAAATCCACTATTTTTTACATTTCGACAGCAATCCTCAGAGTTGGTTTTATGATGTTTTGCAAACATTGGCACCTGTGATCAGCAAGGTGCATATGAAAAATCCCTACAACATCAGCTGCAAGGTGATGTCTAAAAAACTGAGCAGTGAATGTAATGGATGAACAGCAGGAGGGCTAGATGGATGAATGCATGGACAAAAATGAGCATGGCTCTGGTGAGAGCGTGTACCAGTCACTCAAAATCATTCAGAGAGTGTTGTGGCACTTTGGTTAGAGCGGTGATGGAAAATGCTATCACCCTGTGGAGGGCTTGTTTGACCTCTGTCAGCTATTCCATATTTCTTGTTCTGTCCTTCTGGTAGAAGACAGAGACCTGTCAGGATCAGGGCCTCTGCATTCTATCACATTACCTGTTCTAAACCAATATGAGTCCTGGGCCTCACAGTTCTGGGCTCCACAAATGACAACTTGAATTGAAAGTAAGATGAGAAACTACCAAGGGAACGTTTTTACTGAAGAGGAGAAATAAAATACTTAACTGTGTTGAGGTTTACACAGGCAAATCCAGTCAGTTTAGCCTTTGGAATACACAATTAGTTTAATTATTGTGCTTTAATGTCTGAAATTGCCTTAAACTGAACTCTAAATGTATAAAACACTTAGCTGCTACCATTATACCAACAACATTGCCTACCAGTTATGAAATTTCCAGTCCTCTCCATCCTTGTCAGGACATTTGGTATTAGAACACATGCACACGAACACACACAGACACACACTTACACACGCACACCATAAGAAGGCAGCTTTCATGGTTTGAGAGGCGTTGATAATTTGAGTTGAAATGAGCTTGTCTTCATTAATGACAGTCACGGCTAAACCGTTTATCTCTATATACCCAGGTTACTGTGTTAAAATGACTCCCTCTATGCAATTCCTACTAATAGCTCTCTTTAATGTCAAAGAGAGAGCACAGCCCTGGAGGAGAGAGCTTTCTCCCTGTCTTTGATATATAGAAAACGTATATGATACATACATGTGAAGAAATGTTATCAAAAGGTAACATTAAAACACTGCTGCTGACTTGTTTCTCTCCAGGACCTGGTTGTACCCACAACCCGTGTAAGGTGATGACAGGTGTGAGCTAATTAATGTAATTCATTCAATTTGAAAGTGAGTCAAAGCATAGAGGAACACAAATGATGAGAACAAAGTGAGCTTAGGATGGTGACGCCTGATGACTTGGCTGTGTTAAGCGAGAGAGTGCGAGTGTGTCATCTTAAACCACATGTGCAGTAGGGGACCGAGAACAGGGAGTGCGCACCTAAAGCAAATAAATATGCTCTGTGTTATGACATTACAGATGCAAAGAGTCTTTTGCCTTTCTTTCTTTACCATTGGCTCTGTGTGTACAAATAAAGTGAAATGGTAAGTGTCAACAATAAACTGTGCAGTATTATACCCTTGAATTGCAGGAAGCACTCAAATAAACCTGCTTTTGAGTTACATAAGATATAGCTTAATATGGATTCTTTCTTGGCTAAAGCTCAAAGCAGCATAAACTAGAGGTGGTTCTTTACCACTCAAAACAGGTTAAATATACAAGAATGAGTACTACACGCAATGCAAGAATGCATTCAAACAGCACAAGCCAAAAGGCTAAATGCAGCAATGTCCACAAGGCTGATTTCCCAGTGGTGATGGTGGGTTTACTGGGTTATTGATGGTTTGTCTGGGAACTGTATGTTACACATGGACAGGTTTAAGCAGGTTTTACCACTTACCCTCGCTTGAATACAGCAGACAGGATACATGTCGTTGAATACAAGCCAATGTTTCAGTGTATACTGTTTGAGAATAATAATATGTAATATGGGATGATCATTGGTAGTTTTAGGGGATAATCATAACTCATAATTGGCATAGATTGCATGCATAAAAACAATTGTTATCTTGTCTTAAATCATCATGTCTGGAATAAGACTGACAAAAAATAAAATGTCAAATATGTACTGTTGTGTTTTCATTTCATTGACTAAAAATGCATTATAGCACGTTCAGTCCTAAAATGGGTCAGTTACTTATCTGATTGACACGATTGTCTTCTCATAGTAAATCGCCATAGTGTCACAGTGCATTAAACCTGTTGAACCTTGGCATCAAAGGACTTCAATAGGGCAGCATGGAATCATTTTACATGGACACATTTTATGATGTTAGCTGAAAATGAGCTTCTCCTTTTTGAAATATATATATATATATATATATATGTCCAGATTTTTACCAAGCTATCTCTTCTCTAGTTAACTCCCCTCTGGAAGGGTATAGCCAGGACAGTACGGCGGAAACAACTCGAGTCTCTTTTCTTTTCTTCTTTTATTGTGTAAACACACACACATCTGATGGTTAGCCTGCCTGCTACAGCTAACTTTTCACCGTGGGTTTTAACTAGCTTGACTAGGTTCGACTAGCAGATTGACTAGTAGACTAGATTTGTCTAGGGTGTAAACCTAAAAGTACACAAACACAAAATGTACTGTAAACATCATACAGATATTCATGTTAAATGATTTCTTGTTCACAGTTGCATTGAACATTACTCACTGACTGACAAGGCGTACTGGTCCTGACAATAACTCACAAATGAGGTAGAAAAAAAAAAGGACTGTGCCTTGTGGCACACCGCGCATGCTCCTACGCACGCGGTCTGGGAGTGCAACTAAACACGTTATTTGTTATGGTCGCGTGACGATGCGGCTCGTCCTCTAATAAATCAATAAGTAAATAAATAAATATAGTGGATCATCGCAACGGCACAGTGTGTAGTGTCAACACAGCAGCAACATGCAGTCATCACTGTCCTGCTCTTGGGACATCCACAGCTGCTTTTTAGTCCCAGTCCCTCCCTGGTTTTATCTGTGTTAATTCAGTCAGGCTGAGTTTCCATTACGCATGCTGACAGCCTTTGATCTGTCATCAGTGTGACGGGACAATCGATATAGATACGTGTATGTGCTGATTCAGATAGTTACAATAAATAGGGGTTATTGTGATTATTAATTACATTAAAATGTGCCTGGAACTGTGGAAACGGGCCTGTGAGGTCTTGGTGACGTGTGCGCACTGCGAGCTGGGCAGTCAATAGCCTCCCTCTTCCACGGTGAAATCAAACTTGCGCCTCGCGCGCGCGGCGGATTTAAAGGCGAGGAGAGGAGCTCATTTGATTGGTGAAGATCTGATTCGGCTGTGTCAAACCCACTCCACGCCTTCTCTCCTCCCTCTATGCCACTTGCGCCGGTGGGAGGGAAGTAGGCGGGATGTGCCCCGCTGCGCTTCGCAGGAAAATTGCAAACTGCTCCTGGACACTCCCCGTTGGCGAAGCGAAGGCGAAGCGCAGGGCAGATCCGCCACGCCTGCACCTAGTTTACGAAAATAGAGCCCAGTATGTTTTTCTTGAGGTGGGTCTCCAGAGTAATTCTACTTACAAATTCTGCTGAGAAGTTGGCAGCCAGTTGTCTCTGGTGAGTTCCAGGTAACATGTTCAATAGATTTCTAGTTCAGTGGTTTTTAATTCTTGTACTCAAGGGCACTTTGGTTTTTCATTCTGGTAATCAAATCTGGAAGAGAGTCACACCTGGGACACAAAGTGAATGCAATTGGAGACCGAAGGGGATTGACGACCAGCATTAGGGTGGAGCGTAGCCAGTTTGTGTGGTCGAGTTTGAGGACAGAATGGAGTTTTTTAAAAACACATTTGTCCTTTGCTTTGATGTATCTAGACACCCTATGCAGATACACAATAATGCACTGGATTCAATATCCAGTCTCACACAGTCATTCTTTCTAACTAGCAGCAACTTCCCAGATAATAGATAAACAGCTAGTCAAACTACATGTACAGTCCAAAACTCACAGGTGCCCCCGAAATGCACCAACACAGCCACCATATTATAGCAGCACTCTTTTGAAATTTGCTTGCTCACTTGCCTTGTCCTGGTTATTGGACCATGAATTGTGCTCTTTTCTGGTGAAGTCACATCTTTCTCTCATTCCATGGTAGCTGTCACATTGTGGAGAAAGAGGAACTCATTGCTGAAGTAGGAAAAAAACAAGCCTCTGCAACTGGCATCATTGGATATTGGAAAAGATGTTGTTTGGTGAGTCATAGCAGGAGAGGCTCTTAGGTGAGGACTGGAGTGATATAACACAAGAAAGACCTCGGAGTCCATGGCAACCCGCTACACTGAGTTACAGTGTGTTGCGGACCTGCTGATGTTGCGGTGACACCAACCAGATCTTAAAGGGACAACGAGGAGTTTTGGAAAAGCGAAGCGTTTTCACACTACATTTATGAGCCTCCGCGCGCACCGTACATTTCTTTGACCGGGCGCAAGACGGACTCATGTTTTCATTCTACGTAATTGTTACGCCCCAGTACTTTGTTGGCCCAGAGGGGCATAACGAGGGACCCAACAATGACCCAAAATACAAAGACAAAGCACTAACTTAACTAAAAGAGATTTAATACAAAAATATACAGATACAAACAAGTAGACAAACTAAAACAGAAAGCCATGATGGGAGGCAGGCAAGCTCAGCAGTCCCCAGCACTGCCCCCCACCCTCTGATGTCAGCTGCAGGGTATTTAGCTCAGTGGACCAGGTGAGCCTCGTTTCACTGATGGGACCTGGGTGGAGCTGTGGGGGAACAAGGAGAAGGGAGGGAGAGACACACACACGGCCGAACCCCTATCAGCCGTAACACCCCCCCCCCCCTTAAGACAATGAATAAATAATCATGTTACATCAAAACACCATACTACTATTTATCCATTGCACCATTGCATCTAAATCTAATATTTTTTTTTTTTTTATCTATAAAAAAGGATGACTGAACCTGGCCTCAACACCAATAAACACATTTATCAAAAATAAACCCTGGAACTGCTGTCTGGACAAACGAAAAGGTCAAAGAGGATCCAACAAGATCAAAATACACAAGGCCAACCAACACACTGCCACTCGATGTAAAGAGTGAGCAGCCAAACAGTAGCCATGCAAGTGGGTGCCACTCCCACCAGATAACTAAATGGCTACCACCATGAGGGAAACTACGAAACGAAGGTAAACTTACTAAACACTGCAGGTGACCAAACACAAAATCGAGCACAGCCACAACCTAAAGGGTCACTCAAGTTGCTGTCTATCAACACACAAAGACCCGAACAAATTGAACTGCCACGACACAAAATGGCCACCAAGCAGTCTGCCATTAACCAACAGACACAGACCTTATAATTCACCAAGTCAACTCCATCACACAAAGATCCACTGATCTATGGAGAGACGCACACGAGGTCCAACGAAGCCACAACTAAGTAAACAGTAACATACACAAGTGACTCAACCGAAAAGTGGACTGCAACAGCACAACACAAAAGAGGTCACACAGTAGCCACTGCTACACAAAATGTTGCCAACTTACACCTAAGCTGCAACCAAACGACCCAACGAACGCACTGTGCAGGTACCACACAAAAAGTCACATCCCAAAAGTTACTGTTACCATTTTACACACAGAATCCAGACGAAACTAGAGGTAGAGTCAACCCACAAGAGATTGTGATTACACTGCTGTGCAACTCTGCTAAAGAGTGACGTTGTGGAGAGGCACCCTGTAATATGGTTAACTATCTAGTCTTCAGTGGCTTCCCGGGAGGCTTCTTTAAACGTTGAACTCTGCAAGTGAACAATGGACCAAGGCAAGGCCCACTGCCACACAGAAAACGTACCCACACCCAGGTTTCACCACCAAAAATAAGAAAGGCAAAACAACAAAGTGGCAAGAGTCTCTCTCTGCCCGACGACTACCTTACAGGGAACTCTCAAGCAAACACAGACAGGCAATTAAATCACAAACCATCTTGAAAAGAAGACTTGACTACTACCTCACACAACAGCTACAAACCTTCACTTCACCTCATGGTTGTTCAGATTCCGGACGAGCCCCCAATTGTTACGTGGAATACGTCTACCAAGACAATTTCAAACGGTTCTCCCACGGCAGGAATTGGTCGCAAGGGAGCCGGCAGAATCACCTGATTCGGCTTCCCCACCACCTGGCACGTGTGACAACTGCGACAATGATTAACCACATCTGATTTTTGACCGGGCCAGAAAAATTGTCTCAGGGCTAGGTTATAGGTCTTATTTACACCCAAATGACCTGCCCAGGGACTCTCATGTGCTAAGCTCAAAATTTGGTCTCGATAAACAGAGGGAACCACAATTTGATCCACCACCCCACAGTCAAATTCTTCCTCTGACGACGGCGACCACCGACGCATCAGAACACCATTGTCAATGAAAAACGCAGTGGAACCCAGCTTAGGAGTATCCACTTTCTCCACAGCCGCAAAACATTTCACCAGACTCGCATCAGACTTTTGAGCTGTGATTAATTTATCTCGCGTAATAGGCACCTGTGTGCTGGTCGAGGAGCGAGTACTGGGTACCTTCGTCACTGTAGTTGATGCAGGAGAATCAGCAGCTGGTGCTGGATCCGGAACCGCATCCTCTGTAAAGAGTTTTACAAACACAGAGTCAGTTAAATCAACATTGGCAGAGTTGGAACCTTTACATTCCGCGGCGCGTCTCCGGGACTGAGCGCGCGTAATTACGCATGAGGGGAACTCCGGCTGCACCGCATCATCCGGCCGGGAACTAATGCGGGGCGCCGTGTCCAAAACCTCGAGGGAAGGAGTTACTTTACCCCCAGCAATGTCATTCCCCAACAACATGGTAACGCCACGAATAGGAAACGCAGGACAAATGGCTACAGCAAACACGCCAGTGACTAGTTTGGATTCAACGCGCACAAAATGCAGCGGCTGCGGGACGTAGCCCATTTCAATGCCACTGAGAATTACACTGTAGCCACAAGCAGACTTTTCAGAGAACGGCAACGCGCTGGCAAGAATAACTGACTGAGACCCACCTGTGTCGCGCAGAATCTGTACGGGCTGTTTCTCCCCTGGGTCTCCGGGAAGAGATACTAACCCATCAAAAATGAACGGCTGGAAACACGGGTCAAACCCGGTGCCGCTCGGTGCTGGATCGACCCTCTGTGGAGGAGCTACTTTTATCAAACCAACACCTTTTGGATGTCGCACCATCGACGCCGGATACGACTGCTCTTTTCTTTTTAACATCATGCAATTTGCAATGACGTGCCCCGGTTTGTGACAATAGAAGCACTCTCTCTCCTCCGTGACGCTAGGGCGAGCTCGGTTCACCTGACCCTGGAACGAGGAAGCCGGACGCGAACGCTCTGGGCCTGGAGAAGGAGAAGAAGGATATACAACCTTGTGAGTAAGCACATATTCATCGGCCAGAACTGCTGCAGCCGATAACACCTTCACTTTCTGTTCATTCAGATAAACTACTACACGATCTGGTAAACTCTTTTTAAACTCTTCTATTAACACAAGCTCTCGCAGCTCTGCAAAATCTCTAATTTTACAGGCGGAGCACCATTTATCAAACAATGTTGCTTTATCTCGTGCAAACTCTACATATGTCTGTGAAGGATTTTTTCGGTGACCACGAAACTTTTGCCTATACGCCTCAGGTACTAATTCGTATGCTCGCAGAATGGCCTCTTTTACTGTGTCATACCTCAAACTATCCTCAAGAGGGAGCGCCGAAACCACCTCCTGGGCTTTCCCATGCAATTTACATTGTAACAACAGTGGCCACACGTCATCGGGCCACTTCAAAGCAATGGCCAAGCGCTCAAATGTGTTAAAGTACGAGTCCACCTCGGCTTCCCGAAAAGGTGGCACCAACGCCACATGTTTACTGATGTCAAAATGGTTACGAGACAAACTGGGAGATGTGGATGGCATGCCTACCGGCGCTGACACACGCTGAGCCTGCCCTTGGGCATCGAGCTCAAGCTTCCTCAGCCTGACGGCCGTGTCAGCCTCGATTTCCAGTTCCATTTTTTTTGACTTGCAGGCGGAAATCACGGTCGGCCTGGCGGGCCTGCTCCTCGGACTCCAGCTGAAGACGAGCCAACCGGACTTTCACCCGTGCCTCGTCTCGCCCACTGGAAGACCCCGGAGACAAGGGCTCAAACCTAGGAAGGGTGAACGGCGTTTTGCCCCGCGCACCTCCCTCCAAGTCAACGCCCAGGGCACCTGGCCCCTTAACCTCGCCAGCCGCTGCACGTGGGGGACTCCCCTGACTACCCAGCTGCAGGGCGCCATCCGCCTGCACTGGAGCTACCGGAGGCAAAACCGGAGGCAAAACTTCCATCTCC
Source organism: Trachurus trachurus (assembly GCF_905171665.1). Classification (NCBI taxonomy): domain Eukaryota; kingdom Metazoa; phylum Chordata; class Actinopteri; order Carangiformes; family Carangidae; genus Trachurus; species Trachurus trachurus. The sequence goes on along the minus strand of NC_139892.1, from coordinate 20,889,996 downwards.
TCAAGTTTGCTCATGACCTGCCTTTTTAGCTCTGTTTTTACCGCTTTTGGTGCTACCGAGAAGCCGAAATGCCTCGCAATGGCCACTAGATTCTTCCGCTTACAGACCCCGATTTGATCAAGTGTGGGATTTCTTACAAACTGAGCCAAAACAAAACGTGGCATAACACTATGCTACGCTACCCTGCACACAATAACTCGGACTACTTCAAAAGGTTTCCAAAGATCCGGACGAGCGCCCAATTTGTTACGACCCCCCTTGAGTCTAGGGGTGAGGGAGCAGTAACAAAAGAGTGCGCAGGGGACAAGAGGCAATGATAAGTGGATTTATTGGATAAACAATAATGTAACAATGTAACTGGGGGCGTAACGGGTGGCGTCAAACCAATAACCAAACAAAAGGAGCAACGGAGTACAAAAAAGGAACGCCACCCATAAACTAAAAGGAAAGCACAAACAAACCAGGGGAAAAACAATCCCCAAACCAAAACAGTAACAACCAAAACTAAATCCTAACCCCCAACCAAAGACAAAGGAAAACGAACACGGCGAGGGGCCAACAGCCTCGTGCAGACTGTGACTGTTGCCCACCGATCTGCCCCTCCAGCCGGCTTTTATAACGTCTTGGCTTCCGGCTTCCGGTTTCCGGCTCGGGGACGTGAGATGACGAGGATGACGAAGGGCGACGTGATGACGTCAGCAGCAACACGGTACCTGGGCAAGAAATAGAGGCAAAAATACCCACACAAACCTATACCCATAACAATCAATAATTAAAGTCAGAGGTTCAAAGAGGTTCACATACCACCGTAGTTCCGACCATAAACGGCGATGCGGCTGCGTTATTCTCATGATTCGCAACGAAGGAAACGCTGGTCGGCTCGACCAGCACTTCCGCCACCACTAATAATAACAAAATAACGATAGAGACAGAACGATATATTTATCGAAAATGGGCCCATTAACAAGTGTGGGTAGCGGAGATTCATCCACATTAACGTGAGACTTTTTTATAACCGAATAGAAACAACAGTAGCAGTTGTATGTTTTTACCTTAACACCACTGACATGACAATGACATCACTGAGGTTGTTTATGTGTGTGACCAGATGATCCATCTCTCTCCAGATCACCGCATGGCGCTGTGCTTGTTCATCCACGTTGTTAATTGTTGGGCATGCTGCGCACAGTAAAGACAGGTGTGTGTGGTCACTCCTACCTTTTGCTTCCGCTTCTCATCTGGTTGGTGTGCCATGCCAGCGTGTCATGTCTGTGTCTTGCTGTCCAATCGCTAAGGTAGGCATGCTGCATATTATTTGCCACCATACAGTAGCTGCCTCTGGGGCTTCACCTCTCACTCCGTTGCAGTGCCACAAGTGACGGTGGGTCAGGTGGTGGTGGTGTTTTTACATGATTCCTGTAGCAGTGCACAGGTGGTGTACAGCTTGGATTTTCCCCATTTTGAGTTTTCTTGCCCCCATGGTATGGCCCAGCCCTTCTTGATTCTTTTGCCTCTTTGGTAGTGTGGCAGCTTCATTTGGGTGCATTCCCATTGGTCAGTTAATCCATTGCCAACCTCTCTCTGTTTAAGATATTTTAAAGAGACTTGTTAATAAACTTGCATTTTTGTGAAACACGTCCTCTGGCCCTAGTGTGATTTCAACTTATGTTGCCTACTATGGCTATTTCCTGGAGGTGAAACGTTCTAAGCCACTGACAGAACCACGGCTGAATGACACCACCCGCTCTCTCAGACGCGCATGCAGACACGCTGAGGCTATTTCCATTGTATCTTCATTGGTTACACCCCGCCTTTCCGAAAATAGACTTCCATTCTTCGTATATCGGGGTTTCCTATTTTCCTATTTTAAAGACCCCGCTATTCGGAAAAGGCTATTGGGGAAAACCCTCCATTCCGAAACCCCCCACTCTGAATGGACAGATGAACGCACCCGATGGCTTTCGCATGTTCCCAATGGAGCTGAACACACCGAACAGACGTGTACCCGACCTCGTGCAACTCTCCCCGACCGGCTGACGGTCGGGATGGTGTGTTCCACCCTTTAAAGACCCACCTCTTCTCGCTGGCCTTCAACTCACCTTGACAACCTGACTTTTTATTTTTATTCATATTTTATTATTAGTATAGCTTTTATTTGTTTTTGATTTGATTTGAGTTGAGTTAAGTTGAAACTCCAGGTGGCGTTGACAGCTTCACACACTCGCACCCACTCATGCCACTTAGGTATGCCAAGTGTCAAATGTCCCATTTTCCATTGCACTAGAATGGGATTGAGTGATGAAACGTGGAATGTACATGAACACAAATAAAACAAAAGCCAGCAATTTCATGCTATGATGACCAGTGTTAGAAAATGAGCAGAACTGAACTGGGTTAAATAACTAAATAAACACATAAAGCAATGATAGATTGTATCTTGTACTTACACAAACATAAACACTAAATTCCTAAGCAGCACATTTCAGTTCACTACCAGCTCCTGCAACAAGAGATGACGAAGAATAAAAAGGTTCAGTCTCACACGAGAACAGATGTAAATTTGTTGCCCTTGTGTGGTTTGCATTCAGCTATAATGGTGCAGAATTTAGTACATATTCAATAAAGGGTAGCAGAATCAAAGCCATTGTAAATTCACTGTAGGGTGATTATAACCAGCTAGTAAAGAAACAGTCTTTTTCTTAGTAGATTGCAATAATCTTTTATTGATTTCAAAGGAAATCATTTCTCCATTGGATTATTGCAATGTCTAACACCTGCTGGCTGTAATAAAGCCTGGGGGTAAAGGTGTGGGACCACCCTGGAAAACACATGGACAGGAGCATCCATCAAATCTTATAAATTATTCACAGTTTCAACTTTATCGTACACACAGCAACAGAAATTCCCTGAGGAAAAATCGGTTTTGTTTTCTTTGTGCTGGTTTTGGATCTTGTCAGTCACTTTGTATGGAAATGCAGATGCTAAAACAGCAAAACCTGAAAATAGGCAATTAGCAGCATCAACCACCTCGCTCTCACAACGAGACTGTTTTCTCGAAGGGGTTTTTGCTATTGATGTTGAAATTGTCCTTGGTGGTGTTCCCTGCCTGCCATCCCCAGAGAGTCTCCATTTCACTCCTTGTCTTAGTTGCTGTTCCCACTCTGCTGCATTTCTCAACATTTTTCTCTCACATGCTTTTTCTCTTTACATCCTTTTCCCTTGGTTCTCACTTCCATTTCTTCTTATTTCCTTTTCTTTCTCCTCATTCTTTTGTGTATGCATTTGAAGGGTAGCCAGTCACTCGGTAGTCACTGCACATCCCATCTCTCCATTACCTTGTCAGTACCAGGAGACAAGCACCTGCCTACAGATGAGGGAAAGACAGACAGTGCGAGAGGAACGGAAGGCAGGAGTTCAACATCTGTGGATTATAGATATGGGTCAGAAAGGGGACATTACAAGAGACCAAAAGATAAGCAGTTACATTAGTACACAAGGAGACACAGCTTGTTGCTGACATGCCAGCAGGCACATATGCACACAGTATAACTTTCTTTCACTGGTTTGTTAAAATTCACACACATGACACTAAAGCACATGGTTTGTCTTTGATTTTCTAGCATTACTGAAAGCCATGTTTTCAACATTCTAATGTCAAAGTTATTTTTGTCAATTAATGTTTTCAATAACCTACCAAAGTCTTTAAAAAAATTCACTACGGTTCAGCTCACAGTGGGTCTCATTCATGAAACATGAGTAAATCTGTGTGTAGATTTGCACATAAAAGCTCACTCTACTAAAACTCTACTCCGGATTCATGAACGGAGCGGGAAACTCAGATTTGATCGTAAACACGTGTGTAACTTCATGAATGCCAACCCATTGTAAACTAACAACACGCCCCCGGTGATCAGCAATTAGCATAGATCTCCATACATGAATAGCCATATAAGGATATCCTGACCACCATATTAGGAGGTAGGTGCATCCTGCTCACCTGCGGCCATGACGCAAATGAGGAACGAGGGAGAGAGAGAGAAAAAAAGAGAGATCACGGATCCAAGTCATTTTGGGTGAAGTGGAGTCCAGAAAAAAAATTTAATTCCCTTCTGGTAGTGGTGTGACTGGGACAGGTCAAAGGCGTGGAGGGAAGAAACAGATTTAGTGAATTAAGTAGGCCTATCCTTGGTTGATTAAAGAACCGTTTAAGAAGTAAAGCCAGAATAGTTCGATATGAAACATGAAAAATAAATAAATACACACAACTACAGAGCTACAGCAGCGACGGGAGGAGGAGGCTCTTCACAGCCTCAGCTGTAGAGGAGCATGGTTGTATCAACACATGAAGTTAGGCAGGTTATATTGTTACAGAAGCACCAGCCGTCTGTCACAGCTCCATCCAAACCGGTGCTGACTGCGCTGCTGCGCAGGGTGAAGTGTGCGCCCACCGAGCGTGTAGCAACACAAAAATGTTTTTTCCGGTTTTATATCAGATTATTTTCATCATTAGATGGAGCCTTGACGTGTTTGTGCGTGTCCGATCCCTAAAACGTCTCTCTCTCCAAATATTTCTAATTGTTTGTCATGTTTAAATTACGTGTTTCAAAGGCGTCGACGTATTTTGAACATGAGAGAGAGTAATACGGATTAAAATTGTAATTTTCAACAGTGACAAGCAGTATTTATTTGCATTCCTACATTTACACAAGCGCTACACACAGTCCGGAGCAGGTGTAGATTTTGTGAGTAGCTACGAAAAAATCAGCACTACTAAAAGATTGATGAATGCGGAAATCCACGTAAATTTGCGCTGCTCAGGGTTTACACACAAATCCATGCTGCTCACGTTTCATGAATGAGACCCAGTATGTTCACCTCACCGTGCTTGTGAACCAGTTATTTTACCCAGGTCAGATCAAACCATAGTCTCACAGGAAATAAATTTGGCTACATAAAACACAATAAGTCATACATTTTATTTACCATAATTAAACTTTCAATTTCATATTAATGATAAATAAATTAAATCAAATTACCATGAAGCCCCCAGGCATTTATTACAGAGAATGAAAAGATCCAATGACCAGCGTCTTTTAAATGGTCCCTCTTTCAGAAGGGTACCTACATTTCCAACCAAAATATATTTGCTTTATTCAGAAGACAGTAAAATCATGTGGTTTTAGTTTTTTTTCCCATTTGGTGTGCCTTTATTTTTTAAGTTTTTTATCTTGTAATACTGATGTACTGAAAACTATTATTTTACATTAAATTGTTATTACAAATAAATCTAGCTTTGAGAGACAGTGTTGTGCAGCCCATTAGAAAGGTACACTGAGAGATCAGAGGATAAGTAAACCTTGCAACTTTTCACACACATGCTGTGAATAGTCTGCAATCAGTAACCGGTTTCAGTCTCGCTGTGGTGCAGACAACGACAACTGATTATTGTGCTCTCTCCAAACCACAAAATGCAGGTGTCAACCAAAGAACCACACTGAGCAGGAGAACTGCAAATTAACTGAGCAGCATTGCAGTTTTATTGGAAAAATGCTATTATGATGTTGCATTTCTTAGCCAGACTATTGAGGGAAATGAAATAGCTCAAGGGGTATTAAAAGTCACATCAAGTGATACAGTCAGTTGTCAACACTGGTTTCAAGTGTGCCCTACCGTGTCCCTTTGAAACTGTTGTTTGCTGTACTCAGACCTTATTGTGAGTCTTTTGGGTTTGATTTTCTGACAGTTAAGCTGTGAATGCAGTGCCTTTTGCCTTCCAGCTGTCACATCTTAGACATTGAGCTTCCCACCAGCGCATGAATAAGTCAACTGCATCACTAAGACAGTGAGAGACGAGTTTCAGTAGTGTTGATTTTTCCCACATCACCTTCTAAATACTGTAATACAGGTTTTGTATGTATATTCATTCAGTTCCTGCCTTTAAAAAGTTAGTGTTCAGATATTGGAAGGGCCCAGTTTTTAAGGGACTTCTCACTGGTCTCAGGGTAAACACAAGGCACTTCCTGAACCAATAATGCACTCATTTCCAAAAAATAAGGCCTATTGAACAGACTCTGAATGACAGAAAGGATAATACTCCTACTGTGCTTGGCCTGTCTTTTCTCCTCACACTCGGCTTCCAGCCTCATTGGGAAATACTTAACCTTTGACCTGCTTAATAGCCCTCACTCGCAGTAAGTTGCCACATCAATAACCACTGCTTTCTGGAACACTTCAGGGTCAATGGAGCTATTCAACTGGGGTGACCATGACAATTCGACAAACAATGGACTACCAAAATAATGACACTTGATAGTGGATAATTGTTGGACTTCACTACAATTCAGAACCTATTAATGAGGGAATTGTTGGACTTTAGTACTTTAAAGGAGCTTGAGGCAAGATCAAGGAATAAAACTCATTAGCGAGACAACGGCCGTAGCGGCCGTCAGGGTTACTGCAGCCATCAGCCAAGCTGGTGCGGGAGCGCGCATCAACTCTCCACAGCAGTGCAGCTGATGCTGTGACAGTGACAATGTGGCTGAATTGGAAACGGTAAACTATACCAGTGTTTTCCATTAATCAGCCGCCACAGTTTCGTTTGGGCCGCCGCAGCAGTCTCTCACAGAAAAAAAGAACAGCTTTCACTATCTCTCATCTCTGCCAGTCAGCCCCTCTACCTGCTGTCTCTCTCACGACACACACACACACACACACACGTCGCGCTTGGCTGTTAATAAACAGTAAATGCGCCATGCCGCGCTCATTGTAAAGTGCTCAATTTACCGCAACACCAGGAGGTTGACCGCCCAGGCATCAGGTCAGCACACCGGCCGCTGCCGCCGCCTCTAGTGGCTCTGCACTCCTCCGAACACGTCAGAGAATTTCCTTACAGGCGTTGTTTGGATAAACTGACCACGGATGAATCAATCGGCTCATTGTAAAACTATTTATTTATTTATTGAAGTAGCCTAAATATGGTGATTTTTGTACGTACAGAGCCCCAAGGCTGCGCTGCTCACACACACACCTGAAGCTTCACTTTTCATTCAAATGAACTAATGCGACTGCCACAGTGCCACTGTTAGATTTAATCAATGAGACCAGCATTTATCTCCTAAAAACAATTCAACCAGCCGGCAGAAAACCTCTAAAAACCTGTGGGGAAGTTACTCGGCTCGTTTTCTTCCCTGGGAGGAGAACAGAGGTTGCCCGGCCGATGAGCTCAGCTCCCCGGCTGCAGCCTCTGTGACGAGCCGCTGCTGCTGCTGCGTGTGTGGCTCTGCAGTCCTCCGAAAAATGTCGGAGCAAATCTACTTACAGATGTTATTTGGATAAACTGACAACAGATTGGGAATCTAAACTGTCACTTTCTCGCATGAAAAAATATTAAAATGTAAGAAAGTGACGTTATTTCTCTACTCGCTGCTCACATAACTGTTCAGGCTGCAAGACATCCGCCGACTGCTGCTGGTCGCAAACGGTGGAAAGCCGAAGCTGTCGAGGACGCGCATGCAGCGTCATTTGACGTCACATCCGCGGACAGCGCGGGAAATTCGGACCCAGAATTGCAGCGCATTATGCAGCACACAGCCTGTTCAAGGCAACAGAGATACGCGAGTGGGCTCATTCTTTTTGGTTTTGAACGCTTCATCGCCCATTAGCAGTAAAAAACTTAAAACACATGTGCATTTCTTCACAAATCTTGCCTCATGAACCTTTAATATCTAAATATATACAGCACTATTACTCTAATAATGCATCAAACGGATGACAAAATATGGACTAAAATATCAAGATGTCAAGATGTAGCACGTTGGCTGTCTTTTATAGAAACAACATATTAAAAACAGCACTATACAGGAAGAAAGTTTTTGGCTTCAACATTTCATTGAAATGATAGGGTTACTATTGGTTAAAAACATGGAATAGGAGAAAGTTAATCTTTCATTGTTATTTTTGGGAGCCAAAGAAGGTTCAAAGAAAGACTTTTTTTGCACTGATGTCTGTGAAAATCAAAAACTCTGAAATAGCAAATTGCTGTTTAACCTTGAGATTGGCTGAAATGCCTTTGAATCATTACAACCGATGACAATCAGTAGCCTACTAAATGTTGCCTGTTACTAAAATAGCTTTTTAACCAATTCCTGTCCCACCCCTCTAATCCCATACCTTTCCATTTCAATGAACAATATATTATGCTATGTAAAGCTTTTTTTTTTTTTAAATCACTAATACTACAACAACACACTTTTTCATATCTATACAACTAGTTATTTCTTCAGTTAGCTCTATCAATGTCATAGCTGTTTTAGTTAGCTGCAGCCAATATCGCTCTGAAGCCATACTGGCTGTCTGACAGCAATTTATGTTTCTTAATAGAATTTTAAAACCTATCAAGAAAGAGTTTTTCCAAGATCTTCGAGAATTGTGAAAGTAGGGACACTGGTCTATTATTTGTGAAGGGATGCGTATCCCCTGTTTTATACACTGGGATCATCTTTGCAGTTTTCATTTTACCTGCTGGAACTAACCAGTTTGAAATAACATTGAAACCGCGAGAGATTTGCAGAGCTGATCGGCTTAGTGTTGTATCTTATCTAGTAATGGCTCGGATGCTTGGATATGGATATTTAACAGACATGAAAAAGTAAGGTATGGCTTAATTCTAATTTTATTTTTATTTTTTAATCTATAGGTTATCAAGAACATCCACCTAACCCAGGTGGCACAAAAAGAATAATTACAAACAAATATGACCTCAATGTATGGTGTGGCCAGAGATGCCCAAAAGGCTAAACAAATAATTGAAGTACAAGGATGTGGATGGATGGATAATCAGTTTAATAGAACCTGAGAGTCCAGAGATTTGTTTGTAGACAAACCTCATCTCGGCCTCTCTCACACCATCAGTGAAGTTAATAGAGCCTGAAATGGCCCACTCAACCAACCATTCACTGTGCTGATCACATTTATTGATCACTTTATGTCTCTCTTGGTCAGTCACTTTTTTACCTCTTGACAGTATGGACATTTGGGTGTTCATGTTTATCAGGGACATATGGTTGGTTGATAATCTAATGATTTAATGTCAGTATCATGGAATTATTACTTTCTTTGAACAGGATATACATATTTTGAAAAAAAAAAAAGATTTAAACAACATGTAATGCAGTGGTTGACCCCAGTTTGTAAATGAATAGTTTTGCGAGGAGCACTCTGTCAATGAGTTCAGTAGGAACAAACTGTACATCAAGGATTTAAAAGAGTCTAAACTTAAATAGTTTTTTTTTTTTTTAAGAGAAACAGCAGGGTGGTCTGCCCTACAAGGGCAAAGCGCAGTATCTGCAGTTTTTAATTTTTTTTTTTTGCACTATTCAAAAGTGCAGTATCTGCTCTTCAATCTCTTAAAATTTAATAGTTAAATGAAAATGGCTCAGATTCTCGGCGCTTCCGCGTCCGGTGTGTCCCTGCTGTAACCTTGAAGAAAAGTGTTCTGTCTGTTTTGTTTGTCTGATGCTAGCTAGCTAGTAGCTATTTTATTGGCCCACAATGTAGTGCATATTCGTATACAGCATACCCAACATGTTGGAGAATGTTTCATTTTTATGCTTTTTGCACATAGGGATTTTAGAGAAAAATACAAATATGCAATCCATACTATTTAAATATTGTAGACTATTATTGCACTTACATTTGTGCAAAAATTAAATGCGTGCATTAAAGAGATCCTGCATTACACAGGCTGTTGTTAGTTATAAAATAAATTTAGCAAAAGTATTGTAGTGCCTTATCACTCTTGCTGTAATATTACAGTGTGGCACCATCAAAATTACAATAGCTCTGTATTCCTGTTCCAGATGATGTCAAAAAAGCTCCTGTGACATACTCCGGCCACCACAGCGCTCCCGATACTTTTGGTGTGAATGCACAGTACGTAAAAGTGTTCTTGCATGGCACTATCACACACAGAGTCTCACATTCACAGACACACACACTGCTTTTGCAAAGATTGCAACTAACACACTTATTTAGAGTGAAATGCTCCCACACTTTGGTCATGTTTCAAAATACCAGCACTCTGCCGGCAATTGGCTCCTCTTCTATGGTGTTTTAGGCCAGTTTGCATCCATCAAGTTGCATTACTGCCTCCTGCTGGTACCACATGTCCCGACACTATTAACACTCTACTCAACGTGAAGTAAACTGCTCAGCAAAGTTAGTGACCTATTAATTGCGTGACAAAATTATTCAATAGTGAAATACGCTTTTAATAATCGATTTGATCGATTTGATCAATTCGGTGTTGCAGCCCTAGTCTGGTGTATGTAGCAGAAGATGTTGGGTAAGTCGTTGTATCTGAATGGCCAGACTCTTTTGGTGGCTCTGCTGCTGCTGAGCGTGATCACATTCTCCACAACATACAGACATTGAAGGAAGAAAGATGTGCTGTGACGATAAAAGTCACTCCAGGAAGCCGAGATGATTATGCTTATCCTGCAGCATTTTGCTCAAGTACAAGCTTCTATTTTGTCAATAAAACTGTTCCCAGAGTAAAACATTTTGTAAAACTCACTGAAAGGCAACCTCACACACTGAGGGCACATAAATCAGCACTATGCACAACAGCATTTGCCTGAAAAGTGCAAATAGTCAATCACTAGACCAAAGCCACAATCATCCAGCAAATAGAGACAAGGAGCTGTCGATCACTGAATGACTGAATGATGATTCTGTTTGTGTTTTAGAAAATATGGACTAGTTCCCCAATCTTAAAACATGTGTCCAAGAAACCACAATCTTCTTACCAATGGGAAAAATGTTCTGAGCACCTGTCTGTCTGTCTGTCTTTGAAATGGTGCAATAACATCACCATACTGTACATAGAGAGAGCCTGGAAGCAAAACCTACATCTATCATGTCCGTCATGAAGGACCTGGAAATGTGCACTCATGGCTTTTGGCCTTGACAGTTCCACTGATATGCCCCTTAATGGCTTGGTTAGCCAGAACACATCTGCCTGCAGGAATGTGAGGGAGTGCTTTCTTTATGTAGCAAAGATTCAGCGGCTGAAACGCTAAAACCAATAATACATCGCAAACAACAGTGTACATCTTAAGATAAATGCTGTAACTGTAAAGGGCATGCAATAAGAAGCCTGCAGCTATACCAGCATATCTGTGTGAAAGAAATCTAATGCTATGTGAACCTTTGGGATTAGGATATTTGTCCCTTGTGCACTGTAAACAGTAGCTGGTATTACAGCTTTTTGCTTTCTCATACTCTCATGCTGACCGAATATGAATTGGCAGCAGCATAGATTCTGAACTATAGAAGCCTGTAGGTCAGCAAACGTAAAGTAATGACGTGCAAAGCATAAAAACCCCATTATTGGGATTGTGCAAGGCTGTGGATGTTTCCCATGCAATGTGATCAAGGTTAAGATCTAAAACTTTAGATGGCAGTGTGAGTGGGATATTTAGTCCAGTCAGTGTGCAGCTGATCGTTAAAGCAATCAAAATCCTGCAAATCCCTGTCAAAGCTCCCCAGTTAGAAATTAAAACCATGACCAAATGGTTATACAAAGTAGGATAGTGTGATCAGATTGATGCTGGAGGAAAAGTCAAAGGGTCACACATATCAATACATTTTTGGCTATTGGGAGCATCACTATACAGCAAAAACACTGAAATTCATTTATTCAGTTGATAATAAAAAGGTTGTCCTGATTGTTGAGCTCGGTGAAAGGTCTGCAGGCTCACTAAAATCAATATATGAATATGCTTTTTATCATAATACAGTCATCTTTGAAAAGACACATAGTAATTGAGACTGAGACTGCTCCTGAAGTACTTAATTTTCAACATTAGTCCCTGTTTTAGTCTCATCCTTTCCTAAGGAGATGGGAACATTAAATACTTTTTAATTCAGAGAAACTTGTGTTGCTGTTTCACTGACAACACGGATCTCAGGCTAAAACCTTGAATTGCCTCACTCGTCAGTCTCTAGGCTCCTGAGGCTTTGTACTAGTGTTATGTGGCCTGACATCAGGTCAAAACAAGGAACACAAGCTGTCAATGTTGTCTATATGCAGAGGACACCTTTAGGCTGGAGCTGAAGGACGGACACTGATAAGTTTTGTCTGCACATTAAAAACCTTTTTCAAATGGTATTGTTGTCCTCAAACTCACTCATAGATGGATGGACATTAAAAGATGAAGGCATGCACGTTGCTCTGCAATCCATTATTCTTTGAATAAACGTTAGATGTGATGTAAGGTTATAATGTTCAATTGCTGTAGAGAATGTGTCACAGAGTTTGATACTTTTTAAACTTGGCATTGGATGTTATTTTATTATTTATTGTTCCATGATAACCTTGGTGTCCACTATGTTTCATTTTCCTCCTGACACTCTAGGTTTGGTTGGAGGATTTTTGTCAGATGATTAGCAAAGGTTTTGACACAATCTCAGGTCAAGTAGGTTTGGATACATTAGGTGAACAGGGACGTATGGGGGTTGGGAGCCAATCCCCGCTGACATTGGACAAGGGCAGAGCAGGGCAGGGCTGACGAATAGAGATGATCACTCACACTCAGGCAGTTTAGTGTCACTCACAAATGAACCTAATCTGCATGCTTTTGGACTGTGGGAGGAAGCCTGAGGGAGAACAAACTCCACTCGTGCTGGCCAGTAGGTTAAGACTGAAAATTTTCTTCCTGTGTAACACTTTACCACTGTGTCACCAGGCTTCAAACAGACAGCTGCAGACTAAATAATCTAGTGAGAAGACCACACCAACGCACAGGTGAAGCACAATAGGGTAGAACAGGTAATAATAGAGGTGGGACACACACTGAGACAGAGAGTAAAGTTAACCATAAAGACAACAGGTAAAGATGTTTCAAAATAAAAAGGGGCAGATCCTGACAGCTAGCACGCGTTGGATATTACAGTAACCCTTACTCTGGTTGTCTGAGATTTTTGCCAAATGCAAGAATGAAACTGTACAGTTCTATATTGAGATGCGTCGGCTGGTTAAACAACATGCAAAATAGTGACGGAAGCAAAATATAGAAAGTGGGATTTTTAAGGGGGAATGCTACATGCCAGAGACCATTGCTCTAAGACTGCAAGGGAAGCTCTGCTTCCTCTAAAATGTCAAAAAAGAAATGGTCATATATACTGTTTTTTTTTTTTTTTGTTTTTTTACATTTCATTGACTAAAAATGTGTTGGAACACGTTCACTCCTTCAGCGTCTCAGTGCATTTAACCTGTTGAAGCTCAGTGTCCATGGACTTCAATGGGACAGCAAAACTAGACGGTCATTAGATAAATGCTGAGATTTTGTCCCTCCCATGGATGCTCACTGTCTCTGGGAGTGAATGGAGCAGTGGGTTCGCCTTTACGCTTGCCTCTGCATGATGATTGGAGGAACTATCTAAAGGTTGAATCCCTTTTTGACTGAAACACACACCGGCAGAGAGGATTGTCAACTTTAGTCCCATTGTGGATTTTCTAAGTGAAGTCCAGAGACAAGCAGCAGCTCATTTCTTGGTATTTCCTTGGCAATATTGCCTATTTTTATTGTGCATTTCGTACACTGTAAATTAGATACAATTATAGCATTTCTTTGTTTTGGTTTAAAATAATTGTCACATTTCCTTTTTCGAGTTTAACATAGTTTTGTTAATTAATTAATTCATACTGTAGGTGAGGTCGGGTGGGGGGATGGGGTTGTATAAATAAATGGACAATTTTGTGATGTGGGTCAAAAAGCTTCCCATCTTTGAAAGACCAGCTGCCACCACTGCTCCAAACACACTTGTTCATACGACGTCCTGTCAAAACACATTAGAGGCAAACATGTTAACAGCTGTAGCTGTTCGGAAGGGCCACACTTGGCAATCTTTCCTTGAAGGCATCCATAGTGTTGCACCAGTTGGGAAGTCGGGTGATGAGCAAAATAGAGTGTTTGAGACAAAAGTCGAAATCCTGTATGCTTTCTCACCTCCGTACGCCTGACCAATCACAATATGAAGGAGGCATGAAGGCATAGTGGCGTTTTGAAAGGTACAGAAAGTGACAGATGCAGCCCTGTAATTTGAGGCTTTGTCCTAACTGTATTGGCCATGCGTTTGAATCTGACCCACAGCCCTTTGATGCTTGTCATCTACCCTCTGTCTCTCTCCTGTAAACGATAATTTAAAAAAAAGGCAAAAACACCCAAGACATAACTTTAAAGAAAAAAAACAGAAAGGTGTGGAAGAAAAGGAGTGCACAGATGTTCCTTTCTCAATTCAAGTCACAAAAATATCAGATGAGTGCAATGTGCACTCTCTCAACAGAAAGGTCCAAGAAGTCAGAAGATGCCAAATATGAATAATCTTGAATAAAATAATAAAGCAGTGCACCTCTGGTTTTCCTTTGACAAACTCCAAAGTGTGCCTCCTCCTCCTCCTCCACTCTGGTGAGTCCTCCGAAATATCAAAGAGGTGCAGGCGAGTGAAAAAAACCTTCTATGTGCTTCAAGAAAATAGCATGTAATTAGTGTGAAGTGCAGCAGCACTTTGAAAGAGCCGTGTTTGGTTTGGGTCCATTTAAGAATGATAATAAAGACGAAAAAAACATTAATTGAGTTTTCAATTAAATTGCATCATAATCATATGAGCAAGTGGAATTACGGTATGTGCTGGTCAAAGCTTACCAGTGTCGGCTGCTGGTCTTTCATAGAGGGGAAACTCATTTTCATAAAATTTGTACATTTATGGAAGAAAATCAGTTGACCTGGACATAAGTAGCTGATTCTGAACAAACTGATCCCAAAGTTGTGTTGTAACGTATTTTAGTCAATAAAATTTATATTTATTTATATATACATATTTGACCTTTTTTTTTTTTTTTTTTTTTGATATTTTAGATGAAGCAGAGCCCTGAACCTCTCAGTGCAGGATCTTGTGTTTCAGCTTGTAGAGCTGACTAGCAAAAGTACAAGGTAACATAGATGACCTGGATTAGGACAAAAGCTTTCAGTCTATTGCTTCTTGCTCAGGCTGTGTGGATGAGCAGGGCAGCACTGTTGGGTTAGTGCACCCATGTCAGTTCAGCACATCAGTGACTATTTATTCCCATCCAAACTAAAGCAAGGTGAAATGTTTCCCATCTAAAGTAATCTTTCTTCTATTCACGGACCGGCTCTTGCTTTCTCCTAAAGTGCAGCAGCAGCAGAGCAGAGGTAGGGTAGTGTGGAGCAAAGTGTAAATATGGCTTTGTGATTATGGAGGAATGGCCAAAAAAAAAAATCTGTCCTCCATGGTTCATTTCCCCAGGCATGAGGAAGATCTTTTGGTATCCATCTTAGCTGCATCCTTGCTTACATCTGCCTCCCAAATCGTGCTTATGGGTCCCCTTTCCTGAGAAGTGATACGCCACGAGGTTCCCTTTATCAATCAATCAATCAGGCTTTATTTGTATAGCACTTTTCATGCCCATGGCAGCTCAAAGTGCTTCACATGATAAAAACAAGGAACATTTGAGTTTAAAACTGAGTTTCTCTGTGCTTCAGGACCGATGACAATGTACCTCTGTTTTGTCCTGGTTGAGCTGTAAGAAGTTAGTTGCCGTCCATGATTTAATGTCTAAAACACATTTTAAAAGGGCTTTTATTGGCCCAGTGTCATCAGGAGACATGGCTATTTAAAGCTGTATATCATCAGCATATGGGGATTGATGCCGTGTTTCCTGATGACATTCCCAAGTGGCAGCATGTACAGATTAAAAAGAGTTGGAGCTAAAATGGAGTCTTGGGGGACACCACAGTTCAAATCATAGTTCTCACTCAGAAGAGCATTCATCAACACTAATAAAACATTTTATGCTAAGATAATCTTTAAAAACCTACCAGAGAGGCCAATCAGGGTGTGGAGTCTCTGCAGGAGAATTGCATGGTCATCTGTGTTGAATGCTGCACTCAGGTCCAGTAAGACAAGGACAGATATTTTCTTTGTGTCCATGTTGCACCTCAGGTCATTAACAACTTTAGTTAATGCCTCTGTACTGTGTTTGGCTCGGAGACAAGATTGATATTTCTCTAAAACATTATGAGAGTTTATTTAGCTGATTAAAAACAAGCTTTTCTAAAATCTTACTTAAAATGGCAGATTTGATATGGGTCTGTAGTTGCTGAAAACTGTAGGATCCATGTTATTTCTCTTCAGAGGAGGTTTGATTATTGCAGTTATAAGTGAGGTTGGAAAAACACCCGTCTGTAGAGAGCAGTTTATAATGCTGAGCAAGTCCTCTGTTAAAAAAACCTAGAAACTGATTTTAAAAAGGACATGGGAATGGGGTCTAAAACACAGGTTGTGGATTTAAGTTGGGAAATCACTTTTCACAACATTACAGCATCAAACAGGACAAAGTTCAGTGTTTCCCCACCTGCAAAGAGAGGATCATCATTGTTAATCAGAGGTTTGACAGTGTAGTATATCTGGTGTCTATTTTGGTTTTAAAATGGGCTGCAAATTCTTCACATCTTGAGTAGAAAGAAATGTTGCTTGAGTTATTAAAAAACACAGTTAATTAAGCGGTCTATTGCAGAAAAAAGGATTTTTGGATTGTTCTGGTTGTCGTTGATCAGCTTTGAAAAGTGCGCTTGTCTTGATTGTGTTATTGCCCCATTATAGATTTATTGTTAATTTGTTTCGACATCTCTGCTGAAAAACGATGCAAGAGGTTGAAGTTGTCAGTGTGTCACTGGCGTGCCCTCTGTGGACCCAAGCCCGATCCGACCTGCTTTCTGCCAGGACAAGCAGGTTGAATTTGTGGTTGGGAGCGACAGTCAGTGACGGATGAAGAAGTGGAGATCCGAGATGGTGACCTGTCAGAGGCCAGAGATGATGGTGTGTGTTCCCTGCTGAGTGGAGGGAAGTCCTTCTCGTCTAGGATGGAGAACTTGTTGGACAGCTGGAGCTCCTGTGGTGGATGTGCCTGGCCCCGTTAGAGGAGCTTTCCACCATGGTTGCCTTTCCGAGCAGCAACCCACGGAGTGGAGGTAGCTCGGGACCAAAGCCCCCCACACACCACCCCGACGCGAGCCGATGGCCGACGGCCTTTATCCAACGACTACGTTGCCTCTTTTACGACACAGACGGAAGAAAGGAAGCAGTGAAACACACCGCCTCGACTACTGCCAACTACACAGCAGCCTGTACGCAGCTGAACACACCAAACAGACGCGTACCCAACGTCGTCCGACTCTCTCCGACTGTCTCAGATGCCTGACAGTCGGGCCACTGCGTTCCTGGCTTAAGGTTTGGCTCCGAATTGAGTCCAGCAGTCTCAGGGCTGGGGCTGGGCAACAGCGTTGTCAGGGCATGGGATGGTCGACTCCAGTTTGGCGGCTTCTCTGGTGGCGACAGCGGGGCCCACGGTGACCAGGGAGTCCAGCAGGTGTTCCTCCTCTCGGAGCTGATACAGGAAGGATATCCTTTTTCCAGTTTGGTGATGGTCTGGTTCAGGCGGGCACAGCCGTTGCAGCCGGATGGTGAGGAGAGTGGAGGCATGGTGAGTACAGATGAATCCGAAAGTGGCTGGGAGGTAAAAACAGCTGTGGCCAGTAAAGGAGAACTGAAGGGCAATGTGCTAGTGGCAGCAGCTCACGTGAGTGCAGATAGCAGGCAGTAGCGCTACAGTAGTTGAGGTTTAGACTGTGATGATCAGAGAGCAGCCAAAACTTACGGGTCAAAGAATGAGCCTGCTGCGGTGTACCGGCCCCCGGTAAGAAAACTGGGTGGCTGCGATCTTCTCCCAGTGGTGGTTACCGACCACCACTTCATGGTGAACCTTCCTCTTGTCATGCCTCTTGCTCAAATGTCAGGCTGTCTCACTGTGTCATCCTCTGTGTTGCAGCATAAGCCTGTCAGATGCCATGTCAACCCCACCTCTGTTTCTCTTCATTTGTCTCATGTCATGTACCTTATGACAGTTGTCTTAGGGCGCTTTCACACCTAATTTTTTTTTTTGTTACATTGTTTCCATATAGTCCAGTAAAGTTCGCTTTCACACTGCTATTATGCCAGTGGACCAAAGGATCTACCTACGTCATGACGTCATTACCAGCAAGGGCTGCGCCTGCTTATAATTGTCAGTGATTGGCTTGTGGATGAGCGTGCGTCAGACGTTGCTGGGGCGGACGTTGTTTGGTGTCACCCGCTGATAAATATCCGTCTTTTGCAGACTTTTTTCGACGGAAAAAAATATATTCGGGTCAATGTATAAAAAAATAGGCTATATATAAAACAGAGGTTGCGCTAGACTTTTTCGTCGCCGGTCATTTTGACTGACGGGGTCATAAAAATTCCGTCATAATCTATTTTTACCGGTCACTTTATTTATTTTTTTAAATGATAATAATGCCATATTCAATAGCATTCAATTTTAATTCATGTTTAATTCATATCAAGTCCAAACAAATTGAACAGAGAATGCTCCGGAGCAGAGTCTGCGTCAGAGCACATCTAACTGTGGGGTCAGTCAGTGAATGCGGGGGTCACTTTCTGCCACTCAACATCTACATACAACGTAAATACCTGATGATGACATCAGTTTTCTGTCAACAATCAACATGCTAACCCATGTGTTATACCAAAACATCCAAAGGAGCACGTTTTCACATAGGCACCGCATAGTGCACCGGCGTTAGCTCTCTCTCTCTCTCTCTCTGTGCCTCTCATCTCTCTTTTACGCACGCACGCACGCACGCAGCCATTGCGCATCACTGAAACAACTGAAGCTATAGACCACACAGCCAGATGCAGCACAAATTCAGACAGGACAAAACCCACTCAGCTTTACGTGTTATAAACAATGCCACGGCGGGCAGAATACATTAAAATAAGGTTGAACGTTACCTTTGGAAGAGTTGTGTGCGGCGAGTGTGTGAAACGGTGATGTCCTGCCCCCACCGCTCTACCTGTACCGAGACACACCGCTGTGTAGCTACAGCTACTTAACAGCTGACTACTGTCGGCCCCTCGGACACTGCAGCTGAATCTCGCCCGTTAAATCATTATCGACCGTCATATTTGCACTGACACGACTCCCATCAACATTTAATCCACTTGTAATGTTTGGAGTTTGAATACTGCGGGAAGCTTTCTGTCTTCTTCTCTGTTGTTGGTGTTTATGTGTGGCAGCGCTACAGCGCCACACACGCTCCACACAGGCCTGGGGTATGTACTACAGCGTTCTACTGAGCGCACCAGCCAGCTGTGAGTTTTTTTTTTTTTTAATCTAATTCTCACCATAGTGACTTTGAGACATTGTATATAATGTTTTATATCGTTATCCACCGCTCCATGTATTGATTATCCGCCGGCTTCTTTGTAAACAAATGCACATGGCCAGACTGCCATGGCTGTGAATTGCAATCTGTCAAAATGACGGATGGCCTCAAAATTTTTCCGTCATCGTTTTAAAAAAACGGTCAATGATGGAAAATATCCGGTTAACGCGACCCCTGATATAAAATGCATGTATCGTTTGGGGATTTATATTAAACACTCTAGGCTACTGTTTAATTCTGTGTAAACGTAAAAGTGTACACTGACACACCCCTCCTTCTGACCAAATCTGGATATAGTATTTGATCTCCTCTCCCCAAGTGTTGCCGCGGCTCCTCTTTCCTTTTTTTCTGTTTATTTACTTTTTTCGGCACAAGCAAGCGAGACGAGCGAATCTGACTTGACTTCCTGTATTTGGTCTGATAGTTGTGGTGTATCTGATCGATCACTCTGAGCTCGACTGTTTATGACTCTGACTCCAGGTGCTCGGGGATCGATTGCTCTGTATGTTATCGTTGAATTGAGCGGCTACTAAAGTAAGCACGAGTAACAGCCTCGCCTCCGTGTGTATCATTTACTAGAGAGACCCACAGTTTAATACAACAACAAGACTACAACATGGTGTCAGAAGACGGAGTTGCGGAGTGAGCCGAGGTACTGTGTGCACGCTAAAAAAAAAAAAGAAAAGAAAAGAAAGGAGAGTTAGCATTCTGCTAACACCGGACAGCTACATCGTGAGAATGGAGCAGTTCAAGCCGCCGTCACAGCTAATACTCACCGGCAATGTCGCTGAAAACTGGCGCAGATGGGAACAACGCTTTCGCCTGTACATGGTTGCTTCAGGTGCGTCAGATAAAGAAGAGGAGGTTAAAAAAGCCATCCTGCTTCATACCATAGGCGAGGAAGCATTGGAAGTGTATAACACACTGTATATTGTTCCGTCTGGAGATGATGACACGTCGATGGAGGATGTTCTCACGGCATTCAAAGAGTACTGTAGCCCACAGAAGAACGTTGTGTTTGAACGGCATCAGTTCTGGTCCCATGCGATGTCATCTGGAATCACAGTGGACAGGTATGTCACAGAACTGCGTCAGAAAAGTAAAGACTGTGAGTTCGGCCGAAGTGAAGATGATATGCTGAGGGATAAGCTAGTGTTCAGCATTAATGATCCTCGTCTTAAAGAAAGACTACTCCGTGAAAATGGACTTACACTTCAAAGAGCCATTGACATATGTAGGTCAACAGAACTCGCCAAGACACAGATACAGGCGATGCAGATGACCCCTGGCACATGTGATGCTCCAGTTGATGCTGTGGAAAAAATAAAAGGACACAAGCGAATAAACAACAGGTTCAACAAGGCCAAGAAACAGACCACAATGAACTGTCAAAAATGTGGAAGACAGCATGAGCCCCGTCAATGCCCAGCGTACGGAGCAGTGTGTCACAAGTGTGGAAAAAATAATCACTTCTCCAAAGTATGTCGCACAGTGGGTGAGAAACGTGGCAACTTCATGGCTAAGAGTGTAAATAACATTGAGAGTGAAGTGGATTCCTTGTATATTGGCATGATAGACAGTAATGGACAAAAAGCAGCTAGCCTCACAAAGGACGGCAAGTGGTTTGAAACAGCCAGCATCAGAGGTGTAGCAATAAAATTCAAACTTGATACAGGCGCTGATGCAAGTGTGCTACCTATGTCCATTTTTAAGCAGCTGCCAGGTCACATTCTACTGCGCCCCACAAAGACTGTGTTAATCGCTTTTGGTGGAGCCCGCCTGCCTTCATGTGGTGTTGCATCCCTGCAGTGTAATACTGCCAGACACACAGCTACAGTGGAGTTCCATGTAACCAGACAGGCAGACAAAGCGATTCTGGGAGGTGAAGCATGTACAGAGCTGGGGCTGGTGAAGAGGGTTGAAGCACTCACAACAACGCCCCCACAGCCGTCAAAACCACCATCCACAAAAAAGGAGCTGATTGAAAAGTATGCTGAGATCTTCACAGGACTGGGTGAGTTTCCTGGTGTACATCATATACATGTTGACCCATCTGTTCCCCCTGTGATTCATGGTTGCAGAAACATTCCTCTTTCGATCATGGACGCACTGAAAGACACACTACAAGATCTGGAGAGGAGAGAGGTGATAAAACCTGTCAACGAGCCGACTGAATGGGTGAACAGTCTGGTCGCCACAAAGAAGAAAAATGGGTCACTAAGGGTGTGTTTGGACCCTTGTAACCTGAATGAAGCGGTCAAACGCCAGCACTACTCCATTCCTACTCCTGAGGATGTGCGGAGCAAACTTGCAGGAAAAACCATCTTCACCATCCTGGATGAAAAAGACGGATACTGGCAGATTAAGCTGGATGAGCCATCTTCAAAATTGTGCACCTTCAATACACCATGGGGTCGATACCGCTTCCTTAGGCTTCCTTTTGGGATTAAATCAGCCAGCGAAGTGTTCCAGCAAAAGAACTGCGAGACCTTTGGTGATATCCCAGGTGTGCACATTGTGGCAGACGACATGATAATAGCTGCGGCCTCAGAACATGAAAATGACAAGATCCTTCATGAAGTGATGGAGAGGGCAAAGGCAGCAAATGTGAAGTTTAACAAGGACAAAATACAGTACAAGGTTGACACTGTGAAATATATGGGACACATAATCACCTCAGCAGGACAGAGGGCTGATGATGCAAAAATCAAGGCTATCGTCGACATGCCGCCCCCAGATGATAAACAAAGCCTCCAACGCCTGTTGGGAATGACCAAGTTCTTGGCACAGTACGTACCAAATGAGGCCTCACTGACTGCACCACTCAGACAGCTGCTTAAGAAAGATGCAGCGTGGCAATGGTGCCCACACCACAGTGCAGCACTAGAGACCTTAAAAACTGCTCTCACACAGGCACCAGTGTTGAGGTATTATGACCACAAAAAGCCACTAACACTACAAGCAGACGCATCAAAGGATGGATTAGGAGCGTGTCTACTACAAGATGGGCAGCCTCTCTGCTATGCCTCACGAGCACTTACGGACACGGAAAAGAGATATGCTCAAATAGAGAAAGAGCTGCTCGCCATAGTCTTCGCAGCCAAAAGATTTCATCAGTACGTCTTTGGCAGACCAGTGACTGTGCAGTCAGATCATAAGCCTCTAGAGGCCATAGTCAGAAAGCCGTTGAACAAAGCTCCTGCACGACTACAAGGCATGTTGTTGCAACTGCAAAGGTATGATCTGAACATTACTTACACCCCAGGCAAACACATGTATATTGCAGACGCACTGTCACGAGCCACAGTGAGCAGAGATGGTGACAATGTGGATGAGAACCCCTGTGAGGAGAAAGTCGTATACGCCGTGGAGGCCACCGAGGCATTGAGTGAGGAGACACTCAAGCAGCTGAAAACTGCCACCGCTGCAGACAGTGTGCTACAAGCTGTGTGTGAGAAACATCTGAACGGCTGGCCCGCGAGGAGACACAGCTTGGACAAGAGCCTTCACAGCTACTGGCCATTGCGGCACGACATCAGCATCCAGAACGACGTCATCATGGTGGGAGATAAAATCATCATACCACAGAGCCTCAGAAAAGTGATGTTGGAGAAGCTTCATCTAGCTCATCAGGGTGTCCAGCGCACAAAGGCCAAAGCAAGAAAGGTCCTCTACTGGCCCGGCATGACACGCGACATAGAGATAACAGTGGAAAAATG
Source organism: Trachurus trachurus (assembly GCF_905171665.1). NCBI lineage: Eukaryota > Metazoa > Chordata > Actinopteri > Carangiformes > Carangidae > Trachurus > Trachurus trachurus. The sequence continues at coordinate 20,866,934 of NC_139892.1, read as the reverse complement.
TATGCAATGTCAGCAGTTTCAGCCACTACAACAGAAAGAGCCACTCATCACACATGAAGTTCCTGAGCTCCCGTGGATGAAAGTTGGAGCTGACATTTTCCAAATCGAAGGTCAGTCCTATCTGTTATTAGTGGATTATCTGACAAAATATCCAGAAGTGCTGAACTTGCCTGATTTAACAGCTCGAGCAGTAATCCAGAAAATGAAGTCTGTTTTTGCCAGGCACGGGATTCCCAGAGAGCTGGTGAGTGATCACGTTCCTTTTGCCAGCTATGAGATGAGGTCTTTTGCAGCCTCATGGGAATTCAAGCTCACACACTCCAGCCCTGGATATCCGCAGTCCAATGGACTTGCGGAGAGGACCATAAAGACTGTAAAACACGCACTGAAAAAAGCAATGCAAACTGGCACAGACCCACATCTCGTCCTGCTGTCACTGAGGAACACGCCAGTGACAGGGTTGAACATGACACCTGCACAGATGTTGATGGGGCGAGCCCTGCGCAGCACACTTCCATACTCCAGTGCTCTGCTAAAGCAGTCCACCCCACGGCACATACACAGCAGGATACAGGACTTGCAGTCTCGCCAGCGTCTATACCATGACCGAAACGCCAAGCCACTGCCTGCATTGGATCCAGGTACCACCGTACACATGCAGACACGGCGTGGTTGGGAGCCAGCTATAGTGACAGGCCGGAGACATGAGCCTCGCTCATACAACGTGCTGACTCCAGCAGGAAAGGCTTTGAGGAGGAACAGGCGACATCTCAGGAGGATACATCCAAGTCTGTTCAGAGACACTGGCCTGGATGAAGATCCAGATGGCACACACTCACAGACACATGGGTCTACTGACCTGCCGCCGCAAGATCCACCACCACTGGTTGTGCCGCCTTTGGATGTGAGCAGTTCACCTGCATACTGCACCAGAAGTGGCAGAGTAGTGAGACGTCCCGTCAGGTTCAGAGACTAGTTCGTGGTCTCGTGACCGAGTGTTCATGTTTATTAAAAAAAAAAAAAAAAAAAAAAAAAAAGAAATGAAAGGGACGACACAGACAAGATTTGATTAAATGTTTTATTGACATGTTTATAAAATAATTCTTCTAATGAAAACAAGTGGTTCCTTTAAGAGTTAACCTAAGAGATATGTTTTCTGATATGTTTACATAGAAAATGGAAAGTGATTTGTTAATACTGAGTAAGTGCTAAACAGAAATATGTGTTACCAGATTTTGGTTATTTGATATTGAGCACATGACAGTTTGATGTTAATTAAGTTGATGCCACTAGGTGCATGAAGATATCTCATTCTTGGAAAAGGGGGATGTGGTGTATCTGATCGATCACTCTGAGCTCGACTGTTTATGACTCTGACTCCAGGTGCTCGGGGATCGATTGCTCTGTATGTTATCGTTGAATTGAGCGGCTACTAAAGTAAGCACGAGTAACAGCCTCGCCTCCGTGTGTATCATTTACTAGAGAGACCCACAGTTTAATACAACAACAAGACTACAACAATAGTTCGAACCTTCCAAAAAAATGCTTTCACACTACGCAGCAGCAGACCTTGGTCCAGGATAGTCCGGACCGAGACCACCTCCTGAGGCTGGACCAAAGACTCGGTCTTTAGTCCGGACCGTGGTCCGGGGGAGCTTTCACACCTGTCAATTTGATCCGAACTATCTGGAAAGTCCGAAAGTCCGGACCAAACGAGGTAAGTGTGAAAGCCCCCTTACACTCTGGCTTCTAATATGTTTCCTTAAGTAGATTGAGGGCCGGATCTACTAAGATCCCAGATAGCGGGCGCTAAATTGTTTGCGCCCACTAAAATATTGCGTGTTTGGTTAGCCCACGCAAAACAGGTAACCTGCTAAATGAAAACACGTGCAAACCGCAGTATTCAAATGAGGGTTTTGCGCGTGGTAATAGTTTCAGCCATGGAGAGAGTGTGGCCAGAGAGCTGGATGGACGAAGGGACAGATCCGATGCATACAATGACAGCATGTGTGTTCATCTCTCTCGCGCTCTGTTTAGATTAATAAACACAAATCGCTACAGGGCCCAACTCGTCATATAGTGACGAACAGGCAGCAGCTGCAGCGACAATCACACACCTATAATATATGTGTGTGTGTGTGCCGCCCATGATCCGGTGGATTAATAGAGAGCTCAGGTGGGACACATGGATCTAAATGCTCTGACCACTGACCAGAGGGATCAAAGACAGGTGAAGGCAGCGGTGACGTCTCTCAGTCCGGGACCGGGACTGAGAGACGGAGCTGAGCAGCCAGGTACTGGAGAGGAGAGGAGCACACAGAATTACCCAGACGTGAGGAAATGCAGAGATGTAATCATGGGGCTCTAGTAGGCATCAAATCAATAAACGCATACGTTTTCACAAAGTTCTATCAGTTAGTACATGATTTTCAGACGTGGTAAATAAAGACGCAAAAACAGCCACCGCAATCTCTTCCTGGTTTGGAAAATCACATTGCGCGCGCTAAATCTATCTGCATCTACTCCTCCCAGTATTTTGCGCGTTTTGGCAGAAACGCCCATATTTACATATTCATCAAGGCAAACACACTAAATGGATTGCACGTGCTATTTTGCCCGTTTGAGAGACGCAATCCTCGGTGCGCCCAGTTAGTAGATCAGGTTCCACATGTGCTTGCACGTGCAATCACGTTTGCACACGTTTTAATACACGCAAACCTTTAGTAGATCTGGCCCTAAGTCTTAGCAATGTAACAAGATATTCTGCCATTTACTTGTGCAGTTTGTGTGTAAAAATTGCCTTGGATAAGGAAGTTAAGGTGACCTAAATTGTACAAAACATCAAGACATTTTTTTGGTCTTCTCCCTAAATGCAGTTGCTGTTCCCTAATGAAGAAAAGCTTAGCACATTAAGAAGGGGATTTGTCTTAGCTCCGCATCTTCATTTCCTCTCTTCTCCTCCTTTTGGCTCATCCCTCTGTCCATTTCACTTCCCTTCTCTCATCCTTATCTTCTTCAATCTCTCCTTCTCATTGCTTGTTATTTCATCTCGCCCCATTGCGCCAACTGTTTCCCTTCTACTCCCTCCTCTTATCGGATATTTACCACGGGTAGATATCTTCCTCTCTCAGGTTGCGATCAGTGTTTTCCTGTTCTTAATTTATTCCCTGCTTATGTTTTATTTTGTCAGTTATTCAGGGATCTGGTAAATATTTGCACAGAGAGGCCTGTCGGTAATCAGCCAGTTGGCGTATCATCGCTGTGTCAACTGGAGCAAACCTGTGTGTGTGTGTGTGTGTGTGTGTGTGTGTGTGTGTGTGTGTGTGTGTGTGTGTGTGTGTGTGTGTGTGTGTGTGTGTGTGTGTGTGTGTGTGTGTGTGTGTTTATGTGTGTATGTATGGGAAACTGTGAGAGATTGCATTTTAATGTGTGCATTAGAGAGGACTTGTGTGTGTTGTGTGTTGGTTTATCGCAGAGGTTTTGGCTGAGGGTCAGAGATGAATTCAAGGTTCCACTGGGAAAGGCGGAGAGAGAGAGAGAGAGATTCACCAGTCGCAGCAGGCTTGTATTGATCAGAGGTTGTTTTATTGAGCCTTCCAGATAGAAAACAAACTGTGTGAGGAAAATAAATAAATTATTGGAGCAAACAAATAACCTCGCTTCTAATAAGAATAATGTTTTGGCTGACCACAGCTGGGCACACTGAGAGGGGTGAAAAGAAGGTATGGGGATAAGGGGATAGAGGAGGGATGGAGAAGAAGGATTAAGAAATGGCATGATTCAATAAACTCATGTATTGTATGTCACAGAAGCTCAAATCTGTTGTGGAAATATCCTCATAACAGTCACTGCTTGATGTACAGGAATTTCTCACTGGCTGCTCCGTGACGGCATAATTGATGTAGTGAGGAAAATCCGTCTTTCTTCAGGTCCCATTTTAATATGCTTTTGTGTGATTGACAACAGCGACTTACAGTAATAGGACGGTGACAGTCTGTAAATTGTACACCGCATTAGACATTCATTTGTTAATGGAATGAGACATTCATATTTTTCATAATCTGACACCCATCAGATTTACAAGTCTTGATGTATTTTGTTATTATTTCATTAACTTTCTTCTGTTCAAATGCGGGCCTGTGCATTTTCAGCAGTCGTCATTGTGACCCGCAGTGTTGTGGTAGTTTTGTTGATACTGTGCACCAGAGTCCTGTGTTGGACCGGATTGTGTGTTCTACCAGATGGCAACATTAGCACTGGCTGTTTGTTTCAATACAAACTGCACTCCAGCATATGGGTGGAAAATTTAGATGCTTTAGATGGATGACCTAGGTGTGTGTGTGTGTGTGTGTGTGTGTGTGTGTGTGTGTGTGTGTGTGTGTATAGGACTGCTTAAACAGCTTGGTCATTGTATTCTGTTGGCAAACAATGTAACTCTGAATTATTGCTTACATTCTACAAGATTCACAATGCAAATAAACCTGCTTTACATCTTTTGTGATGTTATGGTTTTTCTAGGTACAAGCAATATTTGTCGCAATAATAATGATAAATTAAGTTTTTTCCCACAGAGCTCCAAAACTGTGACAAATGGCTGGAAAGTTGATAAAGCAGAGATAGTCAAGAAGAAAAGAAGACAAAATAAAATGCTAGCAACCTATTTCCTCATCCTTTGAGTATACAGTACTGATATTGCATTAGCTCCATTCAAAGTACAAGCATTGTATCACTCTCAACAATTGTTCAAACTTGAAAGAGTAGCTTTAACAATGGCTACACCAGTTGAGGTTTATTTGGCATAGATTATCTACACAGCATTATAGTAACGGATGAATAGCCGAGCAGTTTTGAACAACTTCAGTGCTTGTGCATATGATTGCGATGATTGTATGGTGATTTGGATAGAAACCTCAAAAAATAGAAGAACATGAGGGTGGGGAGTGTGGGGGTGTCTTAGCAGTCACAGAAATAACAGCCAATCACCACAACATGCCAACAGGTTTGAGGTGGTACCAAATACACCCCATCCCTTTATCTGCATAGTACTGGATCTGTAATGGATTCTGTTATACTGCTTTCTCACTGGTTATGTAACATTGCCACATCTACTTGGGCACATTTGCATACCAAAAGTGAATGAAAGCATGCACTCATTAATATTTGATTTTATCAGTGTTTGGAAAATTAGCTTGAACTTTTGAATTTGGACAGAATGGTGTTGCTGTTTTGTTGCTTTTGTCACTTGAAATGCTGCCCAACTAGCCTGTGTCACTCAAGAATAAAGTGAGTTATACAGTATAACAGTGCTTTCTGAATGAATGTCTCATGGGTATAATTACATATGGTTTTGAAGGAGAACAGGCACAAGAAAGGGAGTCAATATTTGTCTGTCCTGTGTGTGCAAGGCTGTAGGGCTCTTGAATATCTCACTGTATTAGCACATATACGGTACATATTTTCACAGACTTAAGCAGAATTATTTTTTGCCAAGGTCTTGTCTTTCACTATGTCCCTCATTTCTCACTCTTCACCCTTCTTTCCCACACTCCTTGTTTCCCATGCCATGCTCATTTTCCCCTGTTGTGTGCAATTAGAGTTATTCGATACAAAGGGGTTGAGACCTTGAATCAGTGCTCTGAAAGCTGAGGGCTGAAGTAAAAAAATATATAAATAATAAAAAAAAAACCTTGAGATACCAGAGCATGTGTGTATGTACACTTGGAATAATGCAAATAAATAATGAGACATTTAAAACTGTTGTTTTTTCTGTCAAGTTAAATGAGTTCCCACCATGACAAGCTAGACCAATTGTGTGTGTGTTTTCCCCCCTGCAAACATTTGTGTCATATCACTGGGACTTTACAAGTAGATCATTATGTAACACTGGTAGGAATCACTTAAAAAGGCGGCCAGAAGTCATTCATTTTCAATGGAGACTAGCGTAGACGGGCGTCGACGGGCGTCAGGAGCGTCAACGCGCGTCGGAACGTCGAGAGCGTCAAATTAGAAAATGTTTCTTTCTGACAATTTAGCTCTTGTTTTTTGGGGTGAAGCAAATTCCCATCACTTCAACATGTGGAGGAATCCAAAGCTTGAAGGCCTGTAGTGCCTAGTGACAGTTACTTTACTGTGATTGGATCTTCCTTGTTAGCTAATTCTAAAATCTGGATGACCCGATTTGCATCTTTCACTATAAATACTGTAAATATGATACTCGCTTTCATCTTAATGTTCTGCACAGGAGCAGAACAAAAGCAGTAAGACAATCAAAGTGGAGATTTAGCATCCATCATTTTCTTTCTATTACATTATCCCTCTCGTTCACACCTCCATCCCATCGCTCCATTCGATTATTCTCCACGCCAAGATAAACACATAGCACACACCTCACACACTAACTAGCCTACTCACTCAACATCCATTTATCTATTAATCCATCTCCATCAGATTATTTTTCACAGTACGCTCCAAAATTAACGTACACCATAATACATACCTCCCACGCTAACACACAGATGCACACAAAAAGTAGCATGCATCTTTCACAAACAATAATGGGAGAAAAAAAACAGAATAAAATGACTCTATCTTCATGGCATTTGCCTCATGCAGTAGCTCTGCAATAACTGTGTACAGACTTGAGTAACAGAAAATATGGATACCTTTCAGTGTGAAGGTTTGACATGATTGATTCTAAATGACAGTGTTTAAACTTTACATGACACAATCAATTGTACATTTACAGCCGGCCATGAACAGTAAGTACCTTTCATAAGTGCCTGAGGTCTGAGTGGGCTTGTCCAAGGTCAGATGGTGTATGGTCTGATTCCACACATGCTGCACTGTATTTTCACTGTGTGTATTTCTGCATCTATCTGAGTCTATCCTAACCTTGAACATTCAGTTTTAAGTGTTAGCACCACTGGGATTTTTTTTCTTTTTTTTCTTGAGGTGGACCCATGCTACTGCAGTCAGTGTAATGAAACATTTATATAACCTTTAACTTCAGAAGTCCCAGAGTGGCACGGCTGCAAGTCCTCTGTCCACTTCTAATTCAGGCTAAATGCTGAGAATTATTATCCATTTATACCATAAACAGTGCACCCAGCTACTGCAGTGTCTCTGAATGGGGCTAAAGCAAACACACAAGCAGGGCAGCAGTTAAATAGAGACGGGGGCAAAAGTTCAGCATTATATGGATGGATACATACTCTGTTGTCACGATGGGCATAGAGATGGAGGCATCATCATCACCAACATCATCATCATTACCATCAACATAGCTCTTATTCTGGTCCTGAGGGTCAGCAATGGAAGAACTCAGCCACAGGTGTTCAATTTACAGATGTAGCAGGCAGGGAGAAGGCACCTGCTGCTGGAGTAGGATGCAGAAATGAGGTCAGTAAGCAGTGGGCAGTAAGTGCAGTATGTAAATTTCAGTGTGCAGCAGAGAGCAGTGGAGCTTTGAGGGAACATTAGAGGGTGTGGCCTGCATAGATCAGCAGAAAGAGGAGTGCGAAGAAGCAGCAAAGAGGAGAGAGAGGATGTGTGTGTGTGTGTGTGTGTGTGTGTGTGTGTCGCCCAGAGAAATATGGTGTGCGACGGCTGTGTGCTTGTGCGTTGTGGTACGTGTCTGTTGTCACAGTTCAGCCTCCTAAACTGACTTGCTCCCTGTTTCTTATTGCCGGGGGCACCATGGTAACATGGTGACCGTGAAATGATGGATGTCACTTTGCCTATGTGTATCTATTTGTGTGTGTCTGTGAGAGGGAGAGAGGGTGAAAGAGAGGGATGGAAGGAAGGAAGGGGAAAGCACGTGCCTGTGTGTGAGTGTGTGAGATGAGGAGTTTTTAGGAGATGTACAGAGACAGCTGCTGGTGTTGCTCTCTGTCTTGTTCTCTTTCTTTTTCACACATCCTCTCACCTGTGTTCTCACTGTATCTCCTCGTTTGTTAGAAGGTAACCATGACAATGTAATAATCACAAATTAAAATAAAAATAGTACATCATTATCATCATTAGCCTTGCAGCAAAAAAAGGTATATCTCCCAGGAAGCAGCCTCTTTAGCCCACAAGGCATTTTCCATCCAGGAAGATAATCAAATGCAACTACTATATCTTAAAATAGTATCATATTTTGGACACTAGCTCCAGCATGTGAGTGATCAGAGATGACCTCTTTGTGTGGCTTATGAAAGAATGTTGGAACATATTCTCCCGGTCTATGGTCTTATTGTCCATTTGTCACTGCTGTGAGATTTTTGTTTACATATTTTCCTATTACTTCGGTGACCCCTGTTGGACCTTTTCCATATTAGTAGCTGTTTATCACCTGATTTGATCCATTGAGACGCCTATTTCTGTAGCATGCAAGTGCACATATTACTTTTTTGTATAATATGTGTGTGTACATATAGTGTATTTATGATTGATAGACTTAGAAATATTAATTGGACTGTTTATATATCTTTGTACTTTATATTTTTCTGAATTTTGTATGTGCTTACTTATACTGTAAGAGCAATTGTATCACATGATTGGTCAGGTGACCTCCCACTCGGGTATAGAGGTGTGTTTGTTCACCTGTTTCATGTCTGAAGAAGGGTTTCACCCGAAATGTCACTCACAAAGGTGATAATAAACTATTATCTTGGAGCTGCTGCTGGTGTGTGGACTTTGTGTTTCGGATATTTCATGCATTTTTTGTCAGGCACCTAGCACCCAGCCGGTTTTGTGGATGTGTGTGCATTCTATAGTTTTTTTTAATGAAAGAATATGTATCTTTCTGGTTTATCACTGCTTAAATCTTTTTTCAACATCAGTGACTTGTCCTGATAGAAACCAAAAGCACACACAGTATAATCTTTATGACTGAGCTGGTCCACTTTGCTACTGAATGACTCAGATGACTTGTTCTGTACAGTAAGTGAAAAAAAACAAACAAACAAAAAAAAACACTTGTGGCCACCCTGTGTTGAACTGACATTCCCAACTGTGTACAGCGTATGTACTGTACTGTAGCTTATAATATGTCTCTCCAGAGAGCAACATCACTGTTTGAGCACAGATTTCAGACGGGCGCATGGCGTCTGTCCAACTACCCATTTCTCCAACCATACATTTCTTTATTTTTGCGTCCATTAGTCCGACCTCCCACTTCTCCGACTTAAGTAGCCCTAACCCTTTACCTTACCCTAAACCTAACCTTAACACCAGGGGTGCAGATCCCATGTCAGGATTGGGGGGGACACAAAATTTATTTTTCTTTTTTTTTGCCCGTATGCAGCTCATAACATGCCACCATAAATCACAACTTGGTAGAGGCTCGCCATATCATTCATAAAGTACTGCACAGGGAATCATTTGTTGTGCTTACCTTTCTTGTTTACAGTATTTGTCCTAAACAGCCAACAGCACGTATCACTAGTAAATTATAATTTAAAGGGTCTCAGTGTATAATGTCTGCTCACGTTCTTATCTTTCGCCTCCATCCGACCTTCCCAGATCCCCAGTTCTTCTCCCCATCTTCCTTTTCTCCCAGTGTATGGGACTACTTTATGCATGATTAATTGATATGGATGAATATCAAAATATGAAGCCCTAAGATTGAGGGGGTCGTTTTTTTAAAGGCCTGCTGATGTCATCAGCATCTGTGTAAGAAACTACCCATTAATTTGCATTATAGTGGAGGAGACCAGAGATGGGATGTGAAGTCAGAAAGACATTTGTCAAACATTATGCTATTTTACACCATTTCAATCATTTCTTTTTAGATGTGAATCTAAAATGTGAAGAATGTGAAGTCTGAAAATACATTTGTTCAATTTTGAATAATTTGGGGTATTTTTATTGGGGGGGACAATTCATGTTTTTCAGAAATTAGGGGGGACATGTCCCCCCGTCCCCCCCGGGATCTGCACCCATGCTTAACACTGTAGAATGGGTAGTCAGAGAAATGAGCTGTCGGACTTTTGGGCAGTCGGACTGATGTATGCTCCCCATTTCAGACTCAGTTCAGCTCAGTGTTAACATTGTTTGCAGCAGCTACTTTGCTCTCAAAGTCATGACTCTATATACGTAGTCTGTGCTGTGCATTGCATCATAATTGCCCTCAATATTAATGTATAGATAACATTTTAATTGTTTAATCACATACAATTTTGAGCAAGGCCTTGGGTGTTATCTACTAATGCTCACGCATACTAAATTAGAACCCTCTCTCTCTCACCTCTATGTGATAACAGTAAGTTGTACTGTAAGCCTGAGTTTGATGGCTACATTTCAACTGAATCTCACTCAGTAAAGACCAAGCAGGTAAAATCACCATGGCAACCTCTGAGGGCAGTCTGACACACAGGTGTTTTGCGTCAGATAATGTTTGTGGTGTTTATCACCTACTTTGCTGTCAAAATCCCATACATACTGCACTCACACACACAGAGACACACACGTACACACACACACACACACACACACACACACACACACACTCTCGCGCTCTCTCACTCTCTCACAGAAATCAAAGCAGTCATGTGGCTTCTTTAGATTTTCTTTGATAGTTTCACTGACCAAGCCATTGTTGTGTCACCATCAGGCTTTCATCTGCTTTAGGTTTTAGTAATTTAGACACCTGTGTCTGTCTTGTTCTTTCCTTCTTCTTCTTCTTCTTCTTCTTCTTCTTCTTCTTCTTCTTCTTCTTCTACTGGTTGTTGCCATCCAAAGCAGGTATAACACTTCTGAAAAGTAATTTAAGTAGCTGAAAAAGATCAGCTCTGGAAGACAAAACAAATAAAGTGTAGAAAAATATGTGTTTTTTTCAAGGCCTAAGGTGCACAGCACACTTAGAAGTGAAATTGCGTTACAAAAGACAAAACGAAACATAATACATTTAAAGTGAGGATAGTAGGAGCTAGAATTCTGCTGAAAAATGTTATGCTGCAGTTGTAGAGTCACAAGTGCAAATATAACCAAATGTGAATTTTTAAGCTGTGCTCACCTCTGGCTAGATAATGAAAGCAGCAACTACATTTAATGTATGCTGTTGTACAAACAAACAATGTCCATTATTATTCTATTTCATCTTACTGTAATGTACTGTTTCTTACATCACAATTACATTAAAAAACACAAATTGCAATTCTGAGAATGAACGAACACAATTTTGCCCTGCCACATCATATTGTTAATTGTTTCAGCAGATCTCTGTTGCAATGAAGACGCAATGCTTGAGGCAGTACATGCCAGATCCATTGGAAAGGAGATGATGCACGCAGCTGTTGCAGTCCGTTAACCCGCTGTTTTAAAATGTGCTAAGGCACAGAGAGATAACTGGTAGGATTTGGCAGTCCTAAAGACGTTTTGTGAGGTAGTAGAGAGGAGAGAGAACTTTTAATTGCCTTACTATTTTTCACAGAGCTGTGTGTGTGTGTGTGTGTGTGTGTACAATGATTTCCTGGTTTCAACTCTCCTGATAATAAGCACTGCATGAACTAGAAAGAATGCTGAACCATAACCAACCAGCCTAATTCAATGATAATCACACTTCCTTTGAACTGGTTAGTTAGCAGTAAATCTGTCATGCCTAAATGTGCTTTGACAATAGGCCTCACCTGTGTGTGTGTGTGTGTGTGTGTGTGTGTGTGTGTGTGTGTGTGTGTGTATGGGGTGAAATCGATATCAAAACAACCGGAAAAACGCGCAGCGACGTGTGTGTGCACGCATGGTTACTTTGTTACGCGTGCATGCATGCGTTGTTACGCGCAGGTTGTATTTCACGCGTGACAAAAGCTGCGTACATATGAAGCAGCGTGTGCACGTCTGTCAGTCACTGTTTGACAAATTATGTTACGCGTTCACACACACATGTGGTCGCAGATTTTGTTGCTGCGCAGCAGGAAGTTGATCTGCACCGTGCGCACCACTCCACGTAACATAACGTGTAATGTAGTTGGCCTTTTCATTTTAGTCAACCAGGGGAGGCAGCAGTGAGCCAGACTTTGCCTGCCGGACCGGAAATTCAAAAGAAGAAGAAGAAGAAGCAGAAGGAGGAGGAGAAGGAGAAAGAGAAGGAGAAGGAGAAAGGAAAAGACCAATATAATACATCCATGGAAAAGACCCATGAGATAATTATATTATAGACAGGAGGAGGCTCAGTGATGTCATGTCTTTTTATGCTCCATGGTTGACACTGATTCTGCATTGATATTTCAATTTCAACCTTCCTGATGGCTCGACAGTTTTGTTACAGTACCTATATAATTATTAATAAAGTGTAAAAAAAAAATTATTATTCATATATTATAAATATTCAGGTGCACAAACCTAACACACATCTCGAGCTGTCCCAGCAGTTGTCAATGAACTGATTACGTGCGGGGGGCGTGGTTAACTTACAAATGTTTGTATTCATTTGTGTCTGTGCAGGCCATGTGTAAGCAAAGTAAAAAGAAACAGAAACAGAACTCTTTCGTTTTTCCGTTTCAAAACCAAAAAAAAAACAACAACATTGTTTTTCTGTTATTCTGTTTTAAAACAAAAACAGAATAAGTCTTTGACTTTTTTATTTTTTTGTTATTATGATATTTGGAAACTTTGCTCCACAGCGGGTCCTGGAGCAACTCTCTCCACACCCCCCGCTTGCGTCCGCTCCCCCACACCCCCCGCTTGCGTCCGCTCCCCCCCACCCCCCGGCCGGAGCTCCGTCCATCCATGCACCAGAGTTCCCCGGGTCACGCTGCTGATCCGCCCCGCGGAGCAGGGGGTCCGCCCGCAATTCAGATATCCCGCTATTCCGAATTTCTCTATTTAGACATCCCGCTATTACGACATCCCTCTATCTAGACATGCCGGTAGTCCGACACTTTCTGATACCGCTATTCCGACACGTCGTCTTTTTTTTTTTTTTTTTTACAGCTGCGATACCCAGGCGCGTCTCTTTCTTTTTTTCTTTTCAGCATGCCTATCACCGGTTTGATGAGGGAGTGATGTTCTTAATCTCAACAACTCAACTATCAAGTCACAAACAAAACTGACACACATGATAAACAAACAGAACTATGCTGCAGTTTGTTTGTCAAGTTAACCTGTCACCTTCAGCACCACGGACAGCGCCGCGGATGAGCCGCATCTGTGAGCCTCTGGGCTTAGGGCCTCTGGGCTTAGGGCCTCATTTATCAAAACTGTAAGTAAGCAGTGTAAAACTGCTGCTACTAAATTTTTTGCTTAGGCCTATGGCGAAAAGACACTCAAAATATTTACACCTTTTTCAGATCTATCAAACTGCGTGCACAACTCTCCGCAATTTCTCTTTAATAAATCAAACTGGATCCAAGAATGGTGCGCAGTTGCGCACGTGAACACACCTCATATTCCGCCCCCGGAATGACACAACCATATATGGTCAGCATGTGCATATTAATTAGCCATGTGCGCTCTGTGGAGCGGCAACAAAGTGACAACGAAGACAACGGGCGGAGGGTGGGGGAAAGAAAGCGAGATACATGGCATCGGGCAATAAATCAGTCAGAAAAATGATCTTGCATTTTAATAAGCTACAATAAAAACAAAACCTCCCAAATCTCAGCTGCCGGTGTGTTTTTAAACTTGGAGGGTTTGTTTTTTCTTCTCTAATAGGCCTATGTATTTGTGTATGAGAAACAGTGTCTCAGATGGAAAAAAAAAAAAAAATCAGAAGGACACGTCTGACTATAACGTAATCAATCAATGTCGGAAAAGCGGAATGTTTGAAAAATAGTAAAGTGCCGCTACCACCGACAATGAAAAAAAAAATGTCGGAATAGTGAGACACTTGAAAAATAATGTTAATGCTGCTATTCCAACAATTAGAAGTCAATGTCGAAATAGCGGCATGTCGGAATAGCAGCATGTAACCGCGGAGCAGGCAGCTCGCAGCGGCCTCTTCCTACAGCGGATCCCTCCGTCCCGGACCGGGGAGCGACGTCGCCGAAGCCGCCACTGCCGCTGTGGAGCGCTGGAGGAGGAGGCCGCTGTGAGCTGCCTGGTCAGCAGGGTGGAGCAGCAGCGTGACCCGGGGATGGCATATGGACCACGGTCCACAGCGGCTCAGACGCAAGGTGTGGAGAGAGTGGCTCCGGCCGGCCGCTGTGGCCAGCTGGGACACGGATTATTCTCTCTGTCTTCATTGAACAAATAAATCATGTCATGCAACAGCCTATATATCTGTATCTCGTATTGGATCGATTGCACCATCTACTGGATGAAAATGGAACACAGAACAACTACATTACGCGTCATGTTACACGTAGTGGTGCGCACCGGGCAGATCAACTTCCAGCCGTGAAGCAATAGATTCTGCGACCGCACGCGTGTGTGAACGCCTAACAACATTAGTCAAACAGTGACAGACAGACGTGCACAATCTGCTTCATACGTACGCAGCTTCTTGTCACGCGTGACACAGTTTGCGCACGTCGTTTCCGTGTACGCGTGAGCGCCTGACAAAAATGTTCAATCAGCGAGCGTTAATGCGTGCGTTCGCTAAAAAAACGCATGAATGTTACACGTGGTCACTACGCGTAGTGTGATTACAGGCGTGCAGCAGTCATCACGCGTGAACGTGCGCGTGAACGGGGGGCCATTATAAGTCAATGAGGAAACTACATTACACATCAGGCGCTGTCTGCTGCACAGGCGTCAAAGGGCGATTCTTCAACTACGGGCACTTTTGGCCTTGTGAACTTGAGGGGAAAAAAAGTGTTCAAATCAATAATTTCACAGTCTAATAGGTTAGTATAACTAGTCTAGTTTGATGATCCATAAGTGGCCGCACTAATATTACAAGACAAATTGGTGTTTTTTAACAGATTTACCGACCCGACTTGAACAAATGTAATTTCCATCACATGCACATATTTGATATTTATTCAAAAATGGTATGATATACATCATTTTTCAACAATGGAAGACCACTTTCACACATAGTTTTACCAGTTCATACCAATATTTCAATTACCATACATTTATGGATTAGGTAAATTAATTGTGATGAGGACCAAACACAAAGTTTACATCCACCACAACCTGAAATATAATATTGGAATGGTTAGACACATTTCAGGAAATAACTACTTGTGTGTTTACATTAAGTGGAACATTATCTCAAAAACTATGCAGAAGTTTTTAATGAGTGATTAGAATTTTGTAACTATTTTTTTAAAAAGGTATGGGGTGGTGGAAATTACTGGGTGTTGTGGAAATTACTGGGTGTCGTGGAAATTACAATGAATGGACCATATAGAAAAACAAGACATTTATTTTAAAACTTTCTGAAGTACAATTCATCAAACAAATCCATTTAGTCTGTTTGGTCTATTACCATGAACAGATGAACAGACTTACTGAGTCTTAGTGATAACACCTATAACAGAAAATAGCTTAAAGAGCAACTAAACCCCTAAACCACTATTTTCTGCTGAAAACAAATGTATTTGGGTATGAAGTAGTGTTGTCGATTGATTCTGGTCCAACTATTGAAATTTTAGTCAAAATATTTCAATTTGGTGTATTTTGTAGTAAAAATGTAGAGTTACTGCCCTCTATGGGTTGAAACACGGCTATTACAATCAAATTTTTCTATTGGCTGAGATGGAGGCGGATGACGTTTTGGAGGCAGCTTTCGTCACCGGCCACCAGCTCCCCGACCAATCAGCACCGGCTGCTGCCTGCCGCTAACGGCTCTGCTGCGACTAACTGCTGCTAACAGCTGGCTGGATGAGAATCGTTTGTGGCTCTGCGCTGGCGGCAGGATTTTTTTTCCCAGTATGGCCACGCCAAGACCCGCCGTACTAGGCCTCTGATTGGCTTATCACGATACCCTCTACTCTGCCGGTTGGGTTTAGGCACGAAGAAGGGAGTGGTTAAGGTTAGGGTAAGATGAATGTAGGCTAGCCTTGCAGAGGTCAGCCAATCAGAGGCGGAGTAAGGCGGGTCTTGGCTTGGCCATGCTGGGAAAAAAACAAAGCGCCCCGGCGGGCACGGCCGCAGAGCCGGTAGCCGGCGGATCAGCTGTAGATGCACTGTGTCACGGCTCCGGCGTCCTCTCCTAGTAGTGTCCGCGCTACTAGTGCTGTTAGAGTGGCTCATTAGTAGCTCGTTAGCGCTATAGCAGAAGTGTCGATGTGTGTTTATTACTTTTTTTTCCTCCATTGTGTGATTTTGCGGGTGTGGGCAATCCTCTCGGCTGCCACTGGGGGCTGGTGCCAGTAAACATGATCAAAGTCTGGTGCCATCATGTTTTTTGGTCTCAACCAATAGTTTCTACCCCCGCACACACTCTGAGGGGGGTGAATTTTCTTTTAACTCCACCGTTTTACTATTATTGACACCCCTTTCTTTTTTTCTTTGATATCTCTCCCTGTCTCTTTTCAGGTGCTCCTCATATTTGATAGGGTCCTCTTTTATTCTGTCCCTATAGACCCTTTCAGAGAGTATAAACAAAGACAGGTGTGGCTCATTAGAAAACGCTCTGCTAAACTAAATGGAATGGAGCCTTAATTAGTATCCTTGGTAACACCTGTATCTGATTCGGCGGCATTATTCTCATGACTCGCCACGAAACCGAAAGTAAAGAAACGCTGGTCGGCTCGACCACCACTAATAATAACAAAATAACGATAGAGACAAAACAATATATTTATCGAAAATGGGCCCATTAACAAGTGTGGGTAGCGTAGATTCATCCACATTAACGTGAGACTTTTTTATAACCAAATAGAAACTCCTCGTTGTCCCTTTAAAAACGGATGAAAATGCATTTCAATAAATACACATTTAATATTTAATATGTAATAAATACATTAACATTGTATATTCTAATAAATCAATTGCACATATGTAGCCTCACAATCTATGAATTGCACCTGTAAGCATAAATGTAATTTCCAACACACCTTTGTAATTTCCACCCAAGAAGGCAGTGTGTTGGAAATTACGGTGGTGGAAATTACAAACCGACAGTTTTTTGTGAAAAAATCTAAGCTAGCATCACATATTAGCTATAAATTGGTATCAGTCATTTCATGTATGCAAAATACATCTATGTACGTTAAAAAATCTACTTATTCACAAACTCAATTGACGACACGGCATGTTTGGAAATTACATACAATAAAGGTATTTTCATTTCAAGCGATATTTACCTTGACTTTTCTTCAAAAGTTGATGGAGAAATTGAAAATCTCCTTCATATCTGACATGTGCTGTGATGTCACTGTTCATCTCCATAGAAACTACCCAAACAATCTTTCATACAAACTTTTTAGAGGGACATTACAGTGTTGTGGTGGAAATTACGGCAATACTGTGGGACAACTACATTTGGTGTATAAAATCACATAAATATTGGTTTGACCTTAAATACCCCAATTAGGTTTTGATTATTTTACTGATACTTTATTCATTCACGTTTTAAAAATGAAGATAAATCATTTTTTTACACTTCATTTTCATTATTGAAGATCAGAAGTCTGGGTGTGGGACAGGCACAAAACAGCAATATTGGCATCTATAAAGATGTTGAAAAAGGTGAAAAAGTCATCGTAGACTACCGGTAAATTTTGTCTAAAGCACTTTCACTGTAAAGATGACTATGAAAGTGTAAAATTTCCCTTTTTTTCTTTTTTTTATAAAATATGACCAAAGGACATGAAAGTGCCCGTAGTTGAAGAATCGCCCCAAAGCACGCGGGTGTGACACGTCCAGTTGATAGGTGCGCACGTAATATGACACGATTGTACCGGCATAGTGTGTGTGCGTGCGTTATGCGTTTGTGTGTGTGTGTATAGTTTTGTTGACCTGGTTTGGCCAGGTGGAAACGAACGGAACAAAAAGCAGTCAACCTTCACAGCAAATTGCTGTTTGCACTGCAACCATCCTCTTCCCACTGTAGGGGTCACATAGCATGCAGGTACAGGTGAGGAAGAAAAACCGAAGTGCTCCTCAGGGATATGCCATTTTACCAGCAGAGGTTTCAACCTGTGCACTGAAATAGCAGAAGAAATATGGTCCTCTGTGTCACTTTAAACATTGTCACTTGCCAAAGCTTTAAGATTCCTGCTGCCATCAGTCTAGCTGACTGCTACATCCAGCTCTCACAAAGTGTTTGAGCCTGGTATAATGTGACAGCTGGGAAGAATGGCCACATATTAAAATGATACTGTAGTCTGCAATGCCTGCATTGTCATTACCAGGGTATAGCACTCTGTGTCAGTGTATTGCCTTGTTCAGGAGAGCTATCTGTTCAGATGAACTTGTCTCTGCTGACAACACTTTCAGAACACTGTCATCAAGAGAAAAATAGCAGTATAAAGTTCACCTACTCACTTATTGCAATATTCAGCACATGGAAAAGAGATAATGGCAAATGTGCGTATAGGAGCCCTAACTGTCACAAAGACCAAACATAAACAAGTGTACCAATATTTCATGCAAACATAACATAGATTCAACATCCACCTGGGAATCTTTGGGGAAATCACAATCTATTCATAACAGGACGCACATAAAAGCTTTAAAGGTTCTGCCAATTAGATTTTAAACAATATAGCGGCAAACAAAGATAAAGTGGAGAATTGGTGTCCTGAGGACAGAGAACGTAGGGGAGCATAAGACCAGAGCACAGGTGGACTGACCATGGCATCTACCTCCTCAAGTCTACTTTCCCAGTACAACCGTGGAGCCAAAACTGGTCCAACTTTGAGTGAGTGAGCTTTCTCGGTACAGTATGATAGAGTTAAATATGAAGTTGTTGGCAAATGGTATTATCCCAAGTTGGATTATCGCTTTTGCAGCAATGTTAGTGTGGGCTAATGACTGTCTTGCTTTTTCTTGTCTCTCTGTTGTTTACAATTGTTACTGTACATTTATGATACAGTGACTTGCATTAGTGAACTGAGGCTGTCAATTATTAAAATATGAGAGAACTGGGGAGTCAAAGCAATTAAAAGACAATGAAATTCTTTGATTCATGAATAAAACAATCCTGGACTGCTTTGGCTATTTCAGTTCAACACATGGGGTTGCAGCAGAACTTGGACAGCTCTACGACACCTCAACATCCATGATGATGTTGTCACAGAGACCCCGAGTTCTTTGTTGTCATGCCGATGTTTGCCTTGCTCCTCTCTCTGTACCTACAGTACAGTATTGCCAGCATGCTCTGCTCAGGAATAAAACATGCCGACAGAACAGATGAATAATATATAATATTCACGAGAAAAAGAATAATTAAAAATGTACTTTGCATTAGCATATGTCTCAAGCTTGGACAGAAAAGGAAAAGCTACAGGGAAAGTTTCCTGTGTGTGTATCAAGATCTTGTGATATGTGTGTATGTTTGTGTGTGTGCGTGCGTGTGTAAGTTTTAAGACCACAGTGCTGCATGCTGTTTGAAAGCCTCTGCTATGACGTCTTAACCCACAACTTTGTGTGAAAACAGTTGTTACTTTCGTGTCTGTATGTGTGGCTAAATGTGTGTGTCTGTGTTAAAAAATATATATACTCATTTTTTTTTACGACTATCTAATGTGGGATATAGCTCTCATGTTAGGAGGTTCAGAAAATTCCACTGCGTTAAAAAAAGAAAAGAAAAAAGCGTGGTGGTGCTGTTGCTTCAGGTGCCAGTGAGATGATGAAATGTAATGTAGGAAGGTTTGATGTGACTTATCCCACTGCAAAATAGTTATTAGTACTACTACTTTAATAAATGTAGAAAGTAATCACAAAGTTAATATTTTAATCACAGGATAAGAAAGAAGTGTTGAATTCAACCCTCTTCCGGGGTGAGGGACTGCAGGCGGCCAGAGGTTGCAGGTGTTTACTGTAGCATTAGCATGGCTGTATTATGGTTTTTAGTCTGCCAGGAGTGATCGGGCCATTCAGGAAGGTATCGATCTGTCGGTCAGCCTGATCTTCAGGTCTAGAGAAACACTGTGTTGTGCCACAGACACCCGCGGCGGAGTGTGATGGTCCGTCGGCCGAGGCAGACTTGGAGGTCACTGAGACCGAGACCCGTCTGCCTCGGCCGTCTTATGACGAACCTCTGCTGCAGCAAAATGACACATGCTATTATATTTATTTATTGGCTTTAAATAAGAATAATAACAAAAAAAGAAGAAAAAAAAGAAATAGTGCAGCACCCATAATAGACATAAATGAACAGACATACAGTGCCCTCTTTGGGCCACGATGGAAACAAATTACTGTTAAATGTAAAGGTTTAGAATGTCTACCCTCACATACATGTGCCAAACTTCTTTGTTTATGAGTAAAAAGTCACAATAAATACAACGTTACACAAAGGAAGTTGTGAGAATCCAGTGCACAACACAACAACGCATAAACCCTTCTGCTTAAATGTCTTGGTTTGCATGTGAAAAGCACATTAATACGGCCCTGCTGCACTGCCATCACAGATGCCAAAACCACTGACACAGGTTCAATGGATGCATCAATGCTGCCCTAACTGTCTGACATTTAATTTTTCACACATCCAAAACACTTCATAGTCCAAACTACATTTCCTCGGTGTCATGAGCTCATGACACACTGTTGACTTCAAATGCTCACTTTATTCAGCTTAACCTTTTACTGCCACAATTTACACTGTTGACCTTAAGTCATCTAATAATTCCTTGTTCACCAAGCCTGTTCCCTATTGGTCAGTTATCCAGGCCTCAGCGTAACCTGTAAAATATATTTATTTATTTAGCTCTAGTTTCCTGCAGCGCAACATGTGCCGGCGCAGTAGGATTAAATCATTTTTAAAAGGTTGTGGGATTCACACCATGCAGTGAGCAGCTCCACCTCGGTCCTGTACGCAGACTCATCATTGTCACTGATGAGCCCCACCACTGTTGAGTCGTCGGCGTACTTGATGATGTGGTTGGTACTGTGCCTAGCAGCACAGTCGTGGGTCAGCAGGCTGAACAACAAAGGGCTCAGAACACAGCCCTGAGGAGAGCCTGTGCTCACTGAGATGGTCCTCGATGTTTGACTGCTCACCTTGACTGCCTGGCGCCGCTGTGTCAGGAAGTCGAGAATCCAGTTACAGATGCTAGTGTCCACCTGTAGCATCTTCAGCTTTTCCACCAATTGTTGTGGAATGAGCGTATTAAAGGCTGAGCTGAAGTCGATAAATAGGATTCTGGCATAGGTGTTTTTCCTCTCTAGGTGGGACAGTGTGAGGTGGAGTGTGGTGGCAATGGCGTCCTCTGTGGATCGGTTGGTTCTGTATGCAAACTGTAGGGGGTCCAGGTTTGCAGGGAGGCAGTTCTTAATGTGGCGCATGACCAGCCGCTCGAAGCATTTCATTATGATTGGTGTTAGGGCCACAGGGCGAAAGTCATTTAAGCAGGCTGGTTTTGACTTCTTAGGAGAAGAAAGCAGAAAGCTTGCCAGCTCCAACCTGGTCTACTCTCAGCGCAAGGCGGACTGCATCCCGTGCAGTGGTAGTTTGGCTGACCAGTGGACAGTGCATCACCAAAACCTCACAGGCAGGTTTCCACTATTTCAGGCAGGTAAAAATCAACATTGACTGCTGGGTTGTCAGGGAAAAGTTGAACGTGCTACAGGCCCATACACCTCAACCTTGTCAACTGTACAGTCCTCATCACTACATATAGGAGAGACGGCTTCCTCTGAAATATGCACTGTCATGCAAACGTACAAGGTGCATTAACAGACGCAACACAGCGCATCAAACATGAATGCGGGCACTGCATTATTTTCACTGCGCTACTGCTGGTCTGATGGCGTTACGTCAGCATCTATACAGTGATAGAGAGTGAGTAAAGAAGGAGGACAGAATAGGTAATTAAAGAGGAGGAAGTTTCTGAGAGAAGCACCAGTCAAAGGAAAAACAAAAGGGGAAAAAAGACGAGTGAGCAGTGGAGAGAGGAAGATAGAGAGGAGCGGACTCAGAATATAACACCATACTGTAGAGAACTGAATACTGAGAACTGAAAGCCACCGCAAGGCTTCAGAGCACTTACAGCCCACAACCTCATAGTTTCATCTGCTCATATTCGTTGCCCAAGGAGACAATTTTAATATCGAGACTGAGAGGACGCAATGCTCTTATACCCTATATCACTTTGCCTCATATCTGAGATACACTTAAGTCACTGCATGTACTATTTTCTATCATTTTTGTATTTAAATGTAATATCTGTCATTGTGGTGTAGCTGCAGAGAATATACAGTATATTATTATATATTATATTATTATGGCCTCGTGTCCATGTTGGAGCTTAAAAGGAGACAGAAAAAATTGTGTATAGAAGACAGAATGGCAGAGAAGCAGGATGCAGTATAAGGATGTGAGTTCAAAAGCAGAATAAAGTACTATTGATAATTGATAGAGGATTAGTGCAAGGGTTGTATAACACAGGCTAAATAACTTGTTTTTTTATTAGTCATGAGAACAGAAAGGCTTGTTTTCAAGTCTCATTTCACCTTCATCATCTTGTCATATTATGTTTGTTTTCTTGCCTTTTCTTATGGCGTTATCATGATTTTAAAAAGGTTTACACTTTAATGTGAACGGAGACCTATAATCAAAAGCAATAAAGCAATAGAATCAGTATGCTTCATTCTCTTTACCCCAGTGACAGGAAACTGCTCGGCAGTCAGTATCTTGTAAATGACTTCCAGTTGTCAGATAAGACACATGCACATACACAAATGCACACACAGACACAAACACACACACATGACAAGCATGTTTGTGTTGTTTGACACTGTGGAGAAAAGGGCTCAGAGGAGAGTGCATTCCTGTTTAAAATATGAATAATGCTTTCGCTGAAAAAAAGTGGAACGTGTTGCTGTTTACACAAGATACATCCCATTATGCGGAGTCTGCGCTCAAGCTTCTCAATGATTATCACACAACATGGGAATTCACAACATGAGTAGAAACAGATCATGCAAATGTGCTGACCTTCTCACTGTGCCCTGATTGTTTTGACAGGGATTGGGTCTCAATCACTGGGCTCACATCCGAAGCTGGCTCATGCAACTGACATCTGTCCTGTGTTACTCCTGGTAACACTCACTCTTTTCTTCCTGGCAACAGATAGAGCATCAGCTGGTGCAATGGCTGCAATTGCTGTTCTCCGTTTTCAGCTACTGGGCAGAGTTTGCAATGACCAGACAATGTTAGTTGGACATGTCATGAACTGGCTCAATGTTCAGACAAAAACCAGGAGGGAAAAAGGTTTTCAGATTAATTATAAAATGCTTATGCTTGTGGTGTAAAATGGCTTACAGGAGCAAACCAACTCAATTATCACCAGTTCTAGTAGAAGCTGAAGCTGAACAGTTTTTTAGCCTCATTTAGCTCATTGTTTTGCTGAGATCTTTGGAAACAATGATATTGACACCCATGACCCTTATTGGGTCATGTCAGTCTCCACAGTGGTATATACAACATGTCTAATTGAATACATGCAGAACTTGTCTTTTCTAGTAGCTGTTCAAGAATTTTCTGTTCAAGCAGTTCAGTTCTGCTTTATGACTCTACAACTGTCTTTTCTGTACGTTATTCCTAGTATTCCCTACAACTAATCAACTAAGCCGACAGTCTGCATCCCTGTCATACAGCCTTGCACTTGGCCATTATATGTGAATGTACAGGAATGATGCGTGTACACATTTTCAGGTGTGATAGTATGCATGGGTTGTTTCCAATATGGAGCTAGAATGGTAATATCCACTGAGATGGTTTTGAAACACAGATTTGAAATGAGAAAATAGAAAGTGTGGACATAGCCATAGACCCACATATGTTCCCACGGGGCTGCGTGAGACAGATCTACAGTATGAGAGTGAATGTTAGATTGATATCGGCAGACAAATGCTGCCAGTGAAAGCTTATGTGTGATGCATGTCCATTTGATGTGTAAATATGCAACTGATTGCTAACAATCAAGCCAGAGCAACTTATCAAGATACTAATGTGCCAGGGGTTTGGGTTCATCACCTAAGTGGCTAAAAATCAATTAATAACTTACTATAATGAGATCCGGGGATAATAAAAAAAAAAGAGATCCATGGTCAATGAACGTATTTTGTGCTATCAGAAGATGCTGAAGAATGCAAGATGGTCAAAGAATTGTCAATTCTTCTCAGAAAAAAAATATTATTTCTAAAAGCAGATATGAGAATCCTTAATCTATAAAGCCATGTACTTGTGTAATTTTTTTATGGATCAATGAGAGGTTGTATTAGCTGAAATAAGATGAAAAGAAGATGAAGAGAGGAGGGGGATGCAAATCTCATCTTACATGACGTGAAATCCATTCCTGTTCTCTGCGCTGAGGGAAAACGAGGAGGAGAAGGTGAGGAACAAGTGGGTTGTTTGGGAGAGAGCGAGGACAGATGGGGTGTTTGTCGTAATCACAGCTATTCACATGACGTGGCATCGGGAGAGAGGGGGAAGGTGTAGAATTATGTTTGACAACCACAGGTGCAGAACAAGCCAGAGGGACAGCGGAAACAGGACAGAGGAAAACGGAGAGTGTAAAAAACATTGGCGGAGGCAGGAACTGTTGGGAAAAAAGAAGGAAAGAGAAAACGATAGAATTGACAGTTTGCACTTAAAGCAACACTTTCTGAAAAATTTACACTATAGCAAAATGATATTAATAATCTGATGGCACACTAAAATATAAGTGTAACCCCTCTTTGCCTGATGAGATTACAAGTATTAGGTTTCAGTTTCAGTTCACAGTTTGGACCAGTTATCAGAATTCTAGGGAAATGCTCATGGAGTCCAGGATGGAACATCAACATTGACCACACTCACTCGTGTCGGAAGTCAGCACGACTTCCGACACGAGTGAGTCACAACTCTTCCAGCAGTGATGACGCTCTGGCCAATCAGTGGAAGGCAGTTGGCTGACGTCACATTTAGTATCACCTGGCTCCCTTGGAACCAGGGCTGAGGCGTTACCAAAAAAGTACCAGGTACACCAGGTGCTAGTGGAAAAGCAAAAAAAAAGGAGTAGAGCCGTGCTGTGCCATACCACACTAGTTGAAAAGCGCCATAACACTATGTTATAAAACTCATCACTCATCACTAACCCCGTTTAAGTTTTAAAACTCCACGGTTGCGTTTGTCTGTGTTGGTTGTACAGTAACATCTGAATCTGACTTAGAATCAGAAATGTCTTGTTCTCAGTTCACTCGCTTTTCTCTTCTGTTTACTGTTGCCAACACATGCAGGAGGGACACGTTGAGGTAAGGCAGGAGGAAGAGGCAGGCGGGGCTTTAAGGGAGGTGGAGTTGTTGATGTTGAAGTGTTTTGTGATTTGCCAGAAAGTTAAGAGTTTCTTTAAATGCAACACCTGCTGACCCAATCCCCTCTCCTCATACCTCAGTCTTTTAAAAAACAAAACAAAAAAAGACAAGTTTGTACTGATGTGGAGATGAGTAGACACTTTAATTTGACTTCAAGCACTTAATTTCTTTGTAACATTTTGAAACAGACCACCCAGTCCTCCCATCGAGCTGACCGGCTCTCCCTGCCCCCCCCCCCCCCCACTAGAGACTGCCTTCATCAACTCCTGCTAACATTCTGCGACAAACTGTAAACTGTTTCTTGTCTGTAACAACATCTATTGCACGTCTGTCCGTCCTGGGTGAGGGATCCCTCCTCTGTTGCTCACCCTGAGGTTTCTCCGAATTTTCCCTGTTAAAAGGGTTTCCATGGAGTTTTTCCTCAGTCGATGTGAGGGTCTAAGGACAGAGGATGTTGTTACGATGCCATGTAAAGCCCTTTGAGACAAACTGTTTGTAAAAACGGGCTATACAAATAAAATTGCCTTGCCTTGCCTTGCCTTTTAACTCTTTCTTGCTGGCACCCTCAGCTTTGCCCTCCATGCAAATTCAACTTAAGCTCCTCCCCCTTATCTCTCTTCCTCCCACATATTTTGCCTCGTTCCTTCTCTCCCAGCTCATTTGGTTGATAGACGAGGTAATTACCAGGAAGTCTACGAAGATCCCACCTGAGAGGGTCGGAGCATGTGTGTGTGCGTGAGTTGTATGATCCAATGTAATTATAAGGGATTAGGATGTTTATCACACGGCTGTTGTAAATCTTGTGCATGCAGAAACACAGCCACAAACACACACACACACGCACACACACACACACAGGCATTCCCACAAATGTTGTAGGAGGAGGTCTTTGCAAACATTCCAACAAAACAGCTCAGATTAAAGAAAAAATGTTGACGGCAAGATAAACAAGCCTGGCATTAAACAATTTTATTTCTTCATGTGTCGTTGCATATATTTTCTCATTTGAAAAATGAGGGTCTAACAAAATATGTATAGGCATAATATGGGGACAGCCCTCTATTCCGAAACACTGCGGTAGCTGTCTGGGGTGCTGATCCGGGTGACAGACAAAGTAGGCTACTACTCCGAGCGGAGCAGCGGCCTGCGATTGTTTGGAAATCGCGCGAGCCACTGCTCAGGTACTGGGCAGATCTGTCCCACTTGTTTTCTCCCCCACTCTGTTGTGGGAGATCTTCCACAGAGCAAAAGAAATACACCTTTTTTTTCTCTCCCCCGTTCTGCTCGAGCGTGGCATTTCGAGCAAGACATTTCTTTGCTCGGTGCTTTCAGAAAATAGCCAGGGTTAGGGCAAGAAAGTCCAATGGTCTATACAGCAGGAATGGAGGGTTTTCCCCCAATAGCCTTTTCAGAATAGCGGGGTCTTTAGAAAAAATGGGAAACCCCCCCCATTACGAAGATATATTTTGGGAACGGTGGGGTTTCGGAAAGGCGGGGTGTAACCAAATAATATAATATTACATGGTTCTCTAGTGTTTATATTTTTTTCTTCCTTTTATCATTGTCTACTGTGGTTCAAAAGAATTCAAACTCAAGCTATCGCCACCATATGATGCTGTCACAAATGTGTTACCAAACTATTGCCTTAAAAGTGAATACACTGGGACAAAACAACATTATTCTGTGTGCGCATTGAAAAAACAAACAAACATTTAGTTTCAAACATTTCAGTTTTGGACTGCCTTGTATTTTTTGACAACTTACATGTACCAAGACAGTCTCCATGCTGTTTTTTTTTTTTAATCTTTGAAACAAACATTTAATTTGTTCACCATCCCACTGGATTCTTGTTTAGTGGTGATACTCAACGATAGAACAGATAAGCTCTAAATCTCCCACATTACATGTAGTCATTGGACTCAATGTTAAAATGAATTAATACTGATTAATTCATTTTAAATCTGCTTTCGTGTCCTCCAAATGCTGTCTCACACTGTGGGTTGGTCCACACTGCTGCAGGATTCATTTGCCATTGTCATTCATTTGCATTTACTTGCATCTTGAAGCCAAACATGACCTATTTAATAGCTTTGAGGATATCTTGGCTGCAGTGTGCAGTACTGTGTGGCAAGAAGCAGCTGGTTGGTATAATAGGATCTGCGGCATAAGCTTCCTACTCATCATGTGGACAGATATGTGTGAAAAATATAAGCACTCAAGAAATCTCTGTTATTTGCCTGGACTTGGAAGTGTCATGGAGAAACACCTGTTAATCATGTTCTCTAATGCTTTCTACTGTTGATAGCACAATGAGGCAACAGTGGGCAGACAGTCGTGTCTGGGCTCTTGATGGACGCAAATCTGCAGGTAAAGAAGTGCATTAACTGTACCACCAGCCTGGAGCCTTATGAAAGATGAGAACATTTCCTCTGCCTGTGGATGAATACGTCTGTGTGTGTGTGTGCGCGGTGTATGTGTGTGTGACTGATGGCCATATTACTTTGCTTGATGTCAATGACAAATTTCTAATCTTTTGGCCCAAAAGAATGTATACTGCAGGTAATGGACTTCAGTGCTTCACTGAAAACTATTACACTAATGAAAAAGTCTTCCACCCCTGTAGTTAACACACATCTGCACCAAGTGCAAGTGTTGTGCATGATCTTTTGACCTGAATAAAATAAATATAATCCCAGTCAATCCTCAATCCGAGTTGAAAACACATGCATGTAAATGTTACTGTAAACATTTGGTTAAAGGCCATATCTGCCTTTTGAGATTAATGACAGAAAGATTAAGCTGTGGGCATGAACTGAATCACAACAAAGGCTACAGTTTCATATCACTGTTGTTTACTAAGAAACTAAGTTAAATTGCTAAATGGAGCCTGTAGTATGGTATTCATGCTTGCAGCTATAATTTACTTTTAATTTCCTTGGAAAATAATGTTTTATTGCTGACTTATTTAAGTGAATTAAGATGCCAATGAAGTTTTGTCTGTAACATCAGAAATGCAAATTTGTTGACATTTGAAATCTGGTTGATCCAATCCTACTGGCTAATTGACATTGGGAAATGTATTAGATTTTCAATGGATTTTGGTCATCATCCCCAAAACTCACTTACGTTACAACAAAATATCAGATTTTGTATTGAAGTTCAAACTGATGTTAATGTAAGTTATTTTCCTCACATTGCCTTTTTGACCCACAACCCAGATGTATCTGCTTGGTGGATTGTTTTTCTTCTGTGTTTGTACATCTTTGTACGAACACTCACTTAATGCCTAAGTTTGTAGTCAATTTAGGTGTTAGGTTGTGCTTTGGCAAGGCCAATGAAGTATCCTTCAAACAGTATACATACATAGACACACGCGCTCACACATAACCTTGGGTGACACATTTAACCCTTAACGGCTGCTTACAAAAAAAAGCATTTAAAGGAAAAAACAAAACAACAATCTAAAGGAAATGGTCCTTGAGTTGTGTAAAAGTGCTGACAGTTACTCACTCCCTGATTTTCCAACATGCAGCATTTGGGGTATTCTTTTTTTTGTTTACTTCAAGTACACAACTTACCTAAAGCAGAAGTAAATGATCCGGTCGTTTTGGCTAACTTCCTGTCAGCCGATGGAGTTAGCAGTCCCCGCCCTCGTCCCTACATCACCACATGCACGCGCATCCCTTGGCTGCACACACAGAGAGGACCGCCCCTTTATGCCGTTCTCTCTCCTCATTGGATAAAGGTTGTAGGAAACAAGGAAAGTTTTCTCCTCAGCTTACAGCAGAGCAGAGTGACTGACAGACCCGTGTTTCGGACCAAACACTCTATATAGCCTACTGTAAGTGATTGCTGTCGGAAGATATAACTATTTAAGACTTATATTAAAGGATAATTTCCGTTTTTTACAACCTGAACCTTATTTCTAGCATAAAATATGATCATTTACTCACCCAGACAACTTTGGTGTCATTTGGAGTTGTTTTGACGAAATTAGCCCCAGTGGAGCGGCGCGTATATCCGTATAATGCGAGAGCACGGGGCACGCAATGCAGCCTCTAAATAACACATTATCCGCCGCACAACTCGTTCATTTCGCCAATATTTTGTTATGATACACTAGTGCTATTCCCCTCCGAGCCCGTGGTGGCATGTTATCAACATCCGGGGTCTCTAGGTTGACCTACTAACCTCTGATCTGGATGATGTCATCTCCGACCGCTGCCCGGCTCATTCTGATAATAATCATTCCGCTTCAGCATTCAGGTCCATTTTTAGCCCAACTAACCGGAGCTTTAGTGAGTTCAGGTTGAGGAGAGGAAGCCTGTGGAAGCTGAACTTCATCCAGCTGCTCATTTTGTTCTGACAAGTCAGAAACACGCAGAAACGAACCATAGCATTAGCGGTAGCAAGTTAGCCGCGCAGGGCAGCGGTCGGAGATGACATCATCCAGATAAGAGGTTAGTAGTCAACCTAGAGGCGCAGCATGTTGATAACATGCCACCACGGGCTCGGAGGGGAATAGCACTAGTGTATCATAACAAAATATTGGCGAAATGAACGAGTTTTGCGGCGGATAATGTGTTATTTAGAGGCTGCATTGCGTGCCCCGTGCTCTCGCATTATACGGATATACGCGCCGCTCCACTGGGGCTAATTTCGTCAAAACAACTCCAAATGACACCAAAGTTGTCTGGGTGAGTAAAATGATCTTATTTTATGATAGAAATAAGGTCCAGGTTGTAAAAAAACGGAAATTATCCTTTAATACAAACATTCCGCTCACTTCTGCTTTAACCTAAAGACCAACCACCGTGTAATAGTGAGTCTTGTTATTCATGAGGATGGCTGATGTAGGTGCTGATTTACTGTCTTGTGCACTGCCAAAGGTGAGTGATTGTGCAGCAGTAGTGTGTCTGTGGCTACAGTCATGTTGAATGTTTCCTCACTGTACCGTGAAGGATGACCTCCTGTCGTCACCTAATGAAAACAAGAACACCCCGCTGTAATCACATCTATGAAAAGAAGTGAAAATCCATAACATTTTGCTCTCACCAGCCGAACAATCAATGTACTGCTCACACCTTTGCTCTCCGCGTTATGAAAACAGGTCTTTTACGGCAGGTAACAGGACAATAGGACCGAGCCGATAAATATAGAAACAATATTTAGCGGCGAAGTGGGATAAAATTGGACAGAAGATAAAATGGGAAAGTAACAGGAGAGGACAGAGATAATAGAGGGAATAAAGCAGAGAGAAAATATTGAGAAGGTGATAATGCAGAGAAGAGAGGCAAGGCATCAGCATAAAATCATAAAAGAGGAAGTCAGAGGAGAGACTTTGTAGAGAAGCAGAGGAGGAAGATGAGAGAGATTCACAAAGACAACAAGGAAAGAGCTGGGATCACACACGCAAAGAAAGAAAAAATGTCACTGTGTCAGAAACAAAAATACGAGGGTGATGTAAAAACACATCTCAGTATCTTTGTTATATTATATTTCATTCTTTCCAGTTTGGTTTTTATAGTATACTACAGAAACGGTTTCAAATGTATGTTTTCTCTGTGGTGCACAGCGAGTATCCAAAACAACATGCTGGGTCTAAAAGCTCAATATAAAATCCTCCCCGAAGCGCAGTAGTTTCTCTGAGGAACCAGTTATGCCATCACAAAGTGGGCCACTTATATTTGTTGCACAGGAGCTGAGAATTAGTCACGCACTGAGCTAAACACTCTTACTCACAATCGTATCACGTCACCGTCTGCCAAGTCGTACACGATCACCCAGTGTTGTCAGCCTGAGCCATCATGAGTGTGATAGGTTTTTTTTTTGGAGGGGGGGCAAAGTCTAAATTTACACACACAATGACACAATCAAAGAGGATGTCGTGAACAACTTTTGTGTCACCACAGAATGCTGTCAGCAAAAAGAACAATCGCCGCATATGTAGCGTTACACAAAACTCTGAAGTTAAGTGTGTATGTGTGTGTATGTGACGATATGTGTGCTCATTTTTTGTGTCAGTACATTTATGTGTTCGGCAGTTACGCTGCTTTCAAAGAAAGTCTATTCAGGAGATTATGTGAAGACTTTATCATCTCATCAAGAAGCAACACACACACACACACACACACACACACACACACACACACCTCACCTCCACCATCGCCACCACCTACCTCAGCACTCCCCCCATTTCAGTGAAAGAAAAAGAAAAAAAAAACATGGTGCTGCTGTGTAAGTGGCAGCCTATCAGTTGGTGGTGGCAAGTGCCCTTTTGTATGCTCATGCAGCAGCATAAAAGCTACAGACACCAGCAGAGTAAATAAAAATGCTGAGGAAGACGGGGTCCGTCCTACATGGGGACCAGCCTGGACCCAGTGGGTGTGGTGGCTGAAAAGCAGAGTGTAGGCTATCATGGACAAAGCCTCTCATCCACCTCATGGTAATGTGTGGACAGAGGAGCACATTCAGTAACAGATTTATCCTGCCTGGGTGAACCACAGAGCCATGCAGGGGGTCCTTTTTTGCCCATTGGCTTCAGACTCCATAATTCATGCCTGGACTCACCATCACAGCTGGATGAACCTCTCCTCAGCCCAGGCAGCCAGACACACACCACAAACCCAGACACTTGCTCTCTTGCCCACCTGGCTCATAAACACTAATGTATTTTATCACTTAGACCATTTTTTATTTTATTTATTTTTTTAGCTTAATTCTATTAGTATTAAGTACCAACCTACCTACATGAGTACACCCACTCACCTGTTTCTAATACCTTAATCCTGGTATATTATACTGTGTATACCATGCTGTCACTTTCCAGCCTTTCATATCTGTTTTTTGTCTGTTTTCGACCACCTGCTTGTTTTTGGATTTCACCCTTCATCCTTGCTCCTCTGCCATTTTACCTGTCAGTTTGTTTTTCTTTGTCCTTGTCTGCTTTTGTCTGCAGAGCCTCCATAAAGATGTATTGCTCTGAAGTTTTACTGTTGTCTTTGATTTGTGCAATTGAGTCTTCCCTATCCTGAGCTGTGACAATGATATAGTACAGTCAAAACAGATAAGCTCTCTCTCTCTCTCTCCCACTCTCTGTGACACACACACACACACACACACACACACACACACACACACACACACACACACACACACACACACACACACACACACACACACACACACACACACACACAGAAGTTAATACAGAATGTAGCTTACTTTTGACACTTTGTCACTCATTTTATTAGCACACTCCTGAAACCATGAATCTCCAATTTTTTCTCTATTTGTCCCTGCTGTGTCGGTGCAGCTGGATGTGGCCTTGTGGAGTTTCTGTTTCCATCGGTCCTCTTCAACATCTGATCTTCACCTAACATCACAGCCAGCAGCAGTATTCAGGGCTGGCTCATGTCACCACTTTTGGCCAGAATGTTGAGTTACAATACACAGAGTGGTAAAGGGATATGGCCAACTCTTGGTTTGGGCTTCTAGTCTTGCCAGACTTTGAGACCTAAAGCCATTTAAATTTGTCACAATGGGGAAAAACATAATCAAATGAATGAATGAGAGTAGAGCAGTTAAAGGGACATCCAAATTAGCTGCCTCACTTTCAGGGTCCTGGTAATTTCTGCCTTTCTGCTTGATATTTTAGTCAATAGTAGTAATTCAAACTAAGAAATTATACTGCTTTCCACAGCCAGGTTATGTTCTTCCAAACCAGCCCTGTGAATGATTAGCTTCAGCAACCATGTTAGTGTGGTATTCTTTCATGTTTTTGTCTGACAGGGATGAGCCTCCATCGAGGTACCTTGCTCTTGTATAAATGGAGCCTTGCCTGCTGCAGAGAGAGAAATCGAAAGGGTTGGGGGGTAGGTGGGGGGATTGTGGTGGTTGCAGTATGAGGACAAAAAAAATGTATCTGGCATTAAGGAGGAGACAGGCATTGATTTGAGTCAGGTAGTTTAACATGCGACTTTTGGGGCCTTGGCATGCTGGCACTGAGAAAAAGATGGAGAACAGATGGAGAAGGAAATGGAGCAGCAGGAACAAACTGATGAAATAAGAAACAATGAGATTGAAAGGGAAATGGAGAGCGAAACGCTGGCATTGAGAAGTGGCATGCTGCAGGGAACAGTCTTTTGACTGTCCATTCAAATCAAACAAGCAGAAAGCCTATTAACGGCCATTAGTAACCATAGCCCTTAACAATTGGCTGCATTTCAACAACATGCTTTTGCTTCTTGTAAGGTTGAAATGTTTGCAACGATGCACAATGCTTTAATTGTTCTGGTTAGGACAAGAACAAGCAAGAAAAGTTTCAAAGAAATGGAAAAAAGCCCTCACATTTCGCAAGTTTAGTTCATATTCCGCATTACTCACTCTACTACCACTAATACTTAGTACCAGCTGACAAGCAGTGAAAGCAGTGATGGTGACATCAGTCTTCCCCCGAGGCTCTGCCTTCACTGACAGACAGGATGGTGGTTTAGAGCCCAACTGAACTGGACTGCTATCTCAACAACCAGCATCTCTGCATGACATATTTGTCCTCTGTAGGTAGTCTTTGTAAAAACAGGGCCAGTATCCACCTGTGGGTGAAAAAAATCACCATGCTCAGGTTCCTGAAGTCAATGTCTCTTTATTCAAGTTGTGCACAGAATCTCCAACAACAGTCATGAGAGAGGAAATCCCCGAAGACGAACTATGTGGGAGAGAGAGCTGCTTGATATGCATGCATGCATCCAATTTGGTGGCATGTAGTGGCCACACCCCTTCACACAGAGAAAAGCTTTAATAACCTTTGATCATAGCATTGATCATTGATCAACTTTTGAAATTCAAATCAAAATGGCCGACTTTTTTGATCGGCTATATGTGTACCGGTTGTCGTCCGCCTACGATAAAGTAACCCCAACGCAGAGGGTGTTTTGAAGGGGCGCTATTTGGTGCCGTGTGCAAAATTGCAAACATTTTCAAAATTGGGAAAGGGGCCAAATGGGGGTTTAAAGAAGCGTAATAATAAAAGGAAACAGTACGCCCCCATCGTTCGGGCCCTAATTATGTAATATTACGACACATAACACTGTGAACTACCTGTGCTTTTGAAGTCACTCTGTCGAGCTGTGTCTGGAATGTAATTCCGGCTTTGCATTTGCCTTGAAAACAACTCCGTCTCGTAATGTTACATCATAGTGTGGTGATATGCAGGTCCCAGCTTGTCCACGAGAGCGTTTTGGAATTGTTGGATTGTGTACTTGATGAGTTTAATGAGGGAAAGTCAAAAGTAAAGCAAATTTGCCAAAATGTTGAACTATCCCTTTAAGGAGCTGCAAGAAACCAATGCCTGCAGCATCCTGTTCCATCCATGACCCATACTGTGTCAGCCTGTGGGAGGTGGGAACTCTTTTAAAACAGACACATCCTGAGGGGATAACAGGAAACTGTCCATTGGTCACTTTGCTTTTACAGCATTAAATCACTTATTTACTTACATTTTATAGCAAAAGAAGCTGAAGCATATTACGACACACCATGCTAAGGTGATGAGCATCTTTTAATTTATTTTTGCCATATTAAGCAGCATCCTCCATCACGTCCATGCAGCATAAGGTGATACCCTAGAGGTGGTGCAGGAGGAGGAGGAGGAGGAGGGGGAAGACTCCAGCCAAGATGACTGAGGCAACAGTTCAGATGAAAATTGTGTCTATGAGAGGGAGCTGTCAGTGGATGGTTCTATGAGCAATAAGGTTACTGTACACGTGTCCAACTCCTGCAGAAGTGGATGCACGTCTGAGTGAGCATGACTACATCTCGGGGGCAAACCTCTCCTGATGTCCATTATCACTCTTCCACTAGATCATGGTTAATGTAGATTTACACTCACTCGTTGCTACATCTACAAGTCTTACATGAGACTCGTTTGTCTCATGTAAGCAATACTGTCGATGACTTCTGAGATTGTGCCGATAATGTAAACACGTCATTTGAGAAGCACTTAACAAAGTCCTGTCAAAAGCTCTCCAGAGTTTAGACCTGACCCTGTCACATACATACATTTTATACTCACATCATACATTGTGATTGTGTAGTATAAACATGGGATTACTAAGGTAATGGAAATATTGATTAAATAATAAGCAGTGGGGCCACACCACGACCTCAGCACAGCTTCACTTCTTTGTCATCTGTGTGCTAGAATAAAATATGGCCCTCAAAGAAGAAAGCTTCCACTTTACGCGTGGTCGTCCAGAACATCCCATTAAAATTTTACAGTTTTTCCTGCTGGTGATTTAAGGGGTCATGAACATGTCTAACAAATAAAGTCTGCCCAGTCCCGCCAGTACTTCCAGGTGCAATTTAGATTTTTATCAAATGCATTTTTTCATGTTTTGAAATGCTGTTTATTTGATTATTTTTTGATTAATTTCTCATTAAGTTCCTACAGAGTTTTGAAACACAAATTAAGTGGAACAAAGAGAAAAGAAAGGAATTTACGATAAGGCTGCAACCCAGAAGGCAACCTCCTTTTCCACATCAGTCTGTGTAATCATCACATCTCAAAGTACAAGTGCCTTATGTACCTGTATGAGGTTATTTTAATACTTTGCACAATGTACATGACAATCATTCAAACATTAAACAGTGTTTTGTTCCACTCGCCAAGTGCAATCTTGTGTTCTACATGTCTCCACTAATGAGGTATTACTACCATAACTTTCACACTATACTGTACCGTATGAAGTGTGTGTATATGCATGTGGCTGTGATTTCATGCGTGTGTGTGTGTGTGTGTGTGTGTGTGTGTGTGTGTGTGTGTGTGTGTGTGTGTGTGTGTGTGTGATGCTGCCACCAAAGGCAGTCATGTATACAAAATGTTTGGCTGGTCTTCAGAAGCAAGAGGATTTGGCTAAAGAATAGAGTCCCTGTTATATCTTGCTATGCCTGCCTGTCTCTCTCTCTCTCTCTCTCTCTCTCTCTCTCTCTCTCTCTCTCTCTCTCTCTCTCTCTCTCTCTCTCTCTCTCTCTCTTTGTTTGTATGTCCTTCCTTCTATCACCAGCTCTCTTTCTGCTAATGGAAAAAAAAAATCTGTCCTTCTTTTGTTGACTAATCTCTTTACTCAATAACATCTGCTTTCTCTGAACTACATTATCCTCTACTTACTGTGGTCTGTCATCGATAATTTAGCTTTGTGCATATAATGCACATGAATAATGCAATAGAGCTACAGTACAGTAGCCTACTAAATAGCTTGTGTTAGAGGTGAATTTAATTTGTAACAGTTATAATGCTTTACTCACTGTGGCACTTATGTGACATGATGATTGTATAATGATGATTTTACTTCAGTAGAGAATGGAGCAACACTGTGTCCCTATGATAATTCATGCTTATTGACATTGACAAACATGTAGCCATACGGAGTATCATATTTATTATAGTTAAAATAATAATAGTTTTGCCATTGCTGCTGAATAGGTAGCATTATCAGAACTTCACCTGCTACTTCTTGAAACAGGGATAATGAACTCCACCTCAGTCCAAAGTCCCACCCACCTCTTCCTCCTGCCTTACCTCCACACGCCCCACCTGCATGCATTGGCAAGGTAACGGACGGTAAACAGAAGAGGAAACAAGAAAGAGACATTTCTGATTCAGAGTCTGAGTTAGAGGTTACTGTACAACCAACACAGTCAAATGCAACCCTGGAGTTTTAAAACTTAAACCGGGTCAGTGATGAATGATGAGTTTCATAATATCCTGTTAGACAGTAACTTTACTGGTAAATGGAAACACATAAAGAAGAAAATGTAACAGAGTACAGTTATCAAGCAGCTGGGCTGACCCGACCATGGATGCTCTTGTTCGGCCCGGGTTTGGGATGAATATACAAATGTATACAAAAGAGTCATGTCTTGACTTGGGCTTTTTTCAGTTTTTCAGCCGGGAATTAATGCTGGTGAGTTAGGTCTAGGCTTCAACACCCACGGGTCGGGCCAGGTCAGGTTTTAATTTTCATGCCCTGTTAAGAACTCTATTACAGAACCTACAATAACCGTTAGCAGCTGGAGGCTGCTGGCCGGAAGGTGTGCGCAAGCAGGTATAAGAACGTTCAGGATGCTTGGCCAATCATTGCATTCGGACTGAATGCAATCATTGCATTCGGACTGAATGCAATGATTGGTCAGACTTTTCTCAGAACCATATGAGAATGGAATAATGATGAGTTTCTATCCCTGGTGTATTTTTCTTACATTTTAGTGTGCCATCAGCTAGCATTTGATCTTTAGTGTAAAATTTCTAGCAAGTTAAGTGTTTCTCCTAATTGAACCATACTATCAGGATCAAAAGTCACTTCACTGATTATGACAGAAACACCACTTAAGCTTAATGCGAACCATCTTCCAATACAGGATCCAAAGATGAGATCAGCTATGAGTGCACATTTCCATTTTCCAGGGCACTTGGGACTCTAAACTATACCTGCTATGACCCAAAGTCCCCATTTGGGGCACTGGCAGACATACAGAAGAACCACAGAGTCTCTACAGCACTAATTATGAAAGAATATAGTCATATTTTACATCAAATTAAACAGCAGAAGCTGGTTTACAACGTGTAAAAACCATGTTTATATGACCCAAACACAGCCCAAACACTACTCAAATAAACAACTAAACATCAAACTTCATGAAGCACCTGTATGTGGACCCATTCGCCACATTTCAGGCTCGTTTACTACTGTACATTATGCAAAACACATCAGCTACCGCTCATATGGAAGAGCCGGCTACAAAGATTGGAACGGTATAGCACCAGCGGCTAACACAGAAGCTACACAGAAGCACGGCAGAGAGAGAAGCCAAAAACGGGCAAGGTTGAGCAAACACAGACACTGCTTGGCCAAAACATGGTTGTAAATTTCCTCTTACCTTTGTTGTTTTGCCATGAAAAGTTTATGGGTAAATCCACAATATTTCCAGTTTGAACTTTGACCGGTGTTACATCTAAATCGGTCTGGATGGGCTTTAGGAGCGGCGGGACCTTTGTGAGCGCCGCACACAACAGCCACGCTGTCAATCACTAGAATCAACCAATCCGCTGCAGAGATAGAGCCAGGCGTATCTGCACCCAAATAAGCAGGTCAGGGCAGCTTTACGCAGTAGTTGTTATTTAGTCCCAGTTGATTCTTTTTCAGTTAGTTTATGCAAATTGTGTGAAAATAAAGATTAAACAATGGTTTATAGTGGCAGGTGGTTCCAAGCTGTGCCAAAAATGGACATTTTGGAAAGCTCGCCTGAATATTTTGTAGTAAAATCTCAATAATTTTGTACTGCTTCAATTAATCAGAATCAACCACTGCAGAGATAATGTTCATACATTGTACAATCATTTGATAGAGGTTTTGAGCTTTATTAGCATTTATTTGTTTTTTTTGGGGGGGGGGTGTGGGGCGAATATTAATAATTTTCTGTGTGCCATCTTCATTTACTCTCAGCAATTTCACATTTTTCCTCCTTTTCTATGACACCAAAATATTTAAATAGACCTTGTGGTTGCAGAGATATACACATTTTATTATGGATATGCAATTTTTGAGAAAAGGCCTGGAAAATAGGCTTGGTTTTTAAATAATAAATAAATAAGACACAAATTATGCAACAGGCTAACTCTTGTATAATGTGCGCCCGCCCCCACAGCTAATAAATTATCTTAAGTAATAAAGAAAAATTGAATACATACAGTACATTGCAAATCAGTGTAACTTCACAAAACAACAGACATGAGTGAAAAGGCATCATGCTCCCCTGTGTGTGATAAATCACAGCCTTCAATCATCTTCATTTAAACTCCTCAGAGAATGAATATATTCAACCCGTTTAATGGTTATATAAGCATATCACCAACTGTAATTTACATCAAAGAGTACAGGCTGTGCAATTTGTTGAAAATAAATGCAAATCATCTGTCATTTTGTAAGTTGGGACTACATACGCTGTTCACCAATGGCCTAATTATGAACATGTGTGCAGGGAGATTTTGCACCCAGGTTTTGGTTGTTGCGCTCTTAAAAGATGCTATTTCTGTAAATATCAAACATTTTATTCAGATTTTCACTGAGGATCTTACCTTACTACACAAATGATCTCAAGGGGAACACAGTCAAACCATAAAGCCAGCCGTCATTTCCTCTTCTGCTTTATCATTAAAATTGCTATTAGGCCAAATGATGTGACAAAAATAATTTGCTTTGCTTTTTGTTGTTTATTTACCCATTTATTTTATTTACTTTTATTTATTCAGTTAAAATCTCATTTGCATGAGACCTGAATAAACAACATGACAACACTTTATGATAAATTGTATCTACCTTTTCCCCTCTTCATTACTATCACTAATCTCTTTATATGCCTCATCTCTTGTATTTTTCACTTTATGTTATTCTGTCTTGTTGACTGCAATTCAATGTAATGTCTATAAATCAGATGAACTACAAGTGACCCGCATAGCTTGAGATTTGTCGACACGTCAGGTTCTCATGCTTTGAATCCCTGCAGCAAAATAATTCCATAGATTAAAATGGATTCCTAATCTTGCAATAGGGGAATCAAACTAATTACACTCATTCTATCTTCCTCTCTTCATATCTCTGAGTGATTTTACATTTTTTGCCTGTTACTAGATGTTAAGATCCTCTTAACTCAAGCCTCCTTTCTGTCCCCTTTCCTCGCACTGTGAGGTAAGACATTAAAGCTATTTGATGTCAATAACTTTTTTTGTTTCTCTGTCTATCCTCTTTTCTCTCCCCCCTATTTGTCCCTTATCTTTCCTGCTGCATTTCCGGCTCCATCAGCGATGGTTTCATGTTTATTGTCCCAGATTTCTTCAATACAATTTCTGATATTAACACAACATGATATTTTGAGTGTTCTCTCCCTAGTTGATTTACATGCATATCATAAAGCTTGGTGATGAAACTGTAATATCACACAGCGCATACGCCATATCATGTAATATTGCAGCATCTGGAACATGCTGAGATATCTTATCTCCTTAAGCGTCAGCTTTTCAGTATTTGAGGAGAAACTAGTGAGATCTTTCAAATTGCATCGCAGATTTTAAATTGATGTCATGGTTGCCAGGCTCATTA
Organism: Trachurus trachurus; assembly: GCF_905171665.1. Lineage (NCBI taxonomy): Eukaryota > Metazoa > Chordata > Actinopteri > Carangiformes > Carangidae > Trachurus > Trachurus trachurus. Next base: position 20,826,444 of record NC_139892.1, on the reverse strand, counting down.
CACATATGGTGTGTTCACATTATTCTGGTGTTTCCTTACAGCCTTTTTCATCTTACCATTGAGGAGCGGATTTGTGGCAGCTGACAAATAAACAGCTGCTTAGGAAAAAGGTTGGCTGCAGTCACTATGAGACATTCAATTTGTTATACAGACGTGCTATTAAAAATCTACTCTCCAACCAAACATAACCCTGATGACATCACAATGACATCATCAAGTTTATTTTATAAAACTTTTGGAAACCTCAATCAATAGAGCACAACACAACATATTACACAACTTTTCTCCTGTTTTTGCATTCAGTGTTTGTTGTTTTGACCGTTGTCCACCCTGAAGCTGAAATCCATTCTCCTATTGAAAACAGTTCTGAGAATAAATATATCTTTGTAGTGATTTGTTCTTGTGGCTACATGGAGAAGGTGGGGTATTCAATTTGTGTCTTGTGGCAGTGGACCTTGATGCAGTGCTGTAATCAACTTTATTTTGGTGGGTATACTTTGGGAAGGACAGATGTCCTATAAAACAGACAAAAAACAAACAAACAAACAAATTGCTGAAGTGCAGTGTCTGTCACAAACCTACATTATTACGTATTTTCAAATATTGAAATCAAATATAAGTGTTCATATGGAAATTCAGATTTTTCCTTGGTGGGTAGGCTATACTGTACGACATTATCTGAATATCATGAAGGCTCCACCACTGCCTGGATAACTAAACCCCTTTTTTTTTTTCATTTTCATGTTGTACTAATTAAAAGGGGATTTTTCCTAGAAAATTAATCCTGTGAGTAAAAAAACAGCTTTTTCTCATGTGGCTGTTACATAAAGACTCTAATGTCTGCACTTGCTAACAGCAGCCTCAGTTTGTGCCTCTCCTGCATAACTTCTCATGACTTTAGCGTTAGCAACCCGGATAAGAGATAACAAAATACAGGCCGTGATAACACTGGTGAATTCAGAGACTAATAAGATACTCAGGCATGACAAAATGTATGTTAACCAACCAATAACCACTATAAGCAGCTGGGCTTCTCTTAAAGTGTCATAGGCCTATAGTATAGTATGTGCTTCTTGTGACTGTCAAAGCTGCAGTAGTGATTTGAGGAGAAAGTTATTGGTGATTAAAATAAGATAGAGAGAAATAGCAACAGTAATAAATATCAGAGTAAAGTGATATTAAAATGATTTTAAGCATTAAAAAATGTGTTATGGATGTTAAAAACATGTTGAACATATGACAATGACTTCCTGTCAAAGCGAGATTAAATAATTGTCCGCAGACCAGAAGAGCTCTTGTAGATATGGTGTTTCAGTCAAAGCTGGCATGAGACTTAACACCATATCCCTTTTTTTCAATTTTTTTTACAATCTCCTTTCGTCGGCTATGGAAATTGTCATGTATGTTACGGCCCTGGGCCGATGGCCTCTCCCTCCTTGAGCTCTGCTCCTTTCCAGTACTGTCCCTCTGCAGGTGTTTGCGTCCCCTGCTCCTGATTTGTGCCCCCCACTCTGAACGGACAGACGGACGCAATCAGAAAGGAAACGGAGGCTGCGCATTGATCCTTTTTTCCTTTTTGGGGTCAAACAGATCATGCGCATAATTAACTGCAAAACAAGCACTTTATATTAATGGCCTTGGCATATAACGCTCATTATGCTTCTAGCCTGTTGAGCCTCTATCTGGTCTTTTTACTAAACTTAACCAACTCCTTTCTTCATTGCCTAATCCCAACCAAAGCATTTCTCTTTTTTTCTCCCCTAGTCCCCTAGTGCAGCAGGCTCGCGCCGCGCTTGAGTGGGGAAGAGAAAAGAAAGTGTACTGTATTTGTTTTACTCTGTGGGAGTAAATCTCCCACAGAGTAAACAACGTCACCCGGTTCAGCACCATGGACAGCTGCATGGGGGGGTTCGGAACAGCGGTGTTTCGGAGTGGAGGGCTGTCCCCGTGCTTTGGAGTAGAGCTCCAAAAACTGATACTGCATTGCTTTACACGTGAGGATAAACTGTGTTAGAGTAGGTTAAGGGGGAGACTGCCACTGTATTTTGGGTTTCTTTGGAATACTAAGCTGTGAGCTTCCTTTGTTCTTTATTTTTCATTGGTTGTTTACCAAGAGGTAGCAGAGTGTTTGGCTTTATTCTTTTCTTTGGTTTGGGCAGTTCCCCACCGGTCCACTCTCTCCAACGTGTTGGGTCCGTGTACGTTTCGTTAGTTTGATTTTTCCTTTAAACCGAACTGTCAGAAAACGAAATTAAGCTGGTAATTTGGTTTTCCGTTTCAAACCAGAAACCAAAAAACCAAAATTCAGGCTGGTCTGTTCGTTTTTGGTTTTTTGGTTTTAAAACGAAAAAACGAGGAAACCAAAATCAAATTACGGTTAAATTTTGATTGTCTTTTCGTTTTTTGATCTTAAACAGCACATTAACGCCGATGACAGACCGGAAGTGTCTGAACTTCAAAATAAAAGCCCAGAGAATTTTGTTTTTAGCCGTAGACAGTAGATGAATGGCCTATAAAATATATTTTTTTCTTTGTAAATGTTGTGTTTTGAGCACATTAATACATCTTCAAAGCTGTGTTTATTTTTACACATCAGCGACAAGCTCATCGTTAGTTCATCTTCTCCTGGCTGCGCTGGGTCTCTGTCTCCGCTGCGCACGCTGCAGCGCTTCGCTTCCATTCAGTCAGATCATTTTCACAGCATGTTCTGCGGCCCGTCTCCGGTCCCAACCGGGCTCCGGACACGGAGCAGAGACTGTCCGACAGGCTGTCCCTCTTCGAAGCAGAGGATGAGGTCAGCTTCACTCCCGCTTCTGACCTTAAACAACATTGAACTTCAAAATAAAAGCCCAGTGAATTGAATTATAGCCATAGACTGTGCTGATTCAATCCGACCCTGAGATCTCCAACCCCGGGCATATTTGGCAGGTGGCAACGGCCCCTTTATGGTTCTTTTGTACTGTCCTGATCGTCCCAGCTACACCGAGGCGCAAGAGGACTTCTTGTCCCACCACTCTCAGGAGTTGTAGTGGTACTGTTAAGTGCAATTGGCAGCAGATGAGGGGATCTCCCGTGCGTAATAGTCGCGCGTAATGACAGCTCTTCGCGGTGAAACACAATAAACTGCGTGACTTCTCGCATGTTTGTCTCATGACATGGTGGAACCTACACAGAGGTATACAGACAGGTAGATCAGGCGGAAAATTGATATGGAAGCTGGTTCAGGACGTCTTCGTCCATTTATGGATAAATGTGGAGTGGAAATTAGTTCGTAGCTACATTAATTGAGCGTCAGCGTCACACACCATTATTATATGCCGAAAACAGTGTAGGCTATTACTGGCTTTGTGTGTGCATGACAGTCTTATCAATGAATCTACAGTTATCCCACTAGCCTATGTCCGCCCATTGTGAAACTCATTCCGGCGCCAGCAAGCATACAAATCATAATAGTATCATTGTTAAGATTATGTCAGTGACAGACTTAGTCCCAGTGTGATGTTTACAGAACATTGAGTGTAAATCCTCTCTCCACACTGGAGATCCAGTCACAACCTTTATATTTTCCCCTTTTAAAATCCATGTTGTTCATTTACCAAAAAACACCAGCAGGTGTCGCACTGCGAGCGTACCCTCAAGGTCATGTCATCAGAAAAGTTTCATAATTTTTATCCATACTTTGTGCTAAACAATTTAATTACTACACATGTGGAAGTCTGATAAAGTGTCATAACTACTCTCTGTAAAAAAAAATAAAAAAAAAAATACCACCCTCCATTGAGTCTGGAGTCTATAGGCAGCCAGCTCACCTGTGAGGCCTTTGCCCTGAGAACAAAGTAGCTGGCTGGCCTCATCCTCATCCCCAATTGTTGAGCTGTGTATTTGATGTGAGTTACCCATTTCTGTTCCTCAAACACTTAGTATATTTAATAGTTAAAGAAGAATATTGATGCTGATTACTACCCTTTATTAAGTTTTAGCTGAGTTTGCTTAGATTAAGTGTCCTATGTTCAGTTGCTAATTGACCCTGATGTTTGAGTTGTGTGGATAAACATTGTGCTGTTCTTTCATTTATCCTTCCTATCAGAAAGCAACCAGCTTAACAATAAATAACAAGGAACTGGATCATCGGTGTTTGTGCCTTATTTTAACCAACAACCCATTGCGTTGGTCCACTCCTACCAAAGAACCAGTCTCTTCACCACACACAAGTCAATATTTTTCGCAAGGAAATTTAAATCGAACGCAACTGGACTTGGTTCACAGGCTTAAGACAATATTTTACGAAATGAGAGTGACACCACTATCAGAGCTTATAATAATAATAATAAACGACACTCACTGCATCAGTGTTGTTTTTGGCAGGCATTTTAGATTTAGTCTTAGTCTTTTTGACGAAAATACTTATTAGTTTTAGTCAATTTTAGTCATTCCTATATGTGATAGTTTTAGTCTAGTTTTAGTCGACGAAAACTCAACAAGGTTTTCGTCTAGTTTTAGTCAGTTTCAGTAAAAAAAAAAAAGAAAAAGTCTTTCAACAAACTAATTCAATAAAGGAATGGTGGACGTGACCACACAAGGATGCAGCAGTGTTGCAGACACTTGTTGATTTTAATGGACAGATTACACGCACAATAAGCAGAAATGTCATGCATTTGAACGTCTGACCACCCGTCAGCGCCGCGGAGCGGCTGCACCGCACTGACCGAGGTCACCAGAGCAGCGGATCACTGCCTGCTGCTCTCTGCCGCTCCGGGCGGCGGCGCACCGCGGCTCGTCTCAGCAGCGTTGTTCTGTTGTTGACGGAGCCGTTGCTAAATCGTGTGAAGCTTAGAGTAATGACAATCCATAATAGGAATGTAGAGGCGATCACAGCCCGACCACTAACATTTACGTCCGTTCTCGTCTCGTCAACGAAAACTCACACACGTCTCGTCATGTTTTCGTCATCAGAGAGCCATGTTCGTCTCGTCACCGTCTCGTTATCGTCATGAAAAAAAGGGGCGTCAACGAAAATATTTCGTCATCGTCATCGTTAACGAAAACAACACTGCACTGCATGTCACATTAACAGTGTAAAAACACAAATTAATTTATTTAATTGCATGTGCATGTGATCAGGGGACGTACAGAGGAGAAAGAAAGAGAGGAGGCGGGGTGGAGATCATGGGCCGAAGCAAAAACAACTGCTGCCGGGAGAAGTGGAGATGCTTTGTGGCGGCCTTGTGTGCCACCATGGCAAAAGTGAACAGAGAGAGAGAGAGCATGACCTGAACTAAACAACAACAGCAAAACTCCTGGGTTGTTCAGAACTCACTGCTGGGACTGTCTCCTGGTTATGTCTATCAGGCCTTTAAGTCCCTCCTGAAAATATTCAGGGTGATTATTGAGGACATTGTCAAGAAGTATGGTCACATCTGGACATTGTTGACCAAATATTCTTTGTGCAGCAAAAAAGGGAGAACCTCCGCGCTTCAGCTTGACGAACTGCGTGGACCGGTGCGTCTCAGGGCTGGAGACAGTCGAGTCGTGGACAGAGGGAGGACACTGGAGCACACGGTCAATTAAATAGATTTATTGGTGCGGCTGCTGACGTTTCGACGTAAATGTCTTCTTCAGAGCAAACGGAGCCTACTGTGACTGAGGGGATTTAAATCCCGTGCCTGCCTCCCTGATTGGAAGTGCAGGGAACCGCGTCATAGACAGAAGGCTCACATGATTGGCTTCTACATCGCACACTAATACAAATATTATACAAATGAAATACAATGTATCAATAATTTAAAGACATTAAAGATATACAAAATCACAACAATACAAAAACCATTCTTTGTGCAGCCTCTTGGTCTTCTGCAGTATTGAAGGGGTTGACTCCAAAGGATGACACTCTTGTTAACGATCCCACCTCCTCCTCGTACCAGTCTGCAGCCACTGATGCATCTGGTAAGAGGTCTGCGCACACTCGTTTTTGGCATCCCTCTCTGGCCAATACATTGGGGATCCCCTTCCCTAAAATAAGGTGGAGGCAAGGATACATGCTTTAACTGTACATTGAATTTTTAACAATTGTTGTGTTGTTGAGGAAGTATTTACCATATTCTGTATGCCTTTAATAGCTGACAAAGTCTGAGAGAACTTAAATTACCCAGTGATAGCATTAGACCATTTTTCAAAAATGTTTTAACAAATGAGCTGGTTCTAATTAAGAAATACTGTCCTAAAGCTATTTGTTAGCTAGGTTTTTGTTTTTACTCTAAATTAGCATCCAAGAGCACCTTAGACAAACCCAAGGGGGTTTATACAACAGTAAAGAAATGATACTTGATTGTTTTAGAAGTCACATGTTATCTATTCCAGCCTGTTTCCTTTAGAATAATGTTTCTAAATAATTTAAGTTTCTTCTGATTTAATAGAAAAGATGTCTTTGGTCAATTTTTCGTCAGTTTATACACACTTGGTGTGACAAAATGTGTGTGTTTTTTTCTCTATAATGCTATCACTTACTGACATTTTGTGTCAAAGGGCTTTACACAGCATCATAACAACATACCCTGCCCTTAGACCCTCACATCAACTGAGGACAAACACCCAGAAACCCTTTTAACTTGGAGAAACCTCAGGGTGAGCAACAGAGAAGGGATCCTTACCCAGGACGGGCAGATGTGCAATAGATGTTCTTACAGACAAGAAAACAGTTTACAACACAGAATATGCAAAACATGGAAAGCTGGTGAAGGCAGCTTCTGATGGGAGGACGACATGCAGGACAGTTTAATGGGAACACTGGATGATAGAGGGATATTAGACAGGATAGTGGAGAGATAAACATGAAATGTGGGGGAGAGAGGACGGAAATGACCTCCAGTAAAGGTCCGGCCGGTCGGGATTCAAACTGGGGACACACTGCTCAGAGTGCTTGTGCCAATGTGGTATGTAACCTTAACCACTCAGCTAATGGGGCACCCCCTGCTTAAAAAAAGTTTAACCAACATCTTCAAAAAGAGTCAATGTTCAAAAAGTGTAAACAATTGTTTTGTCATCAAATCGAATATCTCAGAGAACAGATAGATAGATATGTCTTTATCACTACATTATTATCTTTTTCACACTCTGTCACTGAGCAACATAGAAACATCAACAACACTGAGCCACGTGAATACATAATCAAAAACAGAAACATCACCAACACAGAGCAACATGTAAAACCAAAACACCACCAGACACTAAGCAGCATATACATGTGCATACATACACACACACCAGACAACCAAACACTTGTGACACACTCAGGGGGGCTAGGTCCATACGGGGCTATTGGGGGAGGTTGTTGAGTGCAGTGTACAGTATGTATGTAGAGTCATGAACTCTATACATGACTTGACTAAACTTAAATTTGTAAATTTGAGGACTTTTTTTTTTAAATGGCAAAGTGACTCAGATATGATTTTTACTGAAGTGTATACAATCAGATTTGACTTTGTTAAAACTTTGCTTGAGTCTAACACAAACCTGGAATCCTGTGTGCATTCCAAGCTTGAACAACACGCTCAACTCCAAGCTGGGCCAACTGGCATGTCAATGATGACACGCAGAATTTGGTCAGGCTGTCCTCCATATCCAGCTCCCCCTGATCAACCAGATGAACCAAGGGGATTTTCAAAGGGTAGTTCACCCTATTGTTGATCTCTGGCCAGATCCTCTCAATTGTGTGATTCTGTCATTGTAGAACAAAGAAGATTAGGCATGTTTGTTAGTTATAATTTCTTGCTTACATTTTAGAACCTTATATGAATGATCAATAAGGCATACATTTATATTGATTCTATTCACTTAAAACATTATAATTACAATCAGTGTGTGTACAATCCATCTCCACTGTATAGGGTGATATCAGCTACTATTTGGTTAATTGCTTAGGAAACAGAATGTATGACACTGGATTGTGTTTTTAGACATTATAGGGATGTTTTTAATATTTTGGGGTTGAATTGATGTAATAAAATATAATCAATCAGGTCTTACAGCTTTTCAAACAGATATCCCAATTTTTTTTAGATGAGCAGTGTCCAGGAAAAATGGGCCACTTAATCAGCTAAAATGAGCCACTGAAACTTCAAAGCGAAACCGTAATTTAATTTCTGATAAAACAATCTGATTAAATTTAATTTTAACACACATAAGACAATATAACATTCCATTAAAAGAACTATAAAATATTTCACAAATAATGAGATTGAAACATTGAGAATTAATAACAAGAACTAGCAACTCTAATGTTAGTTTGTGTATGTGTGTGCGTAGCTCACAATGCACCCTGCACCAAGCTAAAACACACACAGGACCTACATAATTAGAAGGGAAATGTGAAGAGGCCTGCAATATGCTTTTCATAAGAAGAACCATCAAAATATCTACTAAAACTCAACTTTGAAGGTGGCTCATTTTAGCTGAATTGCATTTTACCTGAATTGCATGTTTGACCTTACAAAAAATATATTTTAATTAAAAAAAAAAGTTATCTTAGCAAAAATCCCCTATATCAAGTGGGATTTAAATCAGAAATACCTTGGTTGATGGCGTTTGCATGTAAGGTGTCCTCTCTGTGTTGTGGCGGTGGCTGGCCAACTTTTCCTGCATGTATAGAGTTAGATAGAACTCTCTTTCATTGTCCACCCTGACCTGGTCCCATATACCATGCTCCACTACTGCACTTCTACAAGAAAACAACAACATTGAAGGCTGGTTACATGGGCATGCACTTTTATTCGGAAAAATACATCAAGCAGTTGATCAATATCATGTAATGAACCTATTCTGGTTCTGTTTTCCAAAATAACAGCATTATTCTGGTTTTAAAGGCTTCATTTGAACATGTAAAACACCTTCTATGGGAATATAGTCATTTCATAATAAGGTCAAAACCAGAATATTCAGATAGTAGGCTTCTTTGTATTTTTGCAACAGGGACAAAGAAAGGTGTTTTAAATTAAGTTGTTTGTTACCTGTAGACATTGTTGTGAATGGTGAGATTATTTTTGATAGGCATTGTGGATCGTCCAACAATTTTGCTGGAGAAGCCGTCAATCGCCAGTACATGAGTCACGCCGAACATCACAAGTTTTTCATTTTGGTCAATATGTATTTTATGTCCCACATATTCAGCAGTATATGGAACTGGATTGAGGTTTCTGGCTCCCTTAAGCCTGCCACACACATAAAGATAATCGGGCTGATTTTGCCCCGATTTCCCCCCTTCCGACCACGGACAGACACCGCCCGATTATCTTAAGGTCTTAAGATTATCTTATAAGATTCTCTTGTAGTGTGTGGTGTGTTAAGAGTCAAAATTCCCCCGACAATCGGCTCGGAAAACGTTCGGCGCCGATAATCGTAAGTATTAAACATGTTCAATATTTACGATTATCGGGGCCGACTTCGGTGGCCGTTTCAATCAAAAGTCATCTTGTGTGTGTGTGGAGAGCCGGTGTTGTGCGGAGAAGCGCCTGCTTGCCGAGCTCTGCTGGCCGAGCTCTGCTGGCCGAGCTCTGCATGCTGCTCGCGGCAACAAGCCACTTCTCCGCACAACACCGGCAACCTCACAGAGAGCCACGGTGCAGCCCTGGCATTACATGAGGTTCACACAGACATTCACGCACACGGGAGGTTTCCTGATAGCCGATAGCAAAGACAGTAGCGCTCGTAGCCGGCAACAGCCGGCAATACAGCAGCCATGTTTAAACGATCATGTGACCGCCGCTCACAGCCCGTCATGTGACAGCGCACGGCTCCCTATTGGACAGCCGCTTGACTGCTCGGTGTCCGGAGCCACAGACACACACAGATGGGATCGTTGTAAAGGCTGAAGTGTCCCGCTTTCATTAAAAAAAAAATTACGTCGCTCTCATTGTCCATTCCGGAAATAGACCCGAAAGAGTAGCTACAACGACACCCCTGGTATCGCTGCTGATGCCGGATTGTTTTCTGACCAGAGGGTCAAGATTCTGAAAAATCTTAATGTGTGTGGTGTGCTGTGTTTGGAATATCGCAGCACACCACACACAATACGATCAAAACTGTTCAATCACAGATTTTTTATCTTCATGTGTGGGGTCTCTCACAGATAATAAATCGGTTGAGATTTATAAAATCTTTATGTGTGTGGCAGGCTTTAAAGACAAACAGAGAACATTAGGATCTCATTACACAGTTAAAGCACAAAAAGAAACAAAACAAACAGGGTGAAATTCCAACAAACTTTCTTCACTGCCTCAAACAGATCTGAAATCTATTTTGACTTTAATTGAGAACAATTGAGGCAGGAAATGGGGAGGCAGAGAGAGGGGGAATGACATGCAGTAAATGGCCGCCCAGTGTGGGATTTGAACACAACGCTTTATGCCTACCGGTATTATCACGGTAAAATTGAAGGGTTACATTTGATGAAACTTACCTCACATCTTGCCCTATGATAAGGATGGTTAATGTTGCGCAATGCACGTCCAACGCGACCTTCCGATGCACGGACTCCCACAGCTGAAAGATAAACAGTCATCATCTTTCTTCCATACATTGGACCAGTCTAAAGGTACAAAGAATGAAGTTGTTGTGGTGGCTGAGTCTAGTCCTTCAATCGCTACTGGTTGTCAATTGTGGGATTATTTAGATGTGTAAAACTCAATACGTTTTATTGAGTTTTTCAATAGACTGCCATCAAACAGTTTATTTACAAGTAGTGTCCAGTAATGTCTCAATACCAGTAGTGGCTCTTTTGTTTACCTAATCTGTTGTTCATGGCCTGATAGGGCGCGTCACCTTACTGTGTATATTTTTTCTCAGTCGCTATGGTGCATTTCTCACATCACTATTAACATTTGCACAAAAGTTAGTGTATATCTCAAAGCAATTAGTACAAACTGCAAAACCTAGTTGATAACCTGCAAAGTGTCACTTGCCCAAAATGGATAGTTACTTCCTCAAAAGCAAGTGTTAATGTCAATGAAAGAACAAGATAGTCAGATGGCTTTATGACATTTTATTCTGTAAGTTTTCTAATGCAAAAAAAAGTCAGGTCTTGGTGACACTACCTGAAAATGCTCAAGACAGCACTATAGACCTACACTATTTGCACAGTCATTTATTGCACAGTCAACACAGGCCGGTAACACAGAATACGTATGTTTCACATTTTGACCACAAATGCTCTTTGAGAACAGAACAAGCGCGCACAATCTCATTAAAGTTATGCTCCAAAAAAAAGGATGGATGGATGGATGGTGTTTCACCATTGTAAACGCCCCTGTTGACATCAAAAATCATGGGGTCATTCACAAAAATATTCACAATAGCCTGCATGAAATAGTTTATAGGCCTACTTACTGTGAACCACCATCAATACATTGTTTTTGGGACAATCAATTTGTTTTATGAAACTTGGTGTTATATCCTACCTCCTTTACAGCATTGAAAACGGCAGCTTCAAGTTGGTGGTCCGTCATTCGCTGTCTCTGTAAACTGTGCTCTGCACAAAAACGGCGAATATTTTCGACTGACGCCCCCCTTTGCAACCCACACTCAAAAATCAAATAGTTACTTATATCAGCATATGTACATCCACTCTTCAACATATTCTGTATGACTGCAACGTGTGGCACCAGACTGGATTCCATATCTGCACGGATCCGGCGACAACTATTTTGGCGCCTGACTATCTTTGGCAGCTAAAGCATGATTGGTCGACACTGCCCGCCACACACGCACGAACGCACGCTCGTAATGTGCCGTATAAATTGGAGCGCGCTGATCTCCACACCCTTTTGGAGCCGTACATTTTCATACGGAGTTTTCACGACAAACGCTGACATGGACATCGGGAGGATAACGCTGTGGCGTGGGCAGCGGACTGTCCACATTCGCGAAATTGATGTTAGCCTACAAAATATTTCAAGGATTTTTAAGGTTTGTAGACATTTACAGCCTCCGTTTATCCAACTAAGCCTGCTTGTTCAACGCAAGTCCCATAAGTCAGGGTCAGTTTTTTTTTAAACAAAAAGTTTAAAAGTCTTATGAATTCATACTGCAGCAGGACATAGTGGCCCTCGCATATTAAGTATCAGGTCTGCTTATTTCAATTGGAGGTTCACTCTTAACAGCGCGAGGCCTAATACAACGACATTACGACATTTCATCAATATGTATCAACTGTTTTGTCTTGTTTTTGCAGCTGGTGGATTCCAGTATTTACCTTGTTGCCGAGACTGAGGTGGTCCTGCTGCCCAGCTCAACAGGCTATATAGGAGACATTGAGCTGGGGGGAAAATATGAAGTGTGTGGAGATGAAGCCCCTCTGCCCTCATCAAGCCAACCGATGAACCAACCCCCCCAACCGCCCCAAACAACCGCTTTCAGTTTTGTGCCAGGCCAGTGGCTTCTGCTTCTGCTGGACGTCCAGGACCCACACCCCAAAGAAGGGCCTTTTCAAGGTTTGTTCTCATGGCAAAAATTGTCGGAATAATGACGTTTGATAGAAAATTAAGTGTTGCCATTTAGACAGTTAGAGGCCAATGTTGGACTGGTGGGATGTCGGAATGGCGGTTTCCCCCAAACAAATGGACAAGAGGAGCATTACCAAAACAGCGGAAAAGCGACCAGACTTGCATAGTTTCCCTTTAAATTAAATTAATACATTTTGTGAATATATTTAGGTCTATTAGGCTAAATGAATTAAACGTTAATAGGTGTCTACATTCCCTTTGTACCTTTGATGAAGGTTTTAAAGTATCTTTTTGGACTTTTACACCTTTATTTTAAGGGGACAGATGGAGAGAGACAGGAAACAAGGAGTAAGAGGAATTCGCAGAAAGTGGTTGGCTGAGAGAGATGATTGTTTGTTAGTTTGCAAGAAAAAGAAAAAATGTCCACACACTGCTGAGTAAAGCTCCTAATTTTTTTTTATTGTTAACTGACAACGTTTCAACCACGTCTGGGTCTTCTTCACGTCATCTGAAGGTGTGTTTGGGGTGGGGCCTATAAATGCTTGGGATGAGTTTGGTGATTGCAGCAGGTGAAAGTCACTGCCCCCCCCCCCCCCCCCACCGCGTCTATTTATAAGCCCCACCCCAAACACACCTTCAGATGACCTGAAGAAGACCCAGATGTGGTCGAAATGTTGTCAGTTAACAATACAAAATTGGGAGCTCTATTCAGCAGTGTGCGGACATTTTTTTCTTTTTCTTTCACTACTTTTTTTGTCCTGCACCTATTAGTTGGATGTGCGTGCACTTCCCTCCCTTGTTTGTTAGTTTGCATCACAGTTTCAGCTGTGTTAATTCAGTCAGGTTGAGTTTCCATTACGTGTGACAAACGCCTTTGATCTGACATCAGATGTGACGGGACAATCTATAAAGATATACATTTATGTGCTGATTCATATAGTTACATTAAATAGTGGTTGTTGTGATTATTTATTGCATTGAAATGTGCCATTGTGACATTCTGGAAACCTGCCTGTGAGGTTTTGGTGACATGTGCGCACTGTGCGCCAAGCTGAATCTGTCGACTCCTCCCCTTGCTGTGCCACCACACCCATCTCGGCGCACCTTGGTCTACCAAATTGCCAAATGTCCAGTCCAACCCTGCGTTTCCTGGTGGGTCATTATTGTAATGGACTAGGGCCAAACAGCGCTCAGTGGCATTAGTCAACATTGACAACATCCCCTGCTTTGCCAAGACCTCCTGCTAAATTTGAGAGAGTAGAAACACATGTCACATGATGCAGAGATTGAACCGAAGGTCATGTTTAACATTTGGGGCCCTAGTCAGTGTTGCCAACTCCTCAGTAAGCAAAGTCGCTATTGGCTGTCGTAAAAGTCGCTAAATGACGTCATTATCTCAGCGGGGGGGGGGGGGGGGGGGGGGCTGCCGGCGCTCTTTATGTCTGTGGCGTGGAGCAGTGTGTCTCTGAATGCAGCGGAGGCAGCTCCGTGACACTACTGTGTGTAGGCTGAATACCTGTGAGTGCCCGCGGCAGCGCCGCTGCTCGTTGAAAACAGCTGTGATAACGTCATTTCAGGTCCAGAAACGTTTGTAATATCACGGGAAAAAGTTCCTAGATTTGTCGCTAGTCGCTTTTGACAAAAAAAGTCACCAAGAGGGGTTGGAAAGTCACCAGATTTAGCGACAAAGTCGCCAAGTTGGCAACACTGGCCCTAGTTTCTTAGACCGGGTGAAGTCTAACCTCAGCGCAGCTTCGCCACGCGAACGAGGCGTGGCTAGGTCCATTTCGCAAGTCTGGTGGGCCACGCAGTCAGACTTAGACCAGCGCAAGCCCTCCCCTCGTCCCTCCCACCGGCGCAAACGGCAAAGGGGGAGGAGAGAGGGCGGGAGGGAGACAGGAGGAGGAGAAGTGGGATTAACACAGCCGATTCGGATCTTCACCAATCAAATGAGCTCCTCTCCTCACCTTTAACTGCACCGCGGGTGATGCGCGCTGCAAGTTTGTCATTTTATACTTTGACATGGACGGAGGAGACAGCGACGCCAGAGGCCGAACCTCTCCCAGGAGGAAACAGCTGTTTTGGTCCGGAGGTCCGAGCTCAGAGTGGCCGAATAATGAGTTTACTAATATCCTTAATCAGGTTTGATCTGATACACTGAGAACCGGTGCTCAGTGTAGCCTAAGAAACAACAACTAATAAACTAATGAAGAAACTCACATTTATTCATTTCAATTTATTATTCCCTGTGTAAGACAGATGAGAGGTGTAGCCTACACTAATCACAACATAAACAAACACCATGCGGGATGAAATCAGCGTAAAGGACGCGCTCTCTCTCTCTCTCTCTCTCTCTCTCTCTGTCCTCCTCTCTCTCTCTCTCTCTGTCCGTCTCTTTTTTTGTCTTTTTTTTCTGTGATAGAGATGCTGAGTATACTGTAGTAGGCTATATACTGACTATCTGATACCGAGGCTGTTGTGGTGGACTAAGAGAGATGAAGATTTGTGTTTTGTTTTTCAATACGGCTGCGTGATGCGGTCGCTCGCGCTAATGAATTAATAAGTAAATAAATAAATAAAGCGATCATCACAACGGCAGTGCGTAGTCTCAACACAGCAGCGACATGCAGTCATCCACCCTCAGTCCTGCTTGGGACATCCACAGCTACTTTTCAGTGCCAGTTCGTCCCTGCTGTGTTAATTCAGGTGGAGTTTCCTTTACGCGCTGACAGCCTTTGATCTCTGCTTTGATCTGACGTCAGATGTGACGGGACAATCTATATAGATATAAATCCACGTGTTGATTCCGTTAGTTGCATTAAATAGTGGTTATTGTGGATATTTATTGCATTGAAATGTGTCTGGAACTGTGGAGATCTGCCTGTGAGGTCTTGGTGACGTGTGTGCACTGCAGGTCAGTCAGCCAAACTTCCACTGCACCTGCTGCGCTCCGCCCTGCGCTGAGAGTAGACCTGGTTTGAGGTGGCGAGCTTTCAGCGCAACCTCGGCGGGACATTTTCGCACAAAACTTCCACTGCACCAAGCTGAATCTGTGACGCCTCCCCCTGCTGCGCGGCCACGCCTATCTCAGCGCAGCGCAATCTACCAATCTTCCAATCTGACTTTGCACTAGGCTGCGCTGGTCGAAACTTGCATTAGACCAGCTGCGTTACCTTGCGCAACCTGCACTGCGCCAAGAAACTAGGGCCCTTGGGTTGCATTCGAGTACACCTTCACATGTGCATGTTTAAGAACCTTTCTTTGAGACCAGCCACAAACTTGCCTGAGCTGAGATTTATTTTTGTCTTAATCACTTATCTCATTTCAGTAAACTAGGATGCGTAATTAAATAAAGCAGTAGTAAAACAATTACCTGATGAATGTAAATATGCTGACTGTAAACTCAATGCACAACAGTCCTTCTTGGGTTTGTTCTGCCTGTGTTAAATGGATGCCAGTTTGGTCTTTAATTTGCTTCCTCCAGGTGTTTTATAAATGTGATTGTCTATCTGTGTCGACCCATTCTGTCTCCTGCATGCTGGGGAGGGCCACTGTGAACCGACAAAGAATTAAGCAGGTAGAAACAAAGAATGAACACCACCTTCAGGTACTCATTTATTTGCATAGCAAACATTCATTGTACAATGTACCCAAAACCCCACGAGTCATTACAAGCTTAACACAGTATCTATCATCATCAAAGAATTATGTAAATTGTGCAGCCTGAGTTTGATTTATTGGATTCTTAATAACTGTTTTCTGTGGGGCTCATGCTCCTTGCTGCATGCACATGGCATGTAGTCTGTCACATTTACACAGGGTCAGTTATTTTCGTCTCTTTTCTTTAAACCCAAACAACACCTAACAAACCACATGACAGTGCAAATAGAGGGTGATATACAGCAGTGCTTTCATAGTTACATCGTTCTCACCTGTCCAACTTTTAAAAAAATAACGGCTCTCACGTTTTCAGCTTGAAACATGTTTGGTGTGAACATGATCCTCTAGCTACATTTCTATTTATGTTAAACAAAAAACAACGTCCCAGAGTGTTTACACATTGTATGTGTGCATCTGTAGTTGTGAATCACAGTATAACACCTGTAGGGTAATTGGCAAGCGGTGATTCCAGTCACCTCAAATAAACTTCTTCTTTCCTTTTTGTTGTGAAGCGTGATAATGTATTTGTTTTACATAAAATGTGACTGCTTGGTCTCCGCAAAGGGGGTTAACACTTCCAATTTGATGAGCCATCTCCGTTTTTTTTGTTTTTGTTTTTTTAAATAAAACTTGGTTAAAAGATTTCAGTGTGTGTGTACAGTATAAGTACTTTCTGAACAACATAATAATGATAACTGCAATAATTTTGGTCACAATAACAGTGATATGACATTTTCATACCGTTACATCTCTAGTAATTTTTTGATGTGTGTTTATGGGTTGTTGGTGGGTTGGTCATTCATGATATTAAAGTTTGTTAAAGTTTTCAAAAAATCTAAGTCTTTCTCAAAAAAGACAGCTGAATTTGATGTTATTTTTTTGTGTTGTAATTCACTTTTCACCATTAGAGGGGTAATTAACATGATTATATACATAAAACATTGAGAAAAATCTAGACACAAATGGGTTAGGAGAGTACTTTGAACTCAATTACAGTAAGATCAACAGCAGCAGGTAACTATGACAAACACAGTGTAACTGCTTCCTAAACAATGTGTGCACATGCAAGCACAAAGTGTGTGTGGATAGCTACAGTACTGTATGTGCACACAGATTTAACAACAAGGAGTTATTTCAATGTTGTTTGGAAGTAGGCTGCATGTGTGTTTGTGCAATCATAATGACAGGGTTAGTCTGCAGTCAATGCATCTGTAGGCCAAGACAGAATGAAAAGTCAAGCAAGCCTACGACTGATACTGCCCTGAGGGTGTTATCACATGATGTGTACTATATGAGGTCAGCTATTAGAGATGCACCATTCGCTGAAATGCCAACAGGCAAACATGAAACTCTCACATATTATTATATACTTTAAGGGTGACAGGACGGCTTCCTGGCTTGAGAGGCCACCTTGGTCACTGGACTTTGGTCCTATATATACACACATGTGTGTAGCAATAACTGTTCAGCTGCCTGATGGGGTGCAATATTGAGTCACTGACCCTTCACCCTAGCTGTAGGGCATTTCAGCATCCTGTGATCCAAAGTGTTGACACAAAATGAAATGCTGTAAAATGAATGTGCTGAATTATCAGCTCTGAAAGTGTCCTCTCACCCCATGTGATTGTACAGTAAATGAATACATATTTTGTAGATACTGGATCAGATGCACTGTTATAGTGACCCAAACAATACCAACATATCAATTTCTTATGATAATTTTAAATGTACTTATTCAGCACCTAACAAGTGCTTTTCTGTAACAACAAATAATAAGTAAGAACCAGAACTTTATATACAAATATATAGATCTATAAAATATACATCTTTAGAATAATGACAACAAATACCATCAGTTAAGAATTTTATAAAAGCCAGTTTTAAAAATAAATTGAAAGGGTGAAACTGAATTGGCCGTCCTGGCCTATTAAGTTAAAATTAAAGTTAAAGATACTTTATTAATCCTTTGCAGCAAATTACATTGTTACCACAGCAGCACGAGACAGAAGACCACACACATGCATCATACACAGAATACACAATAACAATAACAACATTGCACAACGCATTAAAGCATGGATAAGTGAGTAAAAGTAGCAAGGTCTAAAATAAGATTTAAAAAGGAGGGAGAGACACCATCACATGATTACAGAAGTTAAGAGAAGCCAATGGCTCATGATTCCAGTAGATAGTTAAAAAGCCAAATGGCACATGATTACTGTGAGTTAAAAAAGCCTAATGGCAGCTGTTAGAAAGGACTTGAGGTTCCTCTCAGCTTTACATTCAGGAGGGATTAGCCTGCTGCTGTGTGAGCTCAGTCTGAAGGCCTCAAAGAGTGGGTGCCTGTCGTTGTTCAGGATGAAATTTAGTTTCCTCACCATCCTCACGTTCACAACCTGCTAAACACAGTCCTGGGGAATGCCAATGGTGGAGCTGGCCTTTTGAATCAGCTTGTTCAGCCGGTTACGGTCAGAGGTATGGGCTCCGGCCCCCCAACACACCACACAAAAGAAAAGTACACTTGCCACAACAGACTTATAAAAGGAACAAAGCGAAAGCTGACAAAGGACCACAGCCATCTGAGAAAAAACAGTCTGCTTTGCCCTTTTTTGTAAACTGCCTCCACGTGGCTGGACCAGTCCATTTTGTTGACCAGCAGCATACCCAGGTATTTGTATGTGGAGACAGCTTATGTCTGCACCCAGTATAAGGACGGTGAGTGGTTTTGTAGGTCTTGACCTTCTGAAATCAAGGACCATTTCTTTGGTCTTGGTGGTGTTGATCTTGTTTTTTTGTTCAGATCCCCATTAGCTGCGCTCTAGAGCACCACTAGTCTTCCTGGGGTCCACATTTAAAACAAGTACATTTAAACATACATCTACAATCACAACACAAAATAGACAAGGCCTGATCTGGATTACACATCCCAGCTGGGCAAAGCAGGACGGCACCACTTTCACATTACTGGATAAGGCACCAAGACAGATATTAATGCTGCAAGTGCTGGGGGCCACTATAATTACCTTTGCTTTGTTGTCATTCAGCTGCAGGAAACTTTTGCATCTATAATGTTTTTTTTTTTCAGGACAAATTATGGATGCATCTGTATTACAGGGCTTCATCTGGACAAATGATTGGGTGTCATCAATTTTGCAATGGGAAACAGTGTCATGGTTATGCAAGATTCGCCCCATGTGTGTGTGGTAAAAAAAAGAGGACCTAAAATTGACCCTTGGGGCACTTCACAGGGTAAAGAAACCCAGGAAGATGTTACATTACAGGCAAGCATTTCAGGACCTGGCCTGATTGACAGATAAGAGTTCAGACAATGTAATGCTGATGGCAACATAGGTGGTTAATAACTCCACTTTTTATTGTAATGGTTGGATATAGGACGTCCTTATATCTCTCTGGGGTGAATTCCAGCTTGGCATCAGCAGAATGATCACATAATTTGTGGTTTTTGAAAGATTCTGGGATTGCGACCCTATTAAGCAATCAGATTTGGTAAATGAGTAGTCTCTGACTCTGATGCACAAATACACAAATGGAGATCTATGTAACCACACAAACACTTGTCTTGAGTCAAAGTGGCAAAGTATCACAATATTACAGACAAACATTTTCATGCTGAATTTATTATGCTGGAGATTTTATAATATATTGTGTGTACCATATATCCACTTTCATTCCTTGCTTGTCAAATTATTGTGGAATAATGTGTGCAGTTTTGTACACAATTCAAAAATGTTGCTATAAATGTGCTGTCACACACGCTTCTTTCAAAAATATATAGCATGAGAAAAATCATGTGGTTTAACCTGTGGTTACACTTCTTAATTTTTCTGGGGAAAGATTAAAATTCATAGCCTGAAAAATCTTGAGTTGACTTTTTTTTTTTTTTTTTACCTTGTGTAAATTAGGTGAGCCAATATTATGAAGTCCTTGGTTTAGCCATGGGGAAATTCTAAAAATATACCTACACTCCCTAGACTGTATTAATAGGTAGTGTTTCCAAAAGATGACAGTTTTATTAAAAATAAAAAATAAAAAAATCTGCCATGTTTAGGTCAAGCAACTCTTGTGTTCTTCTCAGTCCACACTGAGGTTGTTTAGATTACACAGGAGCTCCCCTGATACCCACAACTGCTCATGTTATGCATTACACAGGGTTCAGTGAGTGTGTGTGTCTGTGTTTTTGTGTGGACAAATGCAGCTTGGGGATATCAAGGGCAGAGTTAATTCAGTGGTGTCCTCGTGTCAGCATGCACGCACCTATACACACACACATGCAACCGACATTGTTGCCTTTAGACCAGGGGTCTCAAACTCAAATGAGCTGGGGGCCACTGCTGGCACTGTCATCTCAGTGGGGGGCCACTTCAGTGTTCGAGACAAGTATATAAAAAAATATATTTCTGAAAACGGGGTTTATTTTCAAATATTGTATGATAATTAGGGCTGTCAAACGATTCAAATTTTTAATCGCTATTAATCTCAAAATTTCCTGATCGCATCTTTTTAGTTTTTGCTTGAAATACCAACAATATGAATGGAAAGCATAAGAAACATCCAGATCTGGACGTTTCTTATGCTTTCCATGCTTTCCAAATACCATTTTCATGGTATTTAAAAATCATCTGTCAGAGAGAGAGCATCCTCGTTTGGTGACAAGAAGTTCTCTAGTGTAGGAACATGAGGAGAAAAAACATGCAGGTTTTCTGTAACATTATAAAACGGCGCCCCCCGCACCCCCTCACACACACACACACACGCACACACACACACATACACACACCACCCCCTCCACCCCCCTCCCTCCATCACCAGGCTGAATGAACGGGCAATTGAGGGGGGAAAAAAACTCGCTAGTCGAAGCGGCAGCTCTACGTCGCGCACAACCACAATTAACGTCAACAACAGCAACAGCAACATGTTGCAGTGGATTATCACCGTTTGACACCGGGACCACGGGGCAGAGAGAGCAACTCCTCACAGTAGCTACAAATGCACGGTCGTCGGTGTGACGTGCAGACCGCAGTGGGACGACTCTTCAGTCCATGAGTTTCATGTCTCTCAGACCGGATCATGTGAATCCAGCTGCAGAAATATCCGGGGGACGGGAGCGCCGCGGTAACCGTAGTAACTCACACACACTCAGACACAGACACGTACACCGACCTGGAGAGAGCCCCTGCTGCCGACCCGTGTGGCCACGTCTGGAGAGAAGCAGCTTCTCTGTTTCCCCAAACTACGGAGCGACTCGAGGTTAGCGCATTAATCGCGCGTAACAAAAAAAAAGGGGCCATTAAAAGCATTTTGCTAACTTTGACAGCCTTATTTTTTACGTCAAGACGCGGGCCGGATGTAGGGGGGCCGCGGGCCGGATGTGGCCCCCGGGCCGGGAGTTTGAGGCCCCTGCTTTAGACAAAGACTACATTGAAAATATGTTCTCATGGCAGCCTCTGCAGGAGAGACAAAAAAAGCTTGATTCTATTTTTTTTAAATTTGGTTTTAATAGACACAGTACAAACAAAACAAACATAACAAAACAACAGACAGGGTCATCAAGCCAAGTGAGAAACTTAACATTCAGGTTCCACATGTGGTGCAATGCAGCAAAAAATCATTCAAACGAACAAACAAAAAACATTGTGGGTTACCCATAATAGTATCAGAGTCCTTCACAACTCTACCAGTGTTCCTCAGCCCCACCGAGGGCCTCCATGGAGCACAACTCACAAACATAAACAACAACAATATAGTAATGATAAAATAATAATATTAAATAAATGATATTAGAAATAAAGATTACATTACAAGTAGAAAATGAATTATGAAAGGTTTAAATGCTTCCATTTCCTTAAATATTTTTTATACTTTTCAGCAGCACACCAGAGAGAGGGTCATTTATTTCCATTCTTTAAATGGAGCGAAGCCTGCGAGCGAGTTCAGGCAGCCAACTCGAGCTGCGCTGTGTCACTCTCATGACATTATACACACACCTTCTCAATTTGGCGGTCTATTTAAGATGGGTGACCTACCCATCGTCCTCTTTGCCTATGACACAGCAGTATCTCTCAGCGCTACCCTATTTTCTGCCCCACCACCACCACAGCATCCACCTGTAGGCTCGGGGTGAAGATAGTCCCTCATCACTCCTATATACTTGAAATGAAATCCTATTCTCAGGGAGTGATGAAGTCGGAGCCTTAAACCAAACTCAAATGTATAATGAAGCTGCAATAAACATTTTTGTGTGGCGATTTTTTTATTTTTTATTTTTTTATAACTTTTATTTATCAGTTGTCAGGCATGAAATGCATTAGGTACATACAAATAGTATTATTTCTTTTTCTTTTTTTACATTCGAGAACATAAATGAACATAAATGAACAATCACTGATCTAGAGGGAGCCCACGTACCACTCATCTGTTTGTTTAAATTATTTTTTATTATTTCCATTCAACCCCACAGACACCTTTGTGGTTCAATCCCACCCCCACTCCATCGCGTACCACTAGTCTAGTATAGTCTTTTAATGTAGTGTTAAGTATACCCCTGCAGTGCATGATCAGAAATGTACCTTGTTCCTATGTCACAATCTATAATCCTGTGTCTATCCAAGTTGGACATGAAAACAATAATTGATTCTTGAGTACACTGAATGGGGATGAGAAAAAAAAGTAAAATATTTACTGTATCAGAGGGTGTAGGTCTATCCATATGTCGATCATAATTCTTTGGGCAGTTTTTTTTAACACATACACACATATTAGCACACCTGAGGTTTCCACCGATATTAGGATATTAGGCGGCCTATAGACATTCAATAAGGTGACTTTTATATGTCTGATAAAACCTTTGACTAGTACATAACGCCCTTCCTTATCAGTAATTTGTGAGGAAAACATAAAATGTATTCTGTTTGAAATTAATATTGCAACTCCTCTTGTATTTCCTCTATAATATGTGTTTTTAAAGGGGACCTATTATGCTCCTTTTTGCACAAACTAAAATAGTTCCTGGGTGTCTTAAAGACATGTCTGTGACGTGCTTCGGTCAAAATACCCCAAAGATCAAACATCACAGCACTCTCAAAAACAGGGCGCTGCAAAACGGTCTGTTTCAGTGGCCCCTCCCTTTAAATGCAAATGAACCACTCCCTCAGCATTGCGTTACCATGACAATGTCTACTACTAGTACCTATACTGATTCGGCCAAAATGTAGTATGCAAACAAAAGCTAAATCTGCAGTAGGCAAATTGCCAGATCTCCAGTATGCATCTGACCAGTCTACATTGTGTAATGAAATGTGCCCATGACCTAGTCTCACCCTAACCAAAGATGGTATAGAGTAGTCTTTGCCATGTAGGCTACTGTAACCATGTAACATGTAATATAAAAATGCAAAAATAAATATATAAAATAAATTAAAAATATATGCAGACTGGTGAGTTCATTGTAAAACAGTTATTTATTGATGTAAATGTGGTGATTTGTGCACATAGACTACAGAGCTCCGCAGCGCTGCTCCTCTCTATCCTCCTCCTTCTCACAGCTTCACTTTTCATTCAAACTAATTCAACTGCCACAATTGTAAGATTTCATCAATGAGACCAACATTTATCTCCTAAAAAGAATAACCACACGGTGGTAAACGTCTAAAAAACCTGCGGGTATGTTTATTAGCGATGGTTTTCTCTACCGCGATGAGCACGGACGTCTGCCCGGCCAAGGAGGCCTGCAGACGGGCTCTGAGGAGCCGCTGCAGCTCCGGAGCTCCGGTGCTCCGTCGGTCCAGCGTTACGTCGGTCCGATGAACAACGTCGCTTCTCACACAGGTACAGCTTCACTTACATGAAACGTCGACGTAAACTTCTAAATAAAACTTAGTAAAGTGACGCTACAGCGCTAAAACATGCAGGGAAAAAGCAGGAAGTAGTCCCCAGCCACAACAGAGCAGCATGGGAGGAGGCGGGGCCGGCTGGAGCAGAGACCTCGGCATGACCATGTAGGGGAGTGACATGGCGTGCCGGACTCAGTGCAACTGAGTGTTACAGGTGTGCAGAGAAATCCAAAAGAAATCCCAATCATCTAGCAGGGTTTACCTCCAAATGCATTAACCTCATGATATGACACTTCCACGGCCTCTAGAACCATTATCCAACATTTTAAACATATATAAAAGTCTGAAAAGCTGGAAAAGCATAATAGGTCCCCTTTAAAACCCATTTTACTCAGCTTATCATTATCAATATTTGAAAGATGTGTTTCTTGCCAAAGATTATATCCTGTTTTTCTCTTTTCATTTTAGCAATTATTTTACTTATTTTCATATGGTTGTGTAACCCATTTACATTCAGAGTGAAAGCTTTGTATGTTTGATGAATCATCTCAACTGAAATTAAAAAATAATTTGATAGACTAACTACTGCAGTATATTATATTTAACTTTTAGCATTTTCAGCAGCAGTGTGTCTCTGAAGAGTCTGGCAAGTTGGCAACTGTGCTGCATATTATCCCACTATTCTGTCCACTGCATGTGCGTAACTGCACTGAGTAACAGATAGCTAAACACTTGGTGTGGCGTTGAAAAGGTGAAAGGATGACTCAGACGTAGAAGTAAAATGACGCTTTACTGTTTGTCTTGTCAGTTGCTTTACAAAGCCCACTCTTTCTTGTGAAACTGAAATATGGATACAGAAAAAAGGTAAATTGCACAGTTAGCTTAAAACATAGAGCTACATGCTACATACAATGAAATAAGATTTTTATCATTAGTTAAAATGTATGAAATAAACAATCAATATGCACAAATTATGAATTATACAAATATGATATATTACAAACTCACAAACAAAGCTTCTCCAAGGCTCAACGGCGGTGGATAAACCCGATTAAAGGCACGATGCTGCTCTGGAGCACATTTTCTATTCATAACATTATCCAAGATGGCCGATCTGCCCTGTGCCTTACCCATGTGACGAGCAAACAATAGAATGGCAAAGAATTACAAAATAAAAGAGGACTTTTCAAACTAAAACTAGGAGTTACTGCTGAGCCACATCACACCCACAGTAATGTCAAGTTTATTTAGTTCCATTTATTAATTTCCTTTTGTTTTTTTCCCTAATTCATCTGATGAATGATGATGAGGACAAGCTGTTATGTGCTGATCGCTGACAGAAAGCATTTACTGCAGGAGCCCCTGTAGGGTTTAGAGACATATAAGCTGTTTATTGCTTGGAGTTCTCCGCTGTAAACACTGAAACTCATGTCCATTTTCACAAACTTAGATGAGACTGTCAAGAAACAGACAAATAAAGCCTTTTACTTCTTTGTTGAAGTGTATTATTCCACCCAAAACTTCGGCTCAGTGAGTGAGGCTTATGGATTTTCAAGTGCAACCTCATCTACTTTGTAGTTGCTTTTCTTGCAGACTCATCTAATTGGTATTAGACACCATAAGATAAATAAGAGGCCAAAAAGCTCTGCGACAAAGGCAAAAAGAGATAAATAGGGAGAGAAAGTGAGGGAGAGAGCCTCTGTGAGAGATGTTCACCCAAGCTCACCCTGTCTTTCAGATCCCATAGTGCCTAACTGTCCACCTCCTCTTCCCTCTGCTCCTCCTCCACCTTTTTTTCTGCTGCATCATTTCTGTTAGTCTGTCACTCTGCCTTTCTTTTCTTCCCTCACAACACTTTACTGCGGACCGTAGAGGAAGCACTTCCTGTGATAAATCTTTCAGCTCTAAATGTCACCCACTCTCCCCGCTCTGCAGCCACACAGGTAATCATGTAAGGACACACTTTAGCTAACATGCTCAGATTTACATGTTCAGTACAACTACAGTTTCTTTCTCACTACCACTCTCACTTTTACTTTGGTAAGTTATTGAGTGGTGTAATATAGTGGATGTTTTGTGATCCACATAACCACAAAACTAAAATGATGCAGGATGTTTCTCTTCAGGGTGAGGTAGCCTACTGTATGCAACAGAACAGCATTGGTCAATGTCATCATCAAGTCTTTAAAGGATACTCCATCAAAGCAACATCTTAGACTCTCCAAATTCAAGCCCAGCATCAGACATCAACATCCTATTAAAGTGAGTCCTCAAATCCACTCTAAAGAGAAATGCACTCACAAAAACCACATCTCGGGGGTGAAGTCACTTTGTTCGCACATGGTTTCCCTGCCAGCCTATTTACTGGGGAGTTTTCAAACTTTGTCTACTTGTCAGAGGGATGTCGAGCACGCTTTGTTTGTACTTTTACCACTGCTGGCAGTTGTGAGACATGAATACAGTTGCATCACTGATCCTTGATGCAAGTGCAGTCATATCCTCAAGTACAAAAAAAGAAGTTGATTGTGGTTATGTGGGTGTGTATCTGTTCAAAAGGCTATCTATGTTATAGGTGACTATACGACACAGTGAGGAGTTAAAGCTGCTAGTTCAATAACTGCCTTGTGGCTCTCAGAGACATTGAACAATGGCAGCTCTGAAGAAGAGTAGAAGTGAGGGAGAGAGGGAAGGATAAACAAAAGAGTAGAGAAAAGAGGAGGAGGGGCAAGGTGGATAAGGTTGTGGAGGAAAGGAGAACGAAAAGTAAAGATGGATTTACTTGGAATCGATGGATGTTCGTTCGTCATTGTTAGAGTGCCTGTTGTAAACCATGGATGTAAACACGGAAGAACATCTTGCAATGAATCTTGCACATGCACACAAACATCAACAGAGCCACTGGGAGCTACTGCTACAACAAGACTAAAAACAGAGCTCAAATTATTTTTTTCCGAAGAACTTTTTCATGTCATGGCTTCAGGACACTTGGGTCAGTACGGACAAGCAAAATGGAGGTATCTGGATGTTTCATAGTGTGTTTTGGACGATTCAAAAGTGAGCTCTGTCCACCGTCATTATATGAAAATCTGGTGCTAGCCGGATCCCCCCTGGAACTCCAAAAGCGTTTTGATGACTCTGAAAATTTTCCCAACCCTTCCTTGGCATGACGTTGAGTAGAAAATTGCTGAATTATCGATTTTGGGTGAACTATCCCTTTAAGGACGGCAGACTGTGTCGTGTGGCTCAAGAGGAAATGACAGGGACTGGGGTCAGGAATAAGGAGAATGGGGAAATGCTCAGACTCTCACCCTTACACAACAGTATCTTACTGTGCCACTGCACAAATGTGTCTTAGCTGGTTGTCATGGCCTACGCGTAACCAACGCATAAATAATCCACGTTTCTCTGCTGTAAAATCTAAAAGTACGAAAAAAAAGAAAAACCTTATTCCACACATGTCACAAGCGGGTAGACTGCACTGAATTCAGAGTTTCCTTGCTAAAATAACTAAACATGACAGGACATGGTATGAAAACTCTATGGCTCCAAAGCTTATTAGAGTTCCCCTCTGTTGAGCTTAACTGGAGTGGCAGGTTCCATCTCTTAAAATGAAAACATCAAATATACATATTTTAGATATGAAATATATCCTAAAGTTTGTTTAAAAGGTAATTTAAAAAAGGGGTTATTCAGACATCATGATACTTTTTCCATTTTAAACCCTGAAGATATAGCACAAAATGTACATCTTAATGTTATAAAACAACATAAATATAACCCTGTCTTATACCAGTGTTCACATACGAGTTTACCATACAAGATGTTATCTCTTGCATAAATAATGATACGAGTTGTGTTTTCATCTTACTGACAATGGTTTTTCACTGATTTGCACCCAATAATTATGGTTAACTAAACGTCTTCAAGGATAAACTAATTGTGCCCTCACAATTGAGAAAAAAAGAATGATCATTTCTTGAAGAAGCATAAGAAGTTATTACACATCTAGTTTTCAAATGTGACCAAAGATGAGCTAGATATTTTACTTTGAAAAAGTTCATTGTCCATAGCAGAGTCTTCTGGGATGTCTTCTGTTATAGAGAGGATGTGCTGTGAGTCAAAGTGACATTTTTTTTGTCACAGGAAGACAGCTGTGGCCTCTGCTGCTGCTTGTGCCACATTACAGAATCTATGGTGACACCTCCTCTCAGACTGAACTGTCACCCTGCAACAACATGTGCAGTCTAACTGGACACTGTTGAAAAGTTCAGACACTCTTTTGTGTCAAGTTTTTTTGTTTTTTTTGTTTCTTCTGTCCTTTTTGTTTCTATGTGGCCCTTTGAAAACATTTAGGTGACAAAGTGAATGTGTAGACATAAACAAAAATGAAAATTAGAGCCTGAATATTCCTTAAACTGCGTTGACACCGGACCTTTTGTTTTTCTCGCTGGCGACGAGTTTACATGTTAAGTCAATGCAAACGAGCGATTGAGCGTTTAATCGCTCAGGCGAAAAATCGCTGGGGCTCCGAGCGACAGCGACAGTGCGAAATCCCAACTCTCCGGCCATCAGTCGCTCGTCGCTCAGCACTGATTGGCTGCTGTAATCCCGGTGGTGCCTGTGTAAACAGAGACACATGGCAGTGGGCATGGCGCCATCAAAGCGAAAATGCGAGTCTGTGGCAAATTGACAAGCGAATGCAGCTGAGCGATGGAGCGATTTTTTTTGGAGCGATACGAGCGACAGCGACAAAAATAAAAGGTCCGGTGTGAATGCAGCTTTAGACGATTAAGAGAGATTCTGCCATATAATGCCTGACTGATCTGTTTCGGACTAATATAGTTTATCAGACAAGCACAGGTCAATAAGACAAACTAGTTGTCAGCAAAAGATTTGCAGTATAAGAACAACAACAAGCTCAAACAGTAATTTATCAGCTCAAGGCCACAGTAGCCGTCAGCATGGGATTTTGTTTACTTTGCCTTAGAACTGTCTAAGACCCCATGTGGGGACTGTGCACCACACACAAAAACAAACCTGCCAGAAACCTTCTTTCTATATCCTCTCCCCAGGTGTTCACACTATAGTAATTAGGCAAAAGAATATGCGAAAAGCTGTCCACATTCAGAGACATTGATTAATGGAACAAAAAGCATAAACAGCACCACTGATGAAAACTGTTTGGAAAAAATAAGCTACATATATTATGAAAAACACTGTAAATGAGATCTGCCTCATTTTAGAAATGTCATGCATACTTAAACCAAATAAAGTCTTTGCTAACATTAAGAATGATCAA
Source organism: Trachurus trachurus (assembly GCF_905171665.1). Taxonomy (NCBI): domain Eukaryota; kingdom Metazoa; phylum Chordata; class Actinopteri; order Carangiformes; family Carangidae; genus Trachurus; species Trachurus trachurus. The sequence goes on along the minus strand of NC_139892.1, from coordinate 20,797,144 downwards.
TCGTGAGACTGAACACTGGTATTTTATATTAAGCTGATTAAAATACATCTCAATAAAGTGGAAATGCAAACCTTCATTATTTAATTGAGACGTGCAAGAAATAAAGCATTGCAGTGTCTAATTATATTCCTTTAGGGATAGCTATTCTGCTAACAGCCATATGCGGCAACTAATCGCTCATGTCATCCACGTCAAACACATGCCGAGACACTTAAAATCAAACTCATGGTGCTGATATCGGCTGAATTTACTGGCTAACTACTCTACAGCTAATGAAATGTGTTTGAAAAAGTAATTATATTTCTTAAGAGTGATGGTCAATGAAATATATTTTTAAGAATGTCAAATATTTATTCTCAATCATCTTTGTGCGCGCAGATTGTTCTGTTTGTTAAATGTTGATTCATCTCATTAGGATCACAAATTTAGAATGTGGTGTGTTGGCTGCAGTGTTTTGTGTGTACAGTATGTGTTATGTAAATGCCTGGGGTAATACAGTAGGAACAGTTTGTGTGAGCACATTGTCCACATCAGTGTGTATCTATATAGGTAGCAAAGACAAGAATAATTGAACCCTGTTCAAGCCATGCACATGCATGAAGGTGTGTGTGCGTGTGTGTGTGTGTGTGTGTATTGGCCTCGCAGATGTGCAATTCAGCTGACTAATTTGCCAGCTGGCTTCTCTCATCCCTGAGTCAATTCACCAATGATGATTGACATTTAACACCAGTGTGACTGCATGATTGGCCACTTCACAGCTTGGTGATTGGCCATTGCCTACATAAGACCAACAATGATTGGCATTTATGCACTGACACACATGCACACTTGGGAGCATGATACACAAAACAATGATTCAAATGTACATGTATCTAGAGAGTGGAAAATGTGTTGTATCATAAGAGCCAAATTAAATCTAGTTAAAGGAGGCTGATCAATACCAGATCAACAAGTGCATCCCTGTAAACTTTGAGTGGCTGCATTTTTAAAACCCCGATCTAGTATGTCATTTTCAAATCTCACTCCCTGCTGACAGTATCATTCTCCAACTTTACTGACTCATATGTCTACTCATTTATTATTTATTTTCAAAAAGCAACACATCAAATAATTTTAATTAGCCTTATTTCAACAGATGTGGCTGCTGTGGTCAAAAAATGTTGTTTGTTGATGCTCATAGTAGCTTGATCCACACTTTATATAAATTATAAAATATATCATTATAATATAATATAGCTAGATGAATTTCTCTCCACTTTATCTGCAGCATTTATTGATGGAGGCATTAGAATAAACATCTCACACGGGCAGTGTTGGTTTCACACTATGGTTTGGATTTTATTTATAGCCAGTTTCTCAAAACTGTTAAGGCTTGATATGTAATATTGTTGATCATACTATCTGAATGTATCCCCATACTCCAGTCACCATAAATTGTCAGCTGCTCTTTTGGATCAATATCATATGGATTGAGGCTACAGGTTACCAGCAAATCTGACAGATGTTAAGCGACAAGCACGGCATGTATAATATGATCCGTTCTGCTGTAAGGAGTTGTAGGCTATTGCCATCTGTATCTGTGTGTGTGTATGCGTGTGCATGTGTGTGTGTGTGTGTGTGTATGAGTGTGGGTTGGAGTCCAGTATACCGTGCACTTTTTTTTTTTTGATATGCCAGATAGTACCACAAATGCATAAGAAAGTTGAATTCAATTAAAAAGCATTGTAAGAACTCCTTTCACTTTTATTTTAATTGGAATGCAATGCACCTGAGCAGATAGAAGAGACAGAAATGTGTGGTAGGATTCAATCTTTCCATCCAATTACTGGGATACAGCTACCCAAATCGTCACGTGACACCTGATAGCAGAATATTTTGTCAGCAAGGCCTTCAACCCCCTCTAGGCAGTTTTATTGCCAAGCTCCAAGTCATGATTTGTGGCCTGTGTCTTGTCATGTTCTCACAACCTCCAGTCGCGGCTGTCACATTGTTATAGTGGTTCCACCTTTACTCCTCCATATAAGCCACACCTCTCTGATTGAGAGGTTAGGGATGTTAGTTAGGGAACTGAGGTACACAAAATTAGAGTATTTACTGAGGAACTAATGATTAATTAACTATTAGTTAATGGTCAGTTCTTCAGGAACCCCTGATCAAATGTCAGAGGAGTAGTTACTGAGGAACTAATGAGGAACTATTAATGATCAGTTCTTCATTAAAACTGATCAAATTTCATAGAAAGTTAATCACAACTTGATGATGAGTGAACTAGTTACTTCATCAGTACAGAATAATTACTCAATAACATGTCCAGTAGTTAACCTTTATGACCTAAAGTGACACATAATGAGTGGTTTTTCATTTCTTCATCTTCATCTTTACATTAGTAGTTCCTTAAAAAAAATCACAGACAGCAGGATTCTTGAGAAGATTTTATTCATTAATTTCACACCACATACACATTAATATGACCATCCATGTTGCCTTCGAAATAAATATGATAGTTTGTCACATGTTTGGTAGGCTAAATGAATGTATCATGGGGCTGTGTGTAAATGACAATATGTTCAACTGTGTATCCATAAACATGACTTAGGACAGGGAAATAAGTCAATGAAATGAAAATGCAGTCGTCCAACAACTCGTACAAAAGAAGAAAGGTGAGTTTAATCGAAATGCGGATCTTGACAATTACGCACGGGACAAAAATATTTATTTGACCTATTTATATTGTGAGAAATTATGTGACATTTTGGCAATAACGAGTACACTAGTATGTTGTCCGATATGCTGCATAAAAACGAGAGTAAGGTCAGTAGTTTCTGTTTAAAACATGCTGTTTCAACCGTCCCTCCTCTGTGTCTCAAACGACCCGCATAGGTGGGGCGTTTGAGACAAATGTCAACTTACGTTCAAAGTTATAAAACAGCGCGATCATCCAACATGTTAGCTATCTATGAAATTTGATCATGAGTTAATGAAGAACTGATCATTAATAGTTCCTCATTAGTTCCTCAGTAACTACTCCTCTGAAATTTGATCAGGGGTTCCTGAAGAACTGACCATTAACTAATAGTTAATTAATCAGTAGTTCCTCAGTAACTACTCTAATTTTGTGTACCTTAGTTCCTCAGTAACTACTGTAATTTTGTGTACCTCAATTCCTCACTAACTACCCATTAGTTCCTCATTAGTTCTTCATTAGTTCCTCATTAACTACTCTAATTTTGTGTACCTTATTGTAAAGTGTTACCCCATCTGAACCTATCAAGTTAGACTCAGGATGCAAAGCTCATTTTCCTGCAGTTCGTACATCCATTCAAATCACCATCTCTCTCTACAATTTAGGTGGACAAGAGAAACAATTTCCCTCTGAACATATTGTATAATTACATTTCCCACAAAGCATACTTGGCCACAACAGAATATAAATGGACAATGAGAAATCAAGGGGCATCTTGAACGCTCTAACAGTGAGATTCCGTCCCATCCTTTCATCCCTTCCTCAGCTATCATCCCCATCAAGTGTGCCAAAACCTTTATATATTTACCTCTCTAACCCACACTGGAGTTAATCACTGATCACTGCTACTTATTAGCCTGATTAGCAGGATTTGCTGCTCCTAGCTCCTAATATTGATACCCAAAATCTGGCAACCTGCACAGTGCACACCACACCAGTATCACGATTAATGTTATAGCAGCAATGCCAGCAGTAACTATTTCAACAGAACATGATGGCATTTTCACCAAAATCTAATTCTTGCATCACATTTCAGGATCATAGGATCAAACTGTGGATTCATAAGAACCATATACTGTATTCCATATAAAAAACAAAACTAATAACAACAAGAACAAAAAAGAAGAAAAAAGCAGACATCAGATTGTATCTTCCCATCGACTGATCCCTCACTTTGTCCATCCCTCCAGTTTGTTAAAGTGGACGGTCGAGGTATATTAGACACTTGTTGAAGAACACAGCACATCTGAGGGGCATTTCAATCGATTTTCTTCCCTTACTCCACAGAGAATCTAAATGTGGTAATATTTATCCATCCCTTTCCATCTGACATCCCTCGCTCTCTGCCCCTCTCCCATCTGTGCACAGCAATCTAAATCTGTATACATCCACCCGCTCTTTTTCCAGCCTCACGCTCTATTTCCATCCCCCTCTCTCTCATCCAATCCAGGGCCCTGAATTTGTTTAGATCACTCTGTCTGTTCATCTTTACTTGGATGGAAACACACCTAATGTCTTCTCTTTTTTTTTGATTTTGTACCTTTCCCATCCCCTGGAATAAAGAGAAAGGCCCTGTTGTGATCAAACCTGGTTTATGTCTAGGAGACACAGACACTTTCCCTCACCCTTCATTTGTCCCTTGCACCCACACATACTATGCATACACAAATATGGACTCAATGCCACACATGCACACGTGCACATATGCAGAGACAACAGCATCAGACTACTTGCGGGCAAGTGGCTGACTCTTCCCGACAGGCCTGTCTCAGAGGGAAATAAAAGAGAGGGTGGGAGGGTAAAAGAGAGAGAGGGAGAGATGGAGAGGGGAGTAGATGTGATGGAGTGAAAGAAGGCAGAGGGGAGAGAGGCCGTGAGAGTGACAAGGAGAGGCAGAGAGAAAGAGAGACAGAGGGACAGTGACACATGAGGGAAAGAAAGTTGCGGATGGCAGACAGCAGCTGGAGGGAATGATCAACTCAGCTGACACATCACTTCATATCACCGCGGAGCAGCAGGACAGATGGAGGGGTGGGGGGTGAGGGGTGGAGGGGACGGAGGGAGAGGGAAATAAAAGGACATGTGGCTAAGAAATAGATAGACATGGAATAAGTGTGAGAAGAACACAAGGAGACACGCAAGGTGGACACAGAGAAAGAAAAAGACAGGGAAATACTTCTGGATGAGGAGAAGGGATGGAGGCCAGCATGGTGGCAGGACTGAGGCGGAGGAGCACAGGTGTGGGTTGGTGGTGGGGGACGAGGGAGACGGGGAAAAGTGACAGGAATGTTACAGAAGCAGGCAAAAGACAGAGAGAGGGAGATGGTTGTATATGGATGAGACAGCATGTAGCATGAGGCATAAAATCAATTTCACAGAATTCTGACATTTAAAAGAATCATCTCCTCTTATCTCATCTCCTTCGCCTTGTATTCCTGCCTCCTTACTTATCATCCTTTTCCCTTTTTTCTTGAAAGCTGTTACTTCTACCCATACTTGACAAATTACATTTTATAATGTGACTGAATGACAAAAAAAAGACAGAATGCAAGTTTATTTGTATGGAAGTGGGTTCTCTTTTGCAGAATGATAATGAGACAGAAGAAACATTTTTTAGTGCAATATCTACATTTTTGAAAATTCCAAAAAGTGCGACGGAGAATATGTAGGCAGAAACACACAAAAAATAGGTTTAAACAGACTACAAAATAGACAAAATATTGGGTAAATTAAAGCTATTCACGTCTGTTAAATGTCAGTTGCACCCAAACCATTAGGCTACTAGATGAGCTAACACAATACCGATTAAGCCAATCAGCTCGGCATTTGTTGTTTTGAATTCTGTGTCGACTGCACAGGAGCACAGGAAATTACGTGTTTTGCCTCATAACAGGATGGGAGGGTGAGCAGGAGCAGTGAGTCTGCTAACAAGAGGTAGAAACAATAAGTGATACGGTTCAGAAGTGGATTGTACTACACAGGAAAAGCCTGGTCGTTCAGCAGAGGTAATACAATCAAAGAAAGAGAGTGACCAACTGAGAAGACATTTACATTAGTGTTGTTTTCCCCCGGTGGTGAGCCCTGAAAGCAGAAATCAGACTGAGGGCAGACACAGATGTCACTATACTGCTGATATGAGTAGGATGTGTTGCTATTACTTTTGTTTAATGAAACGTTGAATGTTGCGGCTCGACCGAAGTTTGCGACAGCTTCTCTCAGTGAAAATTCAGTGCTGTGTGAATTTGCCACAGTGCGACCGACAGAAACTTCCTGTTATGACAAACCCAGACAAAGTGTGCCTGGCAAGCATGGTGAACTACACCGTTAAAGACCAGAAAAAGGCTGTGGCTCCACCTGGAGCACCACTGTTGAGGTGATACCACAGGTGCTGCAACAGATCACCTAAGCGAGGCAAGCCAGGAGGTGTCTACGCCAGGCTACGTCCACACAAGACAGTGCCTACACTCATGGTGGCAAACGTTTGCTCCATTGTCAACAACATGGATTACATCAGACTGTGGGGAGCTTCTCAAAACAACTCAAGAAACGGCAGTGTTTACACTCTTACGGAAACCTGACTGAACCAGAGCATGGTGAGCGCTGCGGTCCAGCTGGAGGAACTAATGCTGCATCGAGACTGTGAAGTGTTGAGATGCACTAAGATGCGGATTTGTGGAAATATTCACTTTTATTTATGTATGTGAGTCTTACTGTAGCTACAGTCACATTCATTAATGTCAAGCGATTATGATCTGCCAACCGGTCCCAGCATGCATGTCTGTGTCACAGCAGCCTCAGCCACCTTCAGCTGCAGCATATGATTATTCTTTGCCTGCCTGCTATGAACTATCTTTTGAAGTTATACCCCACCCTCGTGATGTTAAAACACAACACCTAGACTACTGCCAGGTACAACTGGAAGCACCTTTAGGGTTCTTGTAATTGCGTAGGATTCCTCTAGGGGTTGACAGAAGTATAGCTGAAGTGGAAGGCCTCCAAGTTGAGCTGAATTTATTATAACTTCATGGATCTTACTGTATTTTGAAGTAACTGAAGATCCAGAATTCGTATTTGGTATACTCTCACTCAAAATAAGCTGGGAAATGCCAACTTTTGAGTCCCCTAACAAGGCAGATGAAATAAATGAATAAACAGCTGAAATAATGGAATAACAGTATAAAAAATATAATTTGTAAAAAAATATATACCGGTAGAGGAAATTGTAATTTAAGCATTTAAATACAAATATTAAGATTGGCCTGATGGACCCGTTGGCAGTGCAGTTGTATAATACAAATATGCTATAGTTTCAAGGCAAACATATAATACAAGTGTGTACAAATATGCAGATGATTCACAGAGGGCATTGTACTGGAGACACAGAGCTCAGAGAACAGAGTTCATCACTCTGAAGGCCCAAGGGAAGAAGCTGCAGTGAAGTATTTGGAGTTTCGACCATTATTTTCTGTCACTCATGGGCAGATTGGTTTGCTGCTGGTGCTTCTTGTTCATTCTGACTTCTCTTCTCTCCAGATCTCAGAAACTGACTCCAGTGTGTTCAGTGGTAATCAAGATAAAAGAAGATTGTAGAATTCATCTTTTAATAAACCACAGTTTTAATAACCTGCAGTTTTTACTCACTTTCGGAAAAAAGAAGAGAAGAAGAAAACACCCTGATAGGACCATTGTAAGTCTTTCACATTTGCAGCAAACTCATTGCTAAGCAACTAAAAATATATTTTTGAAAGCTGGTAGGCTGAGTGTCAAAACAGCAGGTGGATGGTTTAAGGTGCATCAATACAGCACATCCTCCAGAGAAGATTACTACACAGCTTCTGTATAAATGAATCAAATGGCACCTAACAGCAGTCAGTGGCCTGAAAATTTTCACCAGCTTGAGCACCTGTGTGCAAACACAATTGACGCCAGTGTTTTATTATCACAACACAGACGTTCTCTCTCTCCCTCCCTCCTTGTTTCACCATATATAAATACTGTATGCACATTAAGGATGTAGCACCTAGAATTGCCTTGAGAGACGATAATGCATTTGGTTAATGTGTTGTTGTGGTTAATGTGTTGCTGTGAGCGATTATCCGTTATAAGAAACATTTACATGAGCCAAAGAGAACTTCACTTTGTGTGGCCACCTGCATCATACACTCAATGACAGTACTAAGGCTCCCCAGAAGCTCAATATCAGATGAGAGTCATTCACATGCCACAACCGCAATTTAATGTAATTATTACTATTATTATTATATATATATTTTTTAAGATGTTCAATATCCTCATGCTTGAAAGATTTAATAATTTCTATGGGTTTGATGGCTGGCAAACTAATGCTTGGTGAGAGCTACTTTATGAGAGAAAGAAGGAATGGTATGAAAACATTGGATTTGGATTTTTGGCATGCTTCTGGTTAAAACATTTCACTCTGCCAGTCAGTCTGGAGCCTGACTTGACTGGACTGAGTTGAGGTCTGGATGTAGGTATATTCAGGGAAATTCTGCATTTTAATTTTAATCAGAATTTTTTTTTTTTGGAAATAAAAGTGTTATTCATGTCATTCTTGTCCAACATGCTTCTCTCGTCTCCAGCTTTCATTCAGCCAATCACCGCCTGTGCTTCTGGGCCCTTTCATAAACTGGCCCTTTTCCTTATTTAAATGTGTTGCTCAACTCTCCGGCACTCACCAGCTTCCACAACTCACTGCATCTTCCACCAGATAAATCGAGCCTCCCCCCACTGGGAGAGACTCACTATCTCTGCTGTAGAGTGCTCAGCCCAGATCTGCTTCAACCTCAGCTGTGGACTTTGAGTATATGCCAGATCTTCTCTCAATGAAATGATTTTGTATTCATGGCTAGTGAAATCTCTTCACGTCTGATCGTTAGGGCTTTGAGCTTGGGTTAAACACTTTCTGAAGTAGAGAAATGAAGCAGTGATCAGTTCAGTTTACTTCCCCCCAGATTGACCCTGCTAATTTGAGAACTGAACCAGTGACCCCCCTCCTAGGAATAACCTCTCTTCTCTGGGATGTAGTTTATTAGCTGAGCTGTCAATCACAATAACATGGAAGAAAGTAAGAACATACTTGATTTAGAGTTGATAAAATTCCTGAATATTAAGTACAAAATTTAGATGAGGTTCTAAAATCAGGGAAACTGTCATGGTGTCAACCTGCATAGGAACAAAGACAGCATCAAGTCAACAGAAACACAGGAAATAGATTCTAAGTTTACCTGTTAACTGTAAACTGAGGTGAAAAAATACTATTCAAAACCTTTCTCTTTCTTCATGCTAAAAAAACAGTCATAGTCCAAAACAAGTCAAATATTTTGTCTTGTCGATGTTGCTATCAGTGTCATGTTTATGCGGTCTCTGTCCTAATGAGATGTGATGTGTCATGACCACACAACCTAAGAAAACATCTGGCCGACATGTTGATGCAGGCTGAGCACGTGCAAGTGTATGAGCCCCCTGGAGTGCAAGGACATTACTGTATGTGTGTGTGTGTGTGTGTGTGTGTGTGTGTGTGTGTGTGTGTGTGTGTGTGTGTGTGTGTGTGTATCCATTAATTTTACTTCTGCTTTGTTCCAGTTGAATTGTTGCATAACTTTTAACTGCCACACAAATGCATTATCTCTCTCTCTCTCTCTCTCTCTCTCTCTCTCTCTGACCCCTTTTCTTCTCTGCCCTCTGTCTCCCACTCACAAACACACAAAACAAAATCCCATACAAATGGTACTTGACAAATTGATGCAGCACCTCTGCTTGTGAACATTCAGGTATTAATGTTAAGTCAACACAAAGAAAAATCATAACCTGGAGTCAGTTTTATCTCTGTGAGCCTTCCGTGAGACCAATAAGCTGCTCTTTAAAGTGGTTGAAATTCCACCTTCTGCTGTCTGACCACTTTTCTGCTTGGGCTGGGTGCATTATTGTGTAGATGGACCCAGCTGGGTTCACCTGATTGGGCAGTGAGTGCACTGTGTCATCTGTCACAGGATGGTGAGGCCAGAGGCTGTTACTCTGCCAAGTCTGCAACAGAGCAAACCTATTTCAAAGCAGAAATCAAACAATAGTAGAAAATGGAGCTGAGATGTACAGAGAAACAGTTATCTGACTGTGTTTATGGATCATTGCACTGTGGTGGAGTATTTGCCCCCAAAAAACCTGTTCTAGAGAAGTGTCACTCATGTTTTTCTTGTTGCAAACAGTGGAGAAACCGCACGTTCACTCATATTACCCCGCCGCGCCCTCTCTGTGTTCATTCACCTCACTCACTGCTGCTGTCTTCTGTCTGTTCGATGTTCTATCTTTGCTGTTGTGGAGTTTTACTAATGTAACTCCTGGCAGTATACAGAAACATGTTTAATTGAATGTTGCTCAAACTGATCTGTTTCAAGCACGCTAAGAATAGCCGTTGGCTTTTATATAGCTACCTGAGCTGAGTGAGATGTGATCTCCATCTCCCTCTACAAACACACACAACAGCACAACTCTCCATAAAACGGCCTCACAGTGTGTATTTCTTGCCTCTATTGTGATTAAAACTAACTCGTCTACAAAGATTGCCTAAAATAGCGACATCTGACTATGCAAGATTATTTTAATTCCCAAAAAGATAGTGGCTGTAATACTGATGAGCGATTACATTTCCCACGGCTGCTTCACAACAACAGCATCACACCTTGTTTGTAAAATTGAATTTCTGAAGGACAGCAAGCAGAAATATTTGTATTTGTTTGCATTAACAGTATCTACCCTGGTAACAAGACTCATGCCTCTTACTGATGTCCACAACCACTTTATTTTTTCCACAAAGTTACGGAACACCATGAAAAGTGTAGCAAAAATAAAACATATTTCACATACATCATTCTCAGATTATTTTCTTACACAAAGGCCACAAGTGTCAGTATTCTGAATAATTACCATGTACACCCCTAGTAGACAGTTGGGCCTGTCCCAATATGCACACTCACTCACACTTACACCCCGCCTTTCCGAAAGCCCGCCTTTCCTAAAATAGACTTCCATACTTCGTAATAGCAGGGTTTTCTATTTTTTCTAAAGACCCCGCTATTCCGAAAAAGCTATTGGGGAAAACCCTCCATTCCCCCCACTTCGAACGGACAGACGGACGTAATCAGAAAGGAAACAGGGCTGCACATTGATCATTTTTTCCTTTTTGGGGTCAAACAGATCATTAACTGCAAAACAAGCAAATAGGCTACTTCATATGACATATAACGTCCATTATGCTTCTAGCCTGTCTAGCCTCTACCTTGGCTTTTTACTAAACTTAACCAACTCCTTTCTTCATTGCCTAAACCCAACCAAAGCTTCTCTCCCAGTCTGCTGTCAGCAGGAGCGGCTGCCGGATCCGACCCGCCCGTCAATATTAAGACCCACTGCCCGACCCGCTGCCCATGAGATCGCCGTCATCACTGGCGATAACGGGGGTATCCGTACTCTTTAGAAAAAAGAAGAAAAAAGAGAGAGAGAGAGAAAAAAAAGGCGTACTCTTTCGCGGCTATTTCCGGAATGGAGAATGACAGCGACGTAATTATTTTTTTAATGAAAGCAGGACACTTCAGCCTTTACATTGATCCCATCGGTGTGTTTGTAGCTTACCCAGAAGCTGAGCAGTCAAGCCATGACAGGCTAAACTCCAACGGGAAAGCTGTGAGCGGTCACACGAGCGGCCAAGGATCTTGGGCTTAGTGTAAGTCTGTCCCATTTCTCCAACAACCAAAAGTGCAGCGCACTTGATTTGCACTTACACAATACATACTGGGGAAAATAGGACCCTCTTTTTGAAAAAGGGTCTGTTCCCCGTTTTTAAGTGGTAAACTAACAAAGCTTGATGTTGAAATTGCAATAATTTGTCCATACTCTCAAGGACACAGCTGCTAATGGTAATGCTAGCTATGTAGCAATAGCAAACTGGACCAAAGTGGGCCTGAACGTGTCTTATGACTCAGCTGAAAGTTTTACCATTCAGCATATCAACTTTATTTTATTATCAAGTAATTAAAGAAGACTAAAGACTTTGAGTTGAAATGAGACATCCAAAGAAGAATGCTTAATGTGTTAAAGGGACAACAAGGAGTTTCTATTTGGTTATAAAAAAGTCTCACGTTAATGTGGATGAATCTACGCTACCCACACTTGTTAATGGCTCCATTTTCGATAAATATATCGTTTTGTCTCTATCGTTATTTTGTTATTTTAATTAATGGTGGAAGTGCTGGGCAAGCCGACCAGCATTTCCTTACTTTCGGTTTCGTGGCGAGTCATGAGAATAACGCAGCCGAATCGCCGTTTATGGTCGGAACCACGGTGGTATGTGATCGTCTTCGAACCTCTGACTTTAATTCTTGATGAATGAAAACATGAGTCTGTCTTGCGCCGGTGAAAGAATTGTACGGTGCGCGCGGAGGCTCATAAATGTAGTGTGAAAACGCTTTGCTTTTCCAAAACTCCTCGTTGTCCCTTTAAAAGAAATAAATAAGGAAACCAAACTTCATGCAGCACAAGTTCAGGTACAAGCTTCAAGACCACTGAAAACTAATAATAATAAGAAGAAGAAGAAGAAGAAGAAGAAGAAGAAAAAGAAGAAGAAGAAGAAGAAGAAGAAGAAGAAGAAGAAGAAGAAGAAGAAGAATGTTGTGAATGTACCTGCACATCCAGGAAATGTCAAGGGGTTTAATTTACACACATTTTGGACTTGAGCAAACATCTGACTGTACTGTGCCATACTATGTAGAGGAGACAGAAAGAAAGTAATTTCTGTGCAACAAGTGGCCTCAGCCTAATGGCCACCTCTATGAAAACTGTCTGGCTCTACCTACGACTAACAAGTGGTCGACCTCAGCAAATCACTTGTCTGGTACTATTCAAACTTCTCTTCCATCTGTTACTCGTATGTGTTATGTTGTGTTTTGACTTGTAGCATTTTCTTTGCATTTGCAGTTGCTGTTCTCCACACTTCATGTAAGGTCAAGTGTTTTTCTTAATTTGCTTAGTTTTTTGAATTATTAATAGCATTTTTTCCCCTCAATGAGGAAATGCTCAGACGGGGAAAAAATAAACCCATCAGCAACTTTCAGTGAGTTCAGTTTAATGACCAAGCCTGAAACGAACCTCTGTGAATGAGCAAAACAGACGCAGGCGAGTTGAAAGGGTAAGCCCATTAGTTAACGTCAGGCTTGTGGAGTAACGGACGACATGTAACGGTGTTACGTAAGGATACAAAAAAAGTAACTGTATTCCGTAATCAGATTACATCTGGAAAAAAATGTGTTTTTAGTTGGATTACAATTAAAATACATGATGATGAATGAATGAATGAATCATTTGCCATGCCATACATGATGCACATGCACACACATTACTACAGTTCACGACGTAGTGACGTAGTTGTTTTCGAGGTACATTCATGCAAAACCGGTGAGGCGCATTCCCGTGGAGGGCAGTTTTTCAGCAAGCAGTCTCTGCATTTTCCTCGAATACAACTCTTGTCTCATAACGTTTCATTATAATCTCATAGCGTGGTGAATGTGCAGGTCACAACTTGTCTACAGGAGCGTTTTGGAGTTGTTGGATTGTGTATTTGATGAGTTTGATGAGGGAAACCAAGAAATCCCATTAGCCTCCGTAGCGTAGCTCTGAGCAGCTCGTGGCTCGGATCCACCGTTCTAAAAATAGCTTGCACCAACAATTAAAGGTAACGGACCTAATCCTAAAACTATAGGGACTATGGCAATGGGAAATTTGCGAAAATGACGAACTATACCTTTAACATCATGAAATCATTGCATCACACTGATTTAACTTGGAGTCATGAGGACCAAAAAACAAAATCAAGATGAAATTACAAGGGAAACAGCTTGAACATCCTAAATGTAGAAAGACTGGATATAATACAACAGAGCTGAAATGATTCATATGTATTTGTCCTGGCTGTGTGATCCCACAGGGCTAGCTAGCATAGGTATCAAAATGTAGGAGATTTTGCTTAATCATAAAACAAAAGAATAATGTCCCCGATTTTACACATGGATGATCCTTATAACTACCATGCTGCTAGGCCTCCCTTAGGATAATAGCCCCGCGCCACACCAACTCTGGTGCACCATGATGACCTGTAGCTTTCTATTAAAATCTCCATATTTCAAAGGCATATTGAATTTAATCTATTATTAATTCTGGGGAAAATTAAATTACCTTACTTTATTGGTCAAGGCCTAGTCTGAGCAGAGTAAGTTTTGATTAAACATTGATGTCAAATGCAAATGTTCATTGAAAAGAATATTCATATTAGAATAACAATCTGAGGACTTGACAATTAAGTATTCCATAAATTTTACAGTTGTGTATTAGCAAAAAATAGCACAATTAATACTGGATTCTGCTTTTCAAAAAAGTTGATGCCACAAACAAAGACAAGAAAAACCATCAACATGCATTGCCCTGGGAAAAGCAGAATGGCATTTGGCATTTGTTGTTGTTGTTTGTGACCACCACTTTAATCTCACAGTGTATTGCGTGTAAAAGGTTTTGGAATACACTGCTAAAGAAGTGTAAGGACAAGGGGGTGATATCTGAATGGAACACATTTCTGTCAAGAGACACATCAAAGCATATGGGACAGTTTATCTTAATAAAGGCTGCATTTTTTCCACAACAAATAGGTTCTGCTCTTGAGGGTGCTTCACACTGAATCCAAACAGCAGTGAGAGATTCAAAGCAAAGTAGAATAAACCCTCCCAATCGCACACAAGGCGACATGATACAGCTTTAAGTGCTGCATTAAACTCTGAATGCACACATCCAGAAGTTGCACAATGCCAATAAAGATTAATAATGTTTATTAAGACTGTGAAGTTGCCTTGACCACTGATGAATGACTTGTTGAAGAGGATCCGCTGGCAAATACATGTGGTTCTGATTATTCCATTCTTTCACTGCTTCCTCGCAAACAGTGGAAGAAGATTGCTAACATTGCTGAAAGAAACCACTGACTCTTAGCAGGAGCGACTGTAATTTCCCATACGCAAGACAGACACATTGTTCATCCAAGGTTCACCTCTCTTAGAGGGTTTCTAGTGCAAGAGCAATGTCACACCATTTCCATTTTTGCTTCCAAGAGAAGGATGTTGTTAATCACAGAATTTCAAGAGGTTCTTGTCATGAAGCTGTCAATGTAAGTTGTTAAAAGCACTTTAACAAAACACCTTGGGTTTTTGTTTCCTAAGTTTAAGCACAAACTGAAGCATAAATGGGTGTGACAATCAAGATTCATAATCAAAAGAATACAAAACAAAATAGAGAGCACCCCATATACATTGTTGTAGAAAATTTGCCTTCAGTTGTAGAGCTTACAGGCAGCTCATCTATGGTGCAGCAGCTGTTGGAAATCTGACAAAGCTGCTCATTGTTGTGCAAATAATTACAGGCAAATTAACTTAAACTATTTGGTTCCTCTCCTCATCTATGGATAGTTAACAATTATGCCATCAATAGAAATGATACAGCCCTCATGTACAATCGTCCAGATGGGTCAACACAATGCAAAAGTCACAACATGAATGCAAGGGCCAAAACATAAGCCACCCTACTTTAAATAAGGTTTGCTAGATACGTAGGTTAGGTTAGGTTAATTTTATTGGTCTCCACCGGGGAGAAATTCATCGCGGAGACAGGGAACACGTTGCATACATATAAAAAACACATACAGTGCAAAAAGTACATCAGGTTAAAAGACTGGTGGAGTAAAAAACAGACCACACTGGACAATCCCGCACATACGGCAAACTGATGTGAACGTCCACTCAGGCCAGCATTCACATGCATCCACACCACTACACTAACGGGAATCATAGGGCTGGGACGATATGCTTTTCTCCCGATTCGATTCTTCTACGATTTTTTGGGTGGCGATTCGATTTAAATTGCGATTCTACGATATTGCCGATTCTCTCGATTTTTAGTCTGCATTTTTAACATTTATCTGCACACAAATACTGTAGGAGCCTATAAATTAACATACTCCATTATAAAGTGAACTTAAACCCTTTTCCAAACCTGTACTCTCTGTATGTAGAAAAGGCTAACAAATGCACATTGCACAATATTGAATTTTTTTTTTATTATTTATGTGAATCGATTTTTTTCTCCCACCCCTAATAAATATACATTCATATCAGCATCACATAACCTCAAACATACATTAATCCATTCATTCACATTATGTCCATAGTTTGAGTCATAATACATTCATTTCCATATACACATAGCCTATGTTCGTATACATATACAGAAACGTCACAATCATTTCCTGCTGTTGAGAAGCTTGGTTGATACAGGCAAAAAGGAATGTTTGTATCGATTGTGCCTGCACAGGAAGCCTATATCTCTTTCCAGAGTTCAGGAGAGTATATTCACTGTTCACTGTGTAGATAGTGTTTTGGAAAATGCATGTTTGGTAGGTTAATATAAAATCATGCTGTTTTGTCAAATTGATGAAGATATCAGCACTGTGCCAGAGTGTGTGCACCTCTGCCATGAGTTGATTCTCAGTAGAACAAGTAAACATAATCCACTTAAATCAGGGAGAAGGTTTCTGCCTCCGCAGTCTGCACTGTTTGTGTGTATTATTTATTTTTATCATTGATTACCTCCTGCTGTTATGTGCCCTGACAGTGTTCCTGCACCCTGAGCGTTTGCCTCCCGTGTCCAGCAGCAGCAGCTCTGTGCCTACACTGTGGGAAACCTCTGAGCAAAACACAAGACAAACACATCTGAGGTGTGATGCATTCCAGGCAACAGCCCAAATATTCACGACAGCTTCCAGATTTTGGTTTAATTCCATTCTCACAGCAGTAAATTTGAAGAAATTAACATTTAGTGCTGGGTCTCCTTAAAATCACTTCATCCTCAGGGTGCCAGATTTTTATTAAATGCAATTATTTAATAAGATTATTTAGGAACTTGTTTTAACCACTTGGCATTGTGCCCTAAGGGGTGTTGGTCTGCCCCACCACCCCCTCTTCAGCCTCTCCATGTACTGTATCCTTGCTTTTACCTGCTGCACCCCTTTTTACCTGTTGCACATCTTAGCAATCGTTTATCTGCTCTTTCACTTCAGCAGCTTCATTTGTTGTGTGCTATTTTATCTCCAGTCAAATAATTGGAAGGGTTCGCCCTGATAATTCTGATTAACCCACATTTCCCCTAATTGAGCTGAATTTTCCCGACAACACCCACTGAGCACTTCATTAGCCATTGCCGCATTATTACAGGGTAGAGTTTCCCTTTGCTTTCAAAATACTGTCACTTCCTCGTGGCACAGATTCAACAAGATGTTGGGAACATTCCTTTGAGATTCTGCACCATGTTAACAGGATTGCATCACAACATTTCTGCAGTTTTTCATCAGCTCATTCATGCTACTAATCTCCTGTTCTACCACATCCCAAAGGTGCTCTTCAGATCTGGTGACTGGGGAGGCCACTGGAGTACACCGAGCTCACTGTCACGCTCATGAAACCAGTTTGAGAGACTTCTGCTGTGCGACATGGTGCATTATTGTCCTGGAAGTAGCCAGTAGAAGAAGGTAAACTGTGGCAGAGAGCACACACTCATTCAGCATTTAAGAAGTCCAAGCAGATAACTACTCCATTCAAATAGCCTAGAAATGTACAATTATAAATCACCATGAAGGAAATTACTCATGTTTGAAAACACTATCATCTCTTCATGCTTTTACCGGCTCAATCACAACACGTGTAAGCAAATATTCTATTTTTGATACAGAACAAGCTGCATTACAAATCCACATTGTGTACCTTATATAGTATTTCACTGTTGTTACCATGGCATTGCAGTTGTTGCTCGCAAAAAATGATCGACTAAAATGATGGATTAGATAGACGCTGTTTATAGCTTATTAAGTAAACACTGTTTATCCCTTGCTGAATTGTCAAAAAAGTAGCTACAACTTTCATCAACACTAAATTAGGCCTCCCCTCTGCTGTTGCATTGTTTAGATCCATTGGAAGTCCAGGCTCGCACCACAATTACTGACTTGAAACATGACTGCACTTAAGGACAGCAAGGCTGTTTGCAGGGAGGAGTAAAGAAGGTTGTGATTCCAGGAGCCTCATGCAGTGATAATCTACAACTAATTCAATACTCTGATGGCTTGAGCTACCTGTGGTCCTCGTGTAACACCATTTTCTAAGTTGTGGTCAACATTGTTAGGTCCTTGTTATTCTGTGTTGAGTAATGTTGACCCTTGGGGGGCCTGTGCTGCACACAGGTGAGTTAGTGGGAAATTGCCACACACAGAATAAAAGGGAACTAACATTGTTTACGCCAATTTAGAACCATCTGTGTGGCTACAGGAGGAGAGGGAATCTGACCTGATGTCTGGGTTCACAGCCGAAGTACAGGGGGAAAAGCTCTTCTAGGCAAAAACAGACAAGTCTCTGTAACAGTACAACTAATGTAAACTTTAAATAATACACACACAAACAAAACTAAAAATACAATCTTTGATTCTACAATTCGTTCTGTGCAGATATTTTGTTTTCTTTGTTTTATGCTCCAAGGTGTACTACATAAAGCAATATCATGCTGCAATTTTAATCCAGTTTCACAGGCATCATAGCCAGCAGCATGTCATTCCTGACATTTCTGTCTTGGGTGCAAAAGTGCCCTTTTCAATTGGAAATCGAAGCATGTTTGTTTTTCTTTTTTGTATACTCATGATGCTTGTTTTTATCTTTCGGCTAAAGACGGACTGACCTAAATGGCACCGCGCTTAGTCTAAAAGAAAACAGAAGGGCTTAGAGACATATTTTGGACCTTTTCACTGAGTTTCCCATTAACCCTGGGCCCTGCCCTGCCCTGCCCTCTCTATCACAAGCACCAGGGTCTATCACAGTCTGTGGACCTCTGTGCCACAGGTGGATAAAGGTTTTTACACTCTTGTCTCTGAAAATGTCTTTTTCCACTGCAGCCTCCCACATAATTATGATTCATATTTAATTATGAATAAATTATCTTTCAGCGTGTGTCTTGCAATGCAAAGCACCTGTTGTGTGTGTGTATTGCTGTCAGATACACATGCCCAGGGATTATGACTAAATTGTTTAAATTTAGCCATTGTGTCTCTTGACAGTGCATCAAAGTTTTTGGAACTACTTTTTAATTTAATGATGGAAGGAATAATGATGCTTATTTAATTCTAATGAGACATCAGAGTATTAATGTGCACCTGTTTGTTCTTTGTGCAGGCTCATGGGTTAGAGTTGGAGGTTGGTGGCAGAAATATATATATATATATATATATATTTTTTTTTATTTGCTTCATGGATAAGGGACTCTGATAACAGGACATTTCAAAGGCACAACATTTTAAGGGACTTATCAGAGTGACTGCATCATTATTGTTATACTGGAAATTATGTACATTTTTCTGTGCATTCATCAGTAGAAGAGAACTCAGAAGTGAAAGTCAATATCGATCTTGGTTATTTGTAACAAAAATAAACAGTACCCCCAGCTTTCACCTTTTGTCTGACGTATACGGTTTGTGTGAAAGCGAGACATACAAAGATCCAAGTTATTAATCCAAAGTCAAATAAAATGCATTTGCCTAAAAACTTGTTAAAGTTAGTTACAAACTAATGTCTGTGTTCAAACTTATTCACTTACTGTAGTTTAGGAGTTCTCCGTAAAAAAAAAAAGTCTGTTCAGTTTCAGGTCTCTTTTGCTTGATTATGTCCCTGTCCACCACAATGAACCACACTTGGACACAGTAATCACCTGAACTGAAGCCATAATTACAGTGTTAGGCTACGAGTCCCTGGCCTTTCGCTCATTTAACTTCTGGCCTTGTTGCTGCTCTTGGTGATTCCCTTTTGTTGAAATATTCCAAACTCATTGTGTAACCAGTGGATTTGGCCTTTACAAAGCTGCCAGACCAGTATATCCCAAAGAATAATTTAGAATTCCTGTCAATGGAGAATATGTACAGTCACAGACACACACATTTTCTGTACAAACACAGGAGGAAAACACAGTATGCACACAGAATTTGCATGTAGTAAATCTTAGGAGAGAAGCCTTAAAGAGAAAGAATGCCTTACCTCTAAATATTTATGACATGACTATTAATCATTGTTTGGGAAATATGAACACATTACAAAATTACATGACAGAGCTGCTTTACTAACAGTGCATTACAATGACTTTGTGCTCTCATTACAGTATATCTGAGCCTTTATACTGAAATGGGCATTAATAATCTGCTCTGTAGCAGCTCTGACAAAGGAAATGAAGTGAATTGGTGCATTTTCATATTCCACTTGTCTGACTTGGGTAATGAGGCTTCAATATCAATGTTTAGCAAAATAGCCTACTGTATCTACAGTAAATTGCATTATTATTTTGCACTCTGAATGTGCTATCAGCCAGACAAAGATTTATGTTTTTAATTTGAATTTAATTCTATTGACAATGGGGATGTAATTTGATTTGTGCCTGAACGATGTTGTTTGTAATGAAAGTTAGCATCACATCAGAGCCTCAGTCCTCCTGACTCACTGACTGGTTCACTAATTATATGGAAGGACAACTGATTTCCTAAATTGACTGTACCTATTCCATTGCTGACTGTAAAGTTCAACTAACTACCTGTTAGTTAAAGCAGAAGTAAGCGGAATATTTGTGTTAATATAAGTCTTAAATAGTTATATCTTCCGACGGCAATCACTTACATAGAGTGTTTGGTCCGAAACACGGGTCTGTCAGTCACTCTGCTCTGCTGTAAGCCGAGGAGAAAACGTCTTGTATACTTCCTTGTATCCTATCCTGGCTGTGTGTGCAGCCAAGGGATGCGCGTGAATGTGGTGACGTAGGGACGAGGACCAATAGATCCAGCCGGGGGCTGCTAACTAACGAAGTTAGCCAAAACGACCGGATCACTTACTTCTGCTTTAACTTACTCACTGCATAACCATGTTTGATCGAAAGTGGATGATAGAGTAAGCAAACTGACTTTGCTTGCTCACATACGAGCGACTGACTGATAGAGTTGCCATCTGACTAAATCAGTGATTTATTGCACAAAAAGGGATCTTTTATTTATTTATTTTTTCTTTCTTTCGCTCCTCTTGTGCGTCCTTGGATTGCATTGACCCATCCTCATTTATATTATCTTGTACAATTACCACTCTGTTGCTAGGAGACATCTAGGTTTATGCTGGGTTGTTGTGGTCCCCAAGGTCTCCAGTGGGCTGACAGGTCTCTCTTGCGTGTGTGTGTGTGTGTGTGTGTGTGTGTGTGTGTGTGTGTGTGTGTGTGTGTGTGTGTGTGTGTGTGTGTGTGTGTGTGTGTGTGTGTGTGTGTGTGTGTGTGTGTGTGTGTGTGTGTGTGTGTTGGTGTGTGTGTTGGTGTGATTATTGTAGTGTGTACACTGGCAGTCATGACCGTGCCTTGACAAAGACAGAATTCAACATGAGCTGATCATTACTCCCAGAGCACATCTTGACATCTTTCTTTTTCATTTTCTGTATCACTCTTTTTCAGCACATCCCTCTCAAGCTGCCTCTGCCCACTCTCTTGGCCATCTTTCCTTTAGAATCTCCTCTTCTACTCCCATCTTTTTCCCATCCCTTGTTACACATTTACCACTCACACGTTTCAGCCTCACCACACCCTTCCTATCGCTTTGGGCTCCTCTTCCGAGTGTGGTGTGCAGCACATCTCAGATCACTTAGCACCAGGCAGATCTCCTGCTCTGAAGTTGTGTTACACGTTTCTAACACATTTTCCACATCAACTCTAAATGTTGTAATTAACCACAAGTCGACCTTAAATGTCTACCTCTTAACTGTTTAAGTGCTAGCAATGTTGTACCCGGGGGTATTTAAATTTTTAAAGCGCTATGAATTTCGCAGGCGTTTAAGAAACTGAATGTGTGTAAGTACTCACAGCCAGACTCTAAGAAGACTTAATGCTTGAAATAAATGGTGAAAAAACAGAAACCTCTTCCTGGGATTTTGATAGGGCAGAGGCTTTGTGCTTGCAATTTCGCTCCTTTCTTGATCTCTTCACTTGATTTACTTCCATTTTCTTGCTCAGTTATTCGATTTCCTCTCAAGAAAACACCAGGCGTCACTGGGGATACGCATGGCATCCTGTTAAACTAACCGTCATATCATTAAAATCTGATTCTCTGTGTCTCTTATTTGTGAAATATGCAACAAAGACAGTAATGTTAAAATTGCTATCAAGCCATGAAAGAGTAAATCATTACTTTTTTCCAAACACTGACAGGTGAATATTCCTGAGAATGGCCTCGCCTACTGAGACTTCACAATGCAGTGCACACATTTTTTACTTGCGTTACCCCTGTGTGTTTTATTTCTTCTTTACTATTCCACCCTGTCTTAGCCTCAGTTCCCTTCATCATTTTGTCTGCATGACTCTGCACACCACCCATCTCTCCTCTAAACACTGTTTTCATCTTTTCACCTCTCTGTTCCCTCTCTTCCCTCCGCCGGCATAACCTTGTTATTATATGCAGAGTAATTGTTAATTAAGATAATTACAGGCTGTAATGTATTTACTGGATAAATACAAGCTCTTTATCTGCACTTGAAACTGAACTGTTTTATGAATGGTCTCAGGGAATATTAATAGATAGCAAAGTTCTTGCTTTTCACACAAAACATCCAACCTCTGTTTTACATTATTTGTAATTGTGTGCCATAATCTTATTTTGGTGGGTTCTCCTTGACAACTTTGAAAAGGAAGTATTTGGTACTTACTGGGCACAGCTTGTTAGAGGTGTAGCCCAAAAGGTACTGAAATACTGAATTTCTTACTTGGATTGTTCATGGTTTGATTTACTAAGGAGACAAGATGACAAAATCCAATTCACCAAATGGTCTGTTTCTGCCTTTTTTTCTGTAACCATGAAATATAATTTGATAATGTATCCCAGGGGCAGCCGGCTAAATTTCCCACTTAGATCCCAGATCAAAAAGGCTGAAGGAGCCGTTATTCTTCATGTTGTCAGCACCATTGATTAAAACATTTGGCTGTTGAAGTTTTATAGCAAAGAGCCGAGGTTTTTGGGGAGAAGGGGAGGGCTGGGAAGGAGTGGGAGAGAATATGCTCTGCAGTGGTATTCATTAATCTGCTGCCCAGCGTGCTGGTGTAGTTACATCATTGTTGCTATCCACTGTCAATACGCCTCAACTGATCAAAGCAGAGGCTCTAAATGAAAACACATTAAAATGATATTTCAGTAAATTGTAATATTCTAGCGTTATAGCAGACACGAAAAAATCAAAAAATCAGTGGGAGCATTCGGCCTTGAACGCTACAGCTACCCCGAGGGTGTTTCCGGCCACTGTTAGCAACTTTTTTTCTCTCTCTCTCAACTTTTTAATCAATTAATAATAAAGCTGCAAAAACAAATTTCTCAGTCACCGCTTTCCAGTTCTCTTAAGCGTTAACACATTTTTGTAGACTCGGTTTTCACCATGATAACAAGTGAGTGGTGGTGTTCACCAGAGGCGTAGCTGTTGTGACTGACTGTTGATGCAGTGTAGTGGTAATTTGTGTTGAAAAGAAAAAGCAGAAACAGAACAAAGCAAAGAGAAAATCTAAGAGATGCTAGTGTGACAGGCCAGCTGAAAATGTCTCCCACTTCTCAGAGTCTGACTTTTTTTTGTGAAACAAAAAACAATGCATGGATGTACACAAAGTGAGAGTAAGAGAAATTGCTTCATTGAAACATGAGTGGATTTGCAATATGTTTGAAAACAATCCCCAAACAGGTTTGAGCGGAAATGGGAAAAATTTTAACACTTTTGGAACCTTTTTTCTGTCATTATCAAAAGCTGAAATACAGAGATAGACAGAAAAAAGGGAATAGTATATTTCTGTTGTTTTGAAAGGCAGACTGTGATCAATAATCTCACAAATACCATCAGGACTTCAGACAGGTTTTCTTTACACAGATATTTGTCTGTCTGATTCTGTTTCTCTTTCTGCGGCAGTATTTCTTAATCTATTTTTCTGCTCTCTCGCTTTGTTTGTCTTCGTCTCCTCTTTCTTCCCTCTCTCCTCTCTCACTCTCTCTCTTTTTTCCTGTCCCTCCTGTAGAAACACATCCTCCCTGCTTGATTGCCCTCAATCAGGGGTATGTGGGAATCAAAACAAGCAAAAACTCTGTCTCTCAATGATTTTGACACATCACAAGTCTGCTGATTGTGTGTGTAATGTGTGTGTATAATGTGTGCGTGTGTGTGTGCCTGAAAAATTATTACTTATTTTTTTGAGACTGAAGTTTTTTTCTGAGCAGCTCTCTGCACATACACAAGCTGACCATCCTACACACTAGGGGTTGCACAGACTAGTTGATTAGTCGACTTTGCTCCACAATGACGTTTTGAGCTTGACGTCGACTAGTCGCTGATCACGTGATTTTGGCAGTACAAGAGGAGAGCTGCTTGAAGCAACAGTTGAGTGCGCTGAATGGAACTAATCTGTCACCCTAATAGATTTAAATTGTCTTCTATTGAATGCATGGCCTTCGTAAACTTGGTTATTAATTTTATTCTAGGTGACGGTGTCCGCAGTGAGTGAATGATCGTGAGGGAGTAGTAGCCAGTAGTGGTGCAATGGATCAGTGTTGATCCGTGATCGCTCTCCACGGATCGGCATGCAAAGCGTTCCGCGGATCGTTGATGAAAAAAAAAGTTGTGCGTGTAGTGTGGTAACACTAGTTCACCGCTTTTCATTGAAAAAAAACTAAAACAAAAAAACACCAGCGCAGCCGAATAAACAGGCAATTTAACAGAAAAAAAAACTCGGTAACACTTTCTATGAAGACCACCTCTATAGTGCATTATGAGCGCATTCATAGTGCATTATAATGCTCATCATAATCAGTCATAATGCACTATGACTACACTCATAAACACACATAAAGCTTTATGATGCTCTATATCAACAGTTATGAATCTAGTTTATAATGATTTATAAATCCAAGGGCCTTATGAGTGCTCTTGACTGGTTATAAACTACAGACTGACTGATGGGGTTTATAATACATTATACCCCTCTATACACACACCTAACAATCAACTGTTATAAGGACTCATAGGATGCTATAATATTCCATGAAGGATCATAAGTTATCAATGTATGCTTTAAGTAAAGTGAAGTTTATATGGATGCATCTATAATGCAGCATACCTCACCATAATGTTTCATTGTTGGTGTTAAGTAAAGTGTAACACATGTGCATGCATTTAAAAGAATCTATGATGCATCCTAAGTCATTATGTCAGATACCAAAGTATAATTACATTAAGATTTGTCTGCTTAGGAATATGACATTAAAGCCAGGTTTCAACTTCCTTGAAATGACAATAAATCATCCAGAGATGAATATCAAAGCTTTTGCACTCTATACATTGATCATGAGATTATGGTAAATCTGTAAAAGAAATACAACAATTTATTCACAGTAACTTTTTTTTATTATCACCTTTTTCAACGATAACAATCATGGTCTAAGTTATGTATTAATTGGAATATGAAAGTAACTGCATAAAAAACTTAACTGCCATTTTATGTTCAACCTAAAAAGTTGGAGGTCAAATGTGAATAAAAAAACAAACAGTTGGTCTAATCTCTCATCAGAGGAGGCTGGGCAGGAGATGGTCTGGTTTCATCATCATCACAGCTCCATGATGTCCTTCTTCTGTTGGCACCGGTCACTCCGTTTTCAGTGTGGCTCCTTAGAATTACAGTAAAACACAATAAGTTTAAACATGAATGGAGAGGCGCATGACTGTCAGCAGTAAATGACAACCCCCCACCTATATATTGTGCATCAGTACAGTATGATACCAGCAACATAACAAGTTGATGGATAAACATGGGGAGTTTGCAGTATATTATATATAGACCGATCCTACCGGTTGATTGTTCTGCTAACATGACGCTCTGGTCATTAGATGCTAAACCGTTTATCCCGGTCCGGTGCAAGCCTGAGACCAGAGCTACGGTCAGCATGGCTAACATGGAGCTAACACGAAGCTAACGGCCAGCTAGCCGTGTAGTGAATCAGTTATTCACGTTGACAAGTCTCATGTTCTTCGGTCCAAACACACAGGAGAACACGCAGAAGAGCAATCAGTGCTATTCTGGTATATACAACAAATTAAATATGATTAAAACATATTCAGAAAAATAAATTCACTCACCGAATCGAGATATCAGCTCCTCCGGTCGTTAGCACCGTCGGACAAGTTGTAAACACAGGGAAATGGAAACGAGAGAACCTCCCGCTCCTTTTACGCAAACTGGACGTAGACTTCCGGTCTGAAACAACTCGTCCGACGGTGCTAACGACCGGAGGAGCTGATATCTCGATTCGGTGAGTAAATTTATTTTTCTGAATATGTTTTAATCATATTTAATTTGTTGTATATTCCAGAATAGCACTGATTTCTCTTCTGCGTGTTCTCCTGTGTGTTTGGACCGAAGAACATGAGACTTGTCAACGTGAATAACTGATTCACTACACGGCTAGCTGGCCGTTAGCTTCGTGTTAGCTTCGTGTTAGCTTCGTGTTAGCTCCATGTTAGCCATGCTGACCGTAGCTCTGGTCTCAGGCTTGCACCGGACCGGGATAAATACGGTTTCTA
The DNA here is from genome assembly GCF_905171665.1 of Trachurus trachurus. Taxonomy (NCBI): domain Eukaryota; kingdom Metazoa; phylum Chordata; class Actinopteri; order Carangiformes; family Carangidae; genus Trachurus; species Trachurus trachurus. Next base: position 20,770,648 of record NC_139892.1, on the reverse strand, counting down.
ATGACCAGAGCGTCATGTTAGCAGAACAATCAACCGGTAGGATCGGTCTATATATAATATACTGCAAACTCCCCATGTTTATCCATCAACTTGTTATCTTGCTGGTATCATACTGTACTGATGCACAATATATAGGTGGGGGGTTGTCATTTACTGCTGACAGTCATGCGCCTCTCCATTCATGTTTAAACTTAAGTTTTTGTGTTTTACTGTAATTCTAAGGAGCCACACTGAAAACGGAGTGACCGGTGCCAACAGAAGAAGGACATCATGGAGCTGTGATGATGATGAAACCAGGAAACCATCTCCTGCCCAGCCTCCTCTGATGAGAGATTAGACCAACTGTTTGTTTTTTTATTCTATATTCACATTTGACCTCCAACTTTTCCTCCAAGTTTTTTATGCAGTTACCTTCATATTCCAATTAATACATAACTTAGACCATGATTGTTATCGTTGAAAAAGGTGATAATAAAAAAAAGTTACTGTGAATAAATTGTTGTATTTCTTTTACAGATTTACCATAATCTCATGATCAATGTATAGAGTGCAAAAGCTTTGATATTCATCTCTGGATGATTTATTGTCATTTCAAGGAAGTTGAAACCCGGCTTTAATGTCATATTCCTAAGCAGACAAATCTTAATGTAATTATACTTTGGTATCTGACATAATGACTTAGGATGCATCATAGATTCTTTTAAATGCATGCACATGTGTTACACTTTACTTAACACCAACAATGAAACATTATGGTGAGGTATGCTGCATTATAGATGCATCCATATAAACTTCACTTTACTTAAAGCATACATTGATAACTTATGATCCTTCATGGAATATTATAGCATCCTATGAGTCCTTATAACAGTTGATTGTTAGGTGTGTGTATAGAGGGGTATAATGTATTATAAACCCCATCAGTCAGTCTGTAGTTTATAACCAGTCAAGAGCACTCATAAGGCCCTTGGATTTATAAATCATTATAAACTAGATTCATAACTGTTGATATAGAGCATCATAAAGCTTTATGTGTGTTTATGAGTGTAGTCATAGTGCATTATGACTGATTATGATGAGTATTATAATGCACTATGAATGCGCTCATAATGCACTATAGAGGTGGTCTTCATAGAAAGTGTTACCAAAAACTCTGCTTGTATAATTAGGCAATATATCACGACAGGCCGTGGGGGGAGAGCAGGGTCGAAAGTAACTCACGACGAAAGTAACAAAGCGATTTTCTCCGAGCCCATACAAGTCTGACATGTCTAACTTGGTCAGCATGTATATCATGCAGGACATAACAGAACTGCAAAAAATCTTAAAAATACGTCTCACTTTGACAGAGTTACATTCAAGAACCTGTTTTCAGTGACGAAAAGTAAATTTGTTTGAGAGGTCATTTTTTTGGGTTGATCAGCTGTGTTTAACATTTCAGGTGTTATAATTATGATGGTTAGACACATTAATTAGTCCTCTAACATATCCTAAAGTTGGACTAGTCAGAGTTTTTCAGTATAGAAGTAACTCAGGTTTGAGTGTCGAGAGTCACTGGAGGGACGAAAGTAACAGTAACAGTCGTTACTTTCGTCCCTCTGCACATTAACAATGAGCAATTCTGTGCAAAAAAAAAAATCTGTCACCATGCTACGGGAGGGATTAAGACACACAATGTAAACAATGTGACTGTATATACGTGGAGAAGTGCAGGGGGAGGGCATGACCAGTGGATCATGGTGGTCCAGTCATAGTGGACCAGGACAACAGGCTGTCAGCAGGAGGACGGTGAAGATCTGTTCTGGCCGAGTCCCAAGGGAGTCAGTGTAGTAAAGAAAAGTTAATACATTTTATTTAACACCAATTCACACTGTAATTTAGAGAAAATTTAGAGAAAATCAGCATGCTAAGCGATCTACAAACGTAAAAAAAAATCCAAATGAGTGTCATTGATCGTTCGTTCGAAAAGTTAAATTAAATTAAATTAAATTAAATTAAATTAAATTAAATTAAATATATTTTAAAATAAGATAATAAAAACAAGAAAAATATGAACAAGTCCAGTTTATATTGTCTTGTTACTTTTGACCCACCCCCCTGTCCCCCCCCCTTTCGTCCCTGCCGTGAGGGACGAAAGTAACAAAGCGCAGCTGCTCTTCAAAGTCAAATTACACCGATGTCGTTTCCAAGGGCGTAATCACTGTATAGACATTGGGGGGGTCCAAATGACGAATAAGATCCGGAGTTTCACACAGGATTTTACGAGACTGGTGGTGGTGGGGGGCTTTCCTTCCTAACTGTTTAACGCACAGTAGGCGACAGTAGGCTATTTTCTTTTGCACTTATATAGGAGTGTATGTTACCAAAAAAGCTTGTTGTTTATATACCTGTAGCCTACTAATTTCTGTGCATGAGCTGTCTGTTAGTGAATACAGATTGTTGCAAAGTATTTCCCTCCTCCTGTGATTTTATTTATGATGAAAAAATAGGAATGACTTCATCAACGACTAGTTGACGTCGACTCGACTTTCATAACATTAGAGTCGACTTTAAAATATCTGTCCAACATTTGAAAGTGCAGCTATAAGGAACTATGGGACTTCGACTGTTCTCACGCTGCCATTGAGAGGGGGCAGGTTATGCTTGTGTCTAATTTTATCTTTTCAAAGTGGGAAGCTCAGCCCTGGTTCAGCAGTTTAGAAGTGAAATAATGTCTCAGTGATGTTCATTTTAAAGGCTTATTATTCTTAATATTTCATCCTTAATCTTGGATCTGTCTATTGCTCAATTTAACAGCCATGGTCTTACACACACTTTACACACTGTACATACATCGGAGTTAAACCTAAGCTTCTTATGCAGCTGGATTAGCAGAGGCTACCACCTTGTGACATGAGACAAAGACACAAGGCTTCACCATCTCAGTATCAAGGCTCTGTTCATCTGAATAATTACATTGTTGGAGTGGTTACTATGGCAGCAAAGAGAACTATTTATCACAGTCAAACCAATTATTGAACAGGATGGTTGAACAGCCCTTTTTTGTGCATGCTCTCTCTCTCTCTCTCTCTCTCTCTCACACACACATACACACACATGTGAAGTGAACAATGACTGCGTACTAATTTAATATGACAGCCTTATCTAGTGTATATGCATACTCATTGGTATGTAGTGCATGCTGAAAGCTATGTTTCCTGTTGCCATGGATTCGGTGTCATGTCTCAGGCCTGTCATGTCCTTCATTATTTCCAAAATTTTACAAGTAACTGTTACACATGCAGGCTTTGCCCTTTAACTTACTCTGCAGGTTTCATTTGTCATTTTCTTGAGTGATTTGCTTGAAACCTAAGGAACGTTAAGGGACCTGTTGTTTTCTCTTTGATGAGGTCAGATCCAGTGATGTGTCAACCTACAGAATAAATGCAATACAATACAATTATATATAATATATTACATCCATTATTCATATATCAGTTGTACTGGTTCTGGTTTGTGGAATCAACATAGGCAAGGAAACAAACAAATGTGTATCTAATAGTATAAGAATGTGCATTGAAATCTGTCTTTCCAACTTTCCTCTCTCAGTCCTGCACTGAACTCAACTCTCGGCTCTGATGTCTCTTATGACAGAAGTTATAAAAGTAATCTAGAAAAAGAGAAATGACACATGTACAATGATGAGAGGGGACGGGAAACTTGGTGGGCAGGCAGGAGAGAGAGACAGAGGGAGCTGAGGTCTCATTATAAAGTAATCACCAAGAAGAAAGGTCAGGTGGCTGTTACAACAGCTATAAAATACTGAAGAGACCGAGAGAGCCTCGAGAGGGAAGAGAGAGACAGAGAAAGGGACAGAGGGGGTGGGTGAGAAGGAAGAGACATATCAGCTATAAAATACTGACGTAAAGGAGACAGAGAGAGATGGACAATGAGCCAGACAGAGAGGTGTAGGTGAGATCAACTTTCTAATATAGTCATAAAACACAGCCAGAAGGTTACTGTCAGGAGGGAAGGGTTCTGTGGCAGAGAGGAGGAAGAAGGGTGGGAACAAAATGGCCTTGATGCAGTGCCATTATATCACGCTTCTTTGTGGCTATTCAGGTGAAGCACCCATTTATGTCATTTAATGCTGATAAAAGTCCCTATTGGATTCATCTATTGGAATTCCTAGGGACAGATGAATCTCTCAGTGACCCGTCAGGAGAAATCACATTAATGTCAGTCACGGGTGAAGTAACGAAACCAAAACTAAGTCAGAGCAACCCACGTAAAACACAAGCTAGTTTCTTCTTTGCCCAAAGTAATGTGCTCAGTGCTGCCGCTTTTGGCTGGATGCTGCGTTGCAACACAGTGCCGCATATGCGTCCCTCTGCAGTGTCTAATTTGAGGGATGTTCTGTGCTTCTGAGAAGCACTGTGCAATTATGCATGCTTCAGAGTGGGTGCCTTAATTAAATCTTCCACCACAGCACGTGGCTTCAGCAAAAATAAGTACACAACCCTCCATCTCTTTTGCACTCAAGACTTGTAAACTACTTCAAATAGATTCCAGTGCAAATGATTTGAGAGCAGGAGGTGTCCTCAGTGTGTGTCCTGAGCTCCATGGCTCCATGTTATCACACTGGAGCTGCAACAAATGTCCTATTCTCATTCTCTCATGCTTTTAACAATTTCAATTTTTTAGACTTTGATGTTGTCGAGGAAAGTTGAGGGTTGAGTTGAGCTCAGCCTTCAGATGTATGCTGTGATTTTTGATATGGTTATGGTATTATGACTAAAGGAAATTATTTTTGCTAAATGTAACTAGGGGAAAGTATGATGAAACCTGAACTGATGGAATAGTTGCTGTAATCTGTCAAAAGGGGAAGTAGGATGAGTCAGACAAAGGTTAGGAACCGGTGACGTGTCCGGGAGACAGGCTGAAGCAGGTCAGGAGAGTAAAGGTGGCAGGGGTTAAGGATGGGGAAGTACACATTGACCAAATAAGGCAAGTACCGGTGCAGAATGATGGAGAAATTGTCCCATGATGCAGGAGAGAGTGTTGGCTGCTCTGGGCCTATAAAAAGGTAATCCGACTAGAAGTCGAGGAGTGTGTGGCAGGACTGGGTGCGAGAGCGAGCTAGTCAGACCCTACTCCTGCGAGGACCCCGAGAACTGGTGCATTTATAGAACTTAGCCATCAACCGAAAAGACTGCACTCAGTAATTTGGTCTCGGGTGATCCCCACACTCCCTGCTATCGGGGTTGGCTGTTCCGCTCTAAGGGGTTCTCAGCCCTAAACATCACCCCAGCAGAAAGGGTTCAGGAAATTCGTGACTGGCCAGCCGAAGCCTGTATCCTACCAAAATTGTAAATCGGGCAACTATTCATCAGAGGTAGGGTTGATCGATAGGGTAAGAATTGGTTTTAATTATTTTTTGATTTTTGTTTTATGCTCTGATGCTGCTTTGTCACTGCTAAATTCCTGCTATAAATATTCAACCTAAAAGACAAGAGAACTGTTATCCTCATCTTTTTGTCTGAGGTTTTAATTCAAATATTACTGTTATGCTGTTCATGATCGTAAGAAGCTAAGCCATAGGGCCCTAGTTTCCTAGACCGAGCGAAGTCTAAGTGCAGCGCAGCTTCGCCACGCCAACGAGGCGTGTCCAGGTCCATTTCGCAAGTTTGGTGGGCAGCGCAGTCCGACTTACGCCAGCGCAAGCTCTCCCCTCGTCCCTCCTACCGGTGCAAACGGCAAAGGGGGAGGAGAGAGGGCGGGAGGGAGACAGGAGGAGGAGAAGTGGGATTACTGTAACACAGCCGATTCGGATCTTCACCAATCAAATGAGCTCCTCTCCTCACCTTTAACTGCACCGCGGGCGATGCGCACTGCAAGTTTGTCATTTTATACTTTGACATGGACGGAGGAGACAGCGACGCCAGAGGCCGAACCTCTCCCAGGAGGAAACAGCTGTTTTGGTCCGGAGGTCCGAGCTCAGAGTGGCCGAATAATGAGTTTACTAATAATAATACAAATATCCTTAATCAGGTTTGATCTGATACACTGAGAACCACTGCTCAGTGTAAGAAACAACAACTAATAAACTAATAAAGAAACTCACATTTATTCAAACCCTGTGTGAGAAAGATGAGAGGTGTACACTAATCACAACATAAACAAACACCATGCGTAACGGATGAAATCAGCGTAAAGGACGCTCTCTCTCTCTCTCTCTCTCTCTCTCTCTGTCCGTCTCTTTTTTTTCTTTTTTTTCTGTGATAGAGATGCTGAGTATACTGTAGTAGGCTATATACTGACTATCTGATACCGAGGCTGTTGTGGTGGGCTAAGAGAGATGATGATTTGTGTTTTGTTTTTCATTACGGCTGCGTGACGACGTGGTCGCTCGCGCTAATGAATTAATAAGTAAATAAATAAATAAAGCGGATCATCACAACGGCACAGTGCGTATCTCAACACGGCAGCAAAATGCAGTCATCCACCCTCAGTCCTGCTTTTGGGACATCCGCAGCTGCTTTTCAGTGCCAGTTCGTCCCTACTGTGTTAATTCAGGTGGAGTTTCCATTGCGTGCCGACAGCCTTTGATCTCTGCTTTGATCTGACGTCAGATGTGACGGGACAATCTATATAGATATAAATTCACGTGTTGATTCCATTAGTTGCATTAAATAGTGGTTATTGTGGATATTTATTGCATTGAAATGTGCCTGGAACTGTGGAAATCTGCCTGTGAGGTCTTGGTGACGTGTGTGCACTGCAGATCAGTCAGCCAAACTTCCACTGCACCTGCTGCACTCCGCCCTGCGCTGAGAGTAGACCTGGTTTGAGGTGGCGAGCTTTCAGCGCAACCTCGGCGGGACATTTTCGCACGAAACTTCCACTGCACCAAGCTGAATCTGTGACGCCTCCCCTGCTGCGCGGCCACGCCTATCTCAGCGCAGCGCGATCTACCAATCTGCCAATCTGACTTTGCGCTAGGCTGCGCTGGTCGAAACTTGCATTACACCGGCTGTGCTACCTTGCGCCACCTGCGCTGCGCCACCAAACTAGGGCCCATAGTGTGCACAACATCTTTAAGACTCTTAAAGGTTAATCTAGTTTTGTGTCCACTTCAAAAGATAAACAGGTCCCTAGGGTTGTTTTTCCAAACCGTTAAATTAAACCTAGCCAATAACAAGTGCAAGGATCAAAGAGGAAAGCTGCCATTAACAGGCGTGCCGGGTTACTAATTCTGGGTGGGCGGCTGCTCTATCAGAACTAGTGGCTTGGGGAAGTGGGACAGACGTCAGGACGAAGGCAGTTAGAAGCTAGGCGAGTTTCCTCATCACCAGCTTAAACATTCTTTAGAAATTCTACTCTGGTCCATGACCGTTAGAACTTAAGAACTTACCCTTTAAACAGAGAGCTGGTCTAGTATAGGCCTTTCTTTACAGGAGCCTAATACCGGGGATCTAACACGTGGCGCCCAACGTGGGGTTCATGTGCTTTGGGAACTTTTGACTTCACTCAAAGGACCCTCCAGTTTTATATTATCATTCGCAAATGTTTGTATTTCCTCAGTGTTTTCCAGGTTTTACTCTTCTTTTCATACCATGAATGCACTAAGTAACTGAATCAATCTGAAAACCTGGATAGTGTGTATTTCTTGGAGGTTGGAATCAGCACAATTTCACTATGTGACAGAAGGTTGAGGGGAGAAAAGCACATAAAGTCTTGACGGTTACTTAAAGTTTCTTTTCCATTTGAACATGTGACCTGCAAGCTCCGGAAATGTTAAAATAAAATGTTGAATCTCAAAAGGAGGCACTAGGCAGAAAATACTACAAAGAACCTGTTAGCTTGTCACAGAACAGAGCAGATAATCAATATGATGAAAACTAGAGACATACCCTGTATAATGAACCAACAAAGGCGATGATGTCTCAGCCAGGCTGCAGCCTGTCTGCGGACTGCAGCAGCAAAGCCTGCAATCATTACAATGCATTGAATTATATGCAAGTGACTGAAAATGTGTTATCGTGTAGGCCACCAGTGACATTAGAAGGAAAGACTCAACTTGTTATTGGTTCAGTCAAATACACCAAGCAGCTTCATGTTGTATAAATACATACTCAGTATAGGTAAAGACAATGCATAATTCAGGTAAAACCTGTTAACAGTCAACAGTCAGCTCTGGTATTCCATCATGACCACAAACTCTCTGTATGGCCTCTGTACCGTACGTTCTTTTCATGATATGGCAATAACTCATCTTACACTGTAATGTTCTATCTATTCTGGCTCCACTGGGACATGAGCATGAGTGTAATCATCATAAATATATGTTACAAAGATACAAAATAGATTTAAGTTCATGAAATGTTTAAAAAGGTTAATAAATAGACATAGGGCCCTAATTTCTTGGCGCAACTCAGGGTGGCGCAGCAAAGCGAGCCCTGACGCAGCTGGCGAAGTGGTATTTTCCTCCAGTTCAACAAGGTGCGCAGCGGATTCGGTAAATTGGCAGACTGCTGTGCGCTGAGATGGGAGTGGTCGCGCAGCAGGGGGAGGTGTCGACAGATTCGCCGTGGCGCAGTGACAATTTGTTGCCGATAGACCGCGCGGAGAGTGCGCCGAAAGCTCGCCAGCTCCAACCTGGTCTAATGTCAGCGCAAGGCGAAGCGCAGCCAGCGCAGTGGCAATTTGACTGCCCAGCGCGCAGTGCAGACACGTCACCAAGACCCCACAGGCAGATTTCCACACTTCCAGGCACATTTAAATGCAATTAACAATAATAATAATAATAATAATAATCACAATAACCCCTATTTATTGTATCTGAATCAGCACATACACCTATATCTATATAGATTGTCCCGTCACACTGATGGCAGACCAAAGGCTTGCTTAATGGAAACTCAGCCTGAATGAATTAACACAGATGAAACCAGGGAGGGACTGAGACAGCCGTGGATGTCCCAAGAGCAGGTGTTGACACTACACACTGTGCCGTTGCAGATGATCAGCTATTTATTTATTTATTTATTTACTTATTGATTTATTAGGGGCCAGCGCCGCATCGTCACGCGACCATAACAAATAAAACAAATGCCTCCGTTACGCACAGCTGTTTGTTTATGCTGTGATCTGTGCACACGTGTTTAAATATAGGTTAGATAGATAGATAGACCTGCTCCCTCCTCCTCCCTCCTCCCTCCCAGACTACTTTTGCATCATCAGCCCGTGAGGTCTGTTCGCGCGACCGGACACTGCCAGCTTGGACCGGACGAGAACATCAGTTTCCTCCCGTCTCACTTGCTCTGACAGATTGAGAGCTGTTGCCCAGTAAAAAAAAAAAAAAAAAAAAACACACACCCCTTTTCCATTAATAAAGACACTCATATTTAGTAACCTATATTTAAACACGTGTGCACAGATCACAATATAAACAAACAGCTGTGCGTAACGGATGCATCACGGAGCGTCTCTCTTTTTCTTTTTTCTTTAGAATTTACCTGAGATGGATATGTTAATATCTGCTCACTATGATGCCAGGCTGATTGTGGTTTGCTGTGAGAGATGATAGTTTATTTGTTTTCAGTTTTATTTGTTATGGTCGCGTGACGATGCGGCTCAATAAATCAATAAGTAAATACATAAATATAGCAGATAATCGTGTAGTGTCAACACAGCAGTAATCCATCCTCATCTTTCATCTGTGCAGCCTTTGATCTGTCATCAGTGTGACGGGACAATCGATATAGATGTTCTGAATGTCTATGCTGCAATCTGTAGGTGCTGATTCAAATCTTCTCTTCCACGGTGAAATCAAACGTCCGCCTTGCGCGCGCGGCGGATTTAAAGGCGAGGAGAGGAGCTCATTTGATTGGTGAAGATCTGACTCGGCTGTGTCAAACCCACTCCACGCCTTCTCTCCTCCCTCTATGCCATTTGCGCCGGTGGGAGGGAAGTAGGCGGGATGCGCTCCGCTGCGTCTCGAAGGAAAATTGCAATCTACTCCTGACCACTCCCCGTTGGCGAAGCGAAGGCGAGGCGCAGGCCTGATCCGCTCCGCCTGCACCTAGTTCACGAAAGTAGAGCCCATAATTTCAAGACAATAAATAAGATAATTAAAAAGTTCATGTTATGGATAGCTTGTGTAAAAATGTAATGCTAAATAATTTCCGTTCTGATTTTAAAAACCTTCATGTGAGTATTTGTGGGTATTTTATTTTGAAAGTATACACATTACCCTGTTTTGCTTTGAGGGTGAGGGGTTGTGGGTCAGAAGCGGGACCACAGAGCAGGAGGTCATGGTGCATGGTCAGACTAGGTTCGAGAGGCGCACATGGTAATTGTGCTTTTGTTTTTTACTGTGTTTTTTTCCTCTGGTTGTGTACATGTATTTTTAGCTTACCGTATTCCTTTCAAGTGTTTATTTATTTACGTTGTATTACCATTAGCCTCATACAGACTCTTATGCTTGACTTCATATTTCACGGTGTCTCATGATTCATCAAGTCGTCGGTGGAGAAGGAGGAGAAATAAAAACGAGAATCAAGAGATCAGTATGAATAGAAGTCTTTTTTATCAAACGGTGTAGCTACAATGAGACTGATATGTGTGCCATAGTATAAATGACAGCCTTCCTTCCTGAGGAAGCTGAGATCCTTCAAAGTGTGCAGCAAGATGTTGGAGATCTTCTACCAGTCTGTTGTTGCCAGCACCATCTTCTTTGCTGCTGTGTGTTGGGGCAGCAGCATCAGAGCCAGCGACACTAACAGACTTGAGAAGATCGTCAAGAAGGCTGGCTCTGTACTGAGTCTCAGACTGGAGTCCTTTGAGACCGTGGTGGAGAGGAGGACACTGAATAAACTGTTCTCCATCATGGACAATGACCAGCACCCTCTCCATCACACAGTAGACAGACAGCGGAGCACCTTCTCCCACAGGCTGCTCCAGCTCCGCTGTCGAAGGGACAGATACAGGAAATCTTTCCTGCCACATTCCATCACACTGTATAATAACAGCTGAAAAACTCTGGTCATAACTTACAGTCACTACGCACCCTATTTTTCTACACACAGTTACACACATTGCACATTTTCTTCTTGCACTAAAATCAACGCTGCCAATTTGTTTTTGTATATAAATTTGTACATCACATTTTATTTTATTTGCTATTGCTATTTTATTATGTATAGTTTGTTCTTTATATTTTACTATTTATCTATCTATCTATCTATCTATCTATCTATCTATCTATCTATCTATCTATCTATCTATCTATCTATCTATCTATCTATCTATCTATCTATCTATCTATCTATCTTTAGGGAAATTACAAGGGTGCATTATGTATAAATTATGGTAGAATATGTCACTCTATCTTATCAACTTTGAAGGTACAATATAAGGAGTCAGACACAAACAAATGAACACAGGCAGGTGAAAGTTTCCCAGGTTTGTGCAGTCACTATAAATCATTACGCGCACTGTGCATGTGACTTACAGTAAACATCACTGACTCTGCTCCTCTGAAGAGGCAGCAGCTGAAAACATCAGATATTTGTGTGGGCTAATGAGGAGACTGCAGCTTTCCTCAAATGAATATGAGACAAAATTAACACCACATTCCCATCAAGTGCGTCCCATCTGCATTGTGTTTTCTATTGTTTGAGGTTTAATTGCTGCTCTTTTAATTTTGTTTTAATAGTTACATCCTATTCTTGGCAGTTTATTAAATATACCTTCACTGAAACATTGCAAAATACCACTAAATAGACCATATGGCTGACTGTTTATTATAAGTACTGAAACCACATTTGCTTAATTTGTTGCTAACGGCTATATTTGGTTGCACTGGTGAACCACTAATATGAGCAGTTTAGCTCCAGTTTCCAGGTTAGAAGAGTCGCTTTCAGAGGCACAGGGGGTTGACTTACAGTAATGATCAAGTATCACATGAACTACAAAAATACAGGTGGATGCAGTTAACACTATAATCACCATAGTTAAGACCTAACGAGGGGGCAGTGGTGGGGTTACTAAACCAGAGAGGATAACTGGGAATAACAGAGATACACAAATGTAAACCCCACACCCCAAATTTCTCACCTCCACAAGGAAGAAGGCTATTCTTTTTTTTATTTTTTATTGCTCGCTGATGAATAAGGAAATTCACCACGCGCCGTAGCTCCAGCATGTGCCCACACAAACACTTGCACGTCACACACACACACACACACACACACACACACACACACACACACACACACACACTGAATAGCCTCATTGGAAAGGAGGTTTTATGGGTATTTCTAAATTATATAGCGCTGGGAAATAAAGGCACCACAATCATATTTAAACTACAGTTATTATTTCTTTCATTTTGAGCATTGATTTGAAAGCAGCGCTCTCTCCACTCATCTTTTGTGTGTTCCCTTTCTCCAGCTTTTTAAGAAGACAAAGACCAAAATCCCAGACTGGGACTTGTGAAAACAGCGGGTGTCCCGCACTACACTCTGATCTACTGTTCATCATGTTTTCTCTGGAGCTATTTGTTGTGTTAGCATGTGCACTATGTGTGTATGTGTGTGTGTACGTGTGTGACAGAAGTTGCACACTGATGAGCATGCCTGTGATGAATTTAGAGACAAGCAGAAAATACAACAGATTCCTTAGATTGGTGTGCGCTGTGTCTGTTGTTGTTGTTGTTGTTGTTGTTGTATTTGTTGTTTTGCTTTTGTCATCCACTGGATGTGTCGGTCTACATGGTTGTTCTGTTTTTTTTGACCCCTGTATTGCCTGCATAAAAAAACAAAAAAGGAACAACTGTATGATGATCTGCTATAATTATCTAATCCTCCATTAAGTAAACAGCCAGAGCAGAACAGGGAGTTAAAGCAGGACAATTACTATGATAATTAGACTATGGTAAACCTTAATGCATTTTCCATAAACTTTCTGCATGAGGTATTTTCTTACCCCATAGTGTAATCTGTATCAAATATTTCACTGACCGTGTATAGCCTGTCTGTTTATTAATCATGTCCCGCACTAAAACTATAATCAACCCACCAAAAAGTGCAAAACAAGAATAAAAAATGAAACGAAAAAGCAAATACCATATAACCGCAAAATACGATATAGCATTTAAAACAAAGCAAAACCATCAAGGTAATGCAAACTTTCTATTCAGAACTATTACATTAATCAAAATCATAACAAACATAAAACAAAACAAAACAAACAAACAAACCATACACGAGCAAAAACAAGCAAGAAAAGGGATGATAATAATGATAACAATAATAGTTATAACTGTTAGACAAATGAGGGGGGGGGGGGGGGGGGGGGTAATAGGTTGAGGTCGTGGAGGCGGGGTTCAGGTCAGACTCGGAACGTGCGTGTGTGTGTAAAGTGATGCAGTGGGATGCCTTCATAGGGCAGAAATGTGACGTGGTATGGACTCAGGGTCCCGTGATTCAGGGAGGGGAAGTCCCAGCTGTTGGGATTTTTTTTTTTTGACCATACATTAAAGGGATAGTTCACCCTAGAATGATATTTCGCTCATTATCTACTCACCCTCATGTTGACTAAGGGCTGGAAGAATTATCAGAGTCCACCGTCCCTTCTCTTAGTTACAGGGGGTCTCGGCGTAGCAGTGAATTTCAATGCAACGGTTGCAAAGGGACACCGGAGCTCTTCGTAAAAAAAAACATCCAAATACCTCCATGATGCTCGTATGTAATGTCCGTCTTGTGCTGAAGCCCCAAATTGCGTAATTGTCCCGAAAAAAATTAAATAAGTCTATATTTTAAGCTTGTTTGTAGCGGAAGCTTCTCGTCTTCTTCTTCTTCTCCTCTTCCTGGTCCGTCCAAATATCGCGTGATTTGCGCCGGCGTCAGTGCGGTTACTGCGAATCACGCGATATTTGGACGGAGCCGAGCCGAGCCGCGCCGCGCCGGTCCGGAGTTCAACCGGGTCCGGACCGCTGAGAACTCACAGAGCTAACAGTAGCCTAGCCGTTAGCACAGAGCTAACAGTAGCCTAGCCCCCTAGCCGTTAGCACTGGATGCTTTATAGACACATGTGACTTCCTGTGTTTACGTATCACTCGGGGCTGCTCACTATCAACGTTACAATATCAGACATGAAACTCCGCGACCAGCTGCAGCTGCAGTTATTGGTCTTTTAAAAAACTATTTATTTCCAAAAACCTTCTTTCTTGTGTGTTGTGACTCTAGTCTCCTCTGCTCATGTCCTGCTACTGCTCTGTCAATAAGCGTTCTTCCAGGTCGGGAGGGGGGAGAGGAGGAGAGGGGTGCACAAAGTGATTACATATTAAGTAGGTTCGGTCGCTCGTCAAATCTTATTAATCGGACCGAATAATATTATTGGTCAGACTTTTCTCAGAATTATATGAGAATGAAAAAATGATGAGTTTTTAACCCTGTTGGGTTTCTCTTACATTTTAATGTATCATCAGATTATTAATAGCATTTTAACTTAGACAAAGAAATGTGCAAAAGTTCCAGAAAGGTAAGTATTGCTTTAATTTAAGTCTTAAATAGTTATATCTTCAGACAGCAATCACTTATAGTGTTTGGTCCGAAACACGGGTCTGTCAGTCACTCTGCTCTGCTGTAAGCCGAGGAGAAAACTTTCCTTGTATCCTACAACCTTTATCCAATGAGGAGAGAGAACGGCATAAAGGGGCGGTCCTCTCTGTGTGTGCAGCCAAGGGATGCGCGTGAATGTGGTGACTTCTGCTTTAAAGACATTCAAAGCAGCTACTATTGATGTCATTAATTACACCAGCGTTTGTCAGGTCTAAATGTCTCTGTTACACACAAGCCTTAGTGCATTGTGAACACAGACACACAAATACACACAATCAAAGAAAAATACACATACTCTGTTTACGTCATTGTATTCATTCATTTGTCCAAAGCAAGTCAGAACAACTTTGTTTTCTTTTCCTTTGTCTCTTCCCTCCTCTTTCTCTGAGTTTTTGATCTGTCTGTCCCTCAGGCCCTGTCTCTTCCACTGGAGGTCGTTTCATGAAAATATGTTGTTTTCTGTCTCTCTCTCCCTTCTCTCTCTCTCTCTCTCTCTCTCTCTCTCTCTCTCTCTCTCTCTCTCTCTCTCTCTCTCTCTCTCTCTCTCTCTCTCTCTCTCTCTCTCAGGGTAATGAGATATAAATGTTTCAGGACTGTGATCGCCTATAGCACTAGACCTAGACCTGTCTCTGTCTCTTTCACACAGCAACACATTCCTGCACGTGCACACACACACACAGAGAGCGAGAGAGAGAGAGAATGCAGAGAAAAATACATGCCAAATAGAAGAACATGGATGTTGAAGTACAGTACTAGTGTATTTCAGCAATACTGTTGCTCCGAAATCTAGTGGAACTAATAAGCAATTAAAGGACATTTGGCTGTGAGCAAAATGGCTGAGGAGTGTGTACTTGTGTGGGCTACTGTGGACTGTAAAAAAAATACAGTGGTGTATCAATTGTGTGTGTGTGTGCGTAGGTGGTTATAGGCAAGTTGCAGGTTACACAGGGGCTGCCTCAAAAATTATAAACGTTCTAAACTAAGATCAATAGTCTCCCTCTCTCTCTCTCACACACGCACGCACGCACGCACGCACACACACTCTGCAATAAGGAGGAGGTATCCAGCCAGTACAACCTGAATACTACAGTATACAGCTCACAAATACATTAGAAAAGGAAACAATGAGTTTAGAACAGAAAAAGCAAATCAAGATAGTTTAAATGCTGAAATTTGGAACTGCTTCGGCAAAACGTACACCTTTGTTCAAAGGTTTTTATTGAAATTGAGCACGGGACTGGTGAATTGCCACAACTGGTACAAAGGTCAGCAGCAAAGTGCCCAAGGTAGAAAGGTTAAGGTCACAGAAAGCTGAAACATCAGGAAAAGCACTGTATACTGCTATAAGAGACAAAGAAAAGGGCAGGTAACAAAGGAAAACAGAGTGTTGGGTCAGGCGTTTCATCCTGCATAATGAGCCAAAACTTTACAATAGAGCCAGATGGAGACTTCACATGATGGAGGAAGCACAGTCTCCAGACTTAGGCCCCATGGAGGTGGTTTACCATGAACTGAACAGAAGGTGAAAGCAAAGAAACCTGCAAGTGCAACACATAGGGACTTATGCAACAGTGTTTGGACAAACCTTCTGAATAGCCTATCATTGTAGGAAGAATGCTATAAAAGTGCTCAGCAGTAGGAAGACTTAGAAATATGAAGTGAATATTACGGTGAATGAAATTTGTTTCTATGAGAAAGCTCCATGATCCCTTATTTTTATAACCTCTGGTTGATTGTCTTCCATTTCAGAAACACTGACATGTTGAATCTTGTCAATTCAAATAACAACAGGAAAAATGGAGGTGTTCTAAAGATTTTGACTGGTAGTATATTTCCTCAGGCAGGTCAGTCCACAGCCTTAGGAACACTGGTGGCAAAAGCTAATTTAGGTGAGGAGATATGGTGAGGACTTTCTAAATGTGCAAGGAAGTAAAATATAGCAAGGATGCAGGCCTTTAAACAACTAAACAATTAAAACCATGTAAATCACGTAACACTGGGAGCTAGTGCCAAAAGGCTCAACTAGATCTAATGCCACAATGTGCAGTCTTCTTCAGTGACTGTACTTTGATTCAGTAAAGTAAAAGATTAAAATGTTATGCAGGGTTTATTTTTCTCACTTTTTCTAAGAGGAACACAAAGAATATTTTAAATGAGCTTTGTTACATAATAGTGAGACACACAAAGTTCTTGCAGCAAACTTGATGTTGTGAAATGAAACCAAATGCCGAATTTGTCTTGTGATGTGCATGACAAGACTTTCAACAAAATAGGAGCCACACTCAGGAGAATGGAAGCAGCCTGCAGACTGGGCCTTGAGGGACACCTTACTTGCAATGAGACACAACCACAGTTTCTAATGGAGACAACGGAGTGGGAAACACTTAATGCAGCACTCAGTGCTTCAGTCTGTCTAAGTAAACTAAATTGTGTTAAGGCTGTGGTACCACAAAAAATGAGCACACATTTGCATCAGCACTGAAAGGTTGTTAGTCACTTCAGGGGAGCGAGACTGAAACTTTTCTCTCTAAACTGCATGAGCAAAAAGTTACTTGGACATCTCCCCCCAAGAGCTTTTTAAAATAAAAGTCAATTTGGAAAGTGCACAGAATTTAAAGGCAATTAGCTCATTAACAATGAGAGTGCACACAGAGCAGGGTGAAGCAGTAGCTTCTCATTAGCAGTTGAAACGATGCGTTGATAAACATATAGATGACACAATGAAACACTCACTTAAAATAGGCCAAGTGTTTTGCCACAGTGAAGATTTTGGTTGCTAATGTCCAAAGTGTAAGATTTATCAATCAGCTGCACATTTGTAAAATTCAAATCACCACAATATGATGATGCATTATTTAACAGAAACAGGTCAGTGTAAAAAGTGTGAAAATAAAAGATACATAAAAGATCACTTCATTAGAATACTTGTTGGGGTAATACTCAATTTCATAGAGTCACTATTTTGTTGGACCATCTGTAGTTTAGTAGCACTTGGCTAGCAGAAAATAATAAAATACTAATATCTGACTTTAGAAATAAATTGTATTACATTTAAAATGATTTATTACTAATCAATAGTAATAAATCATTTTAAATGTAATACACTTCAAGCCTGTTCATTGAGTCTAAAGGGTTAACAGTGTAACTAACCACAGGTAAACTGATATTACAACCATCAAGATAGGTGGATATATAAAACCAAACATGTACATTTGCATGCAGTGTCTTAAAACATTAATTTCGTAGAGCCAGAGTGAAGTCTAGTTGGCACGACAACATGGAATAAAACTTGTTCATTAAAAGCAGAATCATACCTGATGGAAACGACAAGGACAAGTCTCGTGCAGCACATCTTTACAGAATTATATGTCATTCTAAAGGGAGATCAGTGGAATTATCAGTGTGTGCAATTTATATTTTTCATGGGAATTAATGACTTAAGTCAATTTATTAAAATATGCTAATATGGTGAAGAATATTTTTAACAGATTCTATCTGGGGCTACATGGCTGTATTTGTTGAGAACAGAACATGCCTTCAGTCCTGTCGTCAGGGTTGAAATCCTACTGGGTACAACTTGTTTAACAATGTGTTTGAGATTAATTCATTTGGTTAGAATATGAATCATGTTAGGCACAAATTATAAACAGCTTGACTTCAGGGGAAGAGAAGGGCGGTTAGCGCTGGAAATGGAACAAAGGCATCCAGCATAAAATCATATGAATTTACATAGTCTCCATGCAAACGCCCCACTCCAGTTTCTGTTGGCCTCTTTTTCCACTTGACGGCAACTCCCTGCTGTGCTCTTACAGAAACAGATTAAGACTCAATGTCCATTCTGACTCTATTTGCCATTGTGTGGAGAACAATAGAAACTAACGGTGATCTGATAACATTCCTTGTAGGTGAAATCAAATAATTGCATCCTGGATTAATACGTTACGCGCACAAACAATAACTTGAAAAACCAATTAAAGCGCGCCAACCACACCCTGCATCTTCCCTGTTTTATCGATCTCGTCCTGTTGTCTTTCATTCTGCTCCTCTCCTTTTCCATCCATCATTCTCTCTTTTTTGTCCGCAGTCACCAACATCTCCACAGCTGGTTTGTGTGTCCGCCGCCTTCCTTCCCTTCCTTCCTCTCTTGCTCAGTATGTCTTCTGTTTCTGTTGCTTCAGCTGAAGGCCATGGCAGCACAATAGGGACAAAGAGACGTCTCTTCAGTGTGGATAAGCTCTGAGTACATCCATTTAGATTTTATGTAACTCCATCTCTTGCAGGGATCCTTTCGTACAAGCCATTTACCTCTTTCATGTCACTTTTCATCCACTTTGTCGTTATATGGGATCACATTAGTGGAGTTTTTGACTGTGTCACATTCTCATTAAGAGGCTCTGCTCTGTCTTGTTACACAAACACACTTGACAAGGATGCTGTCTAGTTGTTCTGATATCCTGACATTAGTGTCAGATTTTTTGACTTGGCTTCTTTCACTATCCAATGTTCTGAGCCAGTGTGCTGCAGCTATAGCTGCAGGGGCGGGCAAATTGTCTCTGATACTATGATGCACTTTATTTCAGCTGTAGCTTAGCATAATGTGTGACATCCACTTAGCATTAGGATGTTCAGTTGTTTATGTGCAATGTCCTGTTATGATGTGTGAAGAAGAGGAGCATGGAGAAAGTTCAGCTCTTTGTTTTGGCCCTTGCCCACCCAAAATGCATTTACATCTAGGCTTTATAATGTGTTCTGACTTGTTTATGTCCCTTGGGCTTTGCTTTGATGTTACCCTGTTAGGCTGTTCTAATGTCATATAAGTATTCCTCATATGTGATGGACACTGTTAGCATTAGGGGTACAATTTCTTATTTGACGTTCAAGACTCATTACATGTTTTTTTCGCATGTTGTTGTCTTCCAGCTTTTTAACTTTCCATTTATTTTCAATGTGACTTGTTTCTATTCACCATATTGTGTCGCATATGTGATCCCATGTGTTTCCATTAGCTATGTTTCAGTTTGGTGATGTTGCATTTGTGTATGTTTTCTATGAATAATGCTCAGGTAATGTTTACTTTGTCCTACTTCTTTTTATTCTGTTGTGCACTGATGTAATCAGTCCTGTTCATTGTGTAGGCTGTTTTATTAGTTCCTGGCACTGCTCTTCATGAGTAATAAGACATTTGTATTTTGCCTATACTTTCTAATGTGTGAGGTTTTATTACTGTTTGTCAGATTCTGTATATATTTTCTCAACATTTGGCCTAGTACTTTTATAATGAGTGACAGTCCATTAGCAGTTGCCCATATTCCCCCTAATGGGCAGTGGTGTGTTGTGAGACATGGTATCAAATGCTGTTTACTATACACTGTTTGTGTGGGCTAATGTGTGACGTGTCCCGTTGGCTTGGTGATCTGATAATGGCAGCCGTAATATTCTGAACTCCGGCACTGAAAGACTGTCAGCGAGGCTACACACATCTTCATAATCCCTTTAATGGACTCTGTGGGCTGGGCAATGTCATCTCGCTCTCTCTCACACATACACATAGAAATATATATATATATATATATATATATATATATATATATATACAGAATAGAGTGGATGGTCTGCACCAAACCCTTTTGAGTTTTCTTTGTGTGTGTAGTGTCCTTGCCTTGAGGTTAGAAATTATCTACCATTGGTATTAAACGTGCTTATTATTACACTTTAACAAGTTGGACTGCATATCGCTAATGTGCATGTGCTCAACAGAAAAAAAGAAAACACAGCAGAGAAGCCCCATTTGGTGCAATGCCGATCCAGATACTGTTATCTGAATAATGAAAAACATCTTAATGCAACATGTGAAATCATGCAGAGTGCACTGAGATCAGAATAAAATCAGCAATATTACTGTTGACTTTAGTCAGATCTCAAGAGGGTGCAAAGGTAGTCCTTATTGTCTGACCACATTGTCAAGAAAATACACATTTTGAATATGTTTTGAGGTCACCTAACTCTTCAGCAAGCTACTACTAAACGCTACAAATAGTAGCATTGGCTATTAGTCTTCCTTCAAAATAAGTGATTACTGTAAGAAGAGAAGCTTTCCCTGACTGGCATCTGAGAACAATACCTGCATAATGGTGATAACAGTGGTGCAAATGGAGAGACCTGAGGATCAAATGTCACCATACAGATGACTTCTGACATGATTCAGAATAACAGGTGGAAATTGAGTTTTATTTAATGAAACTATACATACACATTTTAAACCACATGCACATCATCTGATAATGGCCATTACCTTTAAAAATGAAAGCCATGAGATTGTCTATTTTTTTTGATATTATGAAACAATGTTTCATTTTATGTAATTCACAAATGTACTTTTGTTTGTTTTGTTTTTTTAAATCAGTGTAGGTGTAACTAGGTCAATGAAATTGAAGCAAAATATAGCAACAAATCGGCCCATAAATGCTTAAAATGAATTTGATTCAGTGGGAATGAATATCTGGGAAGTTGCTAAAAAGTGAATATCTTTAATTATTGAAAATGTTAGATAGGAAAAGTCCTATTAATTAGACATGATTGAGGGAAACATCTGACTTACAGTAGTTCTTGACATGGAGGTAAAAATTCTTAAAAACTGGCAGTCAATTCATAATGCTGGTCTTCAGTTGTAGCAAGCTTGAGACTACAGCTACGTGTCAGGTTTCAGAAGTACAGCCTGCTTCTAGTACATAGCTGACAAGCTTTGCAAAGAGTCAAGCATTAACTCCTGACAGACAGAGCAGACATTACCTTGACTGGCTCACAACATCCATTCATCCAACTGAAATTAAATTAATCTGCTCGGTCATTTATATGATGCAAACTTGTTCATATACCAATAATAAGTTACGTATTCCAATATAAGAATGGCAGTGCTTTATATATGGATTGATGTTGATGGTGAATGCCACATTTGAAAGCATGACTGTGTGTGTGAGGTATCCAAAATGTGAATGAGTGGGGACGAAAGACAATAACTGCTGTACCTGAATAGTTGTTCAGTGAGGCAGTCATGCAAGAAGAGGATGACAGAAGTCTGCTTCAGAGTATAATATCACTGTGATGTGAGGCCAAAACAAATACATTGGAAAACAGGATAATTGACACGTTTAATCCATCTTGGCCAACCCACTTCGATGATTCTTTTCCACCTATTACCCATATAAAAGCTGATTTGCCTTCACCTGAAGTAATTAGGTATGGTGATGTTATTTAGAACACTTGGAGTCACTGTAGCATACTCCACTTCAGTGTGGACATAAGCATATTGAGTTGAATGGACATTTTCATGCAAGGCCTTGAATCCACCTTTACTTATTATAAAAAAAAAAAGAATCATCAGGAAGGGAAAACACTGAAATGTTTTTATGACCTAAAGCAACACCTACAGTATATCAAGCCGTTTTTATCTTACATCTTAGATAATCAGTTTTAAGGAGTTAAAGCAGAAGTAAGTGATATATTTGTGTTAATATAAGTCTTAAATAGTTATATCTTCCGACAGCAATCACTTACATAGAGTGTTTGGACCGAAACACGGGTCTGTCAGTCCCTCTGCTCTGCTCTGTGCCGAGGAGAAAACATTTATCGTATCCTACAGTTTTTATCCAATGAGGAGAGAGAACGGCATGAATGTGGCGACGTAAGGACGAGGACTGTTATGGTGCGTTCAAGGCAACTCGTATTTTACCAACCTGTGAAGTTGTGAGTTCACGGGTCGGAAGTTACGAGTGGCCGTTATAGTGACTTTCACAGGTAAAACAGGTCGGAAAAACACGAGTGGGTTGCCTGGAACGCTACAAAGTCGTAAGTTGTGACTTGAAGCTGTAATTTACGGTTTCAAAAGCCTACATGGAACGCAGCATTAGCGAAAACGACCGGATCGATTACTTCTGCTTTAAGGGACAATGAGGAGTTTCGGAAAGTGAAGTGTTTTCACACTACATTTCCCATGAGCCTCCGCGCGCACGGTGAAATTCTTGGACCGGCGCAAGACGGACGAAAGCGAAAACATTTGCCAAGAATGTTTTCATTAATCAAGAATGGAAGTCGGAGGTTCGAAGCCGATCAGATACAGTCGTAGTTCCGACCAGGCAGTGTCTGCGAAACCAAAACTAGGAAATGCTAGGCGAGTCAACCACTAAATAAAAATATCAAAATAACTATAAAGACAAAACAATATATTTATTGAAAATGGACCCATTAACAATTGTGGGTAATGTACATTCATCCACATTAATATGAGACTTTTTTATAACAAAAAAAAAAAAACTCCTTGTTTGTCTGTTTAAAAAAAGGAGCAGCTTATGTGATTTAATCTTAAATATGACTAAATCTTTCTCACCTGAACAGAACTTGATTAGGGTTGAATTCCCTCATCATTGATCAGGTCAGTGAAGATATGAGATTGAGGAAAATCTTTAAATCCTGATTTCCCAAGTTGACAGACATTTATCAAATCCAGGTGCATTTCTGTCATGGCTATATGTGATCTGCACACTGCAGCTACTGCATGTGTGACCCAGGATTTATGTGATAGAACCAGTCATCTTTGTGCATTTTGGTACAGTATAACAAATACCATAGCCAGAGTTTATCAGTGAAAATAAATGGTCTGTGGCTTTTTGTAGCCAGTGAAAATGAAGTAGCCTAGTTCTCAGAAGCGTGTTGATGTAAATATTAACAACAGTTTTCTAACATCTTCTTTTGGCACATTTTTCACTCCTACATATACAGTACATTTAAGACTAGAACCACCAGCATTCTAATCCCCCCTAGAACGGCCACAGCGGTCTCCCAGACGTCATACATAATGACACTGTTTTGAGTCGAAAACAGTTCTGTAAGTGGAAGAAATAAGAATGAATTATTAGTAGTGTTAGTCCTTCTTCATATTACTGTATGTTGTGTTACGTTCAGGATTAGGTGTGGTTCCGGGTAGGGGGCTGGGGTAGTGTACAGTTGACACACAGTTTTGGACACATTAAAAGGATACATAAACCTTCATGGTCAGGTGGAACACTCAACCTGCTAAATCCTTATCCTGAGTGAGTTGTGGATTGTTTTTTTGTTTCTCTCTCAAAGACGTTAAAGTAACATTGTGGAGTTTCTCGGCCTTAAAATAATGTTTCCAGACTCATTGCAATGGTAGAAAAATGGTTAATAGGATGAATGGTGCTGCCGCCGCAGCCTGAGCCGGGTCGCGTCGGCTGAAACTGCACTATGTAACTTCCCTGCACGGGTACGAAACACTGCCCCTCCTCCCCCCTCCCCTCTGCGTCGAGGGAGAGACGTGGTGGGTAAAAGCGAAACTACGGTTTTCCTCCGGTCGTCGTCGCCGTTGTTGCCGCCACCGCCGCAGCCCCACCCCACACACCCCCTCCCCCGACCACCCGCCACACAGTCTCCTTGCAAACATGTGGAAATACTGTCTTATTACAGTAATGGGAATAAACGCTGGATGCGCTCGCTGTTAAGTTTCGTTTTACGTTTTTCCCCCCAGACGATAGCGCTTCTCAACCAGATGGTGGAAGCACTGCGCTGAAACTCCGCAATGTTGCTTTAAAAGGGCCCTAAAGTCTGAGTGTGTACATTGAGCTTTAAAACAAGATACAGAGTCACTGATGCAGGACCTGCGGTCTCACAGGAGCTTTTGCTATCCAACATGACACTAATCAAAACAAGAGCTGAGGCATGTAGCTGAACACACCTCACTCTAAATTCAGTATCCAGTGGCTATTAGCTGCATCTGTGTAGAATTCAAGATCCCTATGGACACCACTTCCTTAGAACTATATAGGTGTTGCATTACAAATACCATGCATGTTTGATATAACTGAGGCAGCATATATCAGTCGAAGGGATATTAGGGAGGTTGGGATTTAAGCTGTAAACCTAATAAAACATAGTCCTTGCACTTCTCTTGCATATCCATTTCAACAGGGCATCTAATGATTCTGGTATGTGTATACAGGAATGCAAAGAGGTGATGGTACCTCTCCTCCCAGTATACAGTCATGTGTAAGACCAACACCAATTCTGTCCTTGATCATCAACCAGGCATCCATGCCAGCAAATCATTTCCACATCTTGCTCAATGCTTCATCCAGGCATCACCATTTCTGCTAATCAATGTTAGTGAATGAAGTCCACTGCTCAACTTCATCAGCAGATGAAGCTATCCATTTGTTCAGTCTTTGGGTAAATTCAAAAAAATCCATCAACAACGAGGTTCAAAATTTTGGTAAGCTTAATGTGTTAAAAATCACATGTTACGACTAAAAGCTTGAAGGGGCTACTTGAAGAAGGTTGATTCTTTCTGAGACTAGCTTATTGAAGAGGTTTTGACATTGTGGTGTCTCTGAGTTATAACATACTTGATTGGTGGAATTGTTTCAGACTATTGTATATACTAACTGAATTGTCTTTCCAGATTAAATGTTTGTTTTTTGATTCTTATAAATAAATGTTTCAAAAATAAATGCGACTTATATATATGTTTTTTTCCTCTTCTGTTTTTTGACAGATGCGACTAATACTCCGGTGCAACATATAGTCTGGAAAATACGGTATGTCCAGCGCTCTCCTCTGTCTTCTGTCCATTCTGATTTGTTCCGTTTACTGCACGTCTTTCACTTATGTGTCCAATCACTCCTGTAGATCAAAGGGTTTTTATGTGATGGAGCAGAATAACAGACAAAAATGCATCCTTGCCATCAGGATGTCTCCTGTCAGTGAGCTGGAAATAGTCGGACAGAGATGGATGGCAAGAGGCATTTAGCTCAGCTGTGTGCAAACATAACACTCACTCTCACAACCCTCCTTCTTTCATCTAGTTTCCGTCTCTCCATCTCTCTCACACCCCCTATTTGGGTTACATGATAGGATTGTGTGACTTGGTGCCTGCTGGGACTTGCTCAGTAAATGACTGCTGGTTGACTGACAGGGAATTTGAAGGTTGCAATCCTAATGATTCTGCCCCTGGAATAGATTGCACAGTGCAGTTTAATGTTCAAGGTGATACATATTAAATATTTAGAGGCTTTTAGCAGCTGTATGAAAATAAAGGTGCCAAAGGAGGAGATCTGTGTGGTGTGTGTATGGTGTGGTACCTCATAGTCATTACAACAAGTCTATAATCTCATGAGAGTTCAATAAAATGCTGCTTAACGTTTCATTACCTGTCTGATAGACATCACCAAATGTATGTTTGATTAAAGATTTAATCAAAGTACTGTTAGACTCTATTTCCTTTCTCTTTATTAAAAACTTAGTTTGCACCAATTACAGAATCCCTACCACTGTAGGCTGCCTCAGAGACCTGCTGCCTGATTACATCCCTCCTTTGTAATTTGCCACGTGTCTAGATTGGTTGGCCTTCATGGTTGTTTTGTTTCATTAAGGAAAAGAGTCTTGACTGTGTTTAACAACAGCATTTAAGGGTGTCTTTAGAGGCTTTTGGCTTCAGCACATGTTCCCTTATTGGATTCAAGAGCTGCAGAAGGATTTCAGAGTTTCGAAGAGGGTTAGTGGGGGGTTAAACGTATTTAGACAGGGCTGATCTCCCTCTTCAGCCAAACATGTTCACCCTTTAACCCTGTAGACCCAAATCAGATTAAATATGTTCATAGATAAAAACATCCACAATGCTAGAATCTACAATTTGATGTGAACCACTGACTGTTTCCCTCCAGCGCCTTTCCACATGCTGCCATGGGAAAACCACTGCCTCAGGGAGCAATGGCTCAATGTCACTGACGTGTCCAGCATCATCACCTTGGGGACAGCTAGTGGAAGTGGCAGCACCAAGGTTACAACATTTCAGACAGTGATGGCAAAACTGATAAAGACTCTGATGAAACCAGCCTTTGTAAATTAGATGCACATGTGTACAAGAAGCAACCAGAGATGGCATGGGCACCCCCTGTGATCTGATTGGGAACCTCCAGTAGATATATCAGTAGGCCTACTGGCCCAATGGGTATCACCCTAGAGGCCCCTGGACCAGAGCCTTTGTTTGAGGAGACCATTAAGGTTTCTGGTCAGAAAGTCAATCAAATGCATACAAAATGAAGCAAAAAGGCCATTAAGACACGACTGGAACACCACAAGATGCAGAAGAAAAACCTTCACTAAAATGGCCTGGTATCTGCATGAATACTGAACGGTTAGGCTTTTTTTTATTACTACAGTGATGAAGCATAGGTTACAGGCAGCTGGTTCAAGCGGAGCGCTGTAACTACATTCTCATTAGCTGAATGCCATCAACTGTTTAATTCATGCTTCATCATCTATGGCTCATTCATCAGCATTTTGCGACCAGCTAATTAAGAATGTCCAATTATCTTCATTTAGTTATAGTGCAGTGCAGTGTTCACTACTACATTTCTAATTCACACATCCAAATCTATAGCTGCCTACAACCCGAATATCCTCCACTTGTGTTGACTTTTTTCTTACTGTTGATTTAACTGTAATTGAATGTTCATGCCCATGCTTATTAGGGAGATTAGTGTTCATGGCATATCCTAGTTACTGTGCTCTCCGCAAGTATCCCTCTGAGTCTCTCTTAAAGAACACCAAATTTAATTTAAATTAGCATTTAGTAAAACTGTTGGAGTCCATGATGTAAGAGTGACTGTCTGAGTCACTGGGCAAGATGCCCTTGTTTTTACATGCTGTAAATAAAGAGATGTTACTGCTTGTGTGCTTGCATTTTACATGACCTGAAATTTCTTCTGGAAAATGTCATGATTTTAGTGTTATTTGTCTAACTTCTGTAGACTTATTTGACAAATGGTTTTGAGGCAAGATTTATCTGACTTTCCACTGGAAAAAAGTCTACTTAATTATTCAGCTGATCAATGTGTTTTGTAAATTTTTCAGTCTGCCAGCAGGATGCCATAAATGTTTTACCATGGTATAAATGCTTCGAAAAGTCCTTCAGAGTCCTTCTTTAAAACCCACTATTGGTAATTAGTGTGCAGTGGTAAATGGAAACGCCTCCTCATCTCATAAAAACCCTTTTATTCTCAGAGACAATACAGATGACAAGAGCTCAGTCCTCAGTTGTAGCTTCTACAGCCCCACACAAGACTAACAAGACTAACCTAATCATAGAAAATGTAATGTTGCGATAAACATGATCCTTCTGCTTTTATAATTACCTATGATTTGTTAACTGAAGAGACAGTTGGCAGTATGTGGTTACCTGTAGTCGTTTTCATGACGTATTGGCTCTTACCATCCCTTTTCCTCATCTCCTACTTCACACACATCTCAAATTTTCAGTTATATTTAAACATCCAACTCTCTGCACAAACACACACACATGCGCACAACCCACGCACACATAGATCCATGCTCACACGCACATACCCCTCTGGCCCATCAGTCATCTTCCTGCCATGCGTGATCCCAGCATGAAATAGGAGACAGGAACAAACAGTTTGATTGGCTGATTAGCACCAAATGAGAACCTGATTGGTTTATTAGCATGCTGATCAGAGCTGAAGAGCCTCTCCTGCTGAGGAACAAAGCTCCAGTTGAGAATTTTGGCCTGGCCTCATCACCATTTCATGACTGAATAAGTATGTGGTAAATCTTTTTTTCATCTGGGTTTAATGAAAACAGAGTTCTTACAGTGATTAATAACAGATTACTACGATATTTATCAAATGAGGAAAAAAAATAGGGAAACTGTACACACAGCTATGGGTGTCAATGACCTTGAGAAATGCCATGCTCGATTGGATGGATCATTAGTATAGTCAGTATAGTAAATGTCTTTGAGTAAATCATTTGTGTTTTATAACTACATCACTGTATACAGTACAGTAATAGCTTGTATTTTCCCTTCCACTAGTGTGGCAAAAGAAACAAAACTCTATATTCTGAGACAACAAAATAGCCTGTGCAACATTCTTGACATGCTGTGTATTGGTCACACTCATCGATCCACATCAGTTTGTCATCAGCTATGAGTGCAGCACCACTGGGACTGCAGACACTGCGGAGTGCACTGACTGCCAGGCTCTGTCAACAGTGAGACAGCAGCAGTGATAGAAGTACATCCACTTCTCTCCAGAGACACAGCTGTGGTGTGACAACCAGTGATGGGAATATTCATTCATTCATTCATTTTCTATACCACTTATCCTGTACTAGGGTCACGGGTGAGCTGGTGCCTATCTCAGCTAACTTCGGGCGAGAGGCGGGGTACACCCTGGACAGGTCGCCAGTCTATCGCAGGGCCAATATATACAGACAGACAACCATTCACACTCTCATTCACACCTATGGGCAATTTAGAGTCACCAATTAACCTAACCTGCATGTCTTTGGTCTACAAATTGCATATTGAAACGATATGAAAAATGTGTTTTGAGTTGTAGCAACATTAAACAAAAACTTACTTGAGGACTTTGAGCAGCAACGGTGCCTGGGCCGGGATATGAACCGGCGTCCCATGGTATAAAACTAAATATTTAACAAGATGCTTAACCTCTGGACTATCATCACTGTCACGCCTTTCAAATAGTAGATATACTATATAAAATATAGCCCGCTAATATTGGATTAAAAAACAAACAAAAAAAACATCTGAACTACGATAACTCTTTTTAGGATTACTTATAAAATACATTATATGCTGGCATCTTAAAGAGGTGACGAGGCCAAAGCTATCATCTTTTTCTTCTAAAAAAGCTCCACCACTGATTTTAAACCCTTGATCTGCCGCAGACCACACACAGACCATCCACACCACGTCATGCAGTGAAACGAAACCCAATGCAACTACACAGACTGCTGCCTCAGAAATTAGCATAGAGCTGAGCAAACATCTCTATGATAGTGTCAACAACAATTTCACATAATAAGCTTCACAAAGTATTTGTTTCAGCCCTATTGTATTGGATTGCACTACATTAGATTAGACAGGGGTCCATGACACTGTGTCCACTCCCTGGAAAAGAATGTTATTCTCCTTAATTAATCAATAATGGTTTAAATTACAGTAGGTAATCAAAGTGTGAAGGGTACAAGTATGAATTGATTACGGTTTGACATTTTCACCGAAGTAGTTTTTTTTCCCTGTCCTCTCCCCAAAAGGTCTGGTAATGGACCACAAGAAACAAGTGTGTCACCACTTTTTGTGAGCGGGGATATGACCACTGTCTGGATAATGACAGCAGCTACGATGTCAGATGCAGAGCCGCCCCCACTCTAATCTAGCCTTTTAGAACTAACAGCACCCATGTCACTTATATAATTATCTCTGTCTGCATCACTGAACAACGTCGTCTTGGCTTCAAGTTCTTTACCACAGCCACTTGTGGTTTGGCTCATCTTACCTCGCTGCAGAAATACTTCTGTTAAAGCAGCTAAAGAAATGTAAGAGGGGACACTACGTGAATGCACACATGAATGGTTCCATTATTGAGACTTTCCTACCCTTAACAACCCCCCCCCCCCCCCCCCCCAACAAAAAAGAAAAGAAAAGAAAAAAGGGATTTTGTCCTTTAACAAAACACAAATTTTAAGAACGTGGCAATCTATTGTCAAGCATGACAACCTCGTCCACAGGCCACTTTGTTCTGACACAATTGGTCTTGCTCACTTCCCTTTACTCCAAACCACAGAGTGTATTTATCTGACTTTTCCAATGTCCTATTCTACTTTTACATTTAGAGGCCTGGGGCTCAATTGAATTGTCTATTAAGTGCATAGAAACTAGTGGGACCCATTGGCAGCCTACGTCTTAGCTCCAAACACCAATTGGAGCAGAGTCATTCTTGGATTCAAAGCCACATTTCACTGAATAGCCCAAAGCATATGAGTGTATTTGAAACCCAACCTACATCGCACTGACAGCCAGCCTCATGCATAAGAAAACCATAATCCATCATTACTGATTGAGGCTGTTCATTTTAAATAGGTTCCTTATCCCAGCAAGTTCTGTAAAAAAGTGTCACTTGAGCGAAAGCACGTGGAAGGGGTGTAAGACGGAGTTAAGAGAGTTTCATACCAGACACAACACACTGTTCAGGAAGTTGCTATCCCTGCTTTTATTATAATCGTTAAAACGCTGGTTGTATTTACATTACAAGGTCCTTTGTTAGTATCCAATCATTTTGGTGTCTTTTCAGGGTCTTAGTTTTTATCTTAAAGACATTTCACCCTTTATCCAAGTGGCTTAATCAGTCAGTGTAGACTAGACTAGCTCTTCAAGACGAAAACTAGTTGACTAGAGATGTCTTTGATCTGGACAAATGAGAATTTGCACAGACATTTCTACTTACTTTAGATCAAATGGTACAATTCATGTCATTATGTCATGTTATGCAGTGTAATGTCTAGAAAAGTTAATTAAGATTTCTACAAATTAAACATTCTGTATGCTTTTTTTTAGTATGCCTATTAAACAACGCTGAGAGTATACAGCTCATTATGGTGAGTATTTATTTAAACACCATTATGTTGCACAATAGTGATTTAATGGTGGAGCACAGATATATTGCTCACTATGTTCGCCATTTTACTTTTTGGCATCCTAATTAACGCTGAAGACAGTTGAGCTGGATGAGAATTATAATTAGTTCAGTGGGCATATGGTTATAAATAAATATTTATAAGTATTAGACAAATTAAAACGTCTAATCTGATGAAGACGCTAACTCTAGGGATCTCCAAAGTTGTTAGAGTTCAAACCCAATGGCACGTGAAAGTGAGTGTAAACAAACAAGTAAGATGTGGTTGCAGGAATATGTTAGAATAGAACCCATTGTCAGGGCAGCTGAGAGGACTCTTCACTCTCCATGTGCCCACATTTCTCATGGCACGCTGGCTGCTGTATAATCGCGAATGTCATGGAGTTCCACGAAAGCATCGGATATTTCGGTGCGAGCTTCTTTTCGGTGAGCCTGCCAAAGGACCATTCAAGCAAGAACATTTTAATGGGAATGCCCCTTCTGCCCATTCCCATTCTTTGCTTTTCACTGTGTAACTACGACATGCTGCAGGCTGCTGAAGATGGAGATAGATGGGTGTTAAAGAAAGATGGATAGCTTTCACATAGTTTTGCTGAGCATTCAGATTGTTTCTGAGATGTTTATGAGGGTAATATCTATCAGGTGGAGGAAGATGGATTAGCTGTATCTAATGAGAGTAAACATGTCTGACAACTTCTCTTTTAATTGCTGTTGTTATTCTTAACTCTGTTCCTTCCTCTTATTTTCTGGCACCTCTCTGTCATGTTAATTTCTTAGTGAAGCCATGAAGGCCCTTCATGCAATTTCATAGCATATTCTTAATGACCTCTATAAAAGGAGCACAGCTGTTTGTAACAGGTGTGAATCATGCCGCTGTCACTGGAAGAAAGACTATATCGTTAAGTAGGCCTGTTTTGCACACACATGTGCGATGCATGTCTCTTTATACAGTCATCAGTGAATGGACACAAGCAGGTAGGCTTTTTCTATGCATGAATGTGGTCCCCATTCTGGGTTTAGATGAGAATACCACTGCACTTATTAATAGCACTCGCCAATGTGGATGCAAATAAGTCATATTTTTACATTCTTCACCCTCCAGCGAGTCTCTGTGGGAGACTGAGAGTGAGTGTTGGACCGCCCACATTGCACCCAGACTGCCGACAGCGGTGCATAAAGGTGCAATGATTTCACATAGACTCAGGGGTTGTTAATTTTGAATACTCCCCAATACGGAACACCGCTGCTGATATTGATCACCTGCTTTAATCAATCCACGTGAATGTGTGAAAAAGTAAGTCATAACTGCTGAAGAAAGCAAAGAAATTGAGATTAATTTCAAAAATTATGATTTACTGGCAATGGGGTATTCGAGAAGACACTATTTCATGTATTACATTTGTCATACATATGCAGCAAAAATGGTATTACAGATGAGGGAATGTATTTGTTCTATATAATGCATATTATCTAATGAAGACAGATCAGTGCACTGCTCATTTACATAGGTGCAAGTGCACTTACGTGCAGACTGTGACTGTTCCTCAGAGGATTCCACAAATATATACACCTTAATTGAGAAAAAGAAGTATGTTGATGCATGAGTGACGTGCCGATCTGCTGCTTGAGTCTGCTGCTGCCTTACACAGAGCAGAATGCCTGATTGGCCAAAGACTCAGTCCAGTGTCCCATGAAATGTTCCTCCCAAGAGGAAACTAAAGCTGTGAGCTGCAACTGTAGCCTGCCACTCTAATCAGTTCTTACTTCACCATGTAGCTTTGGAGTGTAGCTGATGATGCAGAGTCATGCTTGGGCCTCTCTTGTTGAGGAATGTAATCTTGGGGGAACTGTGAATATGAGCGACATTTCACTGATTTGCTACAGCACCTTCAAAGGGACACTCGCCACAATTTCTAACTGTAATGGAAGCACAACAGAGCTGACAGGGGCCATTTTGCTACTTTGGGTGACTCAGGGCCAAACCATTAGTGTTACTGTAAAATCTGGATTTAAATTCTTGCACAGTGTTGCAAGCTACAACAAGTTATTAATGCAGTACTTATATTACCCTTTTAAAGACATTTTTGTTTTGCATTGAGTGTTCACACTTGTTCTTTTCTCACTGCAAGCCTAAGTTTTAATTGAAAGATCTGAGAGATTCTGTCCTCTGTGCAGATCAAACTCTGTGACCTTGGACTGGCAAGTGGGGGGGATTTTCTAAGGCCATGCAGATTTTGTTTTGTAATCCAGGGCTTTTTGTGACTGCTCGCACTGAAAACTGATGAGCACACTTGACAAATTTGATTGCACAGTTCATTGTTGGGCTATGGTTTGAAATTTTTGGTTTTGTCTCCAGATACTCTGATCATATTCTGATGCATGAAGAGCTGTTGTTTCCCTGGACACAGAGGAAGTTGGCTTGGACAGTGGATCTGTTTGCATTGTCAGGTAAGCTACAGTCTCATAGCTGAACTATTATTAGTGTATCACAGTTCACACTGTGTAATGCAATCAGTTCTGCACTACAGAAGTCTAGTCGGCTGCTCATTTAGATACAATAGGTTTACATGGGGTATTCCCCTTTGTCAGCTTGTTCTTTAGCTCCCTATTATTGATTTGTGTATTCTCTCAAGGCCTTGTCATACAGTAATTCCCACTCAAAAAGACAATTTCCTGTTAAGTGGATCTCAGTTTGGCTAATGTGTCTTGGCAGAACACCTTGTATTGATTCCTGTTAACAAGTGATTAACAGTTAACCGGGGACTACTGGTTATTTTGAGGCACAGTTTTTCACTCCACTCACTTCGACCAAAAACTGCTGTTTCATGCTGTGATTGTTTCCTTCTCCTGCCACTCTCCTTTCCCCATCCAGTGTGTCTTTTGTGTTTGTGTGCTTGTGCAGTGAGTCAGACATTTTTCTTCAAACCTCCTGGGGGGGCTGCATCTCTGCCCTGTCTGTCTGAGGAGCCCACACAGAGCCCCAACCCCACACCCACCCCCACCTGCATCCTCAGGAGAACAAAGGGGTGGCAGCTCCTGTTCTTCATCAAAAAGCAACAGCAGAAGTATGTCAGCAGCATCATGCACCAGAACCTGGGTAGCAGGATTTGGCCTCCGTTCCACTTAAGCTTCTGTTATCTAAGTTTTTCATAGTTTTAGGTCATATCATTGCACTATTTGCTGAAAAGAGAGCAATAAGCAACCAATATCGCCTTCTTTCCTATTTTGGCTGTGTGTGGTCTCACTATTCTCATGTTCTAGTGGAGTACCTCCTGTTTGACTGACCTCTTGTCTTCCCACTGACACCCCAAATATATGTCATCAAGTACCGGATGGGCGAGGAGGTAACTCAAAATAACTTTTAGCAGTGTTATTTCTACCGTGATGGTTTCACCTGCCTTGGTAGCATCTCTAGTTGGCATGCTGACACAGAATGGCACAGGAAGCCACCTAGTTGGAAATATTTTTTTAATCACACAGTTCAGGTTATCTCAAAATCTTCAGGATCAGATGAGGCGGATTAAGCTTTGCAGCAGATGTTAAAATGGCCGACCAGAGGATTTCTGACTCCCTGAAAATTATATATTTTATCAACAGTTTTTTTTAGAGAATTCCCATGTACAGTCTAGTGGTTATTTTATTCCATGCTTGTGGGAAATGGTAATGTCCACCTCATAGAAATGCAAATGCATCCAAAAAAGATACAAAGTAACACAAAAGAAGAAAAAAAAACAGAACAATACTAATGAGAAAGAAGCATACAAAATTTAAATTCCCATTAGAGCTCAATGGGAGCACTGTCTGCAAAATCCTCCAGGATAAATCACATCATTGTGTTTGTTGTTCTATTGGACAATATTTCAGTGCATTCTTCCTCTGTTTAGTGGATGTCCTGTTTATTTGGACCTCATATCACATGCCCAGTCTTTCTTTAGCATGAAAAATGAGCTGTATGAAAAGCCAGTATGTAATTAGTCACTGTGTTTTTGAGGCTGGGACAGGGCAGTCTGTGTACAGCACAGCTATATGCCATGATGATTAATTTGCTGTGGGGCTGTTGTATGCATTTGTTGTTGTTGTTGTTGTGGGATTTTTGAATGTGTGTGTGTGTTTTCAAATGAGTGTATGTACATAAGGCCCTCATTGTCTGTCTGTCTGTCTGTCTGTCTGTCTATCTATCTATCTGAGTGGGTCGCACATGATTTAATGCACGTTGACCACAGTTATCCGTCATTCTGTGTAATGTGTCTAATTTGTTTGTTTTGAAACATCAACACACACTTACATTTTTGTACTGTTTGCACAAGTATGAATATTTTCACATGCTAATACTTATAAATGCAATATTGTCCATTTATTTTCAGGATTTCTCTTCTCCTGGTGGGTCAGGTATAGCCAGGCTAGCGCCGCCTACTGGTTCCGGCAAATTTAATTTGCCTCAACCATATAGTCAGGGAACTAGCAATGCGTTTCCGCCAGAGCGGACGGACCAATCAGCGAACAGACGGGTAAGTGAAGGCGATGACGTTGAACTCAAGCGCTCAAGATTAACCTATGAGCTTAACCGGTGTATAGCACACGTGACCACCAAGCAGCAGCGATTAGTTGAAGCAAATGTAAGCAACCGCCTCCCGGAAGCAAACAAATCCCTATGGTTCGTGTTCAGACGCTATATGAAATGTAATGAAGTAAGCGGCTGATGCATCAGGCTAGGTCAGGTATACCTGCATTTCTTCAAATGTGGATGTGTCTGCTTGATGGATTGATGCACTGTGGGAAAAGTGAGTTCTTTGGTCCTAAGTATTGAACAGTGATGACTTCACGAAATACTATAATGTTGGCCTGAGGATGGAATTCAGAGCAGAAAGAAGGCAGAGCTAGCAAGACTGGCATTACAGTGAATCCTTGATTCCAAAAGTGTGAGCCACACAACCCTAGTGGTATGTAAAGGTACTGCAGGTGGGTTGCGACAGGTCATTCACAATAAATACATAAAAAGTGATATTGAAATAAATAGTTCTCACAAATGTATTATGATACAATAAAGTGGTTAAATTGTGTGTCATTATCCATTAGTCTCTTCATTATTCTTTAATCTCATGTTGATATTGAGTTAAAAGTAAATTCTGTGCATTTGTTATCCAAGTGACAGTCAGGATAGGGGCTTCACATTTCATGATTTGGGCCTAGGAAAATATTCTGATTTTTAAGTGGGTTGTTCTTGAGTTTGGGAGTGGCTTTGTAAATGAATGTATTCAAGAATTTAGAAAATGAGCAATAACCAGAAAATTTGCAATCAAACATATTTGAGATGTGTGTTTTCATTTTTAATAAACATTATCTCAGACAAATAGTTCAATTTATTCTACTTTGATGCATCTTATATGCTGCAGATTGTATCAAACAAATTGAATGAAATGTGGTACTAAGTGTTTCATCAAACTAAAAGCAATTGAGGACAAACCCTACAGCACAAAGTGTTTGCTGCCCTTACGCATATTATCATTTTATGTGACATTTCCGAGCAATCAATAAGTGTGCTGGACAGTTTTATGTCTTTGCCTAAATATGGTGTGGAATTAAGCATGGTGTTTGCAGGCTGGAATAGCCTTTAAGCTTGCATCACTCAGACAGGAGCAACAAGGCAAAAAAAAAAAAAAAATGCTCAATACTGTGTGGTATGTCTGTGTGTTTCTCTCTCCTCCTTCCTTTCTCTCCGCCCGGCTGCTTGTCCTTCCATCTGTCTGTGAATGTTGATGTTCCCCGTCAGCAGATTTCTGTAGAGTTAAAGGTCTGCACAATTACTGCATCTACCCAATTAATGCTTTGAATATACTTTTCAAAGTCAGTCTTTATTGGCAGCCACACAAGGTGCTGTTCTTGTCTCACTCTGTGAACTCATTTGTATCTGCAGCATTACAAGTTTTCAGATTGCGTCTGTAATATTAATGCCTCCCCCAAATTCTGGTCTTGATGTGGATATAAGAAAAAAAATTATTCAGATTAAAATGTGTGTGTGTGCCTGAGTTGAATGTCATTCAAACCTGAAAAGATGTTCTGTAAATGAAAAGTGTCATACAGTGAATTTCTTGATGTATGGGGTGAATACAAGGCACTGGCTTGTCCTTGACAGCTGTAACTGTGTATGAAGGAGTTTATGGTTTCTCTATCTATCTATCTATCTATCTATCTATCTATCTATCTATCTATCTATCTATCTATCTATCTATCTATCTATCTATCTATCTATCTATCTATCTATCTATCTATCTATCTATCTATCTATCTATCTATACAACTCTATCTTACCATATTACACTGACATTTCCATAAGCTTTATTACAGTTTTTCTCAGTCGTTTTGGTGCATTTCTCACATCACTATTAACATTTGCACAACAGTTAGTGCATTTCTCAAAATGGATAGTTCATACCTCAAAAGCAAGTATTCATGTCAATGAAACTGTCATTGTCATCAAAATGATAAGTCTTGACAGCATTGTTTATGATAGTCAAATGGCTTTGTCATATATTAATTATGACAGCTTACTCTGTAAGTGTTTTCCAATGCAAAACAGTCAGATCTTTGTGACACCACCTGAAAATGCTCAAGGCACTATACACTACTTGGACAGCCACTTGAAAACTACAGTAACTGTAAGTTATACATTACTGTTTTTAGTGGAGTAACTGACTACAAGACACTGAATGCATATGTTTAACATTTTTACTGCACATGCTCTTTGCAATTCTAATTTGTTCACAGCATCGTGCAAAACACACTACAGTCATCTATTTACAACAAACATAAGGAACATCCTTTGGGTAGAGCTATGCACAACTGTAAACAATAGTGTGGTACATATTGTAACTGAACATACAGAGCCTACTGTGAATCATTCCTGTACATCCAGACATCCCTGTCTGTCTGGCCACATTTTCATCTGCATTCATGTACATCACTCTGTCAATTGTAGCGATTGAAATGGATTCAATTTTCCCAAAGATATTGTTATCCATGCTTTGTATCTCTCTCAACCTCATGTCATTGTTTGCAATCACCATTGCATAAATGGCCTCCTCTTGTTGCAAGGTTGTCTTGTGGTGTAGAGTAAAATTACAGTAATGTGCAGTAAACATGAGCTGCAGTACAGTACCATACTGTAGATATGGCTGTAGTAAAGCTGTAAGTGTAAATGTAAAATGTAAAAGGTTCTTGTCCCACCGTAAGCTTAAAGCAGAAGTAAGCGGAATTTTTGTGTTACAGTTTTTCTCTATTGGTTTGGCTCAATTCTTGAAACAGAAATTACATTCTCAAAATAACATGGACAAATCTCCAAACCACCTTGCAAATGTTCACAACAGAATGGCATTTCTCATTGATTTCATCAAATTGCAAATGTCTTAGTACATGTCTCAAGTGTCTTAGTGCATCTTTGCAAATGGTTATGTACAAGTACCCTAGAGTTAGCACAATGAGCATACATTTAGCACATTTTCCAAATGAATAGATCTTGCTGATCTAAGCTGATTAGTTGATTCTCAGTCTAATGGTTGCTCTCTCCAAAACATGTCAGCATGATTTCACTGTGTAAATCATCATATGCACAATAGTCTGTTCAACTGTCAAAATGAGTCAACATACTGTAGGCTAATACCATGAAAACCATATGAATTTCTTGTAGCATTTCATAAATTCATGACAGTAATTGACAGTCAGGTGAAATTAGAACTTGACTAACGAAGGAGGAGTTCCTACATCTCAGATGACCAATCAATCAGCTGTTTAGCTACCTGACTGGTGCTGTCTATGATTGTGAATGCTGCCAAATGCGTATATATAGAGCTTGGCTAGGGCCTGTACCTTTTGCAGTATAAACATACATACACATACATACATGTACAGAGAACTGTAGGCCTATACATTTTGTTTTTACAGTACATAATCTTGAGTTACTTTATGTAGGCTATACTGTATGTGAATAAAAATGGTTACAATTTCCTTGGCAATATGAGTGCAGTGTGTGTGATGTCAAAATTTGGAGGC
This sequence comes from Trachurus trachurus, assembly GCF_905171665.1. Classification (NCBI taxonomy): domain Eukaryota; kingdom Metazoa; phylum Chordata; class Actinopteri; order Carangiformes; family Carangidae; genus Trachurus; species Trachurus trachurus. The sequence goes on along the minus strand of NC_139892.1, from coordinate 20,731,467 downwards.
TGCTCTTACTGTAAAGTCCTTTTCTTAGGTTTTATACGTCTCTGCCATAGTGACAAAACATCTAAGCATTTTGACTTGCAGTGCTCACAGAATGCCACAGGGATGATGCATTTTGGGGGCACTGACTACTTACATGAGAAATAAGTTTGGTTTTGACACATAAGTAAACTGTTTTGGGAGAGATATGAGGTTCTGCAGCTCATCCATGGTGTTATGCTGAAGTGAATGCAAATGAGCCAAAAGCAATTGAGAAAGATCTTTGCCATTTTGATGGTACTGGCACTTTACATGGTAAAGGAATCTAGTTTTGAAGCATGTGTGAACAGTTTTGGGAGAGATATGCGCTTTTGCCAGTGAGCTGTAATGTTGTGCAGAACTGTAAGACTGTTTGGCCAAATGGTCTTATACTGTATGTAATTTCTGTTTCAAGAAATGAGCCAAACCAACAGAGAAAAACTGTAATATAAGTCTTAAATAGTTATATCTTCCGACGGCAATCACTTACATAGAGTGTTTGGTCTGAAACACGGGTCTGTCAGTCAATCTGCTCTGCTGTAAGCCGATGAGAAAACTTCTTGTATACTTCCTTGTATCCTACAACCTTTATCCAATGAGGAGAGAGAACGGCATGAAGGGCTGTGTGTGCAGCCTAGGGATGCGTGTGAATGTGGTGACGTAGGCATGACATGAACAATGATAAAACAGCAGAGAATTGTATGAAAGCAACTGATACATGCATGTGCAAAATAATTTGCAATTTGTACAAAGGAATGAGTAATTGCTACGATGATGTGCACAAATGACTAAATGTTGTGGAGGTTGAACTAATAGTTGTGAGAATTTTAATTCTGATCTGAGAAATCCACCAAAGCAACTGAAAAAAAAACTGTAATATAATTAAGCTGAATGGAGATGCCATAGACACTTACTAAATACTTTTTGAAATCACATGTTGCTAAGCCAAACAATCAGAAATGAGGAGATTGAAGTCAATTCGAAGACTTGAGAGACTAACCATTAAAGATGCATATGCAAATATTCACACTTGTAAATATAAAAATAAATTCTATCAATATACACAGGTAGGCTACAACATAAAACATTTAGGTGTAAATATAAATGGAATATGTGGAATATGTGGTAGGACGAAGGAGGGCCTGGGCAGGGTTTGAACCCTAGTCTCCCAGGTTAGAGTCATGTGTGCTGACTTAGACCAAAGGGAAATCCCTGTGGTCAAGTAGCCAGGGAACATGATCAATTGGAGGCATAGTGACAGGACCGTCAACTGTCACATACATTTGGTACAATGACTGACATGGAAGCACTACTAAAACATTTTTGTGAGAGACCAAGATGGCTGCTGCTGATATTTATCAAATTAGCTTCTGAAACAAACAAACCAAGACAGGCCATCTTTACACTACAGGCCTTGATGCCCAATTCCGATTAGTTGCCTATATCCAATTTTTCTGACTGTCTATTTACATGATCTATCAGAAGTAACCCATATCTGATATCTGCATTTACACCTGCATTGCTTGCCTGAAACAACCCGCTGAAGAGGAAATAAGATAGTGAACTTTTTTAAAGACAGGAGATTTATTAGGTCACGTTATAATTCCATAATAATTATAAACGAAGGTGAGTCTGGTGCTCAGAGTTTATGTCCAACACGTCACTGTTTACAAAGTGAACATCTAGGCTGTCCTTACAAAATAAAGTTAGTGAAGTGGACCTGTTGTGAGATGAGCAGTGACGGTGACAGCTGGGCCACCTCAAAGCCTCTTGAACACATATGTGGACATTGTTTGTTTTTTCTCTCTTGATTTATAATCGGCTCATTTCAGTTTTTGCCAGTAGGAAAACAAGAACTAGTGAGGAAAAAAAAACATACACGCGGACACCATGAAAATGAAACAGTGTAATCCCTGTGACAGTGACCACAGCTGGCCACAGCTGGCCATGCTAGTCCAGGTCAGCCCCAAGTGTCAATCACGGGCTACAGAGGTTCAGCGAAATGTGTGGGCATGCAAATTAATTTGATCATTGATGATGTATGACACGCATTGCCAGGAAAGATTCGATCTGTTTGTTTAGACTACAGACACATTGGCAGATATCCAATTTGTATTTGATTTATTTCCACATATAACAGGGGCTTAATCTGATCTGACAATATCCGATTCCATGCGTATTTGTCCCGTTTACATGTTCATGCTACAGATCCGATCTGTGCCACTCGAGAGGAAAAAAATGGAATTGGGCCACTTGAACCTTGCAGTGTAAAGACAGCCTAAAAGACAAAAAGTGTACGTACATTAGTCACACTATGCTCCATACGTTCCATTGCTGATCTCTGAGATTAGAAATTGGATATGACTTAAGAAGATCCACACTCACACACACCTACACAAAACTATGACATGGTGTGGTGATGAAAGGCTACAACTTTGTCCATGCTGTCATTAAAGTTATAGTTAAAGGCTCATTGATTTTTGAGACAGCAGTTGGCAAAACAATCTTGAGAGTAAGATACAATTTATTAACCCACCTGGAGCTTTCTCCACTCTCCCTGTCATTTAATCCTATCTGATTCTTTGTTGTGAATAATTTCAGTCATTTAACGCTTGCAAATATAAAGGAAATCAATATAGGAGTCAATGTACATTTAATTAAATGGTAAGCAAGCTAACAGTTATCAAATGTCAAAGTGAAAAATTGACACTTTTCTCTCCTCAGTGTCCTGAGCTATCTTTCTCTTTTTTTCATATTCTAACTAGTCCTTTGAACTCCCTTTATCTTTACAGTTTTTGGGGGCATTATTCCACTTGGGATGAAAAGGAAACTCATTTTTGTCCCCTCTTCCCTCTCTTATGATCCTTCTTTCCCTTTTCTCTTTGCAACCCTCCCTTACAGTAATCCCATCGTCTCTCCCTCTCCTCACCTCCTTTCCCTTTCTTGTATCCCCCATGTCTGTCCCATCTCACCCTCCAGTCCTCACATCTCCCCTATCATCTTTCCTCCTTGACACCCCTCTCCTCCTCCAGTATCCTCCTTCCTCACCTCCTTCCCTCTCCCGTTTTTGCTTTGCTCAGAGCATCTCCTCTCCCGCTCTTCCCAAACTCATCTCTCACTTCTTTACACACTTCCTCTCTTGCTCCTTTACTACATCCACCATCCACTACTCCTGTTTGCCTCCATGGCTTTTAACATTTTCACTGTATGTCTCTTGCCTCCCCTCTGCTTCCTCCCCTCTCAACCTTTTACTTCTCAGCTTCTCTCATCTGACTCAGTCTGCAATCCCAAAGAGACATGTCTCCAAACAGAGAAGTGGAGAAACGAAATCTTGACAAAGCCTATGGGGATCTGCCCTGCCAGTCCCTTCCGTCTGCTCATCTATTCATTTGTTTGTGTTCCCCCATTTCTGCCTGCTTCCCTCCCTCTGACTCTGGTGTGTTTCTAACTGTCCCTCCTGGCTTGCTTGCCAGCACATACACAAGCACGCGCACACATGCATGCACACGCAGGCTCTGATTGCGACCTGACGGAGCGTTAAATTACAGCCTCACCAACACTGCTGTGAGGGAATCGCTGTGTGCTCTGTTTGCTGTCTTTTATCCTCTCCTCTTCTGAACCCCCACCCCACCCATCCTCCCTCCTTCCCCTCTTCTACGCTTCTATCTTCACTCATCTTCCTCTCCACTGTAAGTGCTGTTCTCCTCTCACCTGTCGTTTTCCACTTTACTATCACCTCCCATCATTACGGGCCGGGCAGCCTAAGCTGCCAGGACCCTATTGTCTTCTAAACTGTAAAACTTAAACCAGTTCGGTTTTACGGGGTGTTCCCACCAAACGCGATGAACGCGATTGAATCGCGCGTCAAATGAAATCGCGTCGCGCTCCAGTTTTGACGCTGGTTCAATATGCAAAAAACGCCTCGTCGCGGCATCGCGTCGCGCGACGAGCCCGCCCAAACAACAACATTTCTCCCACTATTTCATTCTCTGGCAGAGATAACCACCGTCGCTGCACTGGTCCTGTCCCTGTAGATGGGAGAGGAACAGCGGTGCGAGTCTCTGGCTGCAGTGGAGACAGCTCTGTGACATTACTGTGTGACTGACCGCCTGTTCAGTGCTTTGGGACAGGGCGGCCGGCTCGCAGCGCCCGCTGGTTGAAAACAGCAGTGATAATGGGCTTTCAGGTCCGAATATCCAAACAAGAAACGTTTGTAACAGCACCGGAAAAGCAACACGGAAGAACTGTAGCTTTGCTGCAGCTAATGGGGATCTGAATAATAAACTAAACTAAACCAGAAAACTTCTAATATTGTCAATAGACTCGCTCTGACTAAGCTGCCAAGGGAACACCAGTACGTCCGTACGTCAGCACGTCGGTGACGATCTCAAAGCTGATAGGCTGTCGCGGCGCGTCTTCACGCGAATTCGCCGCAAAAGTTCAATTATTTCAACTCGAGCGATGGAGGCGATTTTTCACGGCCAACGCGTCCATCGCGCCGCGCTATTGCGTCCATCGCATCGCCCGGCGCGATGACGCGTCTAATCGCGTGTTTGCATTGACTTTACATGTAATCTCGACGCGCGATGAAGCGTCATCGCGTTTGGTGGGAACACCCCGTTAGAGTTAACCAAACTGCCCTGATCAGAGTTGTTGATTATCTTAAAATTAGTACAGACAATCATGAAGATTCTATTCTAGTAATTCTCGACCTCAGTGCAGCGTTGGATACTGTGGACCATGCAATTCTTCTTCAGCGCCCTGTTTAGGCCTTAAAGGCACAGTTCTTCATGGTTTTCTTCACATTTTACTGAAAGATCCTTCTCCGTGTCTATTTGTAATTGTGAATCTGATGAGGTTGGCATTTCATGAAGTCCCCCAGGGGTCAATCCTCTGTCCTCTGTTGTTCAACTTGTACATGCTTCAACTTGGGTCTATAATACAGCAATATAATATTCCCTGTCAATCATATGCTGATGACACACAGTTATACATTTCTGTTTCCATCAATAATCTAAGCCCAGAGAATGATTTCATCCAGTGTATCACAGATATCAGATTCTGGATAGTCAAGTAATGAGGACAAAACAGAGATTCTTTTAGTACGTACTAAGGCTTTGAGACAAAATATTCAATCCTTGTTACGTAACTGTAAAACCATGTGAGTATGTCAAAAACTTGGGTGTGATTTTAGATGCTGATCTTACCTTCCAAAGGCATATCTCTAATACTTCTAAGACTGTACATATCAAAAGTTAGATGTTTCCTGTCTCAGTCAGAATCTGAAAGGCTGGTTCATGCTTTTATTTCCAGTAGACTGGACTACTGCAATGCTCTTTTTGCTGGACTGACAAAGCAGACATTAAATAAACTCCAGCTTATTCAGAATGCTGCAGTATTAACAAAAACCAAAAGGTTTGAGTACATCACTCCTATTTTATCATCTCTTCATTGGCTTTTTTCACAAGCTTTTAGTTATGTTTAAAGTTATGTTATGTTATTATTATCTCCCTATTTTAGGTGATGATAATAATACATTCTTGTGTTTTTATCATGTCCTAAATGTTTTTATACATGTAATATTTTCTTATCTTATATGCTATTTTATGTTATACAATGTATCTTTGTTTTTATTTAGTTAACGCTTGTCATATGAAATGTGCTACATACATTTGACTTGACCTAACTTGAATTACAGCACGCCTCTAAATTTTAAAACTTTGAAAATTCATAACATATCAACCATACTGTGCAGCTTTGGAACTTTCGTTTTTAAATTGCCTTATTTTGCCTAAAATTTGTAGGCCGGGGCAGCAGCTATAATTTCACGTTATCACTGCATATCTTGTCTCTTCTGCTTTCTCCAGTCACCTGGTGTCCTCCTGGGTCGCCTGGTCCATCCCACCTATTATCTCTTTTTCACAAGTATCATTGCATACTTTTTATCTTTACCCTATTCCTCTGTCCTTTGGTGACATCCTTTTGATAATTTTATAGACAGCGCTGCCATAGGCATTCTCTGCAGGTCAGGTCCGCTCTTCACATTCCCTGAATTTTCTTCCTTTTCTCCCAAAAAGCAACCATGTTCTGTCGATTCTTTACTTTTTTCTTTCCTCAAGTCCATCTATTACATTTCCCTAATTCCCCTATCACTGTCGCTCTCTTGCGTTCCCTATCACCATTCTCCTCTATAACTCCTTTTTGCCTCCCTCCCATCCCCTTCTCTTCACTTCTCCCTCCAAGCCCTCATTACCATGTGTGTGTCTGTGTCAGGTTTCATCCTGTCAGTGAAAGGTCAGCAGCAGGGATTTCCCTGGGCATCACAGCTAGCAGCTTTAGCACTCTGCATCACCAGCCTTATGCTGCATATTAATAATAGCGCCAGCAGCCTTACCCCTTAATGCCACCAGCCTGCATATTAAACAGCTATCACCTAGCCTCAAGCTCATGTAACAAAAGCCTTCTTCAGTGTAGGTTATTTAAAAGACTAGAAGCTTTAGCACTTATTGTCATCAGCTAACGGCTATAGGATAGCTTAACAGCCTTTTGCTGCATATTTAAAAGGCTAGCAGCTGCAGCAAGGGGGTTAAGTACTCAGCCACCAACGTTTTGCTTAGAAGGCAGGGCTCGGGGAGGTCAGACAGCATTTGGCTTAGCAACCATTATGCAATGGATTTTCCGGTTATGAGATCTAATATATCAACCATATGGTGGACAGTATACTAGGAATCACATCACATTTGAGCAGGTGTCACATTTTTTATTCACATTTCAAAATAATGTATTCAGGATGCAATAAAAAATTTAATTGAGCTTTACAATTTAAAAGAATTGTCAATATTACAAAATACATACCAAATATACCAATAAAGTCATGCTTTGAATAATTGCGGTGTTCTCTATTAGGGTGTTTTTAATGTATGGCAGTAAATGTTTATTCATGTTGGATATGTTTATTTAATAAGGACACATTAATGAAAGGCAGTCTTGCACTTCAGCCAAAAAAAATGCTCTCAGCATAGGACAGAATTATAGATAGGCCAATAGTGGGCCACTCGAAAATGACTGAACCCATATTAAAGGAAAACTCCGGTCATTTTTGACCCCTAAATCGTTGTCCTGATGGTCACCCAGTGTTGGGGGGAGCAAAAAACGCGACTAAAATTGATGCAGGCAAACCGGAGTTACACAATGGCTAGACGGCGCTAGCGATAGCCACAACGCTAAAGTATGGGGGCAATTTTTTCAACCACAACAAACACCCAAAAAACAATCAAACATCTATGGTACATGACTCGAATCCTTATGACACACTACTGAACCCATAAACTGTACAGTATAAACCGGTATAAACAGTGTAAACTTTGTGTTTTTGCATGTTATCACTCACCTCAGACAACCGAACTCTGGAGCATCCTGGAAAGACATTACTATTCGATCGCAGAGCGCCTTCTCCCCGCCACAGAAACAAACACTTTTTCCTTGTTGTGATGATTTCTTTACTAAAATAAACGGTGGAGCAGTGTAGTGGTAATATCCAAAATATCTCTGACCGTTTATTTTTGTAAAGAAATAGCCGGCCGAGAACCCGCCCACTGGCCTCGAAGCAGCGGTCTCCGGACCTGTCACTCAACGTTTCCGCACCCTAATTGGCCAGAATTTTAAACCTAAAAACAGTAAAACGGTAGAGTTTTTAAAAAATCAGTTGAGACCAAAAAACTTAATGGTACCAGGCTTTGATCATGTTTATTGAGGATGTAAAGTCGGCTATTTTAACATGGGGGTCTATGGAGGATGCTCCCTTCTGGTACCAGCCCCCAGAGGAAGCCAAGGGGATTGCATTTTTTGAACGCGGAAGTGAGCTTCACTTCTCAGACCGACAACTGCCCCCTTGGTTGTGACTCTAGTCTCCTCTGCTCTCTGTGTCCTGCTAATGCACCAGTGTCAATAAAGTTAGGTTTTTTCAAGCGTTCTTCCTGGTCGGGGGGGTGAGAGGAGGAGAGGGGTGTACAAAGTGATTACATATTAAGTAGGTTCGGTCGCTCGTCAAATCTTATTAATTGGACCGAATAATATTATTGGTCAGACTTTTCTCCTATATGAGAATGAAAAAATTATGAGTTTTTAACCCTGTTGGGTTTCTCTTACATTTTAATGTATCATCAGATTATTAAAAGCATTTTAACTTAGACAAAGAAATGTGCAAAAGTTCCAGAAAGGTAAGAATAGCTTTAAATACACACATCCTGAAACCAAACGGTCTCATTCAATACGTTTATGTAGCAGGACGCAGTCTTTGGTCCCGTGACGTCACTCGGGAGGCGGCCCCAGTCAATTAAGGTGGGTGAATGCCGCATAAAGGGGGGGTGTAGAGTACCTGTCTTCCTCTTTGGCGTTGCACATGTGGCGACCTGTGTGGTTTGTTTACAGGTCGCTCGTGTACAGCGCCGACCTTCCCCTCCACGCCGTGTTGGCTGGGACTGCCTGACCGGTATGTTGTACAATGACAGTAGCTCCCTCCTCCAGCCACTTGTAGCTTCTTACATTTGTGTTTGTTTATTATTGTAGGGTAAAGATGTCCATGTAGCGGCCCAGCGCCGGCTAACCACTGCTAAACCACTGCTGCTTTGCCTTGCTGGAGCTACCGTGCCTCTCCGGAGCTCCGTGGCGTTCAGACACCGCTTGCTGCTGATCGACTGCTTGCTTTACTGCTTTGCTTGAGCCCCCACTGCCGCGCCACGGCCGATTCGGCCCGTGTTTGCCCTGCCTGGCTTTGACTGTTTGGCTGGCTGGGTGTCTCCGGTGCTGCCCGCTGCTGCCTGGGCGTACCTGCAGCTCGGCAACGCTGTCGCTTTGTTATTCGTCTGTGTGTGTGTGTGTGTGTGTGTGTGTGTGTGTGTGTGTGTGTGTGTGTGTGTGTGTGTTATTCATTTCTTTTCTTTTTGTTAATTATTTTGTTTTTCCCTAAACTGTTTTCTCTGGTCTCCCCCCTTTCAGGTGCTGAGCCTACGGTGGTGGATTGGTGTCCGGTGGTGGTGCCCTTCCCTTTTTGTGTTGTGTCTACATTGGTTTGAGTTTTCACTTTATTCTTATTTTGCTGCACGTGTGGTGTTCCCGGTATCCCCTTTTTGTTGACCCATCCACACCACTAGGCCTCAGCCCTGATTGGTCCCCCTTTAATTTCCCCCAGTGAATGATTTCCTTTAATCCAATTTTTTAAAGAAACAATTGTGAATAATAAAAACAACAATATGAATGCCTTCTCCTTCTGAGTTGGTTCACTTAAATTTCCCTGGGTGAAACTCCCAGGGTGGCGTTGTCTGGCAACTTTTAATTAATACCTTTCTAAAACATTTTATTAACCAAAAATCACCTCCTCGTGCCCGCACATTGTCATGACACTTAAAAAAACCGAATTATTGCCTTAATGTAAACACCTTAGTCCGACTGAAATTGGAGTTGGAGAACTCCGATTAAGACACCCAGATAATGCGATTGGAATTCGATTTTCTCCGTCATGTATACACCTTAGTCGGACTGAAGCTGGACAACGCATGTGCGCATGCTCCACAACAGTAGAGACAGCACAAAGTGGAGCAGAGAAGCTGCCCGAACCCGGCAAAGTAAAGAAAAAAAAAGCAACGTCAGCGCCGATTCAATGCATTTCACACAGCGCAACCAGCAAGAGTGTTTTATAAAAGAGAGAGAGAGAGAGAGAGAGAGGAAAAAGGAAGCCCGTACCCTATTCTCAGCGCGAATCCGGCCCAGACTGACACGTCTGGTCGGGAACTGCAGTTGAGAATGTATTATTAAGCTTACTAAGTTGTTTATACTCAGTTTTTTTACGAGGTGACAGAAAAGTCAACAGGACAGGAGGCGTATTAACCCGCTGAAACAACGGGTGACGCAACATGAGGGGGCGGACCCTCTCAGTTATTCGATTTTCTCAGTTGCATGTATATTGAGACAAGGACAGAAGTCCGATTAGACGCCAAAATCGAATTTTGAGCATAGCTCGATTAAGCTCTGCATGTAAACGTACTGATTGGTAAATGAGGATGAGAAGCAATAAACCAATCCTGTTCAAGCACTCATCAGACAGAGGGTGGGTAACACTTTACAATAAGGGTCCCTCAATTAACGTTAGTTAGTACATTATTAAGCATTAATTAACTGTTTACAGATATATTAACAATCATTATTATATATTACTTAGGATTAGGAAACACATGTAGCCTATTGGTAAGCAGTTAATTAATGTTTACTACTCAAAGTTAGTTAATAAATGTAAAAGTTGAATAATGTAATTAGTTATCATTATGTGTTAGAAAGCCCATGTTGTTTGTGATGTTAATATGTTCAGTGAATTTCAAAGGAGGTTAAATCGAAAGCAACTGGACTTAGTTGTTTGTCTAGGAAGACGTTTCACCTCTCATCCAAGAGGCTTCATCAGTTCATGTACGCAGCTGACCAGGCTGGGACTGGTCCAACTATCTGGTGTGGAGACTCACTATTTAACCTCTTGTGTGGGCGTTTCACAAGGGTGATGATGTCACTGGTTCCCTTTTGTGCTCCAAGTGCCAACGACAGTCGTTGGAGTGACAGTCGTTGGTGGGAAGTTGGTTTCGACTTCGTTAGTGCCCTATTGTGTTCTAACGACAGTCATTGGAGTCACTTGCCACTTGTGAACAGTGGTTGTTCTTTGAGGCTAGATGGTTGAGTCTCCTGGGAAGGGATGAAAGGGCAGCATTGTAAATTGGAGACAGGTGGTGTCTCAGACCTCCTCCCCTGTTGAGGGACGGTTTAAACCGTCCCTAAACCGTCCCCCCTGTCTCAGACCTCCTCCCCTGTTGAGGGACGGTTTAAACCGTCCCTCAACAGGGGAGGAGGTCTGAGACACCACCTGTCTCCAATTTACAATGCTGCCCTTTCATCCCTTCCCAGGAGACTCAACCATCTAGCCTCAAAGAACAACCACTGTTCACAAGTGGCAAGTGACTCCAATGACTGTCGTTAGAACACAATAGGGCACTAACGAAGTCGAAACCAACTTCCCACCAACGACTGTCACTCCAACGACTGTCGTTGGCACTTGGAGCACAAAAGGGAACCAGTGACATCATCACCCTTGTGAAACGCCCACACAAGAGGTTAAATAGTGAGTCTCCACACCAGATAGTTGGACCAGTCCCAGCCTGGTCAGCTGCGTACATGAACTGATGAAGCCTCTTGGATGAGAGGTGAAACGTCTTCCTAGACAAACAACTAAGTCCAGTTGCTTTCGATTTAACCTCCTTTGAAATACTATGACCTGGACAAATGAGAATATGCACCGGCTCATGTTCAGTGAACCAAATACCATTCAGTTACATTGTGAGTTTATGTTGTTTACTGTCCAATTCGGACGCTACGTTGTGTTAATGTGTATTGTTTACCTGCTAATGCTATGCTGTTGTGATGGTCAGCTAATAAGCTAATTCTCACCGTGTTCTGTGAGCCTTGTGTGAGGTCGTTGTTTACAATATATGATTAATCTCATATCATTCATATAACTGAATACAGTCCTTTATGTTAGTGATATATTATTATGTACATTATGTATGGTGTGTTCTGTACTGATGGTTGCTTTGTATCTTTATTATTATAGAACCACATCAAATAAATCCACCATAAACTGGACATCTGCATCCGTGTCTTTTAACGGGGACACACACCATACACCTTGCCGCTCTAATAATCCAGCTAAATCCCGGAGAACGCCACTTTCTCCTTTTTATTATGTATACATTATTCAGCATTAATTAAAGGTACAATATGTAAGAATGTGGCCAAAAACGGTTACTGCAGTCAAATTCAAAACACAGCGATCTCGTTTTTTCTTCCAGCCGTAGCGGCAGCTCAGTGGAAGCAGACTGAGGCTGAAACACCACTAGCGCCTAGCGCCGCTGTTTTCTGTCTTCTCCCTCCCACAACAACACAACTTTTCCTCCGGTTCCTGTCATTGGTCTGAAAACAGCGGTGTTGGGCTAAATTAAATTAGCCCCAATGACAAGTGAATCAAGGGGGCGGGACATGACGCCTGTCAATCATTGACCCTGCGTCAGCCCGCTGCTGATTGGTCAGAACCGATCGGCCTGTGGGCTGAATGAAATTAGCCCAAACAGTCGGTGAATGGCGAGGGCGGGACATAGCACCTGTCAATCATCCACAGTCGGAAAATGAATGAGAGCAGATTCGGTGAGCTCGGGCTGATTAAAATTAGCCCATTTAGAGATATCCTGTGTTTTTCTTGAAACTATTTTATACTGTTGCCACTTCGGATTTCACTAAGACTTATAACAATCTTTTGTATATTATTTAGAAAATATTTTTTCTCATCTCTTGTTGTGTAATGCAGGGAGGGCTTAGCCCCACTAGCCCATTGATACCGTCACTGGTTGTTGGTGAGTTCATCATGTTATATGAACATTATTCCTGAGTCTCTGTGACATATTAGGAGGATTTTACGGCCAGTTGCTTTAGATCTAGATAGCTGATGGTAAAATTTTAAATGTGACATTTCAGACAGTTTACAGCAGCTTATAGAGCAGGAAAGTATTTTAAATATTCTTTAAATTGCAAGGTGCACATTAGATACTTGTTACTGTACTAACAAAGTAATCATTGTTTTACATGTTTTATTCTGTAACACAAAGTAAAAAATAAGAAAAGAAAAAGTAAAATATCTAAATAAAATTTTAACAACAACAACAAACAGAGCCGCAACAACAAACATGGAAATATATTGGAAATAACAATTTGACGGATTTCTACACAAATTGATATGAGTACATTTTAACAAAACCATGAGCAACACCCAGAAGAGGTGTGTGCAAAGTTTCTGAGCATGTTTAGGCTCTCAAAAAAGCAATTTCTATGGAGATCAATAAAAAGACAGAGCACAGTTCCAGAGTGCAGTTGCAAAAGGAAGGAAAAGGTGTTTTTTTTTAATCAAATGTTACAAAGGAATAGCCTCGTAAACCAGCCTCATTTCATTTCACAGGGAGGGTCTGGCCTCATTCATGGCCTGAAACCCTCAGAAGGCCGAGCCAATCAGTGTCGCCGCTCACATTTCTGTGATTGACACAGCACGTTGGCCAATCAGGGACCGACTGGTGCAAAGCCCCGTCACTACACTGTGCGACTCTTACCACAGTGAACATGGCGGAGCTATCTAGCAGTAGCAGCTTAAAAACAGCAACAAGGGAAGTTCTTACTGAAATACCATCCATTACAGCAATTAAACAAGAGCAAGATTCGGCGCTTGTTGAGTTTCTTGAAGGAAAAGGTCGTTTTTGCTTTTCTTCCAACTGGATTCGGCAAAAGTTTGATATACCAACTTGCTGATTGTCTGTCAACACTACTACTCCCGCCCAGCTCCCGCCCACCCCATACGCTTACAGGGGGAATGAGGCCAGACTCTCCCTGTGAAATGAAATGAAATGCATTTCCGGGAGAGGCTGGTTTACGAGGCTAACAAAGGAATGGTCTTATGTTCTGTAATAATATAAAAGCCCTATAAAGAACCAACAATAAAAAATTGAAAATACAACGCAAAAGTGAAGTGAAACCTGATAATGGTTTCCATTTTCTCTTAAACAGAGGCAGTTTATTCAATTGAAGGACCCCAGTACATTTAATTTCGTGTAGGCCAATATTGCATTTAGCCTCAACATTATCTCAGCAACCCTAATGACAGATCTCTCCAGCTGCAATGACTTCCCTGCGAGAGCAGAAGAGTCTTGGGTTAGACAGAGGGGCTCTGGCCACCATGGAAACATTCATTACTTTGATCCTCTTTTCACTACATTGGTTAGGGATAAGAAGTTGATGTGTCCCTGAAAGCTCCCTGTCCTGTTGGCTGAGATTTAATTTAGTCCTCCATATCGAGAGAGCCTCACACAGGCCAGGCATAACAGTAACACATTACTGTACAAATCAAAACAGGATTATGCCACACAGCAAAATGCTATCTTTGGAAATACCAAATGACTATTTGTAATTTGTAACAGCAGTGTTGTTACATCATGTAATGTTGGGCTGGTATTGATACAGATGGTGGCAAATGATTCAAGTAGCATGCCATAATATATATATATATATATATATATATATATATATATATATATATATATATATATATATATATATATATATATATATATATATATATATATATTAATTGTTAATTGTGTCTTACTACAAAAGTTAATGCTAACTATTCTTTACTGAGATGGCTAAAGTTGGTTACTTGGAAGGGAAGGAGAAACCTTCCATCCCTCGAAGGCTGAATATTGCTAAAATGCCATGATGGTCTTATGTATCTTATATTGCAATATTTATCAAGAGCTACTGCACTGTTAACATTTATTAGTCTGTTTATTTTCATATATATGTGTTTAATTTATGTTTGAGGTCAGGGAAAGTTAAAAAAAACCCTCATTTAAATAAAGATGTTGTGTGTGTGGTTAGGAGAGTTTTGCATATTCCTCTGCTAAAAGGCGTTGTCAGCCCCAACAAACTCTCTGCTTGTCATCAGAGCATGTGTCTGAGGCGCCACATTTGCATGTTTCACCCCAGCGATATGCCAAATGTATAAAAAGGTGATGGGCTGTGTGGGTACATTGTTATTGCTAAGAGAGAAAAGACAAATACAGCTATCCCTGCAAGATAAACACAAGCACACATTAGCATCACTTGAAGATACTTAAATGCCTATTAGCAATTCAAAACCAGATACATAAGTATGAGGGCTGGAGTGTATATTAGATTATCTCACTCTCAAATTAGGACTGAAGAGTAAATACGTCAAGCAACTAACAAGAGCTGGATAGATCTTCTATGCTGACCAACTGCCTTTTCTGACCTTTATAATTATGTTCGCGCCTTACAGGGCATCAACAACAAATATTAAGTTAAACTCTTTGAAAACAAGATAAACGGTAAACATCCTTTCATTAGGTTAGTTATGTAATGGCTGTGCCAATGTGTGCCATCCCCTGAAGAAACTATTTGTGCCCTATTATTAAGTCTGAACAAATCAACCCATGCAGTAGCAAACTAACACTGTGCTGGCTTCTTTATTTCTATCAAAAAATGCAATCTTAACAGGCTGTAAACCAGCCTAACTTGTGTTGTTGTGATTTTATTTTAATTACAATCTTATCTACAAGTTAGCAAGACATTTTTTCTGGAAATCTTTGTGGGAAAAAAAACAAAAACATAACTAAACAATCATGTATCTACAAAAAACTAGCCTGTTTTTCAATGCTTTGATTTTTTTATGCATGGTATTATGTTTTAATGATGAAAAGCTTTTTGTCCAACATCAGTGAATTGAGATATAGTCAGAAATAACAATAGTTTGAATCATATTTAAATGTGATACTCAGAGATGTTAGGTAACCATTTTAGCTCCAGGTAACACTTGTTTACACACACATACAGTATACACAAATGGAAATTAAAATGCTATAAAACTGATAAATAGCATAAACAATAGCTTTTATAATGTGGCTCTTCCCCTCGTATTAGATGAAATTGTCCATTTACTTGTGATACTTTGATTAACCTAGATTAGATGTTTGTTTTGCCAGCAGCTGGTTTGCTGCAGCTATAGCTGATTAGCATATCGCCTGTTTGTCTTCTGCTTATTGCTCACCTCTTTCATTTGGTTGTTCTAACAAGGATAACACCCTCCTGGTCTAGGAGTCCACATTCATAAACAAACACACTCGAAAGCATTTGGAGATGCACATGTGTGCATATGCAGGAGTTCCAGTGCATGCACACGGGGGTACAGACACACATGTACGTGCACACTCACAGCACAGAAACAGAGCGAAGTGAAGAAAGAACAGGAAGAATTGTGCATGCATAAACAGACACTTCAGCACAAGTCCTGTTTTTTCATTTGATTTAGGAAAGAACAAGGCAAGTCGAGGAATCTTTAATTATTTACCTTGCTAAAATTAACATGATTAACATGATTATCACAGCTACTCGTCAAGTATGTTTGTCCTCTAGAGGGGATGTTAGTTCAAGACTGTGTGGGCAGTGTGGAGGTGTGCATGAGATGTCTGAGCATGCACAGGGGTCCATGAATGCCTGCATGTGCTTGTGTGTTTATGAATGTGTGTATGTGTGTGTGTGTGTGTGTATCTGTTCCAGTGGTGTTGTTGTGCTCAGTGTCCTTGAAGCACTGTCTCGGTGGCTGGGGAGCTGCTGCTTACAAGGCAAACATTAAAAGCAACTATTTATTGGGTGAAAAAAAAATCAGATTTTTTTCTCCAAGCAAAAGAAAGAAAAAACATTAATATGTGAGACATATGTATTATTAAAAAAAATATAAACTTGCATACTTGATTTCACAGTTTCTCTGAATGTTTATGTGTGTGTGTGTGTGTGTGTGTGTGTGTGTGTGTGTGTGTGTGTGTGTGTGTGTGTGTGTGTGTGTGTGTGTGTGTGTCTGTGTGCATGCCAAGGTTCACCTTCCCACTTCTTCACATGCAGTGGAAAGTTGTTCCAGGTGGGGGGAGGCCAGCTGTGCTTGTTATGGATGAGTGACGGTGCATTGGGAATTTATGTAATGTGATGGCCCAAGGGCCTCTGCCAGGGCTTGTGTGTCGCAGTGCTGCTAGCTTGTGTATCTGTGTTTCAATGTTACGGGTTCCTGGCTGGGTGGAGCTGCAGGCTATAGAGAAAGTGGAGTCAGTTGGCCAGTGTCGCCTATAGGTCATAAAAGACCTGCATCAGGGCACCCATGACACTCCCTCTTTCCTTGCGCCACCGTGTGATATGTTGGAGTTTCACTTTCCTATTCTGTATACAATGTTTTTTGTCAGTGAGCTACAGGATAAGGGAAGGTAGTGTTGAAACTTGATGTCCCATGATTGAGCCTGTCAGGCACAAAGCTTTTTCCCACTGGAACCCACTTGTTGATGAGTGCAGTTTGGGTGACTGATTGGAGCTATTTTCTTGGCACAGTTGCCACACAAGTGAGTAGTAGTGCGTAAGTAAAACAGGGTTAGGTTAGGTAAATCAAGTATAAAGATACAGGGGACCTTCAGTTTGTGCGGCTGCTCTTATCTGCCTGCTTCATCTTGTACAATACTGCACATTATTTTGTTTACAGGAGATTTACTCTTTGTGTAGCGGACATGGATTTATTAACGCTGTGTACATGTACCAGTAGCTCATCATAAAACGATGTATTTCCTTGTCATGGGAGGTTTCAAGGAATATACCAAAAGCTTACTGTAAGGTAAAGTTGTATAAAATGGAAATTTTGACATCTCAACATTCACCTGCTTACATTGATTTGTCTGAAGTCCTCTTAACCCATGAGCTGCTGTTTGGAGTGACTTTAAATTTTGCGCAACAGTGAGAGTTGTGGAAACAATTGAGGAAAGTAAAAGGAATTGGCTTTCGAAAGCAAACAGATTTTGATAAACCATTGGCACTGGGGGGAAAAAATGAGGCAGCAGACGGAAAGGGCAAAATTGGGTTTCGAAAGCAAGAGGCTGAGCTTAATTAAGAACAGTAAATTGTCTAGTGTGTCTTGGAGTGAGTTGTCCTGTGGCAATGAAAACCTCCCAGACAGAGCTGCAATGTGTATAAGTGAGGAAAAAGTGAAGACAGCAGTGTAGGCTGCTGTGCTGGCAGATGACTATGTTTTGACCCATAGACGTAGCAGTGTGGAACCCTGCAATTATGGGCTTGCTGGTGGTAGAGAAAATTTCCCTGCTGGTGGTATGTAGTGTATTTCTCTGGTGGAAGTTTCCTGTCTGAGAGTTGGGTTGTTTGCAAGTGAAACCTGCTGCTTTCGAGACATGACAGCAAGTGTTTGATTCGTTCTTTTTCTGAAGAAACTGACACTGGATGCTTCACTCTGGCATGTCAGACTTCAATATGTCAAACTTGTGTTCCATTCAGAGTTGTTGGAAGGTGTGGTTGCAATGGGTGCCTGCCGAAGTTGCCTGTGTATTATGTCATGCTGATTTTGGGCAACAATGTGGCTGGATGATGCATTTGGGGTGATCATAGACTAAATAAAGATGGGTAAATAATTTAAGGATGTCACGCATAAGTTTCTGAAGAGTGGTTTTGGAGGTCAGAGCAGGTTGTTCTGCCGTTGCTGACTTGTCAGTATGTGGCACCCAGTTAATCTAAAAATGGGCAAAGAGGAGGAATATTTGTGACAGAGATGTCAATGCATATGGCTTTATGGCCAGTTATAAGCAATTACACATGAGAGTCTGTTGGGATTGACTCACTTCTGGAGCCTCAAGCCGCCATTCCAAGAAGTGCAGTCTGTTAGTGCTTCCATGTTAGCTTCATGTTTCAGCCTGGAAGGTTGCCGCTTGAGTTGTCCCAGTGCTACTTGGTAGTAATGGCCGTGATGAAAATGAGAAACGGTATCATTAAGTGTTCAAAATGCATGCAGTGAAGCGTGGCGTGAGTGAGGCAGCCACTCACTGACTCTCCCTTGTCTGTCTCACATAGTGAGATGGTGAGTGAACAAAAGGCCGACTCCACACTGAAAGAATTGTTCCAGTCTGTTCCTCTGACGGATGAGGCTGAAAATCCTGCACACAACATACTTATCGCGTGTGTCACACATTGTGGAATATTTCCATCAGACTTTAAAATCTTTGTTGCGTGATGGGTTGTGTTGAGATGAATGCTGACTGGGAGGATGGGTTGTCGTGGCTACTGCTGGCAGCAAGGGAGGTAATGCAGGAAACTATGGGATTCAACCACAATGATTTATTTTTTGGTCATACTGTTTGTGGGCCATTGGCGGCTTTGCAAAAAGACTGGAAGGAAGCCAAACATCCTCAGAATATGATTAATTATATCAATGGCTTTAGGCAGCAACTTTACTCAGCTACAGAGTTGGCAAGAAAAAAAATTGGCCTCTGCACAGAGTGAATGAAACACCCAAACAATCGTTGTGTTGAGCTACATTCTTTCAGTCTACGCAACCTAGTTTGATCTTTATCACTTTAGACTGTAGGATCTGAATTGTATTTTGAGGCATTTGCATGATCCATAGCAAACAGAGCTGTTCTTATCCCAACATGTTTGGAGATATTCCATCTTGTGCACATATGATTTAACATATGATTAAATGTAGGAGAAGCAAAGACTGTTCAGCTGTGATTTTATTGAGTCAATCCAGAGAAGCAGAAGTTTCTGGATGCAGAATTCAATTATGTGCGGAAAATTGAATTGCTCAGTCACTGTCATCTAGCTGATCAGATCAGATGGGAAAATCAGATGACACCCCCCATTTTCATCAGTAGCGGGACTGAACCTGCCTCCTGATCTTTTGAAAGATTATTGGGCGGTTCTTGGGTGAAATTACACCTTTCATTACTCCAACTAGGTTATAATGTTCCACTGTCACACCTTTCATTATGCATAATGCACTGGTGATGTTCTTGGGTTTATAGAACAGTATTATTGATTGTGTTTTGGCTGTTTTTGCAGTTTATTTGGAGGACTGATTTTTGGTCTTGCCACCTGGAGTGTGTTGAGGCACAGGATTGGACAGGGGGGAAGTGTGACCTCTGTGCATGGCGACGCAATTGATCACTACTGTACCTGCCGACAGAAAAGACTAAAAAATGAGATTAATGAGATCTAAGTTGGCTACTACCAGAGCATTTGTCGAACCTTGTTCTTGTGCCTTTATCTGAACTGCTAAAGGCCAAGGTGATACGTCTGGTTTCCTGACTTTCTGTGATAGATCTGTCCCAGCTGCCCCACATATGGATAAACCATTCAAAATTCAGGCTGTGTTACAAGGAGGATGGATTTGATATTGACGCTGAGTTGCTTTCCAAGGGAAGAAATTAACGGGCACTTGTTCAATTAGTTTGTAATTTAAAAAAAAACATGTACTTTGATTTTCTCATTAAGGAGTTTGAAGTTTGTGTGGGTTCAGGACCTGTGGTTGTTTTATAAATACTTCAAACAGCTGACATTTCTCTCTTAATTTCAACCACAACATTGGTGAGTCTTGTTTGAAAGGTAAAACCTTTCATCCCCTGAAGACAGAATTTTATTAAAAAACTAGCATGGGATGTCATAAGTATCTAATATGCCATGAAGACCTACTGCATATTGACATGTAGTAGTCCTGCTTATTCTCCTATCTAAAAATATTCAATTTAAGACAAAAGGTCAGGAAAAGTAAAAAAATAAATAAAAAAAATCCCTCATTTATAGAAAGGTGGCCTGTCATGTGGGAGAATGTAATATATTCCTCTAAAAGGGGTTGTTAGCCTCAGCTAATTCACTACCTTACTTCAGAGAACTCCCACTGACATACATATACACATAGACGTTAAATATGATACGAGCAAAATACCTGATATATAAATGCTCAGTTTAAAGGCGAACACTTTCATAAATTGATTCTGAAATTAGTGTCACTTCTTGAAGCTGGGAGCGAGGGTATGGGGGAAGTTTGATTTCCATTTGATGTGAAATTAGTGCCAGTGGATACCCATGTGTGCTTCAATCATTTCAGCACAAAAGACATATTCACAACTAACAGTATGGCTTTTCTGAGGCTGAAGGACAGAGGTATGGGTGGAAAATCTGAAGTTGAAAGGATCATATCTGTGATTGAATTATTATTATTTTTTATTATATTTTTTTTTACTATACAAGGAAACTAGGTATCTGTCAAGGATAAGGGTTGTATGGTTGAAACTACATGAATCTGTGTCCTGTTACCATAGCCACATCTGAGTTTGAATCAAACAAGATACACATCCTTCCCTCTACCCTGATGTTTGCAGTCATCATTTTTCACCTATGTTACTGTATTAACTCATTGAGTGCCAGACCTTTTATAAAATGGTCAGTGCCATGTGCCAGCGTTTTGGGGCATTTTGAGTAATATGTCAAGACCCAGAGAATATTTTGTACTATGACTCTGAAAACACCAAACAGCTCAAAGGAAAGAGGAGACTCTCTATATAACTAGGGAAAAACCATTTGTTTGTACCTTGTTCCATTCTTGATATATCTTAAGTTGAATAGAGCCTGGTTGCACCAAAAAGACCACTTTTTTTCTAGAAAGCTGAGAAAAATGCATTTTTGTGAAAGAGAGTCTCTCAAGAAAAATAGTGATTTATCCGTTTTAATTTTGGCTTCAAAAACATGTAAGACGTCTGAAAATTCCATTTCACATGTTTTTTCATTGACCCCCCCCCCCCCCCCCCCCCCCCCCCCCCCCCCAAAAAAAAAAAAAGACAAAACAAAACAACAACAACTAAAATACAACAAGTACGAGCGGTTGCTGCCCCCTCAGTCTCTCCTACGCCCCCCTCCCCCCCCCCCTCCCCCTCCACTCCCTCTCCTCCCCTCCCCTCCTTCTCCTCCTGCTGCTTCCCCTCGTCTCTGAAGTAGGGAGGGAGACGTCGTGGCGTCTTCAGCCGCTCTGCTGGACGCGGCCGCGGCAGCGACTCACCGCGCTGATCTCTCGGTTCGTCGTCACGTCGGTTAGACAGCAACTGGTGAAACTGACTCCGCGATCCGCTTTCTGGAGCTGATCATCTAGATGAGTTTACCTTTCCTGCCTTCTCCGATCACTTCATGCTGGAGCTATGCTAATAGCACCAGTGGCTAAGCTTCCTGCAGCTCCACGTTACACTTGTTCCAGGCTCTGCCCGTCGTTTTTCTCTAGAAATAGAAACTTTTTTATCTCTGTACCGATCGCACTCGTCTTCTCCTCCTTCTTCACTTCTTGCTCTGATCTACAGTCTTCTTCGTTCTACACATCCCAGAAGTCCCAAAATCACTCACAGTGTGCGCGAGAGCGTCCCCATTTACCAGCCGCAGAAAAGTGCATTTGACGTCTATGGACGTCAATGGCACTCAAGCGTTGGATTTTGATTGACGTCCATAGACGTCAATGGCACTCAATGAGGTATTAACAGTCCCATGCAGGCAGTTCACAGAGCATCAGATTAAATTAATGAACAAATAAGTATATGAAAGAGTCCGACACACATCATGTTCTCGGGAGTAAGTAAAAGGGGGTGGGGGGTTGCATGATGAGTTACATCATCAGTTTGTGTCAGCAACGTAATATTTTGAAGTCATGTAGCCAAAACCTGTACAACACTGGATGAAAACATGACTGGATGTACTCTGTTAGAGTGGTAATAGTTTCATAGTAGATAATCAGAAACCTATTTGGTATGTAAGTGTGTTGGGTTGTCTCACAGGATGCACTGGAGCAGGATGATAGGACAGATGGACAGAAGGATGGCTTGGAATTTACTAAGAGGGAGGCTGTGTAATTAGAAACAACATGTTTATGCGTGTGTGTGTGTGTGTGTGTGTGTGTGTGTGTGTGTGTGTGTGTGTGTGTGTGTGTGTGTGAGAGAGAGAGAGAGAGAGAGAGAGAGAGAGAGAGAGAGAGAGAGTTTATGGCATCAGGATGTGATATGAATCATAGCCCTAACTCAAGAGAGTTTTTAAGTGCCTGTTGACTTGATATGTTGATTGGCTCAATTATAAAGACATTAGATGCATTTGTTTTTTTACTTTATTAGCTCACTTACACAGAGCAGAACATCCACACTGCTTCTATATAACAACACAGCAGCACCTAAATATTGCCATGCATGGCCTGACAGTACATGCGCAAAACACAGTTGGCGCTGGTAGTATTGATCTGCATGTGATCTGCTCACAAGTGGACAGCACTAAGTTCTGTTTTAAATGGCTAAAACCTTCTTATACTCCATGGCTGGCTGCACACAGTGAATGATCTGCTTTACCCCTTTTCGCCTCTCTCTCTTTCTCTTTCTTACTCTCTCTATCACACACAAATACAATGATGATCGACCGGTCTGTCGTACTCAGATTGGCTAAAAACAACAACACATAGGCCTACGTGTTTATTTGCATGTAGAGTAGGGATGTGAGATCCAATCACACATTTTTACTCAGGATGCATGTTAAGATGCATTTTAAGGCCAAATGTGAACTGACAGACTTGGAGTTGTCCACAGATTTCAGCCTAGATGCCAGGTCTGAAAAGGGCCTCTGCACTGGCCGGGTGGTTGGATTTGCATAAATGGACCACTGCCTAAAGCTAACCATGCTTTACTTTAGTCATTAAGCAGCTAAATGCTCCTGACTGAGTAGCTGTAAACTTTTTCTGTCTGTTTATGGGCAGATTGTGTACAGGTGGTTTATCAAAACTGTTTTTTTTAATTTTTGCTTTTTACAGGAACACCTGCCTGCTTTTGCTGCAAACAAAGCTGCAGGCCAGTAAACCAAAACAATGAAGTGACAAATGATAAAATGCTCTGTGGAGCTGAATTGGACTGCAGAGTCAGGTGATAATTCTCCGTGGGTTTGCCTCCATAGAGCTACTTTTTCACATTGCACATAATCTTTTGACCCATCGTTCATAAAGAATTAGTTCAGCATTAGCTTAGTTGTTATGCAGCCTTATACGGTATGTGACAGTATTTTAAGTGCATTTATTTGCATATATGTAGTCTCATCTCTTGCACACAATCCTTTTCCGTCTTTGTCTCTCCATCCCTCTTCCTCTCTCAGATGCTGTGTTGTCAGGAAGAAGCCTGCGCACACCCCCATAAATATCTTGTCAGGATGGCTCAGATAGCTATTTGGAAAGCCCATAAAAACAGAGCCAGGGGCAGGAGTCAACACACCCTCATGTGGAGGTGACTGAACTGCTACTCACCCTTCTAGGGACATTCATTAATAATACAAGAAGCCAAACACTGATGTTTTCATGTACATGTGTTTTTTTTATCCATTTATTTATTTATATTTTTTTTTAAATAAAATAAAATAAAATTCGATTTTATCGTAATTGTTTTTCTACCCACTACGCTACCAGCAGATTTATTTAGAAAACGCTCGCTGTTTTTTTTCTCTCTCTCTCTCTTTTTCAAAGTTATTATATGTGTTGGTCTAAAGAAGGAGTAAACCCCCCCAGTAACATCGCTGCAGCGTGTCATGGAGCTCGTGTGACAGACAGGAGACATGGTCGCATCAGTCGATCAGAAGAGAGCGCGTGAGAGCAGTAGGAGCCAGAGGGAGAAAAAGGAATTAAAAATTGTGCTTAAAGTTTAAAAAATCACTAAAAAAATCAACATTTTTTTTAGCAGCAACAGATGGTTGACAGTCAGATGACACAGAGATGTGAACCATATTAATTATGTAGAGAGGGAGCCAGAAATTTGGAAAAATTTCCTCTCTCCAAAACACGTGGTTACAGTTTCATCCAGCAAAAAATTGGATGAAGTTCGGAGTAGATGGTCTGAGCACTGAACTGTTCTCTAACTTCTCTCTCCATCTGTTTTTTATATTTCTAATTTCCTAACAAAATCTTTCTCTCTCGCTCTCTGCACCATAATCTTTTTTTCTTTCTTATTTTATTTTTCTTCCTCTTCTTTCTTTCTCCTCTCCCAGCTTTATTTTGGTCTCTTGCTCAGCCACTTTTCTCTATCCTTTTTATTATATCCCCATACTTGTTCATCCTCTCTCTCACACTCACACACACACACAAGCAGACATGGGGCAGTATGGCAGTGTGGCAGATGCGGTTGACGTTCTGCACTAGCGAAGCAGAACAGTGTAGTTAGCCTGTTTGGCATGAAACAGAACGCCTCAGCACGGAACAGAACAGAGCGCAGCAGGGCTGAGGGGCTCTGTGCAACAGTGGGGGGATCTTGCATACTTGTCACGTTGTGGGTTCAAGTCCAGAGTATCACCTTGTGTTGTGTATTACCACGCTCTCTCACACGCACACCTGTTTAGTTTTCTCCCTTCAAAAAAAAAAAAAAAAATCAATTCCACACAACCGTATATAGCAGGGAAAGGGATAGTGAGAAATAAAAACCTGCAAAGTCTGCACAGGCAGTTTTAGCCATAGTAGTAGCATGGATGCACTGTAGAGATGGTAACGCAAGCAGATTGGTCATTACACCATGGAAATATCTAAATAACCAGAACGGATGGCCAAATAATTTTATGCACATATTTATAGCCCCCAGAGAATGAATACTTCCCTGACTTTTCCTTCAGTGCCTCTTGCAGGTCAAAGTCTCACTAAAGCCGTTTTCCCACTAAAATTAGCGGGTCGACGCGGGTTTTTTAAACGCGGGTCGACCCGCTAACAATCGGCATTTGGCCCCTTTCCCATTGACCAAAATGAGCCGAGTCTGCCCCCCCGCTGAGGGATCAGACAGAGCATAAACCAGTCGCCCCGCTCTCATCCGCGGTGCAAGAGACACAGTCATGCCACAGCCGCCCGCCGCGGAGTGTCCGTCCGCCGAGGCAGACTCTCTGGCTGGCTGACCTGGAGCACCAGGACCGCGGAGGACAGAGAGTCTGCTGCGGCCGGATGACGGACGTCCGCGGCACAACACGTCAGTTAAACAGACTGTCGCTTCTTTTCTTTTCTTTTTTTCTATCGTTTTTGGTCAGTGTTCTCTGATCTTTTGATCCCAGTCTCGGATGAGAGCAGAGCGGAGCAGAGCTTTGTTTTGGTACGTGATATGAGACGCGACCGGCGCGATGACGTAGCGTCACGTAACGTTCAGTGTCATCACGTAAATTAGCGGGTTGACGCGGGTCTGGCGTTCCCACTGCAAGCCGTTCGGAGCCGAGCCGATTAAAGGCGATTTTAACCCGCGTCGCTTGCCGAGTCGTTTGACCCGCGTCGACGCGGGTCGACGCTGCTCGGTGCGCCTTTCCCACTGCCACCAAAAGCCGATTGTTAGCGGGTTTAAACGGGTTTTTTGGCCAGTGGGAAAGGGGTATTAGAGGACACAACGTTGTGATATTTACAGTTTCCAGATGATGAGTCCTACTGACTGTGGGACAATTACCCTGTGAATGGGAATGTGGTCTCAGACATTTGGCTCCCACTGTATCTTTTAAAAATTCACACATTATCTGCTCATTTTGTTCAGGTTGATGGGAAATTAGTGATTATGTAGGCATGCACTGGGTGTGATTTGTGCTTCCTTTCATTGCAATAACTGCATTTTTTTTGTTTGTGTGTGTTACCTGTACCTCATGCTTTCAGAGTTCTTTGCATTTCATTAACTACAATTAATTCTACAAACAAATAAGCACTTTACCTATAAGCACATTTCTACCTCACACTTTACATCAGAAATAGCCTGTTGGAATGTCTATCTATGTTATATGTATTGTTTATGTTGTATAGATGTTGTATATTACTATTTTGTATTGGGGTCAGGGAATGGGTCTGAATTTATGTTCTAGGTAATCAATGTTGGGAGGGTTACTTTTAAAATGTATTCCCCTACAGATTATTGATTACATGTCCTTAAATGTAATCTGTAATTTATTTGGATTACTTAAATAAAGTAATGTATTCTGAATACTTACTGGATTACTTTTAGCTTACTTCAAAATCGTCTGCCTGAGCACCTTTAACACATGCTCTTATATAGGCTAATGTGGCTTCTTTAAACTAAAGCATTAATAAATGTGTGTTTGAATTTGTCACACCACAATTTGTTATTGATCACCCAGCCATATTTAAATGATTTTTTTTAAATAGCCAATCACATAAAATTTGTATATTTAGGGTGTATTCACACCTGTTTAGTGCGCACCCTGGTGCGCACCAAATGTTAAAATGATACATTGTTTCATTTTTCAGTTAGTGCGGTTGCGTTCACACCTGCTTTTTATCACTCGGGACCAAACTTGGAGAACGTCACGTCTCCATGACTACCGGCTGAAATCTGGAAGCGCTGATTGATAAAACTTTCATGATGGAGACTCAAGTAGGGCCGGTTGTTAGTAGCTCTGTCATTTATTTCTATATTGTTTGCATGTATAACTCTGTTTGGTACTTCCGGCTGGTTTCCGGTTGCGTTCACCCAGCTCGGTCCCGTTAGTTCCCGGTTAAACGTTAAACACGGACGGACCTCCGCTGCTCGGTAATCAGCTGCTCCGCGGACCCGAGGGACGGACCCGCCGACCTGAGCGGACTCAGCGGACACGCACCGACCGGCTGCCCCGCTGCTGCTGCTGCTGCTCCGTTTGTGGGGACAGAGCTCCGCAGCACCGGAGCACCGGGCGGTCTCCCCGCTGCGTTAACCCGTTGTCAGTGACTACGGGAGCCCTTTTAGCTCAAACGTGTTGAGTTCGCCTGGCAGTTGGCTCGCACCAGAGTGCGGTTGCTTTCACACCTAAACTAGTGCGCACCAGAGTTCGGCTGGAGCCGAACCAAGACCACCTCCTCAGGCCGCACTAGTTTTGGTGCGCATTAGAGTGCGATGTGCTTTCACACCAACCCAAACTGGACCAAATTTAGTGCGCACCAGATTTAGTGCGCACTAACACTGCAGGTGTGAATACACCCTTAAACAATGTCAAATGTAGACTTCCGGTTTGGGTGAGCATGTGAAGGCAGCATTGTCTCAGTCTCCAGCAGCGACAACTTTGAAAACTTACTTTTTCCTCAAAAAACCCCACCTAACTAAAACTAAAAGTGCTTTTAACTGAGCCCCAAACACACTAGACGAATGCCAAGAAAGAAGAAAGAACCTATAATGGAAGAAATGGAAGAAACAGAAACAGACGCGGCCGCCTCTTCGACAGACGATAGCAATGTGCTAACTAGCATAGCCACCATGCTAGAAGAGCGCATAGCTAACATGCTAGAAGAGCACAGAGCTAGCATTGCAACCGATTTCAAAGCTACATTCGCGACCCTGGAATCAAGGCTCGACAAAATACAGACAAAGATTACAGACCACGGTCAGCGAATGGACTCACTGGAATCCCACGTTGAAGTGCAAGATCAACGAATTCAAGCCCTGGAGGAGAGGTGTGTCGCACTAGCAAATAGCAACACCAAGCTAACAGCTAAAACTATCGACCTCGAAAGCCGCAGCCGCAGAAACAACATCAGGATCATTGGCCTCCCAGAGTCAATAGAAGGACCCAGGCCCACAAGCTTTTTTGCCGACCTTCTGGCCGAAGTACTCGGCGACCAGATCCTTCAGTCCCCCCCCGAGCTGGACCGAGCCCATAGAGCGCTCACCGCTAAACCACCGCCAGGTTCTCGGCCCAGACCGGTAATAATTCGCCTCCATCGCTACCAGACCAAGGAGGTGATCATTCGAGAGGCTCGTAAGAGGCGAGGGAAGCTCCAGTACCGAGGGTCACCAATCCAGATCTTTGAGGACTACACGCCTGAAGTCGCCGAAGAACGAGCTAAGTACCGGACGGTGATGGCCGAACTTTACAACCTAGCTCTCCGGCCAACGCTCCTCTTCCCGGCCCGCCTACAGATTACTCTGGAGACCGGCGCGAAGAAGAGATTCTCATCACCTGAGGAAGCTACCTCCTTCGCGGCCAAATACCAACAAGCCCCGAGGCCTGATTAGCTTAGCTTATCAGCTGTTTCTCCCGTGGCTAACGTGAGTAATGCTAATCTAGTTTCCTCACAAGAGGAGCTGATTTTGTTTTGGCAAGTCTTTAAATGAAGACGGTAGCCTGGAGAGCCCTAGCACTTATTGTTTTGTTTGTTTTTTTTTTTTTTTTAAGGACGACATATTATGTTTATTATTCTGTTGAGTTTAATGGGACTTGAGGATTAATCAGACGTGCTAGGGCCCAGGCCTGATGTTTACTATTTAGCCTAAATGCTATGTTATTCTAGCATTGACGCTATCCCAGCTGGTTCAGAAGCTGGTTACACTTGATTTCAATTTGTGACTAGTTAAATAACAAATAACCTGTTTTATCTTATCTCATATCATTATATTTCATATTTTTGATATAAAAAGTTTGGAAAGACATTACATAATTAAAAACTGCTATTATAAGGAATAGGTGATAAACCTCACTTAAAGTATAACTCTAAGTGACCAATGCCCTGTATTTTATTTCAACTTTAAATCGACCTCTTTTTAATTTTTTGTCTTTATCATTTCATTAAGATACTTTTGAATTACTATGGGCATTCAAATCAAACTGCACAAGTGTCATAAAGTGTGTTTGGGGTCTACATTTTTTCTTTTTTACTATTGGGGTGCTAACTGATCTCTTTAAGCTGCAAAGCTGAGACAAGTGAAGAAGAGAAGAGAAGACGCAGAAAGGGAAGTATGACAGTTCGGGTTTAGTTTTGTTGATTGGGGAAGAGGGATGGGGGGAAATGTTCTCACTCGATTTTGTCTATTTTGAGTTCTGTGCTATGTGTGCATTCATTTTCCATTGTGCTATCTCTGTACAGAGGATTCCACTCACTTGTTGCTGCTTGCTCCTCGAGACTGACCTGACCATTTTACTGCTGGACACCGAACCATGGCTAGTGTAACCAAGGGGGGCGCCGCTGGCGGACAGGCTGTGAGGATAATTTCACTAAACACTGGGGGGCTCAACGCTGCAATCAAACGTACAAAAGTTATGACACATATTAAAAACTTGAATGCCGACATAATGTTTCTTCAGGAAACACATTTATGCAACTCTGACCAGAGGAAATTAAATAGGCCTTGGATTGACCAAACTTTTCATTCTAAGTTCAATGTAAAAACAAGGGGCACAGCTATACTAATTCGGAAAAACGTTCACTTCACCTCAGATAAAGTAATTACAGATCCAAACGGTCGATACGTTATTGCCACAGGTACACTATACGAAAAACAGGTAATTCTGGTATCAGTCTATGCTCCCAATTGGGATGACCATAAATTTGTGAGCTCACTGTTTACTACCATTCCAAATTTAGATTCCCACCTTTTAATTATGGGAGGAGACATGAACTGTGTGATTGATCCAACATTGGATAAGTCTAGCTCGCGATCATCCACGCCTATGAAAATGTCTCAGGCTTTTTCCACATTTATGAATCAGTATGGACTGGTCGACCCTTGGCGATTTTCACATCCCTCCGCGAAACAATACTCTTTTTTCTCTCATGCACATCGCTCGTTCTCGCGTATAGACTACTTTCTGGTAGATAAAAAGCTCATCCCAGAGATTGTCTCCACCCAGTATTTACCTATAACAGTATCAGACCACGCCACAGTAATTTTAGATCTTCACTTTAACATGAAGCCAAAGGGATTCAGATATTGGAGGCTAAATCCTCTCTTGTTGGCGGAGGCTAATTTTTGTAAGTGTGATACACCTTGAAAATCTACTTTCATATAAAAAAAAAAAGTGTAACATTACTTTATTAAGGTCAGTAATAGCCAGCCAGCTGTTGAATAATATTTTCGTATTTTATTGTGTATTAAAATGTCTTGTACGAGTAAAAGGGAAAGGCGGAACTAAAGTGCAGCCACCGTTGCACCGCGGTGTCTAGAGGTGCGGGACCCCTCCCTCTTCCCTCAGACAGAAATCTGGGAAAGAAATGGTGGTTCGCTCCTTCATCTACTCACCTATGTAATTCTGTTTTTACAGGTTGGTACACGGTAAAAGTTGCACAAGCAGATTACCCCTTGGGTGCACGGTGGTGTATTATACGTAAAAGAAGTCCGTTGATGAGTTTTGATGTGTGTATCCGTGGTAACGAGCCGCGTTGGTGATCGCGAAAATACGAGTGTTGTAAACAATGGCGCTAGCGGCCATTTAGCATGTTAGCACAGTGATTGTGTATGTGGGATTCTGTGTGCTGGTGCTGCCGCCCCCTGATACCTTTTATTTCGGCTCCTGGGGCATTCTGACATGTTAGAAAATATATTTACGGTTAAATGAAAGCAAATGTACGGTTTTGAAGTTATTATAGTGTCCGGTCTGTGTTTAATGGGACCATAGGTTGAATGATTTTCCCTGTGTATGTGTGTTGTTTCATGTTTTGACTGTAAAGTCACTTGAATATTAATTTAAAAGCCTAAGAAGGTTTAAGGTTTACATTATTACATTAATATGAGGATGCATTTATTGAGTTAAAAACAAAGATACGCTCATATAGATTAAAACATGATTTACATTTCTGATACAATTGCACTTATAAGGAAGTGATTTATTTTTGTAAAGACAGATTATTTTTGTGAATGTGTGTGAATGAGATGTTTGTGGAAATGTAAAGGGTAGATACAACATAATTAATATGTTTAAAACTGAAACATAACTAATTACTCAGGGGAAAGTTTATTGTTTTATATTGTGCTTTGTGTAATAAATCAGACAGAAATCTGGGAAAGAAATGGTGGTTCGCTCCTTCATCTACTCACCTATGTAATTCTGTTTTTACAGGATCCAGGTCCAGAGGGAAGGGCAGTGAACCCCAGTCAAATTCTTTTGTTACCTCGGTTACATTATCTTTTTGAAACCCGTAACAAACTGTGGGGGCTCGTCCGGGATCTCTCCTCATCACAACCATCGGAGGAGCAGGTCCAGAGATACTAGAACCAAGACGACAAGACGCTGCTGCCGGCCAGGAGTCAACCCGTGGGTGTCCAAGGAGGGAGACCAAGGAGACAAGGGATCTTCACCTCGCTTAGGAGCCGCACTGCTGATCCTGAGGCCAACGCACGCTAGTCACCGGTGAGCCACGTCTGACCCTGAGACCAGCGCACGCTACTTACCAGAGGGCTACGACGCTGATCCTGTGGTCATCGCACACCAGAGCCAGGGGATCTCACCTGTGATCGGGAGGTCAACACGCACACACACACACATCCTTTACCAAGTCACCACCCTACTGATTTACTGAACTAATAAACTTAAAGGTGACATCAGGACCCCACACCATGTCAACGGTTCGCAAAGAATTAGTATGGAACATCAAAAAAAAACTATTCAGACTCTCAAGCAACGAAATCTATCAGGTTGCAAAAGACATTGCAACCGATAGTGAACACGAAAAAGAGCTGAGTCCAGAGAATGAAGAAGGCTGCATGGAGTACATCGTCTCCTACATGCACTCTGACACCCTACTAGGACTCGAGGATGAAGGTTTGAGTCAGTTGTTGGTTTTAAATGATCTGATATGTAAAGTGATGAATGTTGATGTTTCTATTAACTTTCCAGTTGGTGCATTGAGTGATGGTGACACACAGGTTACACCTAGCCACAGTCCATCCACTACGATCCCAAACTCTGCATCACAACCTCATTCTCACACTAACAGCACAGTCATGCAACCACAACCTCATCCTCACACTCATACAACAATACAGTCAGTAGAAGAACTGAGACAAGTGTATGAAGAGCTGGGTGAGAAACTGCGACGATGTGAACCTACAGCAACCCCACCAACCACAACTTACCCCCTCCAAGGTGAGTCAGAGTCACACCGTATGCCACAGATGATCTCAGAGAGACCAGTAGTGTTGAAGGACCTCTCCTACCTGCAGCGCAGAGACTTCAAAGTACATGGTGGTCAGGTTGGAGATCAGAGCTCTGATTTAAATTACAACAACATCAGTAAACAAATCGACGAGGGAATGAAAGAGGGCTTCGCAGAGGCAGAGGTGGTCAGAGGGGTGTTGAGGATCATCAAACCAGGGGCCTTTAAGGATATGCTGGTAAATAAAGACTCAATTACAGTTACTGAGCTTAAAGGTTTCCTCAGGTCCCACCTCGGTGAGAAAGCAACGACTGAGATGTTCCAGGAATTAATGTGCGCCAGACAGTCAGACCAAGAATCACCTCAGCAGTTTCTGTACCGCATGATTGGGCTCAAGCAAAAACTCCTTTTTCAGTCCCGACAGACTAGTACAGACATTTCTTATGATCCTAAGACCATCCAAGAAGTCTTCCTCCACACTGTCTATCAGGGATTGGGAACAAAACATGCTGACCTCCGGCAGAGACTGAGACCTTTAGTTTCAAACAGCCTAGTCACAGATGAGGAAATACTCAGCCAGGTCATGAAAATAATAAGCGATGAGAATGAGCATCAGCGCAGACTTGGCCAATCCTCCAGACAAAAGACAACACAAGCGCACAGTGCTAAGGTTGAGACAGGAGACTGTAACAAAAATGACAAGCCATGGGATAAAGCAACAGACAATAAAAATATCCAGACAATACAGCAGCTCAGTGCTCAGGTGGAAACCCTAACACACATGGTGGCTTCTTTGATGGATCATTGTACAACAAATGCTCAAGTGTCTTATCCTCTGTCCAGGCCAGCTCACATCCAGTCACACCCTCCTTCTCAGCCGCCCCCCAGCAGACCTGCCCAACAACAGCTGAGACAACCTGCAGCCCAGGTGAGAGGGAGAACAGCTCGTTGTCCAAAATGCATTGAGCAGAACCTACAGGAGTGTAACCACTGCTTCGTGTGTGGAGAAGCAGGACACAGAGCAGTGGGATGTTTGAACCGCGTCAAGGTGCAGGGAAACGGACCTCGGTCTCTGTGGAGGGACACTCAGAGACCAGTGAACAGCTTCAGTCCCAAACAGTAAGCCCCTCCCCCAATCAAACAACGAGACACCTCAAGCAAAACAAACAACAAAAACCACACACACTTACCTGCCAGAGTAACCTCACCTACAAAGCGCCCCTAGTTGGAAAGAAAAGTCTGCTGAAATGTTTGATTGGCGGTTACCCAGCAACAGTCCTGTTTGATTCAGGTTCACAAGTGAGCATAATCGACCAACACTGGACTGATACTCACATCCCTAATTACACAGTGAGACCTCTCTCTGAGCTCTTAGAGGAAGAACTGGGCGTCTATGCAGTCACTGGCCACGTCGTCCCGTACAGTGGATGGGTTGAGCTCACTGTCAATCTTGCAGGGAATGATGACCCTAATCTCACCATACAGGCCCCGTTCCTAGTCAGCCAGCTGCCACTGCCCCAGCCACTCGTAGGAGCCAATGTACTGGAGGAGATCATCAGGAGGAAGGAGTCTTCTGGTGATGCAGTTGCAACAGTTATCAGCCTTCTCCGCAGTGCATTTGGAATAGAGGAGGAACAGGTGGAGGCCATTGTGAACTTCATCCAGGTGCCCCCTAGGACATACTGTGATCCAGTCACTATAAGAGTGGGCAAAGACCACGCCCTCATTCCTCCTGGTCGAACAGTTCATGTGTGGTGCAGGCTACCCCCAAACTTTGATGTATCTGACCCCCTTGTTTTATACGAACCAGCTGAGGAAAGCGCAGCCTTAGGACAGTTGAGTGTAGGAGGAGGCCTCTTGGAAGTCAATAACACCCGACGGCCTTATGTTAAGGTGCCCATCTCCAATCACTCAAAACATGAGGTAACCCTGCCAAAGAGAACCGCCCTGGGAACCATCCAACATGTCGTCAAGGTCCTCGAGACCGATGCACCAGAGTCACATCAGGCTAATTCTACATCAAGAAAGGTGACAACAGTTGAGGTTAATGGCATCACTTCTCCCAGCACTTCTCCACCTGAGTCCTGGCTTCCTCCTGTTGATGTCAGTCACCTGAGCCCTGAAGAGCAGCAGGCGGTGAAGGAAGTGCTCTCCGAGGAATGTGGAGCATTCTCCCACAACGGTGACGACATAGGATGCATCCCCTCCCTACAGATGGAGATCAGGACTAAGGATGATATCCCAGTTCAGAGGGCCTACGCGTCCATCCCAAAACCACTCTACAGGGAAGTTAAGGAGTACATCCAGGAGCTGTTGGTTAAAGGTTGGATCGTGAAGTCCCAGTCACCGTATTCAGCTCCTGTCATCTGTGTGAGAAAGAAAGATGGATCCTTACGTCTGTGTGTTGACTACCGGCTCCTCAACAACAAAACTGTGCCGGACCGCCACCCTCTCCCTAGGATCCAGGATCTCACCGACTCCCTGGGAGGATATACCTGGTTTTCGATCCTCGATCAGGGAAAAGCTTACCACCAAGGCTTTATCGCCGAAGGATCAAGGCACCCGACTGCATTCATAACGCCATGGGGGCTCTACGAGTGGGTACGAATACCCTTTGGGTTGTCGAACGCGCCAGCTGCTTTTCAAAGGAGCATGGAAGGGATGCTCGATACGCTGAGAGATGAGTGCTGCATCCCCTACCTCGACGACGTGCTGTGCTTCTCCAGGTCCTTTGATGAGCATGTGCAGGTGCTACGCCGAGTCCTCCAAGCCTTGCAACGCCACGGGGTAAAGCTGAAGCCGGAGAAATGCGAGCTCTTCCGCAAAGAGGTTCGATATGTCGGCCGGTTGGTATCAGCAGAAGGGGTAAAAATGGATCCCAAAGATCTTGAAGCAGTGCGAGCGCTGAAACACAAGACACCACAGACAGTTGGGGACGTCAGGCAGTTGCTTGGGTTTCTGAGCTATTATAGAACATACGTGCAGGACTTCTCACGAATAGCCAAGCCCCTGTACGACCTGCTCCAGTCAAAGCCTGACACCTCTCAGCCCAAGCCGCCACGGGGAAAAATGAAAGGCCACCAGCCGTCCTCCCGAGCCCCGGTAGAGTGGACTGTACAACACCAACAGATCCTTGAACAGCTTGTGGACCGGCTGACCAAGCCCCCAGTGCTGGCATATCCCGATTTCAACATCCCCTTCACACTCCACACAGATGCCTCTCAAAAAGGTCTCGGTGCAGTTCTTTATCAGAACCAGGATGGGAAGATGAGGGTGATTGGATACGGATCCCGCACACTAACACCAGCGGAACAGAATTATCACCTACACAGCGGAAAGCTGGAATTCCTCGCATTGAAGTGGGCGGTATGTGATAAGTTCCGGGACTACCTCTTCTACGCGCCACACTTCACAGTCTTTACGGACAATAATCCCCTCACATATATCCTGAGTACTGCCAAGCTCAACGCTGTGGGTCACCGGTGGGTGGGGCAGCTGGCCGATTTCCACTTTGACATCAAGTATCGGCCAGGCAAAGCCAACATCGATGCCGACACCTTGTCGCGCTTGCCCCTGGACATTAACACCTTCATGGCTGAGTGCTCTGAGGAGTTGTCGGAGGAGGCAGTATGTGCTGTATGGGAAGGGAGCCGGAGAGCACAACAAGGGGATGTGGCCTGGGTGGCAGCCCTCAACTTAACATCCCAAAGCCAACCTCACGTCGAGCCTCTGCAGGAAATCAGTCATGATGAGCTGGTGAGGGAACAAAGGAAAGACCCTGCTATCGGGAAAGTTATGGAGCTGAAGGAAAATAACACACCACTAACAGAGGATGATCGAGGGAGAGTTGACACACACACAAGGAGACTGTTAAGAGAGTGGAGCCGGTTACACATAGAGGATGACCTTCTCTTCAGGAAGAGTGCAGGTCGACAGCAGCTGGTCCTGCCCGCCGCCTACAAACAAACAGTACTCACCCAGCTACATAACAACATGAGTCACGTCGGTGTTGAGAAAGTTCTGAGCCTAGCGAGGGAGCGATTCTACTGGCCTTTCATGAAAAGTGAGATAGAAGAATACGTGACCAGAAAGTGCTCCTGCATTAAACAGAAGAAGCCAGCCACACATGAAAGAGCACCAATGGGAAGTATTACATCAAATTCGCCCCTCGAGCTGGTGTGCATCGATTTCCTTCACCTGGAGACCTGTAGAGGTGGGTACGAGTATATCCTGGTAGTGGTTGACCACTTCACCAGATTCGCGCAAGCCTACCCCACCAGGAACAAGGCTGGTAAGACGGCTGCTGATCGGCTTTTCAACGATTTCATCCCCAGATTTGGATACCCGGCCAAACTCCACCATGACCAGGGTCGAGAGTTTGAGAATGAACTCTTCAGAGCTCTCAGACAGTTAGCTGGTGTTGCCCACTCGAGAACCTCGCCCTACCACCCCCAGGGTAATCCTGCAGAAAGACTCAATCGCACCCTACTGCAGATGCTCCGGACTCTTGGAGAGAAAGAGAAGGAGAATTGGAAGGATCACCTACCCCATGTCCTCCATGCATACAATTGTACGAAGCACGAGGGCACAGGTTTCTCCCCGTACTATTTGTTGTATGGCCGACATCCTCGTCTCCCCGTTGACATCCTCTTCGGCCTCACCACGGAGGAGAGAACTGAAACCAATGGAGCAAGAGGATATGCTGAGAAATGGGCTGGAAAAATGATCGAGGCATATCGAATAGCAAATGCAAACAGCCGACAGTCCAGCTCAAAAGGAAAGACACACTACGATAAAAAGAGCAGAGGTGTGGTTCTCCAGCCTGGGGACAGGGTTCTCGTACGCAATCTCAGTGAACGAGGGGGCCCTGGAAAGCTTAGATCGTACTGGGAGCATCTTATCTACATCGTGAGAGAACAGGTTGGAGATAACCCGGTCTACAAAGTGAGTCCAGAGGCAGGAGGCCGACCAGTTCGTACTCTGCACAGGAACCTCCTGTTACAAGTCAACGACCTACCTGTAGAGCCACTCCAGAGCCCGACCACCACCACCACCACCACAGCTGGGTCACAAAAGAGAACTAAGAGAACCCCACACACCCCAAAACCCACACATGTGACACAGACCCCAGATATAAGTGACTCTGAGGAAGAGGAAGGCGTGCCTCGTTACTGGTTGCGAATACCTGTGGAGAAACCTAGAGCAGAGAGTCACTTACCTGATCCACATGTTGCTTCTAACCATCAAAACAGATCTGGACAGGATGAGACCTACCTGGCGGAAACAGCTCACGCAGAACCTGAACAGGAAACAGAGAGTGTCAGAGGTGAGGAGCAGGGGGCCTCCAGTGAGGATGAACGCGACATGGAGCCGCCTCCACCTACAACTGTTCAAGAGGAGCTGCACACAGTCCAGCAGGAGGACAATGTTCCCATGCCACAACCTGAACATCAGATCCCTCTGAGACAGTCCACAAGAGAAAGACGGCCAGGCTATGTCTTCACTTACCCATCCTTGGGCCGACCAGCCTATCAGCCACGTCCCACTGTGAGTGCACTAGGGATCCAGCCAGTACAGTGCTCTCACCAGTGTCTCTGTCCCCCATACTTCCATCCCTTCCAACCCCCATCCATCGCCCCATACCCATACCTACCTGTCATGTACCCAGCCCACTGTGGATGAAAGGCCATGAAAGACATTCCATGCCCACCTGAAGAGACTTTGAACACTACACACACCATACATTTCATACTTACCTGAATCATACACTCCATACTTACCTGTTGGGACACACATACATTGCATACTCACCTGATAAGGTCTGAAACACGCACACTATACACTTCACACTTTATGGGCCTTAAAGGATACACTCACTGAGAGTTTGAATGTGTTTTGTTATGAAAAAAAGAAAAGAAAATGTGTATATGTTCAGAGAAGAATCGTTTCAAGTATTTTGTGTCAGGAGCCACTTTTATTTGTTGGGGAGTGTGTGATACACCTTGAAAATCTACTTTCATATAAAAAAAAAAAGTGTAACATTACTTTATTAAGGTCAGTAATAGCCAGCCAGCTGTTGAATAATATTTTCGTATTTTATTGTGTATTAAAATGTCTTGTACGAGTAAAAGGGAAAGGCGGAACTAAAGTGCAGCCACCGTTGCACCGCGGTGTCTAGAGGTGCGGGACCCCTCCCTCTTCCCTCAGACAGAAATCTGGGAAAGAAATGGTGGTTCGCTCCTTCATCTACTCACCTATGTAATTCTGTTTTTACAGGTTGGTACACGGTAAAAGTTGCACAAGCAGATTACCCCTTGGGTGCACGGTGGTGTATTATACGTAAAAGAAGTCCGTTGATGAGTTTTGATGTGTGTATCCGTGGTAACGAGCCGCGTTGGTGATCGCGAAAATACGAGTGTTGTAAACAATGGCGCTAGCGGCCATTTAGCATGTTAGCACAGTGATTGTGTATGTGGGATTCTGTGTGCTGGTGCTGCCGCCCCCTGATACCTTTTATTTCGGCTCCTGGGGCATTCTGACATGTTAGAAAATATATTTACGGTTAAATGAAAGCAAATGTACGGTTTTGAAGTTATTATAGTGTCCGGTCTGTGTTTAATGGGACCATAGGTTGAATGATTTTCCCTGTGTATGTGTGTTGTTTCATGTTTTGACTGTAAAGTCACTTGAATATTAATTTAAAAGCCTAAGAAGGTTTAAGGTTTACATTATTACATTAATATGAGGATGCATTTATTGAGTTAAAAACAAAGATACGCTCATATAGATTAAAACATGATTTACATTTCTGATACAATTGCACTTATAAGGAAGTGATTTATTTTTGTAAAGACAGATTATTTTTGTGAATGTGTGTGAATGAGATGTTTGTGGAAATGTAAAGGGTAGATACAACATAATTAATATGTTTAAAACTGAAACATAACTAATTACTCAGGGGAAAGTTTATTGTTTTATATTGTGCTTTGTGTAATAAATCAGACAGAAATCTGGGAAAGAAATGGTGGTTCGCTCCTTCATCTACTCACCTATGTAATTCTGTTTTTACAGGATCCAGGTCCAGAGGGAAGGGCAGTGAACCCCAGTCAAATTCTTTTGTTACCTCGGTTACATTATCTTTTTGAAACCCGTAACAAACTGTGGGGGCTCGTCCGGGATCTCTCCTCATCACAACCATCGGAGGAGCAGGTCCAGAGATACTAGAACCAAGACGACAAGACGCTGCTGCCGGCCAGGAGTCAACCCGTGGGTGTCCAAGGAGGGAGACCAAGGAGACAAGGGATCTTCACCTCGCTTAGGAGCCGCACTGCTGATCCTGAGGCCAACGCACGCTAGTCACCGGTGAGCCACGTCTGACCCTGAGACCAGCGCACGCTACTTACCAGAGGGCTACGACGCTGATCCTGTGGTCATCGCACACCAGAGCCAGGGGATCTCACCTGTGATCGGGAGGTCAACACGCACACACACACACATCCTTTACCAAGTCACCACCCTACTGATTTACTGAACTAATAAACTTAAAGGTGACATCAGGACCCCACACCATGTCAACGGTTCGCAAAGAATTAGTATGGAACATCAAAAAAAAACTATTCAGACTCTCAAGCAACGAAATCTATCAGGTTGCAAAAGACATTGCAACCGATAGTGAACACGAAAAAGAGCTGAGTCCAGAGAATGAAGAAGGCTGCATGGAGTACATCGTCTCCTACATGCACTCTGACACCCTACTAGGACTCGAGGATGAAGGTTTGAGTCAGTTGTTGGTTTTAAATGATCTGATATGTAAAGTGATGAATGTTGATGTTTCTATTAACTTTCCAGTTGGTGCATTGAGTGATGGTGACACACAGGTTACACCTAGCCACAGTCCATCCACTACGATCCCAAACTCTGCATCACAACCTCATTCTCACACTAACAGCACAGTCATGCAACCACAACCTCATCCTCACACTCATACAACAATACAGTCAGTAGAAGAACTGAGACAAGTGTATGAAGAGCTGGGTGAGAAACTGCGACGATGTGAACCTACAGCAACCCCACCAACCACAACTTACCCCCTCCAAGGTGAGTCAGAGTCACACCGTATGCCACAGATGATCTCAGAGAGACCAGTAGTGTTGAAGGACCTCTCCTACCTGCAGCGCAGAGACTTCAAAGTACATGGTGGTCAGGTTGGAGATCAGAGCTCTGATTTAAATTACAACAACATCAGTAAACAAATCGACGAGGGAATGAAAGAGGGCTTCGCAGAGGCAGAGGTGGTCAGAGGGGTGTTGAGGATCATCAAACCAGGGGCCTTTAAGGATATGCTGGTAAATAAAGACTCAATTACAGTTACTGAGCTTAAAGGTTTCCTCAGGTCCCACCTCGGTGAGAAAGCAACGACTGAGATGTTCCAGGAATTAATGTGCGCCAGACAGTCAGACCAAGAATCACCTCAGCAGTTTCTGTACCGCATGATTGGGCTCAAGCAAAAACTCCTTTTTCAGTCCCGACAGACTAGTACAGACATTTCTTATGATCCTAAGACCATCCAAGAAGTCTTCCTCCACACTGTCTATCAGGGATTGGGAACAAAACATGCTGACCTCCGGCAGAGACTGAGACCTTTAGTTTCAAACAGCCTAGTCACAGATGAGGAAATACTCAGCCAGGTCATGAAAATAATAAGCGATGAGAATGAGCATCAGCGCAGACTTGGCCAATCCTCCAGACAAAAGACAACACAAGCGCACAGTGCTAAGGTTGAGACAGGAGACTGTAACAAAAATGACAAGCCATGGGATAAAGCAACAGACAATAAAAATATCCAGACAATACAGCAGCTCAGTGCTCAGGTGGAAACCCTAACACACATGGTGGCTTCTTTGATGGATCATTGTACAACAAATGCTCAAGTGTCTTATCCTCTGTCCAGGCCAGCTCACATCCAGTCACACCCTCCTTCTCAGCCGCCCCCCAGCAGACCTGCCCAACAACAGCTGAGACAACCTGCAGCCCAGGTGAGAGGGAGAACAGCTCGTTGTCCAAAATGCATTGAGCAGAACCTACAGGAGTGTAACCACTGCTTCGTGTGTGGAGAAGCAGGACACAGAGCAGTGGGATGTTTGAACCGCGTCAAGGTGCAGGGAAACGGACCTCGGTCTCTGTGGAGGGACACTCAGAGACCAGTGAACAGCTTCAGTCCCAAACAGTAAGCCCCTCCCCCAATCAAACAACGAGACACCTCAAGCAAAACAAACAACAAAAACCACACACACTTACCTGCCAGAGTAACCTCACCTACAAAGCGCCCCTAGTTGGAAAGAAAAGTCTGCTGAAATGTTTGATTGGCGGTTACCCAGCAACAGTCCTGTTTGATTCAGGTTCACAAGTGAGCATAATCGACCAACACTGGACTGATACTCACATCCCTAATTACACAGTGAGACCTCTCTCTGAGCTCTTAGAGGAAGAACTGGGCGTCTATGCAGTCACTGGCCACGTCGTCCCGTACAGTGGATGGGTTGAGCTCACTGTCAATCTTGCAGGGAATGATGACCCTAATCTCACCATACAGGCCCCGTTCCTAGTCAGCCAGCTGCCACTGCCCCAGCCACTCGTAGGAGCCAATGTACTGGAGGAGATCATCAGGAGGAAGGAGTCTTCTGGTGATGCAGTTGCAACAGTTATCAGCCTTCTCCGCAGTGCATTTGGAATAGAGGAGGAACAGGTGGAGGCCATTGTGAACTTCATCCAGGTGCCCCCTAGGACATACTGTGATCCAGTCACTATAAGAGTGGGCAAAGACCACGCCCTCATTCCTCCTGGTCGAACAGTTCATGTGTGGTGCAGGCTACCCCCAAACTTTGATGTATCTGACCCCCTTGTTTTATACGAACCAGCTGAGGAAAGCGCAGCCTTAGGACAGTTGAGTGTAGGAGGAGGCCTCTTGGAAGTCAATAACACCCGACGGCCTTATGTTAAGGTGCCCATCTCCAATCACTCAAAACATGAGGTAACCCTGCCAAAGAGAACCGCCCTGGGAACCATCCAACATGTCGTCAAGGTCCTCGAGACCGATGCACCAGAGTCACATCAGGCTAATTCTACATCAAGAAAGGTGACAACAGTTGAGGTTAATGGCATCACTTCTCCCAGCACTTCTCCACCTGAGTCCTGGCTTCCTCCTGTTGATGTCAGTCACCTGAGCCCTGAAGAGCAGCAGGCGGTGAAGGAAGTGCTCTCCGAGGAATGTGGAGCATTCTCCCACAACGGTGACGACATAGGATGCATCCCCTCCCTACAGATGGAGATCAGGACTAAGGATGATATCCCAGTTCAGAGGGCCTACGCGTCCATCCCAAAACCACTCTACAGGGAAGTTAAGGAGTACATCCAGGAGCTGTTGGTTAAAGGTTGGATCGTGAAGTCCCAGTCACCGTATTCAGCTCCTGTCATCTGTGTGAGAAAGAAAGATGGATCCTTACGTCTGTGTGTTGACTACCGGCTCCTCAACAACAAAACTGTGCCGGACCGCCACCCTCTCCCTAGGATCCAGGATCTCACCGACTCCCTGGGAGGATATACCTGGTTTTCGATCCTCGATCAGGGAAAAGCTTACCACCAAGGCTTTATCGCCGAAGGATCAAGGCACCCGACTGCATTCATAACGCCATGGGGGCTCTACGAGTGGGTACGAATACCCTTTGGGTTGTCGAACGCGCCAGCTGCTTTTCAAAGGAGCATGGAAGGGATGCTCGATACGCTGAGAGATGAGTGCTGCATCCCCTACCTCGACGACGTGCTGTGCTTCTCCAGGTCCTTTGATGAGCATGTGCAGGTGCTACGCCGAGTCCTCCAAGCCTTGCAACGCCACGGGGTAAAGCTGAAGCCGGAGAAATGCGAGCTCTTCCGCAAAGAGGTTCGATATGTCGGCCGGTTGGTATCAGCAGAAGGGGTAAAAATGGATCCCAAAGATCTTGAAGCAGTGCGAGCGCTGAAACACAAGACACCACAGACAGTTGGGGACGTCAGGCAGTTGCTTGGGTTTCTGAGCTATTATAGAACATACGTGCAGGACTTCTCACGAATAGCCAAGCCCCTGTACGACCTGCTCCAGTCAAAGCCTGACACCTCTCAGCCCAAGCCGCCACGGGGAAAAATGAAAGGCCACCAGCCGTCCTCCCGAGCCCCGGTAGAGTGGACTGTACAACACCAACAGATCCTTGAACAGCTTGTGGACCGGCTGACCAAGCCCCCAGTGCTGGCATATCCCGATTTCAACATCCCCTTCACACTCCACACAGATGCCTCTCAAAAAGGTCTCGGTGCAGTTCTTTATCAGAACCAGGATGGGAAGATGAGGGTGATTGGATACGGATCCCGCACACTAACACCAGCGGAACAGAATTATCACCTACACAGCGGAAAGCTGGAATTCCTCGCATTGAAGTGGGCGGTATGTGATAAGTTCCGGGACTACCTCTTCTACGCGCCACACTTCACAGTCTTTACGGACAATAATCCCCTCACATATATCCTGAGTACTGCCAAGCTCAACGCTGTGGGTCACCGGTGGGTGGGGCAGCTGGCCGATTTCCACTTTGACATCAAGTATCGGCCAGGCAAAGCCAACATCGATGCCGACACCTTGTCGCGCTTGCCCCTGGACATTAACACCTTCATGGCTGAGTGCTCTGAGGAGTTGTCGGAGGAGGCAGTATGTGCTGTATGGGAAGGGAGCCGGAGAGCACA
Organism: Trachurus trachurus; assembly: GCF_905171665.1. Taxonomy (NCBI): domain Eukaryota; kingdom Metazoa; phylum Chordata; class Actinopteri; order Carangiformes; family Carangidae; genus Trachurus; species Trachurus trachurus. The sequence goes on along the minus strand of NC_139892.1, from coordinate 20,687,348 downwards.
ACAAGGGGATGTGGCCTGGGTGGCAGCCCTCAACTTAACATCCCAAAGCCAACCTCACGTCGAGCCTCTGCAGGAAATCAGTCATGATGAGCTGGTGAGGGAACAAAGGAAAGACCCTGCTATCGGGAAAGTTATGGAGCTGAAGGAAAATAACACACCACTAACAGAGGATGATCGAGGGAGAGTTGACACACACACAAGGAGACTGTTAAGAGAGTGGAGCCGGTTACACATAGAGGATGACCTTCTCTTCAGGAAGAGTGCAGGTCGACAGCAGCTGGTCCTGCCCGCCGCCTACAAACAAACAGTACTCACCCAGCTACATAACAACATGAGTCACGTCGGTGTTGAGAAAGTTCTGAGCCTAGCGAGGGAGCGATTCTACTGGCCTTTCATGAAAAGTGAGATAGAAGAATACGTGACCAGAAAGTGCTCCTGCATTAAACAGAAGAAGCCAGCCACACATGAAAGAGCACCAATGGGAAGTATTACATCAAATTCGCCCCTCGAGCTGGTGTGCATCGATTTCCTTCACCTGGAGACCTGTAGAGGTGGGTACGAGTATATCCTGGTAGTGGTTGACCACTTCACCAGATTCGCGCAAGCCTACCCCACCAGGAACAAGGCTGGTAAGACGGCTGCTGATCGGCTTTTCAACGATTTCATCCCCAGATTTGGATACCCGGCCAAACTCCACCATGACCAGGGTCGAGAGTTTGAGAATGAACTCTTCAGAGCTCTCAGACAGTTAGCTGGTGTTGCCCACTCGAGAACCTCGCCCTACCACCCCCAGGGTAATCCTGCAGAAAGACTCAATCGCACCCTACTGCAGATGCTCCGGACTCTTGGAGAGAAAGAGAAGGAGAATTGGAAGGATCACCTACCCCATGTCCTCCATGCATACAATTGTACGAAGCACGAGGGCACAGGTTTCTCCCCGTACTATTTGTTGTATGGCCGACATCCTCGTCTCCCCGTTGACATCCTCTTCGGCCTCACCACGGAGGAGAGAACTGAAACCAATGGAGCAAGAGGATATGCTGAGAAATGGGCTGGAAAAATGATCGAGGCATATCGAATAGCAAATGCAAACAGCCGACAGTCCAGCTCAAAAGGAAAGACACACTACGATAAAAAGAGCAGAGGTGTGGTTCTCCAGCCTGGGGACAGGGTTCTCGTACGCAATCTCAGTGAACGAGGGGGCCCTGGAAAGCTTAGATCGTACTGGGAGCATCTTATCTACATCGTGAGAGAACAGGTTGGAGATAACCCGGTCTACAAAGTGAGTCCAGAGGCAGGAGGCCGACCAGTTCGTACTCTGCACAGGAACCTCCTGTTACAAGTCAACGACCTACCTGTAGAGCCACTCCAGAGCCCGACCACCACCACCACCACCACAGCTGGGTCACAAAAGAGAACTAAGAGAACCCCACACACCCCAAAACCCACACATGTGACACAGACCCCAGATATAAGTGACTCTGAGGAAGAGGAAGGCGTGCCTCGTTACTGGTTGCGAATACCTGTGGAGAAACCTAGAGCAGAGAGTCACTTACCTGATCCACATGTTGCTTCTAACCATCAAAACAGATCTGGACAGGATGAGACCTACCTGGCGGAAACAGCTCACGCAGAACCTGAACAGGAAACAGAGAGTGTCAGAGGTGAGGAGCAGGGGGCCTCCAGTGAGGATGAACGCGACATGGAGCCGCCTCCACCTACAACTGTTCAAGAGGAGCTGCACACAGTCCAGCAGGAGGACAATGTTCCCATGCCACAACCTGAACATCAGATCCCTCTGAGACAGTCCACAAGAGAAAGACGGCCAGGCTATGTCTTCACTTACCCATCCTTGGGCCGACCAGCCTATCAGCCACGTCCCACTGTGAGTGCACTAGGGATCCAGCCAGTACAGTGCTCTCACCAGTGTCTCTGTCCCCCATACTTCCATCCCTTCCAACCCCCATCCATCGCCCCATACCCATACCTACCTGTCATGTACCCAGCCCACTGTGGATGAAAGGCCATGAAAGACATTCCATGCCCACCTGAAGAGACTTTGAACACTACACACACCATACATTTCATACTTACCTGAATCATACACTCCATACTTACCTGTTGGGACACACATACATTGCATACTCACCTGATAAGGTCTGAAACACGCACACTATACACTTCACACTTTATGGGCCTTAAAGGATACACTCACTGAGAGTTTGAATGTGTTTTGTTATGAAAAAAAGAAAAGAAAATGTGTATATGTTCAGAGAAGAATCGTTTCAAGTATTTTGTGTCAGGAGCCACTTTTATTTGTTGGGGAGTGTGTGATACACCTTGAAAATCTACTTTCATATAAAAAAAAAAAGTGTAACATTACTTTATTAAGGTCAGTAATAGCCAGCCAGCTGTTGAATAATATTTTCGTATTTTATTGTGTATTAAAATGTCTTGTACGAGTAAAAGGGAAAGGCGGAACTAAAGTGCAGCCACCGTTGCACCGCGGTGTCTAGAGGTGCGGGACCCCTCCCTCTTCCCTCAGACAGAAATCTGGGAAAGAAATGGTGGTTCGCTCCTTCATCTACTCACCTATGTAATTCTGTTTTTACAGGTTGGTACACGGTAAAAGTTGCACAAGCAGATTACCCCTTGGGTGCACGGTGGTGTATTATACGTAAAAGAAGTCCGTTGATGAGTTTTGATGTGTGTATCCGTGGTAACGAGCCGCGTTGGTGATCGCGAAAATACGAGTGTTGTAAACAATGGCGCTAGCGGCCATTTAGCATGTTAGCACAGTGATTGTGTATGTGGGATTCTGTGTGCTGGTGCTGCCGCCCCCTGATACCTTTTATTTCGGCTCCTGGGGCATTCTGACATGTTAGAAAATATATTTACGGTTAAATGAAAGCAAATGTACGGTTTTGAAGTTATTATAGTGTCCGGTCTGTGTTTAATGGGACCATAGGTTGAATGATTTTCCCTGTGTATGTGTGTTGTTTCATGTTTTGACTGTAAAGTCACTTGAATATTAATTTAAAAGCCTAAGAAGGTTTAAGGTTTACATTATTACATTAATATGAGGATGCATTTATTGAGTTAAAAACAAAGATACGCTCATATAGATTAAAACATGATTTACATTTCTGATACAATTGCACTTATAAGGAAGTGATTTATTTTTGTAAAGACAGATTATTTTTGTGAATGTGTGTGAATGAGATGTTTGTGGAAATGTAAAGGGTAGATACAACATAATTAATATGTTTAAAACTGAAACATAACTAATTACTCAGGGGAAAGTTTATTGTTTTATATTGTGCTTTGTGTAATAAATCAGACAGAAATCTGGGAAAGAAATGGTGGTTCGCTCCTTCATCTACTCACCTATGTAATTCTGTTTTTACAGGATCCAGGTCCAGAGGGAAGGGCAGTGAACCCCAGTCAAATTCTTTTGTTACCTCGGTTACATTATCTTTTTGAAACCCGTAACATAAGCATATGTCTGAATCAATTACCTTTTTCTGCGAAACTAATAAAAATAATGAAACCTCCCCGTCCATTTTATGGGACACCCTAAAAGCCTACATAAGGGGCAAAATTATTTCTTTCACGTATCATGCTAATAAATTACGCAGATCCCGGCAAAAAGAGTTGGAAGAAGCTATCATGGATGTGGATAATTCCCTCTCATCCACAAATACACCTGATCTATATAAAGAGAGAATAAGACTCCAAACAGAACTTGATCTCCTTCTTACTTCCGAGGCTGAACAACTTCTCCTTCGCTCCCGGGGGTTAGTATACGAGCATGGGGACAAAGCTGGTCGTCTCCTTGCACAGCAATTGAAGGCAAAAACAGCATCAAACCAAATTACTCAGATTACTGATGATTCAGGTTCAGTAACTTCGGACCCAGACAAAATAAACGACGCCTTTAGATCTTTTTTTTTCCCATCTTTATACCTCAGAATCCCTCACAGACGAAAGCCAACTAATCAACTTTTTTGAAAAATTGGATTTACCTAAAGTTTCACCCGAAAATAACTTGAAATTAGACGCCACCCTTACACTTTCAGAAATTAAAGAAGCAATACAGTCAATGAACAGTGGTAAATCACCAGGTCCAGACGGATACCCGGTCGATTTTTATAAAAAATTCTCAGACCAACTAGCTCCACTACTGCTTGAAATGTTTAACCACTCATTTGAACAAGGTACCTTACCACCCACACTCATGCAAGCTTCCATCTCCCTAATTTTTAAAAAGGATAAAGACCCACTTAGCTGCGCATCCTATCGACCAATATCGCTCCTCCCGGTAGATGTTAAAATACTCGCAAAAATCCTAGCTCGGCGATTGGAATCTGTTATGCCCTTGATTATTTCAGAAGACCAGACGGGATTTATAAGGGGAAGACACTCATATTCTAACATAAGAAGGCTTCTTGGCGTCATCCTCTCTACATCTCCCTCTAACGTCCCAGAGGCCATAATATCCCTCGACGCCGAGAAAGCCTTCGACAGGGTAGAGTGGGCCTATCTTCTCTTTTCCCTGAGACAGTTTGGTTTTGATAACAATTTCATTTCATGGGTCAGATTACTCTATTCCTCTCCCTGTGCCTCGGTCTGCACAAACAACCAACGCTCCGCTCCGTTCCCACTTTTTCGGGGAACAAGACAGGGGTGCCCGCTATCCCCACTATTATTTGCGCTCGCGATTGAACCACTTTCGGTAGCTTTAAAATTGGTGGAGGGATTCGGAGGGATTAATAGATGGGGCATAAAACATCAAGTGTCGTTATACGCAGACGATCTGCTTCTCTATGTTAGTGATCCCTTATCAAATATTCCACGCATTCTGACAATATTAAACTCCTTCGGTCGTTTATCTGGATATAAACTTAACATTACCAAAAGCGAATACTTCCCAATCAACCAATTGGCCGCCGACATACCCCCATCGACTATACCTTTTAAAAAAGCCAGCACAGGATTTAAATATCTTGGCATTGCAATTACACGTTCCTTACGAACATTACGAGAGCAAAATCTTACTCTATTAACAACGAAAGTCAAGTCTGATCTACAAAGATGGAACTACTTACCGTTGTCCCTAGCCGGTAGGATCCAAATTATAAAAATGAATGTATTACCAAGATATCTTTATGTTTTCCAGTGTTTGCCCATTTTTCTTCCCAAATCATTTTTTACAGTTATAAACGACATTATTTCATCTTTCATTTGGGCTGGCAAACGACCAAGAGCTAGTCGCTCACTTCTCTATAGAGATAGATCAGCTGGGGGACTGGGTCTACCTAATCTAATTGGTTATTACTGGGCATCCAACATGCATAAAATACTATCTTGGTACACGTCCCCCCAAACTAGTTGGTGCCAGAGTGAAGCGGCCTCTTGCTCCTCGTCGTTACGCGCCGTAGCATGTAGTACCTTGCAGTCTTCCCCGTCTAGTCTTTCTTCTAACCCAGTTGTTATTGGAACATTAAAAATTTGGTCGCAAATAAGACGCCACTTTGGATGGCTCACCCTCCCTTTGGCATCCCCGATTTGCAACAATCATTTGTTTATCCCAGCAAGGACTGATCCAAGATTCTCTGTATTAGAAAACAAGGGACTTCGTAGTCTGGGCGACTTATACATCAATGGTATTTTTGCAAGTTTTAATCAATTAATTTCTAGCTTTAATCTTAATAAATCAGACTTTTTCCGGTACTTTCAAATGCGTCACTTTGCGAAGACGCACACGACTTCATTTCCACAGATACCGACTCCCAACGGAATGGACTTGGCTCTTAAAGCCAAGGCCCTGCTAAAGGGCCACATCTCCTACTTTTATAACTTACTATCTCCATCCAGCGAATCCCTTTTACATAAGACTAAGACGAACTGGGAGTCAGAACTCCAGCTGAGCTTCTCTGAGACCTTCTGGGAGGGAGCTATAGGGGCCGTTAATTCGTCATCCAGCTGTGCCAGACTTTCATTAAAACAATTTAAAGTATTCCACAGACTACACTACAGTAAAGAAAAATTGTCAAAAATTTACCCGGACAAATTTGATGACAAATGTAACAGATGCTCTCAGACTCCATGCAACCTTACCCATATGTTCTGGGCATGCCCCAGGTTGTCTGAATTTTGGCTACGATTTTTCAAAACAATTTCAGATATACTAGACATAAATCTAACTCCGACTCCACATATTGCTATATTTGGCAAACCTCCAGACAACCTTCGTACCACAGGTATCCAAAACAACGTTATTGCTTTTGCCTCTCTTATCGCCCGCAAAAGAATTCTGTTGCTATGGAAATCACCTCAGCCACCATCAATCAAAGTCTGGTTACATGACATCTTAGGTCTCCTGAAGTTGGAGAAGATTAAATTCTCCCTCCGAGGCTCTTCCGATAGGTTCTTTACTCATTGGAGACCGTTACTTAAATATCTAGACAAATTACCAGCTCGGGAAGTTTCTTTGTAGAAGCCTATTTGCGACCATTTACAAACTTATACATTAGCGCCAGCGGCGGCTGCCCCCCCTAAAAAAGCTTTTCTCTAAGACATCCCAGCATGACAAATCTACTTTGAGGTTTAAGGAGCAAGCAACCATTGATACTACCTCATAATGACGAGCACTAGCACTTTATTTTCGTACTTTTAATTTAATATTTTTTGTGTTGTTATTTGTGGTTTTTCTCTTTATATGTGATCATACCTTCTTTCTTTCCTTGTTGTTTCCTATATATATTTTTATTGTGTCGGTATTTCTTTTCAATTAAATACTCTTGTTTATTATTTATTCTTTTATTTATGTAGATATAATTTCTGTTTTTGTTTTTTAATTAATTTATTTATTTATTTTTTCCTCCTTCTTGAATTAATTTATCAATTTATATTTTATTTTTGAGAGAGTGTGTGGGTCACCCTACCTAAATATGACGTACTTATCTTCAAAATTACCGGGGTGGACGGGGTGGGGTGGGTGGGTGGGGGGATTGTTCATTTATGTTCATTTATGTTCTTGAATGTAAAAAAAGAAAAAGAAATAATACTATTTGTATGTACCTATGTATTTCATGCCTGACAATTGACAAATAAAAGTTATAAAAAAAAAAACAATGTCAAATGTCAACATCAAACGTCAACATCGTAACGTTCCGTTATTATGTCATAGCATGATGAATGTGCAGGTCACAACTTGTCCACTAGAGCGTTTTGGAGTTGTTGGATTGTGCATTTGATGAGTTTGATGAGGGAAACAAAAAAAATCCCATAAGCCTCTGTGGCGTAGCTCTGAGCAGCTCGCCACTCGGCTCGGCGGTTCTAAAAATAGCTTGCACCAACAAATAAAGGTAATGAACCTACTGCTATGACTTATGGCAATGGGCCAATTTGCCAAAACGTTGAACTATCCCTTTAAACCATGCTCATTATAAACATCATGACAGTCTATAATCCTTTTAAAAACATGACCATGTCGCAGTTTATTCATGTTGTTTGCCAGAGATCGTACATTGAAGACCATACCAAAATAAGGCCACAGACAGCCACTGAGTTTTGCACTTAACCCTCCTTTCTGTCCAGCATGAGAGCACTCTCAGCCAGCGAAGCTGGATTAATAAGTGTGTTTCGTCAGTCCCACTCCCACCTTTATGGTTATAACTTCGAAACCCACATGTAAGCTTAGCGATCTGATACAAGTAATTCACGGCCTTGCAGTGCAATATTGTTTATGGGGCCTGAAATACGATGAGTATGTTTTATTTACAGGCGCCATGTCTTAAAGCAGAAGTAAGTGATATATTTGTGTTAATATAAGTCTTAAATAGTTATATCTTCCGACAGCAATCACTTACATAGAGTGTTTGGACCGAAACACGGGTCTCTCAGTCACTCTGCTCTGCTCTGAGCCGAGGAGAAAACATTTATCGTATCCTACAGTTTTTATCCAATGAGGAGAGAGAACGGCATGCAGGGCTGTGTGTGCAGCCAAGGGACGCCGTGAATGTGGTGACATAGGGACGAGGACTGTTATGGTGCGTTCAAGGCAACTCGTAACTCCTGTTTTTCCGACCTGTTAAGTTGTACCAGTTTGATCTGGTACGAGTTCACGGGTCGGACGTTACGAGTGGCCGTTATAGTGACTTTCACAGGTAAAACAGGTCGGAAAAACATGAGTGGGTTGCCTGGAACGCTACAAAATCATAAGTTGTGACTTGAAGCTGTAATTTACGATTTCAAAAGCCTGCCTGGAACGCAGCATTAGCGAAAACGACCGGATCGCTTACTTCTGCTTTAACACTCGTCATGTCACATGTCATATCATCAAAGCAATATTAAACAGTGTCATTGCACATTTTGCTGATATTGTGTAGGCCTAATTGTTCACATGCTGTTTCTAGCATGAACATGATGTACCAGTATTATAAGCTTTAGATTACTGCCCTTTCTTTTCTTTTCTTTTTGCTATCTTAATCCAGTGTCAAGCAAGCTGATATCCTAAGCTACGCCTCGCTGTGCTTTACTGCTCTATGGTCTTTTCATGCCGTGCTGTTCAGTACCACGTCAAGCTGTGCTCAAATGTGATTTTCCATGTAGTGCTGCGCCTTTACCTTTACTGTGCTACCCTATTCTGTTCTATTTCTGAGAAGGGAGGACGCCGGCATTGCTGCAGTGCTCTGCTCCCCACGCTTCAGTGATTGTAACTATAAAATTCTTTAATGAGCAGTTTGGAGCCACGCCATGACAATCCGAGAGTCCTGAGAACTGTTTAGCACAAACTCTGACTCAGTGAATCATCTCCAGCATTGGAAACATACAGTCAGCAGCAGCGTTTCGGCAAGGTTGTATAATTGTATTGTAAAGGATAGCTAAGAGCCATGACAACCAAGTCATTTTAGCTGTTGGGAATGTGTAACAAAAGCAATAATGATTGTTTATACTGCAGGTCCAGTTCTATACAAAGGACTCAGTTTGAAACAGGTGGCTGCAGGGACAAACATTATGATTATACTAATGCTGTTTGACTGTTTGTTTTACATCTTTGCTTTGAGTGCTGGATGATAAGTAGTTGTAAATACATGCAGTGCAACGTAATGAACAGAGCTTAGTGGGCTGATCTGCATTACTGACCCCCCTCCAAAAAATGCACCTGGACAATAGTGTCAGGGGTACGCTGATTTAATTGGCACGTTTTAAAGTTGTAATTTATGGAAAGGTAACAGACTTTATTGCTATATTAAAAACTATCTGTATAACTTTATAAACCCTGCTCTTACTGTATATACCTCAGTCCAGCCATGTCTCAATAAATGAGAGGACTTCTTTTACCTGTTTTGTCCCCCTAATCGTTTTGAGAAAGACAGCAGAGTGCTGGTGCACTTTCACTGAATCATCACGTTCTAATTTGGGAAGCAACACATCTGCTGCTAATTAAAGAGACTGATTGAATCTAGGCTGTTACAGGCATGCTCTCTCTCTCTCTCTCACACACACACACACACACACACACACACACACACACACACACACACACACACACACACACACACACACACACACACATACACATACACACACAGTCACGATCATTTCAGACAGCAAACAGACACGGTTAACGTCTGTGGCTTTGTTGGTGAATATACCAGACAGTGTATCTTTGCAATATTCCCCCTGGTATAGCTCCATACTAAGATGACAGTGTTGTATAAGTACCATGGAAACACAATACTGCACAAAGTAGTGATGATGAGCAGGATGGAATTAGGTATTAGCGGTATTTCTCATTTCCATCGGCTCGTCTCCTAAAAGCCAGTATTTTATTAACCCAAATCAGAGAAGGGGGATATTGAATAAATCTCCAAAAACTGTTAATTTCTAAATATTTCACACAGGCAGAATTTGTATTTTATTGTGTAATCACAATTAGACCTCAATCAGTTGGTTTGGATTTCAGTGTTTGTCCCCTCACTTCTCTTTTTGCTGTTGTCTTTCTCTCTGTCTGGTGTTTGCAGACTCCTCATGATGATACACAGTTTGTTTTACGACTGAGTAGGCTATATACACTTCAGACACACACACACACACACACACACACACGCACGCGCACTGAAAACAACTTGGAAAGTGAACAGTTTTACCTTATGCACGCTGTGTTTTGTCATTGTAACTTCTTCAACACACACATGCACACACTGGTTATCAGCAAACTGTCCAATTACTGTAAGGGGCATGCACTTGATGGTCAAAAGGTCCCCAGACGGGAATAGCATTCACTTGTAAATTTTGATTGTTATGTGAATTAGAAGTGTCTCTGTTCTGGTTGGATATTTATGGGAAAGAGCAAGAACCTCACTTTGAGTTGATCTGCTAACAGAGCTCCCACACATTGAGTGTGTTGCATTATCTGTTTCTTAAGTATACTTGGCTATAGTTTGTTCATTTTGTGCATCACAATAAACTGGAATGTTGACCCTTCATTTCTAATATTGCCTTGTTGAGAGTTTTGTTCTAAATAGTTTAGAATCTGTTATTGGACATGTATTTGGTCTTTAGTTATATGGTAAGTTTCATTTGGTAACATTATTACCCTTAACCTCTGAGTTGAAAAAAAAAGTTGAAAGAAAAGATTGAGTATCATGTCCTTTTGAGTTATATTTGAGTTATATTTTATGACCTCTGAATACTTCAACCCAGGCTGTTCCTCTATGTTAAGAAGGTCACTGACCATCCCTGAACTAAGTTAGTCTAAAAGATCTTAGTTATATGGTAAGTTTCACTGGACGCTATTCACACCCTTAACCTCTGAGTTGGACAGACAAGATTGAGTATCATGTTCTTATACCTCTGAGTACTTCAACCCAGGTATCAGGGCTATTGTTCTATGTTAAGAAGGTCACTGAGTGGTTTGAATAATCTATAGTGCCATGCCTGAACTAAGACTGATGTCAGATTTCTTATAGAATGAATTATTAAACGGTTTACATTTTAAATGATTGATTAACTTTTAATTCCACCAATATTTAAGAGTAAAGTTATTTTTAAATCGAGTCAGATTAAATGAGTATTTACTTTACTTTATTTTGAAAACCTCATCTTAACACCAGAAAGGCAAGATACGTATTGGTGAGATATTGTTATATGTCTCTAGATATTCCCTCCCTTACAGCCCTACAGATGTACTGTAAATGTAACTGACTGACTGTTGTTCCTTCTCTTCTCTGCACAATGCTGATCTGCAGTCTGCTGAGCCACTCTGGTTTCCCAGCTGCTTGGAAACTGCAGGGAAATGGAGGAGCACCTCAAATAAAACACAATGCAGAGTGTAAACTACTGTAATTACATGTTTTACTAGAGGAGGCGCAAGAATAACAGAGACACTGACCAAAGAGAGCAAGAGAGAGAAGCCGTTGGTAACAAGGCTGTGACTATAGTTCTACTTATAAAACTAAAGGATTTGGACATAAAGACCTCCCTCTGATAAAAGTCTGTTACGTGCTGTAGTTCAAGTAAATAAAGTATTGTGGATAGGGCTGTGAACTGTGTAAGGGCAAAAAAAGGAGATGTGTCTCATACTGAGCATGTACTCTCTGGCTCAGCTGGACGCGTGTGCACTTACAGTTTAGTCTTTGCCCAGGTGGCCCCGGTTTGAATCTGGCCTGTGGCCCATTGAACATTTCCTGCACTGAAGTTCCTGCAGTGGAAACGCGCCTTCTCTGTCTCTCTCTCCCTCCGTCCATGTCTAACCCTCTTGATTTCTCAGAAATCCAGTTGAAATCACAATCTTTAATCAATTTCTTGTAGCTTTTTTCTTTGCATCACTGCTCCACAGCCTTAACAGCATGTCTATTACTGTAACCATAGTGATGACAGTCAGTAGTCCAAGTGGACATGGCGATGGACATTGTTTTTGTTTTTTTTCCATGCATGTTCGCAGTGCACCGCTCCATATACGTGTACCCCCATAGCAGAGGACACAGGCCCTTGAATGGCTGGTCCAGACGCCTAGATTTAAAATAAAAAATAAAATAAAATATAAATTTTGCCCACCAGCCATTGCAAAAGGTTGGGAACCCCTGACCTACGTCTATCGCTTTCAGGAGACACTCCTCAACTGCCCTTAATCAGAGGGGAGGCTGGAGGATGTCTTGTTTTTCCAGGCTGAGTACTTCACACCAACAAACACGGTAGACTCTCAGAAATCTTTTGTACTTTTATACACATGCACACGTACAAGCCTGCACGAATCCCTGAGAATTTCTCTATTGCAGTAATACCACAAGATTAAAGCGATTATCCTTGCTCCCTATCAGTGGTTTGTGTGCCACGTTTCACTTTTCTTTTTCCCTGCCCCATCCATGTTGTTCTGTCTTTTGTTCTACTTCCATTTTTATCTAAAGTGGCTGTGCATGTGTTTTGCATATCTAATTCCACAACACAGTGAACAAGTGGTAAGCAAAGGTAAAAGGATAATCAAAGTAAGTGAACAAGATATCTGTTCTGATTATTTAAACCTGGTTTAACTGAGCTTCGCATGGAAGCTGAGGGTAAAATATAAAATATTAATGAAAATTGTTTTGAGTATACTGTGTTCAATTTACAGTGTTTTAATGGGAGTTTTATCTTGCCACATTCTTTATGACTCGTATATCCATAATGTTATGCAGGTTTGGAGGGGTGAGTGAGACGTTCTTTGCCATGTTTACTCTATGCCACTCTCAATTAATCTATACAGGATGTCTTCTTGGCAGAGTTACTTTTTGGAGTCCACAGCAGTAAGTAATAAAGAAGCTTAAGACACTTCAATTACATAACCTTTCCCTGAATATCTGTTCACAATAATGTAATTTTTGGTGCCACACAGGGTTAATGACTATTTTGATTACTGTTCAGATTAGACTACTCACTCACTGGTATCAAATTTAGAGTCGAATAACCTGTGCTTCATAATCTTTTTTTTTTTTTTTTTTTCCAAATAGAGAGCACAATAACATGTGCACTGTAACCTGCTCTGGATTGAGAGCCCAGTGACCTGTGCTGAGCAACCTCCAGTGTGCAGAATACAGAATGAGGGGAGGGGGGGGGGGTTGCATTGTCTCTCTCTCCTCCTCCTCCTCTCCTCTCTGCAGTGGTCTTTCTCCACCTGTCACTCAGTCATGCTCTCTCTATTGACTTTTTCTCTCCTCCTTATCTTCTTCCCATCACTCTTTCCCAGCCTGAGCCCCGGGAGATAGACATTCACCAACTCTCTATCTCTTTTCTCCATCGCTCCTGCTCTCCATTTACTGATCTCCTTCAGTCTATCGCTACATCCAACTACGTTGTGGTCGTGTCAGGGCCTCTCCCTCCCTCTCTGCCGCTGCACTCCCTGTCTGCCTTCCTCTCTGCATCAGTGTGGATATAGATGGCCAGGATTTGGCAGTCTTTCTCTCTCTCTCTCTGTGTCTGGCACTGTCATATGTCCTTCTCTCCCTCTGTCCCTCTGCTAATGGACGGCCATGGTGGGGTGCATGTGTCAGGAGAGGCATTTGTGTCAGCTCCATTAAACTGTAACCTTGCGACTCTGAAGGACGACGGTATAACAACTCTGTCTCTCTTTCCCTCTTTCCTATTCCATCATTGAAATAAACAGGAGCCCTGAGAACTTGTTTTGCTATTGTGTTATATTATTGAATTTTTAAAAACTTCCCTACTGCAACAAAAATCCAATACCACTTTCAAGAGCAATTCATACTAAATATCACATTACCAATTAATACCTACCTACTGTTTTCTTGTCTGTAACAACATCTATTGCACGTCTGTCCGTCCTGGGTGAGGGATCCCTCCCTTGTTGCTCACCCTGAGGTTTCTCCGATTTTTCCCTGTTAAAAGGGTTTTCCATGGAGTTTTTCCTCAGTCGATGTAAGGGTCTAAGGAAGAGGATGTTGTTACGATGCCATGTAAAGCCCTTTGAGACAAACTGTTTGTAAAAACGAGCTATACAAATAAAATTGCCTTGCCTTGCCTTGCCCTACCTACCAAAACACTACAGTGAATCAAATGCAGCTAATGCCCAAACATGGGCTCAAACAGGGGCTTAGCTAGCCAGATAAAAAAGACACAACTTGAATTTCTAGTTGTCAGGGTTGGTCACCCTTGGATAATAAATAAACAACAATTATTTAAATTATAGATTTAATTTGAGACTGGAATGTCTTCTGAGTGGTTAGAAATGAAATCTATCACTTTCTATGTTTATGCACAGCGACAGAATTAAGACCAACTTTGCCATTCACCTCCGACTGAAAGGCAATAAAAAAAATGACACAAAAGAATGTGATCACTTGATGCCATATTATTAGTTTCAATGTAACCGCTGAATATAAAATTATCCTTTGCACTTGAAGTCACTGCACTGCTGTGTATGTGCTCAGTATACCCAACCCTGTTCACTACACACATAACTGCAAAAAGGAAGCAAAACTATGATACTTTTTTTTTACATCCACTAACCTGTCTTTTTTTTCTTTTCTTTTTTTAATAATGCCGATATCTCCTGAAAACCACGTGAGATCACATGTCTTCTCTTGATTTAAAGGTTGGAGGTTTCCCTTTTGGAGGGTTGCTAGTCTCTTTTGGTAAGAGATCTGTCCAATTTCATCTCACCTTAATTTAGCACTGTGACACTGCTGGAGAGAGGGATGGGTCAAGTGTAAGGTCTCTTCAATGTATTTCTATTTCTTCATAACCCAGCGTGGTGCTTCAAACGTGGAAGCTGATGGATGTTGTCTCACACATTCGTGTGTCTGCCTTTGTTCTCTCTTTCACTGGTATGGAACAAAGAGAATTGCATTGGGCTAGAAGTGGGAAGCAAGACACTGATGTCAAAAAACAACAACAAAACAATCAGAGTATACCATCCATCAGCACTGTTTCAGAATAGCAGGTCCCATCAAAAAATCATTTTGAATCAGATTGAAGAGAAATGATATTTGTTTTGATCATTGCGTTTGTTCACATTTCATCTGCTGAGAGAAAAGATGCATTTCATGTAAGATAAAATATCTTCCCCCAAACTAGGTTGAGTGCTGCCAAGGCTAACTGATTCATACCTGGACTGTCCCGTAAGCTTATGTTGTCTATCAAAAATGCATTTCCCAAAAATAAACTGTTTGATATACAACAGCAAACGAAATATTCACTTTTTGTACTCATAAATAATTTGCTCCAAAGGCCACAGAACTCTCTTGTTTTTCTCCTCTGCACCTTGCATCTTTATTAAGAGACATAACCTCTCTCTGAGCTCAATTCTGCATTTATAAACAGAAGTGTGTTGAAACATGACCAGGGTTAATATATCACAAGAAATAAAGACAAGTGTGTAGCTACTTCCCATAAAGTCAATAACAGGCTTCTATTTCAATATCCCCCCATAAACCATGTGAAACAGGCTTGTAGGCTCCTTAATTAAGCACTTACCTACGGCATTAACTAATCAATACCAATCAATTACTTGATTAGATGATTGATAATCTGTCATCTGATGCACTGATCTCAGGTTCTTATTGAGGTGATTGATTTATTAGTTCATTGGCTGGTTGGCCAATGTGGACGGATAAGGGCAGATAGGAATTGGACAGCATATCGACTGTTGAAGAAAAAAGTGTCTGTGCCAAGTACCAATTTAGTTTGTACAACTATGTGATTAACAGAAAGTGACATGCAAAAAATATCAATCCTCACATTGTTTCCGAAAAGCAAGACGTTGGACCAGTAAAATTCAAGTAAGAGTAAATGCTTAGAAAAAACAATTTCATTACAAAATGTCAATCAAAAAATATACATTCTGCCAAGCCAATTAAACAACACATCCAGATCTAACGAGAAGCTACTGTGGGCATCAGCAAGCAAGCTCTTATTTTTGGTTCCATTTTTTCCTCAATTGTCGGTGGATAACCTGTCCCATTAGAACAGCAGGGATTAGCTGTAGCTTTATTGCTCAGGTGTTGCTTTTGCCTCAAAACTTCACCATCAGTGCACACCACATGAATGCACAGCGCTGAACCTGCACAGAGTGGCAGGTACAGCAATTCCAGATAATGTGATACATATAACACATTTGTCATTGAATATGGCTAAATGATATGTATACACTGGATGATTAAATTTCTACTTGTTAAACTATATATACTATGTGACTTATTCACGGTTTTGTGCACAAATGCACTACATTTGCACTTTTTTTTTTTTGGTGAACTAAACAGATCCTTTTGCATATTATGATATACGTGTGAATGTCAAGGCAACGGAGGGTGGTAGTAATGCACCGAAAAAAAGCTGTTTGGCAAATGCCAAAAAACATCAGAAGAAGAGGAACACAGTTTTATGGTGGATTTACACCATCAGACATGCATCCAGTGTCTAGTGTTGGCAGTTCAAACAATGCAGCTTCTGGGACTACTGAAGCTACTTGTATGAACATTTGAAGGACTTTTTATGAACAAATCAATGCAATGTCCAACAGAAAAAAAGCCACATCAGTAATGGATTTGAAAAAAAGAGAGAAAATCCTCACAATCCTTTGAAGTATCTGCAACTGAATGATAATCACAGGGTGACGCCATGAACATGCACCTTCAGCCCCTTCCACTTAAGTTAAACTCACTACATTAGACACAAAACATATAGGGCTCTAGTTTCGTAGACCAGGTGCAGGCGAGGGTGTGTCCAGGCGTATTTTGCAAGTTTTGTGCAAGGTGCAGCCCGGCGGAGCCTGGCGCAGGTAGCCTACTCCTCGGGGACAGGGGTGGGAAAGACGCAAGTGGGAAACAGGGAGGAGGGAAGGCGTCAGCCCCACTTATCACAGCTTTTATGAAAATTGTGGCATTCACCAATATTTTCTTGTTTGGGCTTTGTTCTTAGCTAAGATATAAATATGCGCACACTCAAGAGCATACTCATGCACATTTGAGAGCTGACACTTGTGCTAAATAATTGATTTTTGCGTTTTCTTTTGTTCTGCCGTTGTATTATATGATTTAAATTTCCGTTTCCGTTTGGTCATTTTAACTTTCTTTCTCACTTCATCCTTCTCAGCTCAGTTTCTATGGTTTCTGTGTGCACAAGGCCCTGCAGTCTCATGTCCTTTTATGGGTGATGGGGCGTTTACCTATGCTAATCTTATGTTAATTAGGATCACCTGGCACATGCTCGCAACTTATGAGATGGGATTCATCAATTTAAAAACACAGCTGCGAACATTTCTGTGGTCTAAGAGTAAATTTCTTAAGCATGACTTAAAGAATAATTTAAGAAAATACTTAAGATGATAGTGGTGAATGAGGCCCATTGGTGTATCTGTCTGTGATTTTATAGCAGTTTATAGTCTATAGTTTACAGTCATTTTATTTTTTTATTTTTTTATTGGCGTGTAGAGGGTGGATAGCTTAGAGCTACTGATTTTTTTTAAATGGAAGAAATAAATGTCAACTAGTTTAAATTTGTGTGGACTGAACTTTGAGCTATCTCTGGTGAGCTGTGAACTCGTGCAACAAGGGGTTACTCACCCCTCTTTCCCCTCTCTCAGGAACTTCTTTTCTTTTTCGTCCTTTCCATCCCTTGTAAGCCTCTCTTTGGGGGCCAAACACACGCATAAATCACTCTACTGGTTTTGTGCAGTGTCCTTTTGAACTCTTCCTCTACTAATGCTGCCATCCAAAATTTGGTGACTTGGGCAAGAGATAAATGTGTGTGTGGGTGTGTGTAAGAGAGCAAGAGAGTTAGAGTGAGAGAGATCAGAGCATGTTGAGAAGAGCTTTTGGCTTTTCTCTCTGAGGATAAAGCTTGTTCCGGCCTTGTGCTGCTGAATCCTGCTGCGGCGCTGTCCATGGTGCTGAATCGGCTGGAGGGTCTTCCGTCTCACTTTATCTACCTCCCTACTCTCTCTCTCTGTCTGTCTCTCTTGCGCCCTCTCATTGTCTTCTCCCTGTCAACTTCACAGGCGCTCTATTGTGATGAAGCGCTGCATGTTGCCACAACAGTGTCAACACATATTCAAATGAGAGTAGCCAGACATTGCCACAAAGCAGCAACAACCAATTACTTAATTTAGTTTGAAAGACATAATAATTAGAGTTTCATTATCTTTATCAATGCATTTTTTCTGTTGACATATTTAATCTAACAATCAAGTAGTCTCTAAAATGTCAAAGTAACAATACGATGATGATAAAGTTAGTCAGATGAGAGGTGAGAGTGTGCTGGCTCTGTACTCTTGTCAGTTTTGCGAACGACATCACACGTGACTACAGGCTACACAGGTTAAATGTAAATGATGACAACAATGACTCCCTCTGTGGTTTGACTGAGGCTGAACCATCTATTGTTCACAAACACCAGCCTACACACTTACTCTTTCCCCCCTGGCCTGGCACATCTGTCTGCTCGTACTACAACAAAGGTGGGTAAATCCACACAGCCATCAGGAATGATGTCATTTAACCAGGTCTACGTAAAAAACACATGATTACCCTCATGACACTCATCTCATTTGTCAGCCAGAAAGAACACATTTTCCGTGAGGACTGGTGGTAAAAAAAAAGGGCTAATACATCCATCTATCTCCATCTCTTAGCCTTTGGCTTAGTCTTGGCTCTGCTTGGCTACTTTAGCTCAAAGCACACTGATGCATTGCAAAAAAAACTAAGCTACGAAGCCTTGCTGTCACTCTGCCATCATCATTCAAATAATATGATGTATATGATGTTAACATATGGTGATAAGCAGAAATAAAATCTCACATTCAAGAAACAAGCAAAACAAGTGTTAGGCTTTAGCTTGATGAATGAATTTAAATCCTTCACTTAGCAAAATTGCTAGTGATCAAGTGTCTATCGACTAATTGCTTAATTACTTAATCTTTCTGTGCTAAAGACCTGTTTAGCTGCAGTGGTAACAGACTCCTGAAATGCATCTACAAGACTTTTTAGAGGGAAAGGAAAAAGCTACTGAAATTAATGGAGGCAAGCAACTTTTGACTCTCGTACACACAGTGCCTTTGAAAAAAGGAAGTGCCCTCCTCCCCACCTTTCCTTGTGAGTGTGATCACAGCCTGTCCTCTAGTTTTGTGTTCCCTTTCTCTGTATTGTTTCAACATTTTCCTTCAGGGTTTTATTAGTCACACTGGTCTGGTAGTCTGCCAATATGTAGGCCTTCTGTCTATTTAGGGATGGATGTGTTCCCAGTTTGCGTCAGAATTGTGTTATACTCTCCATATTTGTCTTTTTCTTACTTAGCATTTGGTGTGGATGCATCAAAGGTTGGCTTGACTGAATGAAGCTCTAGGACCAGTTGGTCCTGTTGAACAGTTGGCTGATGAAACCTCTGCTTTGACGTTTCAGGGATCTTTATAGTAGTGAACAGCAGGCCTAAAGGTGGTGCTACGTTGTATATATAAGAGATATTGGATTGTTCTTAGAGAACCTCTAACTCTTTTCTCATCTCTCTCATGCCCTTCCCCCCTCACTTGTTTTCTCTTGCTCATGAACACAAAGTCATGACTTCATTTCTATGTGGAGAAAGATCATCAGGGTATAAAACAATATTTATACAGTTCTGATAACACAACTTGACGGGATCCTTTAGGTCAATGATTATTTTTCATGTGAGAATCCCAAAATGTGCAGATTTAGTTTTGCCGTGGGACATGCAGTCTAATTAAAACATTGCTACTGTGGATAGCAACACACAGAAACAAGACTTTGACCCATTTTCTTGTTCAGACCAACAAAAAAATGTTGCTGCAGGCTTATTAAAATCTCATCACATAATGCCTTCCAATGCCACCAGAAGCCACTTTTTATACAGGTCTTGTCAAATAAACTTTCAAAATCTCGACATTTGTCTACATTTATCACTCTATCCCTCTGTCCATCTCTCTCACGTAAGCGCAGACATTTATT
Source organism: Trachurus trachurus (assembly GCF_905171665.1). Lineage (NCBI taxonomy): Eukaryota > Metazoa > Chordata > Actinopteri > Carangiformes > Carangidae > Trachurus > Trachurus trachurus. The sequence continues at coordinate 20,667,390 of NC_139892.1, read as the reverse complement.
TATTTTTTATTAGACTGACCTTTAGTTTCTATGGCCTGAAGGCGTTTCTATTTTGATGGAGGTTATTGAACAAGAGACAAAACGTCAGCATTTTCATTTTCCTGGCCTCTGTCTGATGTCTAACCGCTCTCTTAATCTGTTTGTCTGGTTATTTCAGCCTTCCTCTGTTATCTCTCTATTATCCCCTGCCCTCCCAGCCCCACCTCCATCACAAACCGCAACCCCAAACTATTTTGTGTTCTGCCAGCAGTGCACCATATAATTTATCCCATCTCTTGCTAATCAGATAATTGTAGCACACTCATGCTTCATAATCCATGAAATCCGGCAGAATTTGTAAAGTGAACACACTAATCTGTCTACTGTGTCGGCTCTGTCACCCGTTTCTGATGGCAGCATTCATCACTGCAGCCAGCGAGTGACCCCCATCATCAGATGCTTCAGTTATAACAGTATTTACACCATATCTAGATCTGTATCAATGACCCTGAACAGAGAGGTTGAAGTTACAATAAGTCAAGTTAAAGGTTCAGTTCAGCTGTTTGGGAAGTAAAGTCAAAATTTGCTTTCTTGATGATGAGAAGATTCATATCCCCATTTTGAAGGACCTATTTGTAGCCTAACTTTTGCCATCACTATTTGCTATGTATGCTAGCTTTAACAAATATATAATTTATTGCCCAACTAAATGACATGTTACAAACTTGCAAACAGGTGGATGGGAATGTTAACTCTTCTGAATCAGAAGAAACAGAGACAGAGCTACAGGTCAGGTGTTAGAGTAATTGAAAGGGGGAAATAAAAGAATAAACATGACTGGGTGTAGCCTAATGTTATGGTCAGCAATCTTAAGTAAATCTGCGTGGGAGGCACTAATTGCAGCTCTTTCACCTCCTTAAAAATATCAATTAGCTAAGTATAAAGTAGCCTATATATGTCTGTAGCTACTTTTAATATTTACAAATCCATGATCTAACTGGGGCCAACTTCTGAAGGAAATTGCAAAATATACCCATATTTTTTCTTTTGCTATAGCTAGATAAAAGTAGCCTTGTGTTAAAATGCTTTGTGCTTCTGTCACTCATAGACTGCATAGAGTATAGGCTACCACTGCTAACCGAGCTATAGCCTACAGTAGGTCTATTATTTTAATTTGTATCCTTTAAAGATGTATCAAACAATATGTTGTAGTTTCACAGGGTTGGTACTACAGTAGTGAGCTAGTGGTCAGGACTCTGGTCAGGAAAAAAAAAAAGGACTAGCCTGTTTGGTGTCACAGTCTCATCAGGATTAGGCTACAGCATGCCTAACTGTAGTATTGCCTAAATCACTTATTTTACCCTAAAAAGTCACCATGCAAACTTTTAAACATGAACATAATGGACACATGATTCCCACGGCCCTCTTTACGTCCCCACCCCTCACTTTGAGAACCTCAGGCCGTGTCGGGGACGGGTGTGTTTTGTCTCCTGACAGACCTCAAATATATCATCTACCTCTCCCAGCCAAACGCCCCGGCGATGCTATCACGCGCAGTCGCCATAACGTCTATCCACCCGTTATTACCAGAGTGTAGCCGGATCCCGGAGCAGCGAGTTGTCAATTGACGGAGCAGGACACGGTTACAGAGGGAGGCAGACAGACAGGAGAGGAGCTGGTAGGCGTTTCGCCTCCCGGGACAGACCGCCGCACAGTGAGAAAGTAACTGCAGGAGGAGACGGAGATGCTCACCATGACGGATCGGAGCGCTTCTTAGCGGGAGGGTAGAGAAAGAGAAGACGGACTCTAATGATTTGAGGCAAGACCGATCATCCTCCCCTCAGTCTGAAGCTTTGCCTTTTCTCTGACCTAAAGCCTCTATCTGTAGACTGCCATCCACCGGGCAGCACGCACTCTTTCCCGGTGTCTCTCCTTGGAGAGCGCGACGCGGAGAGAAGGGAGAGGTCAAGACAAAGTCACTTCTGTGGCTGAAAAGAGGGGGGGGACGACCATCCACCAAAGCTTCTCTGCTTCAGCATTTTCTCCTCTACGCGTTTCTACTCTTATTATTCCATTCCAAGACCTTGAAGCGGATAGTCACCTACCAGACAACAACTATAAAACACACACCAAAAAAGGATCATTACTCTCTCACCAAGGACAAAGCAGATGCAGAGATCATGAGTGAAATGTGATGTTGGGGCAGGGATGACTCCTGCTGAATAAGGGGAGCAGAGAGCAGCTATAGGGGAGCCTGTATACGTGGAGAGCGGCGGAGTAGCCGAAAAAAACCCACACGACCGTGTCCGGTTTCACCGAGTCCTGGGTCGTTTCTTCACTCTCCATATTCGCCGCCTTTTTTTGTCTAGCACTCCTCAACTACACGCTGGATTCATGTGATATCAAACGGCGGCTGGGTATTTTCCTTCAAACGACCGATTAAGGGAGTCTAAACGGAAACGCGGGGAGCTTACGTGGAGACCATTTGAGTGCGCATCGCGGCGGTGCGCCGGGTTGACGGCGTTTTATCCACTTTCACAGTCCCGTACTAGTGGATCACCAGGATTGCTGTAGGTTGTTATAGACTGCCACCGGCCGCGTACCTGCACCAGGCTTTTTTTTTTTAGTGCAAACTCAACGGGAACTAATTTGAAACGCCTAGCCTGCCCCACCACTCCCCCAGGAGCTCCTGTAGCGCGGCCAGCGAGCGTTGCGTTTTGCAAGACAGACTGAAAAAAGTGGATATGGTTCCTAATTTGGTTTGATTTTTTTTTTTGCCTGACCAGGAGGAGGATTATTCTTTGACGAGTAGGGGGATCATCGCCTGGCTTTCAGGAGGAGGAGAGAGGGGGACAAACGGAGGAGAAACAGCTTCTATCTGAAAGGAGAGGAGGATAGAGAGAAGCGCAGGTATGCCAGTCTCTTCGTCTACTTTTTGTTTGTCTGATTATCTCACAGTCGCCCCCCCCTCCCTGCTCACTCGCTCCACAACAAATTTTGAAAGGTTGATTTGTAATTTTAGAAGACCCGAGTTGACTGCACGCACAGTGTGAGGGAGGGAGAGGAGAGAGAGAGGAGAGAGGCAGATGGGGAGATAATGGTGCTGGTGTTTTCTCTCCCATACGATTTAGAGATGGTGATATCCTCTGTGTAGATTAAAGAATTAAAGACAGGAAAGAAAAGGAGAGGATGGGTGAGGTGAGGGGGGTGGGGGTAGATGCTGAGCGGGTTAAGTGTGAAGTGGGAAGAAATAGGTCTGAAACAGATGAGGGGATGAGGGACTGTAGGGAGAGGGATGAACAGAGATGGGATAAAACAGCAGATAGGGTATATGCAGGTGGATAAAACAGCATGGGAAAGGATAAGGGGGTCAAAGAGAGGGTCTGAGAGTTTAGAGGGGATGGGGGTGAGGATGGAAAGATGGATGGATGGATGTGGGCAGGACTGAAGTAGAACTGAAGAAGGTAGAGGACTGCATTGAATTGAATTGGAGGGATCAGTGTGTGTGTGTGTGTGTGTGTGTGTGTGTGTATGTGGACGGGGAGAAATGAGACAGGAGGGACTTAAAAGAAGTTGTTAGAGAAAGAGGGCAGAGGAGAAGAGGAGAGGGTGCTGCTATGGAATACAGAGAAGGAGCAGGGAGCAGACAAGATGGGCTGGGTGATAGGAGAGAGGTGTTTAGGGGAAGGGGAGAGGAGAGGACATAATGGAAAGGTGAGCAGAGAAAATGGGAGAGGACAGGGGAAGGTAATGGGATGAAATAGATTGGGAGGCCGTGCAGAGCAGTTGGAGGAGGAAATGGCCAAGTAGATATGGGAGAGGAATGAGGAAGGATAGAGAGAGCAGATGTTGCAGCAGGCATTGAAATGATACCTTAAGAAAGCTCAAACAATTGAATGCTGGAGGCCAAATGTAGAATACTCTAAAAGAGCTCTGCTGTAGCTACTGTAAGGTGTTATCCATGGAGTGCTGCGTAACGGTCATGGCTGCACCATGGAGACGAGAGTGAGAAGAGGGGAAGCCACAGGAAGCTGAAGCAAGATGCTAACATTTTTAGTTTGCTGTGGCAGCTCACTAGCTCCTCATTACCTGCTACATTTCCTCATCCCTACCCGCTCCATTTGCATTTTGATGGGGTTCTGCAATGGCTCTAAGACACTTTAAAACACATGTAAACACACATGTGAGATTAAATGAGGTTTAGAAGGAAGTTTTCCCCTGGGTTTCCAGTCTCTGTCTCCAAATATGTGTACCTGTGGCTTAGCTGAAGCCCCTCTTTGGATTTTTCAGTCTTTCTTGCCAATGTTTTGTCTTTCGACCTTGCCTGTATTGACACATCAGCTTGAAATGCTGTCAGGGCTGAATCTGGAAAGGTTTTCAATATACGACGACTGTAATGCGTTTCAGATCTCAATCTTAATGCACGTAATCATAGTGCATGGTTAATTGTGATTTTGCTGTACATGCTGTATTCCAATGGGAAAAGCTGGATAGAAATGGAGTAAATACACGTCTTTGATCATGACCCTGTTTGCACCACAATGGCAGAAGGGAATTTATTTGAAATTCAGTTTTAGAACATGGTAAATATACTCAAGGAAGATTGCAGTCTGACATTTCCTCCAACTCAACATGAGAGTGAATTGCAATCAGGTTTGTGCATATTTATTAATTGAGGACTCAGAGTATAAATCATCCTTATTACTGAAAACTCTGTTGCCAACATGAACACAACACTCTGAGTTACAGATCACGTTCTCGTCAAGCTGTTTTTCTGAGATCCAGTGCTCGTGCATCCGACTGATGAATACCACTATATGTGAATAAAAGAGATTCTCTCACAGTGCCATGGAAACTGAGTGCACACAGTTGGTTTAAAAAAAAATCAAGTGCAACAGGAGTACAATGTAAGGTCCAACTCTTTCATTTTGGAGTTGTTTTTAGAGATGCACACTAATTGACAACAGTTGTGTTTTCAAAGGCAGTGACTGAGCATTTTTGATGATGTTTCAGTTCATGGATAGGCAAAAATTCTATCTGCAGCCTGAATATAACAGTGAGAGAAACTGCAGTGTTTGTGGTTGGGACTGAAAACCACAGTTTGCTTTTGAACAGCACCTTTAAATATGGGAGTCATTTTCAGAAAATGTAATTACATGTAGAGCTCAAAGTATATTACAGCAGACTACTGGATAAAACAGGAAAGAAACACAGCAAACACAAGCTTATTGAATTTAAGTTTGACAATTATTTCTATTATTTTGTTGACCACCATTGAATTGCATTAGGGCAGTGCTACAAAAACACAAGTGTGTCATTCTCAAGTAGTGGGTGAGCAGTTTGAGGTAAATATGCAATTACTGTGTGAGCCTGAAAGAGTAGCTCTGTGTTATGGAAAGACAAATATCCACTTTCTTGATAAGAGACACTCGGATTAATGCCACTCCCCTGTCAGTATCATGCATATGAGGTTACTGTCAGCAGGTGGTTAGCTTAGTGAAGCATAAAGACTGAAAACAGCTAGCTTGTCTCTCCAAAGGTGACAAAATCCACCTACCGGTGCATCTAAGACTCTGTAATTGGCATCTTATATACTGTATGTCTGTTTAATGAGTGAAAAAAAGGTTGATAAAAATAACAGGACAAACTGAGCTAATAAATTTAAGCAAGGATGCTAATAACCATCCCCCTCCAAAGTACTGTAGAATTACTGCTTTAAAGATCAGTTGTCAGAATGGCTGAGGAAGTTGAAAGTGATTGGGCTGACTCACACATAATCAGTTCTAAAATGAGATCAGAAAAAGCAGATAGTGGAAGGACAGACTCGTTTGACCCTGCTTTCCAGTAAGAAAACAGCCTGTGAAAGTGGCTCTTCATGATCCTGTCAGCTTATTGGGTTTATGGCTGAAGGTATCAGAGAACATACCACATGGGATAAACGCGGATGGAAAATGTGAGAAATGTGCTGTGAAACCATCCTGTGATTTTGAGCAGTCATATGTGAAACTGTGCTGTCCTATCACTCAGGCGGCTGTGACTCAGATTCGGTTCTTTTCTCCCCCAAGAAATTGAGTGCAGCAGAGGTGGAAGATTGATGGGAGATGGCATTGTGACAATTAAAAAGTGTGAGCCCCTAAACATTTCCACTGCTTCCACAAGAGCAGACGATGCAGGGTTCTTTATCATGTTTACGGTTTATTGAACCACGGCAAGTCAAAGAAGGGAAGAGGGAGGCATGATCTGCAGGCGAAAGGAAGGTATTTAGATTATTCAGAAGCGTGGATTAAAAGCCGTCCAGTTTTAATTTAATTCCTAACAAGAACATAATCTAAGACTGTCTCTATTAATAAAGACAGTTAATGGATTAAACAATTATACGCCCTGAGTTACACAGGTCTGATTCTTCAGTGGTCATGATTCATCATCATGTCAGATGGGCCAGAAAAGAGATCCAAGCACTCTTTGCACAACTGCCAACACTAAAGCCTTCTATTTTTGTCACCGTATGAAATACCTGTCATTCTGTCAACGTCAGATTGAATAATGACGCTGAAGATAAGTGTACATTTTGAAGGTGTGTAAGCCTAATTGATGACTGTATGGGCAAGAGCAGAAAAGACACAGAATTCACAGAGAGTAACTCAATGAGCTTTAGAGAGAGAAGGTAACATAGTGTTTCATCACCACGGGGGAGAAATTTGTAGGTCTGCAGGTACAAGTGACGCTCATGCAGTGGTGTGTGCACCACAGTGGAGCATGCATATTTAAACATTTATGCCCCACCCCCCTCCAAAGAAAAAAAGGATGAGAGGATGTACAACGATGGATTTATGTGGCTTCAGCACTAAGAAGGAAGGGGGTGATGCTGCATTGATGAAAGCCATGCAAGGAAGGACACACTAAAGAAAATAAAGATGAAAGGAAGGGAAGATAGAAAGAGGAAAGGCTGGAGGTAAAAAGAAGAAAGAAAAGAATGAAACATAGGAGACTGTTAGGCAGGAATTGACCTTTATACAACAAGGCAGGTCAATTAAAAAGCAAATTCTTCTTGGTTGAGGAACAGTGATTGTGAATTAAGAAGGAATGAAGGAAATACATAGAGCTGCAGAGCATGGCAGAGAAGGAGAGGAAGGGAAACGAGGGAGGAGTGGAAACTAGGGCAGGAGAAAAGTACAAGAGGGAATAAGTAAAGAGGTAAAAAAAATTATAATAAAGAAGAGGAGCATAAGGTGACAATATTTCGCCACTGAAGCTAGGTGTTAAGACTGTGATATGGCAACCTGCTGTTTTATAGTTTTAATGTCTAAAATATGTCTTCATGATGTTCTCAACACACCGACATGCTGTCCACTACAGTGGGGGTTTAAATGTCTACACCGTTTGTGTATGGGCACGTGTGTCTATGTGTGCGCACGCGGGTGCATGTGCATGGCAACAGATGCTGGTTCAGTGGCGCAATCCCACCCCACCAGGGAAGAGCGGGTGAGAGATGCTGCTGAGAGAGAGAGAGGCGGAGAGAAGGAGGGAGGGATGGTGCCAAGAGAAGGAGAGAGAGAGAGCAAGAGGGAACGAGCACCGTGCTGAATGCCAAGCAGCACGGTATTAGAATGGTGCTGTGTTGAGCAGCAAGACAGAGGGATGTAACACTGCTCAACTAAACCACAGTGACCTGTGAGCGTCTAAATTTCATTTTTGAGGACCATATTTCATATTTGCCACAGTAAGTCTCATCAAACATTTACTGTGATTATAAATCAAGAAAAATACAAAACAGGGCTCCTCAACGTAGCCTCATAGCTACAGTAGAAGGATTGTAGCACTTACAACTGGTAGCTATGGATACCTCAAATTTGTCATGGGTAATCTATTTTTATCGTCCTTTGACCCACCTTTGGGTTCTGTAATTCATCTCTGCACATACACTTGAGTGCAGCAGCAAGGTTTAAGCCTTTGTTTCTCACTGCTCACAAAATCAAAAGCAATGATTAGCCTTGGTTTTATGTGGTGAAAGTCCAGAGGTCGATATATGTGATCGCCCTCTGCAAAGTCACAAATAGCCTGCCAAATGAATTATTGCATTTCTGCATTAATTCACTTGGCTCATGTCCATCCAAACTGACATGCAAATGAGGTACAGTCTAAGTTAGAGTAGATCACAATGAATGGTTCAACACAGCCTTAAATTTTTCTCTCACTTTCTGTTCTAATACAATATTTATTTTCTATAAAAATAAATACATGCCAATTTTCTCCCCTTGAATGAAGCTATGTTGTGCATGTGTTCAACTCATGTAGTTAAATCTCTGACCTGGCCAAGGGGGCAGCATATAACGTATAGTCACAAGATTACAACAATAAATAGAAACAACACAAACAACCATGTACAGGTGTCACACAACAAATGAGCGAAACCACAGTGTCCATTTAATATGGGATACAACAGTATCCAATTAATATGCATGGCCAAGGACAAAAAACAATTATAGCTGCTGCACAGCAATGGTTGGGACTGGGCAATTTCAGGCAAAATTAGGCAATTTGAACATGAAAGTTCCAAAGCTTTAGCACATATGGTTGATTTGTTATGAATTTTCAAAGTTTTGAAATTTAGAAGCGTGCTGTAATGCCACCATCAGGACTATTGTCTTGTGCTTCCAGTTGAGGACATACAGCATTTTGATGCGTCATCATCATCACCCTTGCTGGGGCTTGAAATCACAATCTCTGACATCAAGCACCACTAACTCATTGAGCTAATTGACTGGAAGTCAAGCTTGCCGTGTGGCCTCACAAATGGACTCAAGGGGCTCTACTTTGGTAGACTAGGTGCAGGCGAGGCGCATCTGCCCTGCGCCTCGCCTTCGCTTCGCCAACGGGGAGTGGCCAGGAGCAGATTGCGATTTTGCTTCGAGACGCAGCGGAGCGCATCCCGCCTACTTCCCTCCCACCGGCGCAAATGGCATAGAGGGTGGAGAGAAGGCGTGGAGTGGGTTTGACACAGCCGAGTCAGATCTTCACCAATCAAATGAGCTCCTCTCCTCACCTTTAAATCCGCCGCGCGCGCAAGGCGGACGTTTGATTTCACCGTGGAAGAGAAGATTTGAATCAGCACATACAGATTACAGCATACACATTCAGCACATCTACAGTATATCGATTGTCCCGTCACACTGATGACAGATCAAAGGCTGCACAGATGAAAGATGAGGATGGATTACTGCTGTGTTGACACTACACGATTATCTGCTATATTTATGTATTTACTTATTGATTTATTGAGCCGCATCGTCACGCGACCATAACAAATAAAACTGAAAACAAATAAACTATCATTTCTCACAGCAAACCACAATCAGCCTGGCATAGTGCTCATAGTGAGCAGATATTAACATCTCCCCTCTCAGGTAAATTCTAAAGAAAAAAGAAAAAGAGAGACGCTCCGCGATGCATCCATTACGCACAGCTGTTTGTGCACACGTGTTTAAATATAGGTTACTAAATATGAGTGTCTTTATTAATGGAAAAGGGGTGTGTGTGTTTTGTTTTTTGTTTTTTTTTACTGGGCAACAGCTCTCAATCTGTCAGAGCAAGTGAGACGGGAGGAAACTGATGTTCTGGTCCGGTCCAAGCTGGCAGTGTCAGGTCACGCGAACAGACCTCACGGGCTGATGGTGCAAAAGTAGTCTGGGAGGGAGGAGGTTATGATGTTTGCTCTGACAGATTGCTGTTGCCCAGTAAAAAAAAACAAAAAACAAAACACACACAGCCCTTTTCCATTAATAAAGACACTCATATTTAGTAACCTATATTTAAACGGTTACACCCCGCCTTTCCGAAGCCCCGTCTTTCCGACAATAGACTTCCATTCATCGTAATAGCGGGGTTTTCTATTTTTTCTAAAGACCCCGCTACTCCGAAAAGGCTATTGGGGAAAACCCCCAGTGCGCAGTGCGCATTGATCCTTTTTTCCTTTTTGGGGTCAAACGGATCATGTGCATAATTAACTGCAAAACAAGCAAATACTTCATATTAATGACATATAATGTGCATTATGCTTAGCCTGTCTAGCCTCTACCTGGTCTTTTTACTAAACTTAACCAACTCCTTTCTTCATTGCCTAAGCCCAACCAAAGCATCTCCCTCAGTCAGCTGTCAGCGCGAGCGGCGGCTGCAGCAGCCTCGCGCCCGTGTGAGCTCAAGCCGGCTTCAGCCGCGCTCGAGCGGAGCAGAGGGGTGGAGAAAAAGAAAAAAAGTGTATTTCTTTTACTGTGTCGGGGAGAAAGTGGGACAGATCTGCCCAGTCTCTGAGCAGTACGTTTCACAGACAAGCCACAAAGCAGAATGTAAACAACGTCACGCTGTTCAGCACCTTGGACAGCTGCGGGGGGGAGGAGGGGGTGTCGGAGTAGCGGTGTTTCGAAGTGGGGGTATTTCGGAACAGCGGGGTGTCGAAGTGGAGGTGTGTCGGAGTGGAGAGCTGTCCCCTATTTAAACAAGTGTGCACAGATCACAACATAACAAACAGCTGGGCGTAACGAGGCATCGCGGAGCGTCTCTCTTTTTCTTTTTTCTTTAGAATTTACCTGAGATGGAGATGTTAATATCTGCTCACTATGGTGCCGAGGCTGATTGTGGTTTGCTGTGAGAGATGATAGTTTATTTGTTTTCAGTTGTATTTGTTATGGTCGCGTGACGATGCGGCGCTGGCCCCTAATAAATAAATAAGTAAATAAATAAATAAATAAATAGCTGATCATCTGCAACGGCACAGTGTGTAGTGTCAACACCTGCTCTTGGGACATCCACGGCTGTCTCAGTCCCTCCCTGGTTTCATCTGTGTTAATTCAGTCAGGCTGAGTTTCCATTACGCAAGCCTTTGATGGTCATCAGTGTGACGGGACAATCTATATAGATATAGGTGTATGTGCTGATTCAGATACAATAAATAGGGGTTATTGTGATGATTATTATTATTATTATTATTATTAATTGCATTTAAATGTGCCTGGAAGTGTGGAAATCTGCCTGTGAGGTCTTGGTGACGTGTACGCACTGCGCGCTGGGCAGTCAAATTGCCACTGCGCTGGCTGCGCTTCGCCTTGCGCTGAGATTAGACCAGGTTGGAGCTGGCGAGCTTTCGGCGCACTCTCCGCGCGGTCTATCGGCAACAAATTGTCACTGCGCCACGGCGAATCTGTCGACACCTCCCCCTGCTGCGCGACCACTCCCATCTCAGCGCACAGCAGTCCACCAATTTACCGAATCCGCTGCGCACCTTGTTGCACTGGAGGAAAATGCCACTGCGCCAGCTGCGTCAGGGCTCGCTTCGCTGCGCCCCCGTGAGTTGCGCCAAGAAATTAGGGCCCAAGGAGTCACCAGCCAGGCGGCAGTTGTCAAGTCAGATTTCAAAAATTGTCAAAATTCAAAATGTTTTCAAAAATTCAGTTTTTGAGATAAAATTCTGATATTTTCCAAACCACGACTCCAACATATAGTCTTTTTTCTCGGGAAGATTGAAAAAGTATTTAGCAAGAATTGGATGTTTTATGTTTACAGTACAGTCAAACGTTTTCATGCATTGTAGGCTCATTTTTTGATAAATCAAAAATCTGTGTGGATCGTTTGTGGAGGACAGTCTGAAGATGCTCTCTAGCAAGTGACGTCAATTGACCAAAAACTGTGCGAGGAGATTAGTTAAATAAGTTTTACAGTTTTTGAAAACAACAGTGATGGACTTCATAATTTGTACAAGTTTAAGTGGACAAAGGTTTCTGCAGTATTGGGGCTACATTTTGGTGAAAGTTGCAAAACTGTAGCATGTTGGTTTGAAGTTTTTAAATTTAAACGCTGGGATAACAAGGATTTGTTGTTTTCTGCTTATTGGGTTCGATTCCTGCCTCAGTCATGCTCAGGGTTGGGGAGTAACGGATTACATGTAACGGCGTTACCTATTTAAACTACAAAATATAAGTAAAAAAAATAATTAAATAATTTCTTTTTATTTGACTGCTGGGGTTGTGATTGGTCAATAGTGATAAAAAATTTGCTTAAATTTGGGAGCACACAGTGTGTAATATGCAATGTTCAGCTGGTAAATATTGTTCAGATAAATGACAGACTATGAGAAGTGGTACCGTTCAGTTACGTCCTCTTCAAGGAATGAGAGCCCATCAAAATTGGGGACGAATTCTCCTCTCTGGCATAAAACTACGTAAATTATTTCTGCTTCAACATGATCAGATTGACAAGGAAATGACAGCCCGCGTCAGACAGCTCCATCAGGCTCAGGGTTTCTTTAAGTAAACCTGCCAGCGAGCAGGTTAGGTTTACAGAATACGTCACCATAGTAACTGACGCAGAGTTTAAGTTACCTCTATCTGGAACGGAAAAAAAACCCAGAGTTTACCTCATTTCAGGGTTAACTTACTCATATCTGTTTTCATGAATACCCCCCAGCACTGACTATTTCAGGTCCTTGTGTTATGAGGGGTAACTGGGAATTGCAGTCTGAACCATGTTTAATTAAGGGGCTGTATTTCTTGTGTGGCAGTGATGTTACAGAGAGGGATTTCTTGTGTTTCATGTCCTCAGGTGACTTGAGAGATGCAGAAGAAATACATTTTCACCTGCAGATGCCTCATCTAGTATGGTTTCCTTGGTTATGGACGTCTACAAAAGTTTGCCACTGGGGACCAGATTACTTTAAAATGGAGTCTGGGTAGGGCTGATATGATTGGTTATGACTGGTAAAAAAAAAAAAAAAAAGAGTCCTTATTTTGCCCCTCTTAAGACACTGCTGATGCCATGCTGACTCGTCAAGTCACTTTCGGGACTATGTTTAAAGTGCTGCATTAAACATCAAGATCCCAATATCAAATTAGCATATTGTATGACCACAGTGGTGTGCTGCTACTTGCCATTAATAATGTGTGTGTTAGGGGCGTGGGCTAGAACTGGCAATGGAAAAGGCTTGTGGCGTATGTGGAGATTTATGCTTCTTGTATTGTAAAGCACCTACAGCTCTGTGAATTACTTCACAGCGTAAAACTTAATCCACAGAAAAACAGAAAAATCCTCAATGTAGAATCAAGTGGCTAATTCCAGTTAAACACTATTACCATTACTGTGGATGTGTTCTTTAAAAGCCAATAAGCCATAATCAGTTATTTTATACTGAGAGGTTTTCACAGTGAGTGCTGCTCTTACAATGTTTACTGTGACTTAACAGCATGTAAATGTCTCTGCAGTAGTTTGATCAGTGGTTTTAAAAATAAAATGTCTATGGTAAGTCAAAGAAGCATAGTGACTGTAACTAAAGAGTTATCTGAATTGCATTTGTATTAATTTATATTAACAACACTCATTATCATTAAGTATTGTTGGTCATTTTTATTATTCCAATGTGTTATTTTGTATTTATCGAAGTAGTGATATAGTGAGTTTGTATTGAAATGAAACTTCAATAAATAATTATTTTTTTAAATATTGTATTTCAATATATTGCCATATGCACAAAATAAATCAGCTCAGCACCAGATTAAATACTGTTTTATCTGGTGGTTTAAGTGCATAATCTCTTAATAGTGATATTGATGACCAATCACAGGGACCTGTCCTCTCTTTAACAGCAGTGTTGTGAGTGTGTGCCAGTCTTTTTGTTTGTGTTTGTGGGTAATTGCACCCCTCTCCCTTCTCCTCTGTAATTGTCTTGGTCCGGGGGTGACAGAGCAGACCTGACAAGCGAACCCAGATAGTGAGTGGAGATAGATTGAAGAGGAGTGTCTGCTCTCTCCTCTATCTCTCCTCATCTATTACTTGTGTCTGACAGAAGCAGTGCCACATGATGGATGGATGCTCCACTCTATCTCAACACTGCGTTCACTGTTTCCCTCTCACTCACTCATTTCTCTCGACTTGGTTTCTCTTCATCTTCCCGTCACTTGCTCCGTCCATTTTTTTGTAATTTGTCTTTATGTTCCGTCTCTGACTGTGTTTCACTCTTTCTCCGTCTCCCTTCCTTCCTCCAGGATGTGCCCTCTTTACTTTCTTTGATAGCATGTGTATGATAAGTGTGTGTGTGTGTGTGTACGTTTGTGTGTCTAAATGATAGTGCATAGGTCTGCACAAACCCAGAGTTTCATATTACTGGAGCAGAGAGATCTAACATTCTGTTTATTGCCATTTATCAGTCGGCAGTGTCTTCCAGGCATAAGCATCTGGTATCTGTGCTTACATTAAATTCTCTGCACTTCATGCGGCAGGCTTTATAGCTTAACTTTTCAATTGTAAATGAACACAAAAAGTGCAGGACACACTCAACCCAAAAGGAAACAACATTAAAAAAAATTGAAAAGCTGATGCAATTTGAAAGACATGTTTGAGTAGTTCTTATATTTTCCTCTGGGCTAAAACACAGCCTGCAATAAAGCTTTCCTTAAAAGAGCTATTTGTAAGTTTTGCTGTTGCCACATAACCATTTGGATTTGGAAGAGCTCATAACTCTGCAGTCTAGAATAAATGTTGCAAGTTCAGCACCACATTTGACATTTGAATTACTTGCCAAGAATAGAGAAACTCTTTTTTTTCTTTTTTTTTTCTTTTTACTATTTCTATTATTCATTTTCTTCTATTGAGGTTAGCATGTTAACTCAATGATACCAAGTCAGTGTAGTGCCCGGTCTGCCCTGAATAAGTTGCGCTGCTCAGATGACATATTATCATACTTCTTCTTGTAAATGTAAATGTAATGGCTGAAATTCTTTGTAGGACTGAAAGAGTATCCATTTATCTATATATAGAAAACTTACAAATAGCCTATTCAATGGTCACAATTTTTGTATTGTGCCCTGTGTTGTAGTTAATTAGTTTAACACTCAACAGTAATCGACAGATTGAAATGCAAAGTAAACCGTAGGGATCATTTTCATGTGGTGCCCCTGGCTACATGTATAATATTCAAGTGTAGTTTCCACTCCGTAATTATTACAGCAGGAACCAACGGTGCATAAGGACTGGATTGGGAGGGACAGTCTCGCTTCATTCATAGTTTTAGCAACCAATAGCTGTACCTATAACTTGAACCCACTGCTATGGCCACTTCACTGGTCCTGTCAGTTTGGATTTGTTTAATTTAAAGTGCTGACTGCTCGATACTTGCTTATTCCAAGGTATGGATCACTACAGTGGCAGCAGAGGGCAACAGAAGTGTTTCCAGGGGACACTAAAAACTGATGAACCTGGCTCGGTCTTGTAGTTCAATGTCCAACTATGACTTTTTGCATGTGTTTCTTAATTAACACTTGTATTGTATTTGTCATAGAATGGTGTCCAATGCGGTCCAGCACAATTTTGTGAAATACAACACTTTCAACACCTGTCACCTTGGTAACAATAGATAAATAAAATAAAATGATAAGGATGTATACTGTCACTGAGCCATTGTTAAATCCTTACATAAGCCCCAGTTCCAATCCTACAGATTGGCTTGCGACATAGTTGTTGCACACAGCACAACACTAATGCCTGCAGTCACACTTGCAAACCTTTCTGATGGTTGATTTTTGCAGCACAGGTACACAACCGAGCCCTAAGAAATACTGGCATTCCTGTGTTAGGTGGAACAAATCCTCTGTTGCAGAATGAATGAAAAAGAATGTGCCCTTGGTTAAAATTGGCACATTTCATGGGTGTAAATGAATGGAGTTTGCTGATGGTTTCTTAACTTGCTGATGGAAAAGAACAGAGACTGAAAGAAATGCATTAACCTCCCAGTTTGATGGCTGATCATGACCAATTATACATAATGTGCTTGTGAGTCTCTTCATGTGTCTATCTAAAGCTCATTCTTTCTGAAGCAGTGTACAGTATGGCCCCTCAGTGTGTGTGTGTGTGTGTCCTGATGTGCGGAGTGCACTAGTGTGTGTGTGTACAGTGCTGTGTGAAGGTTTCGGCTGGCAAGTTAGCCTGCTGTAAATGTCAAATTTCAAATTCCTTTCCAATGTGACTGAAAGCAAAACTGTCAGGCTTTTGTCCGGGCTGACCAAGACTTTTAGTAACATAGCACATTTAATTGTGCAGGACACCAAGAAATCTGTGTTGCAGAAAACCTAATCACTGAATGCTCAGACAAAAACACACTAATTTGACAACACAAGGGGCTCTACTTTGGTAGACTAGGTGCAGGCGAGGCGCATCTGCCCTGCGCCTCGCCTTCGCTTCGCCAACGGGGAGTGGCCAGGAGCAGATTGCGATTTTGCTTCGAGACGCAGCGGAGCGCATCCCGCCTACTTCCCTCCCACCGGCGCAAATGGCATAGAGGGAGGAGAGAAGGCGTGGAGTGGGTTTGACACAGCCGAGTCAGATCTTCACCAATCAAATGAGCTCCTCTCCTCGCCTTTAAATCCGCCGCGCGCGCAAGGCGGACGTTTGATTTCACCGTGGAAGAGAAGATTTGAATCAGCACCTACAGATTACAGCATAGACAGTACATCTATTATCGATTGTCCCGTCACACTGATGACACATCAAAGGCTGCACAGATGAAAGATGAGGATGGATTACTGCTGTGTTGACACTACACGATTATCTGCTATATTTATGTATTTACTTATTGATTTATTGAGCCGCATCGTCACGCGACCATAACAAATAAAACTGAAAACAAATAAACCACAAGCAGCCTGGCATCATAGTGAGCAGATATTCACAACTCCATCTCAGGTAAATTCTAAAGAAAAAAGAAAAAGAGAGACGCTCCGTGATCTCCGTTAGGCACAGCTGTTTGTTGTGATCTGTGCACACCTGTTTAAATATAGGTTACTAAATATGAGTGTCTTTATTAATGGAAAAGGGGTGTGTGTGTTTTTTTTTTGTTTTTTTTACTGGGCAACAGCTCTCAATCTGTCAGAGCAAGTGAGACGGGAGGAAACTGATGTCCGGTCCAAGCTGGCAGTGTCCGGTCGCGCGAACAGACCTCACGGGCTGATGATGCAAAAGTAGTCTGGGAGGGAGGAGGGAGGAGGAGGGAGCAGGTCTATCTATCTATCTAACCTATATTTAAACACGTGTGCACAGATCACAGCATAAACAAACAGCGCTGTGCGTAATGGAGGCATTTCAGTTTTATTTGTTATGGTCGCGTGACGATGCGGCGCTGGCCCCTAATAAATCAATAAGTAAATAAATAAATAAATAGCTGATCATCTGCAACGGCACAGTGTGTAGTGTCAACACCTGCTCTTGGGACATCCACGGCTGTCTCAGTCCCTCCCTGCTTTCATCTGTGTTAATTCAGTCAGGCTGAGTTTCCATTACGCATGCCTTTGATCTGCCATCAGTGTGACGGGACAATCTATATAGATATAGGTGTATGTGCTGATTCAGATACAATAAATAGGGGTTATTGTGATGATTATTATTATTATTATTGTTGCTAATTGCATTTAAATGTGCCTGGAAGTGTGGAAATCTGCCTGTGAGGTCTTGGTGACGTGGGCGCACTGCGCGCTGGGCAGTCAAAATACCAGTCCGCTGGCTGCGCTTCGCCTTGCGCTGAGACTAGACCAGGTTGGAGCTGGCGAGCTTTCGGCGCACTCTCCGCGCGGTCTATCTGTAACAAATTGTCACTGCGCCACGGCGAATCTGTCGACACCTCCCCCTGCTGCGCGACCACTCCCATCTCAGCGCACAGCAGTCTGCCAATTTACCGAATCCGCTGCGCACCTTGTTGCACTGGACGAAAATACCACTTCGCCAGCTGCGTCAGGGCTCGCCTCGCTGCGCCACCCTGAGTTGCGCCAAGAAATTAGGGCCCAAGGTCTAAGCACTAAATATGAGTGAATTTGTTAATATAGACATGTATAAGACTCCCAATTGCTACAAGTGTGAGAAATGTATTCGAGACAAAACGGAGACAAATCAGTGATAAATTATATAATACTCAATATTCTTAAATAGTGACATAGTGAAATAAAAGTGATAAGCTTAAATGTTGCTTTGTCTTCTTATTGGTGTTGTGTGTGTTAAACTAAATTTTGGCAATAATAATTTGAGGTTACATACTCTTTTTTTTCAAACCTTTCACTGTTTGCAAAGTCTGTGATTTTACTCACTGCACAGGACATCATTAACACTGTTTCTAATTTCTGTATGGTGGCGCAAAAGAAAATTGAACACATGGCCACTGTTTGAATGCTTATTCTTCATGTGACAGTTGGCGCTGAGTATATTGGACAGGTTTACCCGACATTTCCAGTATGGTATAGTATAGTTTATTTTATTTGTTTATTTGTGTGGAGTTGTTGATTGGCTTTTCTCCCCTGTTTAAAGCTGTTGTATGTTCATATTGTTAAATTATGAAAAGTAATACAATTGAAATTCATCATCAATCAGAAAGTGTTATTATGTCAACTGTTTAAGGTTTAAAAATGTGTACATACAGTAAACTACTGACAAACTTGTGCATATACAGCACTTCTTCAAGACTGCAGGGGCTCTCAGCAACCAGAATAGTGTAGACTCCTTTTCTCTAAACGCTGCATACTGAAAATAGAAGTGGACACACAAATTAAAGAACGCACAGAGGCCAGCTCTTAGAGAAGACTTCCTAAGCACTTCCCATGCCTCTTGATATTAGTTCATCATGTAGCATGTAGTGTAAAGTAATGATTGTTCCTTAGTCTGTTCCGTTTTCTAAGGAAAATAGAAACTTTGACCTAATGTATGTAATATAACTGCACCTACTTCACAGAATTTACTAGTCTCTAACCCTGTCATCAGTTTTTTAAACAGCAGCTAAAGGGACATTCAACCCCCCGGCCTTGATGCAGCCCGTTCAGCATTTCACAAAATGAATGTTTATTAACACAGGCTAAAGGATCCTGCTGAAATGGTCCACTTGACACACCATGAGCCTGAGAGTCTGGGAAATAATTAGACTTGAGAGGGCAATCTACTGTAGATAATGGCACTCTTAAGGACCTTGTAGGTAGTTTATAAAGCTCAGCAATAGTTGCAGTTTGTGCAGAGGACAGCAGTGAACCACGAAACTGAAAAGTCATTGTTTATCAGTGTTTGTAGCTTTGCTCGGATTCTAATTCAGACCCCGATACTACATGGCTTTAATCTATTCATCTGATCAACATTGCTTTCCTTTGTATTCTGATCTGCCTATACAACAGTAGAGCTCTGTAGCAGGACATCGTTGTATCGACTGTGCTGTCACTGTATCGTGTGTTTCGCTAATTACAATTCCCCTGAGACACTGGGGAAATGATCTCACTGTAGCTTTCTGGAAAGCATGTCAGTGCTTTAATATCAGAGTTTAACATCAGAAATTGTTTCTCTCGATACCTGTCAAAGGCCCAGCAGTCAGTGTACCCTCTGTAATATGTGAACGCTGTTTATAGAGAAGAAAAACACGCTGCTGAAATTCTTTTAGCCATTTATGGGTTGTTTGTTTTGAGGATTTTGAGGATGATGCCACAAGAACAGCAAGAAAAAGAGAAGGCAACGTGTTTTATCCTGATTTCCAACATACACTTATGGCATTTATATTCTGTATACACAGAATACATTATGTATATAAAGAAGACATGCAGCATATAGGGGCGGTGAAGGATTCAAGCCCTGGTTGCTGCAGTAAAGACTCTTAAAATGTAGTATGCACTCTGCCAGGTGAGCTACTAGGTCACCCCCACAGCTGGCTTTTTTTTTCCACAGACAATTTTCTGTTCTAACGTAAGTTTTGGAATAAAAAACAATGGGGTATGACAATCCTGCCATCAGTTTTCAGGGGCTGGGAGCTTTTACAAAAGTAGAATGTGGGTTACGTTTCCTTTGAATATGGATGTGAGGCTGACAGGGTTGAGGCTCAGTCTGCAGATGTTGTTTATCACATAGATCATAGAACATGTGCATGAAGGCATGCCTCTCCCTCACACACCCACACACACATACAGTATATCCCGTATATCCGATTCTGCCATGAAGAGTTTGAGCACATATGCAAGTTTGCACTCAAATATTCTGTCTATTTGACACACAAATGTACACAAACACACATGCACACTTTTTTTTTCAGCTATACAGGCGCCTGTGAGGCTCCTGATGCAAGTTTGATGATTTTGTTGATTGACAGTCGCAGAGGGGAAGTGTCTGGATGTGTGTGAGAGACTAAGCAGAGTGATGATTATGCAAAGTGCCCTAAGGTGGAGTTCCACTGATGACAGCTATGTAGATGCTGACTCCAAACAACCTATGGCTCCATAAAAAAAAACATTTGAAATGGTCTTGAATGCTTTCTAATGTTCCCCACATCACATTTATCACATTAATTTTCTCACCTCACATCATGCATTATTTGTGAAACAATAAGTGGTATATTGTCAGGTCAGATGCTAAATGCTCACTGTCTGACTGGCGGGCTACCATCTGCTCTACAAGATCTTGTAATAGGGTTTACTGGTTAGCTCTATTGTATTTTTCTAAATCATCCTGTCAAACTGCTCTTTGTTCATCTTTCTCTATGGCCTTATGAATATATAATCCTAGTTATTTTTGAAAATTATATGCCATTTTATAGGCTATGTCTCATCATCATTAAATGAGAATGATGAGTAATAGATTATGGCAGACTTTTTATCACCCTGTCTATCAAAATGACAGACAACAACAGAATTGAATGCTGTTATGTGCTGCTCAATTAATTAGAGTGGCTGTAATCATTTTTTTTATAAACCATGTGTCAAATGACAGTGCGATACTGTGAAAATAGTTGTTTGTAGTGATGAACTTTCAGAGGATTACCACCCATTTCTGCAGCTTTAAGAAACTGTGCATTGGAGTTTCAGGTAATTATATACCTTTTCATCATCACTAACCTCTGTTTAAAGGTATAATATGTAGGAATTACCCCCATCTAGCGGTGCGGTTGCATATCGGAACATATTCTTGATGTTGCATTCACGTGAAATCGGGCAGACGTCAGACAGACAACAGACGCTGCATGTAACAGGATAAACAAGCGTGTAAGTGGTCTGCCAGCACGAGGCAAAACAATACAGGCGTGACAATATGTTGTCATGGGGATGTCGTATTGTTTACCTGACCCACATTTTACTGTCTTTCTCTCGTCGAGTAAAATGACATCCGGTTGGTTTGCTGACGGCGTCATTGAGGTGCCTGACTGCACCTGAATGCAACGTCCGTGCCTCCGTCCTTTCTTACACTACACAGTGGTGACAGTTTTAACAGGCGCTACCTGGAAAACTTTCTCCCCAAACCGACAGCTCCGCTGAGTTTCTGTGGTTACCTACGGTCACGCTGCCACTGAACGTAAAAAATGGAGATGCATCATGCCAGCCTCGGTTCGGTGCGTCCCCCCTTATGTATTTGTAACGACTTGTAACAACTCATTCTAAGGTATGAAAAAGCTTTCATTTGTATGCGGGTGTGATTCAGTGAAATACATATTTATGAAAGCAATATTTGATTTTTGCTAATAAAAAGTCAAATAAGTTACATACTGGGGCTTTAAGTTCACTCTCATTACTCAAGCAGGTGAAGCTGTAGAACCTGCTGAGTGCAAAACATCAGTCAAATAAATATATAGTGAGTAGAAGGTGAAAGTGTTGGAGCATTAAGCAAATATGGAGAATGCAAAGACAAATTTGGTGTTAAATTCAGATGGTACAAAAAAAAAAAAACAGAAACCATTTTCACACAGAATACAATGTTAAATACTCCATGAAACTTGGCTGGAACTAACAATTATACTAAATAGCTAATTTTTCCAAAATGATATGCTAAAATGTAGGTTGTGAGCCCAACATTGCCATTGCAAAGAAGGAAAAAAGAAAAAAGAGTTAGCGTTTGTGTGAAATACATCATGACTCTGATAAACGGCACCCTGGATCATCAACTGGCTCACTGGACCAGTAAAGGCTGTGTGAGGTCAGACATCTGGCTGGGGCCTCCCACTCAGTCTGTTCTTGTCCGGATAGAGCCATGAAGATACCCCCTTTCAAGAATTGGGAGCTATTTACCACTGATGTGCCAAGCACTCCATAAATCAGGTTATAGTGAAGAACGAATTACCCAGACGTAGCCACAGGGAAGGATTGCGGAAGCCAAAATGGCCATCATTAAAGGCTGCATTGACCAAACAAACCCTGGTTGGTCTGATTTGTGTGGATTTCCTCACTTTAATGTTTAGATTTGGTGGGTGTTTAGTGTTCTTCATGTTATTGGTCCTTACAAGACTTTTATAGCTACGGTTTAATCGTGTCCGGTGTTTACAGGCTTGACACTGTGTGTGTGCTTATCTGTGTGTTTGCGGTTTGTGTGTGGCAGCTGTAAAAATCCTTGTCCCAGCTGTTGTGCTTTGGTGCCAACTCAGTGAGATGGCAGCTGTTACAATGAAGTTGTAGAGCGGTAGTCTCCATGCCATCCCATAATAATCCTGTGAAAATTTGAAGCTTTCTGAGTTCCTTATACTCCACCTTCGTCTTGCTGGTGGATATACACTACAGTCCGTTCTGATAGTTGTTGTGAGGACTTTGGTGATGATTAGACTTTGTAATGATAATTGTTGGTTCTCATAAATAATGATTTAATTCCCCCCCCCTCTCCCCTGCCACCCTAAGGACAATGAGTAATGAGCTCAGCATGTTACGTAACACATAAATAGGTCACATCATTAGAAAAAGGAAAGCAGTAAAGATATTCAGATTTAGGAGGGAACTGGCTGTTGGGGGCAATAGATCACATCCTCATACAGCATGACATCACTGAACAGTTCAATGAGTGGCAACCACTGATCATGAAGAAGTGCAGGATCTCTAAAACATTTAAGAGCAGTGAAAGTGTTCTATGAAGAAAATGAGAAACAATGTGGTTTGACATAAATCAAATGTCAATCAAGGATGCAATGTATCAGGGTTTTTGTTTCTGAATAATATAGATTTGATGAACAGGGTAGACATGGTGGAAGCCAACATCAAAATGTGACAACCTGGATGATGTACAGTAGCACTGTAGCCTCCTTGCCGGCAGTATCAGAATTATACAACAGGACTGAATAAAGGAGCTAAATACCTGGAACTCAAGATTACTGCAGAAAAGACAAAAGTGATGAAGATTATTGCAAGTTATCAGAGTTGATAACGTTGTGGAGGAGGAACCACAACCAAGCAGTTGGGGGTGTTCCAAGTCCATCACTCAGTGAGGAAATGCAGTATAGACATCAAGAAGCAGGCACAACACTAAACGTTTGAGAGATAAAACTAATCAAGCTTTTACCAACACAATCATGTTGTTCACAACTTGTGGCCTTGTCCAGAAAACAAACTGTCCTTCTCTCAAGTGGTTTCGCAACAGAATTTCTGGCCACCCTACAGTACATTTTAACCTCAAACAGTATGGTGAACAAATCAGTCCAAGCATAGATAACGTATGCCGCTCATATCACACCGAGACCTTCTCAGCTCATCAAAGAAGCTAATGCAAAGATATAAGCAGAATTATGAGGTGTGAAATTATTCTCTGAGGAATTTTACTTATCATCCAGTTCTGTCAGTCTGTGTCCTTTGTAGAGCTAAAACTTCATCTGACCTTTTCTGACTCTCCCTGCATGGAGATTTAGGAAGTGTGATCTGAATCAATAAGTCAAGACACAGTCGACAAAAGAACACAATTTTAGATTCATTTTATATAGTCAGTAATATTGGTGCAGCATAATGTTTAAATGTACTGTGAGGAACTAATTCCGAAAAGAAACGTGCACATTCCGAGAAGACCAGTAAAAACTGACTTTTTGGATATATGATAAGAGATTGTAAAGAAAAAGATAAAGAAAAAATGGCACACAACAGAATTTGAGCACATCCTGCCAAGAGTCTGAATTTAATTTTAGTTGCCGAAGAGCTATCAAGCATCTGTTGCTATTTGTTAGCTGGTAGAGCTGCATCCCAAAGAAATCCAGGGAGTTAGTGTGTGTTGGCCTTTTGATAGCATCCCTCGAAATGTTTAACAGTGTTTTATGATTTACATGTGATAAACATAATCTATAACATTTACAAGTTTACATTTGTTACAACCTCAAGACCTTAAGACAACATGGAGTAATTAAGAAAATAAAAGCAGCATCAAGCTTTGCTCATGAAACTGTTGACTGTTGAAATATCCGAAAAATGTGGTGGCCAGTGGAGTAAAGTTGTACATTTTCTGTGTGCCTACTAGGCTACCTGCTGTAATGCAAAGACAGGCCTATTTTTAATTAGTGGTTGAGGTTCTACTTTCAGATTTAAGTTTCATTTTATATTCCAGGTATCTTGCATTCATATAGAATTAAGACCCCTGCTATGAATATCAATCACACATGATCCCCTATACCTGTAAGAAGGGCTTGTGCCATGTAATTACAATCCCGAAACTCCACCACAAGTTATAATCCCTGAGATTTCAGTCCTGGTTGATTTGGAAATATCAGTTTTACTAACAAAGGTCCTTGGTTTCCTTTGGAAACTCCTCCGGCGCTGGGAGCACATTTCTTCATTGAGTTTACTACAAATCAGTTTAGTCCTTTTTAAACCAGAAGGACACAACCTTGTTGGCAGGTATTGACATGCATAAGAATTTATCTACTACATTGTGTCCGACGTGTGTATTTGCAGGTTAATTTGAATCCCTTGTGAGTATGCATTTTGAATTAAAACCTCAGCATGAAGTAATTATAATGTAAATCCACTTAATAGCCATTGCTTACAAAATGTCAGCCATGAACCGTATCCAAAATGAGGTTTGATATAATGAAAGTCTTAAGGATTATAACTAACTGGCTTGATCTTGAGTCATCTATAGTGAACAATGAATAATTAAATATTTGTCAGGAAGTCTAATTAAGGGACTGATGATGAGCCAGCAGTTTTGTTTAATGGATAAAGGCAGACTGACTCCAGAGTGACTTCTGCTGAGCCTCTCGGACATTTGTAAAGGCATCAGTGATTGTTTCGAAATTCTGTCATTTTTTAGCTCATGATTTACATTTTTATTACATTGAAAATCAGCTTGACAGTCTGTGTGTGTGTGTGTGTGTGTGTGTGTGTGTGTGTGTGTGTGTGTGTGTGTGTGTGTGTGTGTGTGTGTGTGTGTGTGTGTGTGTGTGTTGCCCCTTTAAGGAATAATGTTCATGGACCCAAACTGTGCTGCTCAAGATCACAGAAATTGTTTGTAGAAAATCATCTTCATGGTGGCTTTCCTCTGATGCCAGTCCCTGGGGTGTTAAATTGTCACAGGAACTTATTGTCACTTTGAACCAAAGTTAACATCTTTCATTCTCCTCCTTTTTTTGATTTTTGTCTCATATAAACTAAAACTTGGTAAGTTGGGACTGTGTTTAACTGAAGCATCAATACACATCAAAATTCCTTTTTTTCTCCTCATTTTGTGTCCCTGTTAAAAGTTAATCCAACAAGGGATGCATAATAGATTGCATAAAATACAACTCCCAGCTGAAAGTTGATGCAAAGGAGATATTATTTTTTCTTTACTCCTAAATTTTTTTCCTCAACTTAACTCAAGTTCAATTTTGTAGTCCCCATCCGTTCCCTAAAAGTGGCATTTTTTGCTTTCAGAGACACTTAAGTAGTATTTGAACCATTAGGTGTTCTGCAAAGTCCCAAACATTTTGAATATAAATTCAGACATAAGTTGGCTCCTTTGGCTTTATCAGTAAAGCAAACTTTACTCTAACTCATGGGACGCACACTTTATTCATGATCAAAACCTGATTATAGTGACTGTTCTTGAGGCTAATCTCAAATTGTGTAGTGTATGTTTTTTTAATTCCCCTGACTGCTTCGTCTAGCCTAGCTTCACATAACAGTGTTGCTTTTACACAGTGTCATAAATAAGCCTGTAAATGTTTAATGCGAAACCATTATTGGTCCCATCTCATACATATTCCGAACATATTTTACCTTCTACTTTCACTTTTGCATTTGCCTTATATTCCAATTTCCAGTTGGAGCTTTTGGGATAGAGTTTGCGTGTCTCTCTGTATTTCCTTCTCTTCACTGTGTGCTTTTTTGTTTTCAAAGAGAAGTAAGCTCAAAAGCTTTGCTTCAGGTGAGACACAGGAAAGATAAACAGACCCAATGTGGAGTTGAGGAAAGGGAGCGGTTTATCTTCAGCACCAGGTGATGATTGTTTCTTTGTGGTAGAAAGATAAAGTGATATTCAGTAAACTGGCAATGAGGTAGCAAGGGTATAAGTGTGTTTTTATACACCCACACCCACACACATACATACGCAAACAATAGTGGATGTACAGTATCTACCGCTGTAAGTGCCCGCACTGAACAAATAATTTTTAATCCCCACTGTTATCACTGCATTTATTATTAATTAGACAACTTGTAATCTTCCAGATTTGCTGACAGTCGTTGATAATGATAACTTAATTAATGACTTTGAGTCTTGACTTTTAAGATAATGCTTTGTTTAATTGTTCATTATTTAGGAAAGGAGCAACGATGAGCTAGCTAATTGCTAAAGTTTATCAGCGGGCTCTTTGCATTTTAGATAATCAAATGTTAAGACCTCTGCTGTGTAAATGGACAACACCAGCTATATGAGTGAACAAATAATCATCTTATTGTGTAACATTTGTTTACCAGAGATGTGAGCTGCCAACACCAGATACTGTTTAGCCTTCAGGTGTCCTTGCTCTGACAGATACTGAAGATCAATAAATGATGCAATTGCAGCAATTTCAACTAATTTCTGTTACCTCCCTCATTGCCTGTCCTGTGGTAAAAAAAAAAGATAAAATTGTTCCTATTCATCTTCTTGAAATGTGGTATTGGAATATTCACCACCCCCTGTCAAGATGGGTTGACATCTTAATGACAAGGTTAAAAGCCTTGCAACGATTTGATAAAGAAAAAAAAAAAAAAAAAAAAAACTCTTGGTTCCTATTTGTCTCTGTGCAAAACATTCATCAGTTGTTGTCATAAAATAGATCAAATCAAGAGAAGCAAAAAAATAAAAAATAAATGAAAAAGTTCTCTTGAGAAAAGCATATTTTGGGCCCCACGAAATGGATGAGATATGCCTCAGGAACCATTCAATGAATTAAATCAAGTCCAGACTAAATGAGTGTGTTGATGAAAAACAGGGGAAATGTAGAAACCTATTTCAATTTCAGGTGTTGCATTTCAGTGCAAAAAGGACTGCTTGTCTTCCACTTTGGTGTTGCTGACAGTGCAATATACTGAGACTAATTTGTCGCTGCAATACTGTTCTTGTGTGTAGGTGTGTGTGTCTGTGTGTGTGTGTGGTTGTTGAAGCTACTGTAAATGATTGCTCGCCACGCGCTCGCTCTTCTTGTTAGACAGAGGTTACATCAATACTGCAGTTTGAAACCTTTTTTACACCTTAAAAGCAGATCAATTATATCCAGTACCTGACATGTCAGCAGCAATGTTATATTTTTTTCACTTGTCTGGAGCTATCTGAGCTTGTCTGTCTCCTTGTCTACTTGGATGCCTGAACTGTCTGTCATATATAAGATAAGGGGAGGGGGGGGTCACCTTTCAAGTTCAGGTCAGCAGCTACTTTTGATATGCGACTCTTAAAACAACAACAACGGTGTGGTCACGGCTGTAGTGATGACTGAACTATTTTAAAGGGATAGTTCAACATTTTGGCAAATTGGCCCATTGCCATAATTGCTATAGTCATAGCAGTAGGTTCGTTACCTTTAATTGTAGGTGTAAGCTATTTTTAGTACAGCGGAGCGCAGCAGCAGGCTGCTCAGAGCTACGCTATGGAGGCTAATGGAATTTCTTGGTTTCCCTCATCAAACTCATCAAATACAAAATCCCAAAACTCCACAGCGCTTTTGTGGACAAGTTGTGAGCTGCACAACCACCACGCTATGAGATAATGACGGAACGATACGAAACGGAGCCGTTTTCGAGGTAAATTCATACAAAACCGCTGATGCGCGTTGCGTTCAGGGACAGTTTTTCAGCAAGCAGTCTCCGTATTTACCCTGTATTTACCTCGAAAACGGCTCCGTTTCGTATCGTTCCGTCATTATCTCATAGCGTGGTGGTTGTGCAGGTCACAACTTGTCTACAAAAGCGCTGTGGAGTTTTGGGATGTTGAATTTGATGAGTTTAATGAGGGAAACCAAGAAATTCCATTAGCCTCCATAGCGTAGCTCTGAGCAGCCAGCTGCTGCGCTCCGCCGTACTGAAAATAGCTTACACCGACAATTAAAGGTAATGAACCTACTGCTATGACTATAGCGATTATGGCAATGGGCCAATTTGCCAAAATGTTGAACTATCCCTTTAAATGACTCCATTATTTTTACTCAGCAACTGAGCCCACACTGCATTTTGCGCCTTAACCCACTCAAATCATCATGCAAGCATACTCACAATGACAACACAAATGACAAAATGATGTTAAATATACACCATCTTAGTTTAGTGTTTCAGGTCTACATTGGCTTAGCACTAGCAATTAAGTGCCACTGAGGCTGATGAGAATGTCATTAGCTTTGCAGATATTTGGTCATTAACACCATTGGTTCTGGATCAAAAGAATATATTGCAATTCATCCTCAAGTAGGGATGGACAACATTTAATAATTCATCCAGTGGCTACAGTAAGGACATTTTGCTGAAAACCAAAAACCAACCTCTTGCTGCATGGCAGTGGAGGGAAAAGTCATTGGGACTCAGTGGAAACCATGACTATATTTTCAAAACAATGTGCCAATCCATCTAAAGGATTTTTAAACATTTCCATTTGAGAAGTGAAAACTTATTGAATGGGAATATCGTTTATAGGATTCAGCCTCTGGGCACTAGTGTGAGTGTACCAAGTTGAATGGTTAAGTCATTGAATGACTAAGAACCCTTTATTATCTGGAGGCCATGCAGTAAATGTATGTACACTGTTCCATGGAACTGACATTTTCCAGTGGATCCCAGAGGTCCTCCAGGATTCCACTGGAATAAGAGTCATATTACATTATGTTGTCAGGATCAGGTCAGGCATGGGAAGACCAAACCACAGAGATGACAGGACACTGGAGACATTTACATTATCATTTTAATGCCTCTATAGTGTATAAGCAGCAATCCCTCAGCTCAGACCCAAGATGTATAATACTTTTCACAAAGAAAATCAGGAAGTCACGTTCTGGTGCCTCTGTGTTCTGCTGATAAATGATAATAGCTATTGTTGTTAATTTTGGCATTATACCAGAAGGGTCCTTATCTCTGACTGTTGCCAATAAGACTGAAATCCGGCATTATTTTTAGACTTGCTCAAAATCATTTTGAATTTCCTCACCAAACAGAAGCTTTAGTGTTGGCCCCAAAGCCCCAAGGTAATTTTCTTAATAGGCATAAAATACTTGGTTCAAATTTCTTCTTGTCACACTATGATTTAGGTTTATTTCGAATTGCTGCCACAAACTTGTCTTGAGAGGCCTGTGTCAGTCAATGCAAACGCATTTTAAAAACTTTTTTTAAAACACCTTTATGTTCAATTTGATTTTGTTCTGATTAAGGACTTGATCACTGCTAAGTTTCAGACACACCTTAGCTGATCTCAACTGGACTTAGTCTTTTCTTTGAAGACGTTTCACCCCTTATCCAAGTGGCTTCAACAGTCTAGTCTACACGAACTGATGAAGCCACTTGGATAAGGGGTGACATGTCTTCAAAGAAAAAACTAAGTCCAGTTGACTTGATTCAATTGCCTAGAGATGCCTTTGACCTGGGCAAATGAGAATTTGCACAGACATTTAGCTAATCTGCTTTTTTACAAGTCAGGGAAGTTAAAGCAGAAGTAAGCGATCCGGTCGTTTTGGCTAATGCTGCGTTCCAGGCAGGCTTTTGAAACCGTAAATTACAGCTTCAAGTCACAACTTATGATTTTGTAGCGTTCCAGGCAACCCACTCGTGTTTTTCCGACCTGTTTTACCTGTGAAAGTCACTATAACGGCCACTCGTAACTTCCGACCCGTGAACTCGTACCAGATCGAACTGGTACGACTTCACAGGTCGGAAAAAACACGAGTTACGGGCTGCCTTGAACGCACCATAACAGTCCTCATCCCTACGTCACCACATTCACGCGCATTCCTTGGCTGCACACACAGCCCTGCATGCCGTTCTCTCTCGTCATTGGATAAAAACTGTAGGATACGAGAAAAGTTTTCTCCTCGGCTCAGAGCAGAGCAGAGTGACTGACAGACCCATGTTTCGGTCCAAAAACTCTATGTAAGTGATTGCTGTCGGAAGATATAACTATTTAAGACTTATATTAACACAAATATATCGCTTACTTCTGCTTTAAAGGGATAATTCAACATTTTGGCAACTTGGCCCATTGCCATAATCACTATAGTTTCAATTACAAAGCTCATATATACACTTTAACTAAAACTATAACACAGCAAATGGCGGTGCCATCACTGTGCAATTCATAAAATCCTGCAACGTCTCTCAAAATGACATCTTGTCAAGTGAGTCATTCCAGATCCATATGTAACGGATGTAGACAGGGCATATAAAGGAGACGACTAAGGAAACTGCTTTGCAGTGTTTAATGTTTCCTGCAGAAGACAATACCATGCTCATTAACTGTCGTCTGGTGTTTCTCTGCACTTTTGCAACTCCCTCAGCAATGTGAACAGCACTGTGTAAGTGAATTTCCCTTTATTTCTCATTACACTCTTGCACATCAACTTGACATCTCAGCATATTTTCAACTCAATGCCTGCTAGGGATGGGATAAGATAGGCCTCTGTTACAAGGATATACTGTATTACTTCCTCTTGTGATGCCTTATCAATACACAGGCACCAATTATCACTATCTTCATTAAAATATGCCGGCATGCTAAACGGATTACCCCATTCATTTCACTTACTGATGTCACTACTTCAGGCCTCCTTGCGGTGGCATCAACGGGGCCAATCTTTCAAACTGAAACACAGGACTCATGTGAAAAATAAAATCAATAGACTATACAATATTAACACTAGACACACACTGCAAGACCAGGCAGAGCAGATGCTGCCCTACACAGACACAGGTCAAAAACGCACTGGATGTGTGTATGTGTGTGTGTTTAGCATGCGTGCGTGTGCGTCATGTCGGTGGAACAGCTTGGTTTTCATGTGGTGCGCACGTAAATGAGTTTGAGTGGACACACTGACCGATGCATGACTCGTCATTTATTTTTCACATGACATACAGTACATCACCCACTAGAATTAGACAGAAATAATCTGTTGATATATTCATAACAGCAGCAGCATTACATAAACTGATACCTTTCATTGTAGTTGTCCATGTCTAGGCTGAATCTCAATGTGTCACAGATATGAAAAAATTTATATATATTTTAACCATTTAAAATTTTAGCAGTGGCATGTCGAGACAGTAATAATTTAGTGACATTTTCTGTCAAAAATGAACCCCAAGTTAATAATGAAGACATATCAGACTCTCTAGTAGCCTGCAAGCTATACTGTAAGTACAGAGACAGAACTGCAGCAGCAGAGACACAGCCGGTGTGAACACATGCCTGATTCTCCATCACTCCAGTCACGCAAAGCAGGGAGCGCGTTCTTGGCCACTCGCTCATACTGTCTTAACTAGTCAATGCTGTGTCAACTGCCAGGTTCTGTTTCCTCAGACATAAGAGAGAAGGTCATTCCCTCTATCACACACACATCAACACACACCTTGGCATAAACTCACGCAGGCTTCATGGTGCAGCGTGGGCCAGTCGGCAGTCTGCTGCTGATAAGACAGAATGTAAAGGCACAGTCAAATAGACACACAAATATCCACATAATGGACATTTTTCTTTTGTCTGGATTGTCCCAGGATTATTTGAATGAATAAAACTACGCTGA
Source organism: Trachurus trachurus (assembly GCF_905171665.1). Classification (NCBI taxonomy): domain Eukaryota; kingdom Metazoa; phylum Chordata; class Actinopteri; order Carangiformes; family Carangidae; genus Trachurus; species Trachurus trachurus. The sequence continues at coordinate 20,635,460 of NC_139892.1, read as the reverse complement.
GATAACCATAAATAATGCAAACTTTTAGAAAAGTTAAGGACGAATGCAAAGTATGTTTATGACGCTAAAAATGTATGGAGGTGAAATACAGGTGAAGAAATAATGAGAGAGACTGAAAAGGTCATTCTTATTCTTATTATTATCATTGTTTTTTTTTTTTTTAACCAACCTGCAGCCACTATGATGACCCAAGCTGATGTACAGCTGTTCTGACCTTCCTGTGTTAAATAGTGACTGGAGAAGGGACAGGAAAGCTGAAAGGATAGAGATGTGTAAAGAGATTATGGGCTTCTGTCCTGAGTGACGAGGGACAGATGAAGGTGAAAAAGATGCAGAAACAGCCAAACAAAGGGTGAGATACTTGTCCTCATTAAGGCGCTCTGCCTTTTGTATAACTGGCTCACAGAGCAGCCAAACAGAACACAATGGCTGAAACACCAAGGGAGTTACTATTTCATTACTCGGCACACTCCTCCTTACCTTTATTGCCTCCGATCTCCTCTCCTCTCTTCTCCTATCCTCTCCTCTGATCCCTCCATCTCTTCGTCTTCCTAAGCTCCCACTCCGCTCTGCTCTCCTCCTTGGTTCCAGGTCGCCATGGTGACTCAGCTTTTCCAGAGCCAGCGACCAGAATCCCAATCAGACTTGCATGCCCTCGCAAACACACACACACACACGTGCATGCACGCACGCATAGCGCTAGTGTGGCGGTGCCAGAGGCCTGATGAGAGTAATGACAGATTAACGAATGTCTACCGGCCACGGCTGACCTCTCCTTGGGCAGCTCATAAACAACTCATCTCTCTCTCCTCCTTCTGTCGTCTTCTTTTCTTTCTTGTCCTTTGCTTTTGCCCTGTGCTTTTTTTTACTTCCTTGTCTTCATTTCCTTTATCTCCTCTGGTCACTATTGTAATTGGCTCAGTGCAATAGGTTTGAGTGCAGCTCCAAGAAGTGGTGTTTCATTGGTTTGAGTTTAGTTTACCTTGGGCTAACCATTTGCACTCCTGCCATGCCATTAGGACTTGGGATAGAAAATAATAATAAAAAAAACCCCTCTCACAGATACTCTGGATGCCGGATAGTGACAGATTATGTTACATTACAAATAGGTGAGGTGCCTGTATGCTGCCATGGTACTGAAATCTTGCACCGTAGTCTTTCTGTCAGCGCTGATAGGTAGCTATACTGGAGGATGGGCACTATTCATTTAAAGGATCTTCTCTCTTGCTTATGCAAATCAGGTCTTTAAGACTTGTTTTTTGTTTTCAATTACAAAACCAGAAGCAGAGCCTTAACCTCTTGATGAAATGCTGCTAACAAAGTCACAGACTGAAGAGCAGCCTGTGATCCCCCGTTGTAGCCGAGCGAGAGGCCAAGCGATGAAGGTCTGACATTCTGCGTAATGTGGCACCTCTTTGTCAAAGGTTCAGTTGGACTAAAAAGGAATATTAATTATCTTTTCAAAGTTAATTTTAATTTATTATTCTGACATTTCAGTACCCTTTCTTTTATTACTTCTAGCAAGAGTCACTGCCTGGTGTGTAAAGCCACAGCACCAAGCTAACAGGCATATACACAGGCTGGACAGTAGCTGCATTACATAGCCTAAGAAATAAGCAGGGACTTTAAAAATGCCATTAAATATGCTATCAGTATACTTTTACACATCTTGCCCAACAACAATCCAAAATATCAACATCTCATATATCAAATATCAACTCTCACTTTGGCACTAAAAACTAATACTATTTATTATTTCAAGAGGGGTGAGGAGAAAATATGAATGCATTTGATTAAATGTCTATATTCATACACATATCTCCCAGTTTCCACTGCTGGAGTATTACTGGCTAGATCAATTCTGTATACTGTTGCTTAGCATTTATCATGCAGCTCGGTGGTGATTACGTAACCAAACAACACAAAGTAGAAGTACACCCAAGCAGTGAGTATTGCCAGAAAAGCTTCCATTAAAAAATACACCTGCTCTAAAATGTGAGTGACATTTACAGCCCAGTTACTGCCCATATACAGCATCTGCCTCTGTACTGACAAGAGTGAAAGCAATTAGATTAATGCATTCGCTCACTGGTACGCCGCCTTGGATAAAAGCATGGTTAAATATGAATGTAAATTATTCTTTTCTCTAGCCTTCAAAATTCCAAAACTAAAAAAGAAAACCTGAAATGAATGCAGGTAACAAATACCAAAATCATTTTACTTTGCACTGAAGTATAATTCGTATTTGGAAATTCAGACACTGTCCAATTATTCATCCAAACTGTTAAGAAGCCTTAGCAAAGATCTCCCTCCGTAACACTGGCAGTCCACTTTTCTTCATAAAAGTCAATTAACTTTAAAATAGTTGAAAAATGAATCCTGCATGACAACTTCTCTGTGCAGTGTGATCACAACAGTGTGTTGACTTTCCCCACAGCTGAAGTGTTGTTTTGACAGTGATTCATGCTAAATGCAAATAGAAAACCATCAAGGTAAATCCTGTTACATGGATGTGTGGCTCAGCAGTCTGGAATTGCTTTACGCTTGTTACCAGACAAGAATGATACCGCATGCAGGACTGAGCGTGGCCTGAGCAATGGGAACCATCGTATTTGGAAAACACACTCCATCGCAAAATATTAAGGAGATCACTGCATAAAAAATAAAAAAAAATCTTACATGCAGTTAATTACCTGGGCAACATCCCCATGAGTCTCACATTGGTGAAGACAGAGTATAACAGTATTAACCTTAGAACATCTGTTTATGTCTATTCTCACACCCTAACACACTCATAGCTCACCTACTGTGTAGTTTTATAGTTTGACCATATGTTGTCTCCACTTGGCACAAGATGGTAGACAATGGACAGTCCACAATAGAATAGATGCTGGTGATGCTGACAGGTGTTTCTCAGCAGGGCTTGTTATGTCTCGCTGTTCTTTCACTTGACACTGATTTCCACCATTGTTTTGGTCCCTGTGACGCAGTCATGGCTCACCACTGGCTGCACCTGGAGCAGCCTTTGTATTCCCGAAATATCAGGCACATCCCTGAAGAGCCATTTGCAGGTACAAATGGACACACGGACCAATGGCAACACAAACAGAATGGTGACACGGCTATGTGGAATGAGTTCATTGTCATGTAAACATTAAGAATATTGTCAATTTCATACAATAAAATACTGACAAGTGATGGCATTTAGGGGTGGGTGGTGTGGCCAACACCCTCCATCACTGTATATGAAATTATATACCACTGTAATGGTGTATACCACAATGAAGTAAATATGAAGTAAATGTAGTTAAGCAACATGGAAGAACATATGGCAGAGACACAACGGAATAACACACAGTTTTGCCATCAGAGACTTATTGCCACTATTGCACACTAAATACATAATGTCGATCTGCCTAAGCCTACTGCATCTGACCAAGCTACATATACAGTTGCTAAGTGTTACTTTGAACTGCGTGTTGAGAAAATATACATCTTTCCCAGAGAAGGGCACATTTTCTGAGAAAAATGTTCCTTAGCTTTTAGAGCACATTGGGCACTATCTATAAAATGTGGGATAAGAAAAAAATATGAGCGCAAATAATCCTTTTGTAAATGTGTGGGTTCACAGTGTGTTGCAAGTGAACTTACTACAGTAGGTCTTAGTTAGTTAGGACTCCCGTCCATTACTTCTAACTTCTCCCAGACTTAGATGATTTATCTTTATTGCGGTTTGAGAATTACTCTAAGTCAAAATCAGTAAAGTTGGAGGCTACCTTTAAGCTTAAGATGCTTTATGACCTGTGATGTTATTTAGTAATATGAATAGAGGGGTGTAAATGTTTTAATGAACATCAAGCTAATGTGCTTATTTAGGGAGCATTACCATTCACTTTGACATATTAGGTTTACAGAATTTGGCGTAGAGCTGATAAATATTTAACTGCAGAAACATGATCTGAATGTTACTGAAATTCGAAAAGTCTGTCCATGAAGTGTGAAGCCTTTTTCAGAGTTTTTAAACCAAGCATTTTAAGCCAGTGGATCAATACTGCAGCCAGACACATGTCATAGATGCAGACATCAATGCCACTGACTGTGAGACGCTGCTCTATTGCTTCTTTCTCCTTTCTTTCAATGTCTTATTCTTTGCACTTTTCCCCTCTCAGAGAGGCTATAGATAGCCACTCTATGTCACCATCTGGCTCCACAAAGGCTGCTCACCTCTGTCTGTGTTAGTCAGTGTGACTGCTGTGAACTATGTCAGGCTGTTGGCTCAGACACTGTATTGCTGTGGCCTCGGCAAAGTAGCAATCGTGTTAAGCCAGCTGGCTGATGGCACCAAGCTTAGATTCAGGATAACCTGCCTCCATTACACAATGCCACTTGTACAAAAAACAAAAATCCACCAAACAAAAAACAAAAGATACCACAGCTGCTTTATCAAAGAATTGCCTTGTTGCCCCACAGGAACTTTTTGTTTGTTTGTTTTTAAGTGGCTGCTGCAGAGAGAAGATGCTTTTGAAACATTTTCAGAAAAGGTCAGCCTGGAGCTAAAGGATTTGACACTGATTATGTCTTTAATGGCAAAGAATAGTTCTGTTTCTTTTCTTTTTTCAACACCAACAGAGAGGGGGTTAATTACAGCTGCACAATATGCCACGAAGAGTCCATTCTATCACAGTGGTGTCTCTGTCGAGAAGCAAGGTGGCCTCATATTTCTGAAGAATGCTGCAAACTGTTGTGTTGCCAAAATGGTGGAGGTCTTGCATTTCCTGATGTTGAAAGATCAAATACTAAGAAATGACCATTGATGAAATGAACCCCCTGAGTAAGTTTGTCTTGTACTGTATGTGTCAGAATCGGCATTAGAAACAGCATGCCTTAGTGGCCTCCACCATCAAGCAGAAGTGTGAACTTTCCAATGGCCACCATGAGTTCATTCTCAAATGGTCAGCTTTTTCTTCTAAAACCTAATAGATGTGGTCTTGATGTGGATGTTGCCAATGTTAAACATGTTGGCCAGGAAACACTGAAACACTCAGTGCAGATATGCTGCAGTTTATTGTTATCACGTTGCATTTTAATGGCTGGCAAGAGTCTTGCTATTTTTAACAGTGTGTCATGCCTCCATGCAGATCATCTGATATCATGAAACGTAGTCTCACAAATGAGATCCCATCTTCTTCACACAGGTTCTTCAGTGCATTAGGGTTTTTTGCTCCACCTTTTTGTAAATACAACTGCAGCAGCTTGACCACAGAGATATTAAATGTCTCACAGTGAGGGACATTGCAATCAGCTGATTTTGCGCAGCTCTCTGGTGTGTGTGCGGTGCACAGAATGTGCACAAGGCAGTCTCCTACCACAGCAAGTTGCCATAGTGTTGTGCACACAGCGACCAACTTTATTGTACAGTCATCCAACACTGTCTATTATGGCCTCATTATAGTTCAGACAATCAGTCCAAGAAAGTCCAAGGTAAACTCTCTGCTGCTGAACACAGACACAGTCTTAACAATTTCCTGCTCAGTTTTTGTGATGCCCTCAGATCCGTCAAAAAACAGCCCCCAAAATTCAGCAGACAGAAACTTGGCTCTTAAAGCAGAAGTAAGCGATCTGGTCGTTTTGGGTAACGTCTTGTCAGCCGACGGAGTTAGCAGCCCCCGCCCTCGTCATGGATCTATTGGTCCTCATCCCTACGTCACCACATTCACGCGCATCCCTTGGCTGCACACACAGCCCTTCATGCCGTTCTCTCTCCTCATTGGATAAAGCTTGTAGGATACAAGGAAGTATACAAGACGTTTTCTCCTCGGCTTACAGCAGAGCAGAGTGACTGACAGACCCGTGTTTCGGACCAAACACTCTATGTAAGTGATTGCCGTCGGAAGATATAACTATTTAAGACTTATATTAACACAAAAATTCCGCTTACTTCTGCTTTAACTCCCCACTGATGGATTGCACAATGCTCTATTATCTGTGTGCCCCCTTCCCATGAATGATATGCATCTCCAACATTCACTCCTTGTCGCTTCAATAAAGGAATATCCTCAGAATAAGAAGACATGGGATGTGCATGTTTAGTTTTATGGAAGGCGAGAAAAAAGTGTTACACACAGCTTGCCGTTGTTCTTCATTCAGCTTGTCTCGCTATCTGGCAAGTGGGCGACTCTTTTCATGTTTGTCAAATAAAGGATGATTGAAATTATTTGAGCCCGTATAAAACACACCTGTTTTGTCTGCAAGATGTGGATGTGAGTGACAAATCATGCACAACATTTCAGTTGCCATTTCTCTGTAGGTGGCAAAATACCAAAGACGCTGCTTAATGTCTGTTTTTTTTACATCGCCCACAGTAGGCTACTCCATTGTGTGTTGAAAAGAAACACATGCAAATGAGATGGTGTTGGTAACCTAACTGTCAGGTACGCAAAGTTCTGTAGTGACAAAAGTACCCGTCTATAAATAATAAATAATATGCAAAAGTGTTATGATCTGTTCGAAAGAGAGAGAGGCTTTATCTGGATTAGTCCTCATCACCAGGACTAAGGTTAGTGTGTCACAGAATGTGATGAACACTGGATTAATACTTGCACACACGCAGACACACACACACACACACACACACACACACACACACATCAAAAAATACACATAACACAAGGTGGACCAAATGGAGGGATGAACCAGTGTGGGGTGAGGGTAGAGTGTGAGAGAGAGAGAGAATAGTGGGATTCTGTGCTGGGATTAAAGCAGGCACAGTCTGGACCTTTTGCTTTCCATTGATCCATCTATTCAACCAGCCATCCATTAATTCAGCAGCTCATCCAACCAGGGTGCTTGTTCTCTTAGCAATTTTTTTAAATGCAAAATTTATCGAGGGGTGCCCAGCAATTTCCATGACACTGGATACAATGAAACCCAGCCAGAATTCATGAATAGTCATTTTTCAAACTCCGTCCCTATTCCTTCTTCCTTTCGATTGCATTGGTATAGAAACGATCCGCATCATAAGTATTCTTTTTTAAATGGCGATTTTGAGATGAAAAGCACAAAGGAGTTATATAGATTTCTCTCGGTGGCCCTCCCTCACACCAGCACGACTGTTTTAAAGAAAGCAGAGAGGCTGTGGGCAGGAGGACATGACGAGAGGCACACAGGAAGACAGCCTGAGAGAAAAGAAAATGAAGGCAGGAGACGGAGAGAGAGAGAGAGGGTGGGGGGGTGGGGGGGCAGGGAGATTGACGAGACAAGAAAAGAAGGTGGTTGGTAGCCAGCTGTTTCTCCATGATGATCTCTTGCCTCTCCATGCTGTCACAGAGACTCACAAACAGCATTTACCACTGCTGGATTATATGCCCTGTCGCAATATGAGGAAAGTTGCACAGAAATCATTCAGACGACCAGAAAGTGCCAGTCAAACTGACATATATTTTACAATGTGTGTAAAACAAACACACAAAAACTCCCTTGTTTTGGAATACAAATGTCTGTGAGCCTTGACTGCTCCACTCTCACCCGTCTCTCTCTCGCTCTCTCTCTCTCGTTTCCCTGCATGTGTTGTTGTATCCGTGTGCTTGTCAGTTTCCTCTTTCTGCCACCCTATACATCTGCTTTATGTTATTCTCTGTACTCTCCTACATGTGTGTGTGTGTGTGTGTGTGTGTGTGTGTGTGTGTGTGTGTGTGTGTGTGTGTGTGTGTGTGTGTGTGTGTGTGTGTGTGTGTGTGTGTGTGTGTGTGTGTGTGTGTGTGTGTACCCGTGCTCTCAAGGAAAGAGCCAGTTATGGTGGAGCCTGGAGAAAGATCTAATTTTGCCGGTTCTGCTCTATTTCTCTGTATCTCTGCGGTGCTTTCTGCTGTCCTGAGAGCCCTACAGGAAAGAAGGAACAGTAACAGCCTGAATTTCCATCACATGTGCACACACACACACACACACACACACTCACAGACAGTCTCGACCACTTCAGGTCGAGACCCAAAATAGGTCATGGGCCTATCCCTCGTGGTTCCCCACATGACAAAAAGAAGCAATATGCTTTAAAGGACCTTTTTTAAAGGCAATAGACTAAACCTCCTAATTGGATTCTTTGCTGAAACACTTCTTTGACGCCTTAGTAAGAAAGATATGGTAAAAACACACACACACACACACACACACACACACACACACACACACACACACACACACACACACACACACACACACACACACACACACACACACACACACACACACACACACACACACACACACAATAAAATTAGTCTGGGGGAAAAAAGAAGCATGAGAGAGCCATGGGCAGTTCTTACATAAAACAAATTAAATCTCCTCCATGGTAACAGGGTGAGAATAATTTAGAGAGCAGAGTAGGTTGCATCGACTGTATTCAGCACTTGTTGCAGGAGCTTGAAGCAGGACATTCCCAAGTATTAACCCAGTGGGCTGATGAAATGACCTGAGTCATTGATTCAACAAGGCACCAGAGATGGCACCAGGATCTTTTTATTTTTGTTATTGCTGTTTTTTTTTACCCTCAGATTCAATTGTGTGAGGCTGTTCTTTACAAATGACAGCCACAGTGACACAGTGAATGTGTCACTACGCACCATCCCTGATGGTGTTCTATTGCCCTGAGACGTAGTGAATTGGAGTGTCACAATATATCACAGCAAATCATATCCTCCAACGCAGGGCCCTTAATTCATGCATGTGGTGCATTGAACACCAAACCAAATGTTTTGGTCACAATCCACTGAACAATTTAATGCTGCACTCGCACAAATGCAATGGTAAACAGTTAAATCAAAGGGAATAAAAAAATAAAAGAAACTGGATTATGTGAGTGGAGACACACAGTGAATGCAGGTGCTTACACAAGAGGGGTCACTGAATGGTTGGATAAGCATGGAAATCATCAATACTGACTCCACAGGCACTGGATTGCATGCCAGTTCAGCACCTATAGAATAACCACAGCCACTACCATATAACACCAAATGTATTTTGCAGAATAATGTTGAAGGCACACAGAAACTGTTCCAGTAAGGTGTTGGTCAATGCTGAAATCTGACACCTTCATGTTCAGACTAATAAAAAAAAAAAACATGTTCTAAACAAAGTGTTATATGTTATGCTGAACTCTCTAACACCAACATTTGTTCACTCGTCCACCTCAACAAAATGAACAGGGACAGAGCACTTGCAGCACAAATGCTGTGTTCAGAGAAATCTCAAATTGAAAGTGTTCCACCCCCAGCATGGACTGATATCAGAAAGGATGGAGCGAAAGATTGATTTTGTTACACTAAATTTTTAGGCTGAATTGAGATAATGCCAAAAGAAAAAATCCTCAAACAATAGCTCTGCTGCATGTACAGTAGCCTACCGTATGTCAGTCGTTTGACAAGTTGTACTTTAAGAGTGAGGGTCATGCACATGTTGTGCTTACATTCTCACACTGCAGCTGAACTTGCTTACTTATATATGAATATATACCATTTCCATGAAGCTCTACACACCTCGACACATGCAAATCCCAGAAGGGCTGATTGTTGGTATGGTACTAACAACCAGTGTTGGGAAAGTTCACTTTCTACATGAACTAGTTCAAAGTTCAGTTCACAAATTTTAAAATGAACTAGTTCAGTTCATAGTTCATAATTCAAAATTTTGAACTAAGTTCACGGTTCAAAAACTGAACTAGTTCATAGTTCTTTTTTTTCTCCAATATGTTTCTACAAGCTATTATTTTTCAAAATTATTGCCTCAGCCCATATCGAACCACAGACAGCTATTATTTTAGCAGTTTTAACCAGTAGTATTAGTTATAGTTACTACTTTACTTTACCCAAAAAGTAACTGAGTTAGATGTGTCCAATGTGTGTACGTTTGTAGCCTATTTGTGTTTATTAATCCAAACAGAGCGTGAGAGAGAAACACAGACACACACACACACACACACACACACACACACACACACACACACACACACACACACACACACACACACACACACACACACACACACATACACACAGGCTACACACAGACACACACACACACACACACACACAGCTGAGGGGCAGAAGCGCTTCTCGACCGCGCGGAGAAGCGTCTGATGTGAACAGGAGGGCCGCGGCTCGCGCGTCCGGTGTGGCCCCAGCGTAACCCCCGTCATCTTTTACCAAAGACGGTTTATAAGATAAATAGAGTATCTTTGCTTTTACTAACCAACTGGGTCAGTATTCCTCCAGACAGACAGGCTCCGCGACGCGCTGTATCACTCCGCCTCTTCCATGCGCCGCTGATCCAAACAGCTGATCGGTGTTGCCAGATTGGGTGGTCTTTCCGCTACATATTAACGCCTGTTTACAGTGTGTTTTAGCTGGGTTTTCTATGGAAATCTGGCACACTCCTGAACGAAGTCGAGAGCTGCGTTCACAAACGCCAGAATGAACGCGTTCACAATAACGTTCATCAAGCAGAAATACCTACGTTCAGTTCACGTTCACCCACAATATGAACGAGTTCATGAACGATCGTTCATTGAACGCGTTCAGGCACAACACTGCTAACAACCACTCAGAGTGGTTTAGATGCCCACTGTAATATTCAGTTGGAACAGACTCTGAACCTTGTGACCCCTGTCTGCTTGCATTATACTTGTGTTTTATTTATGTATATGCTAGTCATTGTGTGGAGAAAGTAGCTTGCATAAAGGGAAAGTTGCTCTTGGTAAAGTACATACAGTGCTGACAATGTTTGTGTGTGTGTGTGTGTGTGTGTGTGTGTGTGTGTGTGTGTGTGTGTGTGTGTGTGTGTGTGTGTGATTGTAGAGGTGCACTGCAAATCATCACCTCAAACCTCAGCCAAAAATAAACTGTAACAATATAAACTCTCAGGATGAACTCCTCGAGGTGAGAATTTATTTAAACACTGTGGATACAGGCTGAATACAGAGCAGCAACGTAAACACTGCTGCTGAATAATTTATTTATTTATTTGTATTGATGTTTGGTACTGAATGAACCAGTGGAGACAGACAGTAGCAAATCTCCTCTGCTCTTCCTATGCAAAGACTCACGTTTGTCAGTTTTTATACTGTTAGGCTCGGTTGCCATTCTAAATATTCACTTTTTTATAGGAATTAAGGGTAGGAGGTTTCACACAAATTATGTCTGTGCATCACAGAAGGAGTCCTGTTTTCCTGAACCAGGGTGTATGCACGGAGGCGATCTAAATCTTAGCACACTTGTATATGACAAGTTTCTGCAAATGTGGTGACTGGTGGCAGCAGCACAATCCTGGCACAGATTGAATACATTATTAGTATTACACCATTTTCACACATTTACTCACTCAAACACACATGCATCAATCTGTTACAAAGCCGCACTATGCAGAATTTACCACTAGAGCAGAACAGACATGGACACACACCCCAACACATGCACATGCATTTATCCGTTAGAGAGCTATTCACAGCCACATTGTGTCTAGCCCATAGTACTGGTTTGGCCATGCATTTGATTCAAGGGAAAGTGTGAAATTTGGCAAAGAAAAAATATTGCCATAGCCCTGCAGGCAACCACGTGGTTGCTAAGGCAGCAATGGCATTTCCTCTGTGCTCTCTATCTGAGAGAGAGAGAGTGAGAGAGATGTCACATGTGTCTTTACTCAATGTGACGGCAGGCAGTGCATATTCAAATATCACACCACACTCCTGTGCCTTCACACACACACACACACACACACACACACATGCTCACAAACCAAAATTCCCTGGTGTGTGAGGACAGGCTGGCTCTGACAGCATGGGCTGCTGCAACTCTGTTTCTCACTCACTATCCCACAGTGTCTGTCTTCCTCTCTTCACTTTCAGGCCCCTCCATCTCTACCCATCCTTTCTCTCCTGTAGGTTTCTATTTTTCCTGCAGCAGTGAGTGGATGACTTCTCTCATCCCCTCTATTCTGCCCTGCCCTTTTTCGTTCTGAAAGCCCTCTCCAGTGGTATTATTGTGGTTGTGAAAAGGTTTCGGAACGACAGTTGTTGCAATGAGACTGTTATGAATATGTCTTTATGTCTGCAGGGAAACAGGTCCTATTATTACCAGCCCTGGCTGTGTTAACAGCTGTACAGTAGGAGCCCTTGCAGACGCTTCTCATTTCTATCACGGACCTAAGTAGGCAGAGAAAGAGCAAGACAGCAAGCCTGACTAGACTTGTAGTCATTATGGATGAGCCTAAAGCTGCTTGTCTGCATGTTGTTTTGAGAATCAAGAGAAGTTCAGCACCAGAGATCTGTGTGGTCGGGCAGTCGCTGTCAATGATCAGTGTTAAACAGTGGCATAACCAGGACATTTCAACTGGAGAGGCTGAGGCACAGGGAACCTTAATGAATGGAGGATCATTATTATGTATAAATAAATCAAAGCTAATTTACAAAGCTCATATTAGCATCTATTGTTATGTTTGTGTTAAACATAAGGTGCCATGCTGCCATATTGATATGATATTAGATATCAGGCTTTATTAAAAAGGTTATCAATGAGGATAATTGTCTGATGTAGACATTAGTCACCGGAAATGGCAAACTATTAGGAGATCAGGTGTCATTAGCCATGTTTCCATCCAAAGTGATTAAAATTACTGGGAAATGCGCATTAAAAGAAATTTGAATCCTGTGTGTTTCCATTAAAAGTACGGACTTTGGACTCCCCCCCAATTTGAACACATTAGTGCGATTTAGCGCATAATGGATAGTTCAACATTTTGGCAAATTGGCCCATTGCCATAATCGCTATAGTCATAGCAGTAGGTTCGTTAACTTTATTTGTCAGTGCAAGCTATTTTTAGAATGGCGGAGCGAAGCAGCAGGCTGCTCAGAGCTACGCTATGGAGGCTAAAGGAATTTCTTGGTTTCCCTCCTCAAACTCATCAAATACAAAATCCCAAAACTCCAAAACGCTTTCGTGGACAAGTTGTGACCTGCACAATCACCACACTATGAGATAATAACGGAACGTTACGAAACGGAGCCGTTTTCGAGGTAAATACAGAATCTGCTTGCTGAAAAACTGTCCCTGAACGCAACGCGCATCAGCGGTTTTGCATGAATTTACCTCTAAAACAGCTCCGTCTCGTAACGTTCTGTTATTATCTCATAGCGTGGTGATTGTGCAGCTCACAACTTGTCCACGACAGCGTTTTTGAGTTGTTGGATTGTGTATTTGATGAGTTTGATGAGGGAAACCAAGAAATTCCCTTAGCCTCCATAGCATAGCTCTGAGCAGCCCGCCGCTCCACTCCGCCGTTCTGAAAATAGCTTACACCGTCAATTAAAGGTAACGAACCTACTGCTATGACTATAGCGATTATGGCGATGGGCCAATTTGCCAAAATGTTGAACTATCCCTTTAATTACTGTCACAACGCGACCTGTCCGTGTGCCCATGTGTGTGTAAGTGCGTGTGTGCGCCAGCGCGCGCGAGACTCCTGGCCCCCAGACTCGTTTATTAATTGTCTCCTTTTGTAGTTTTATTGTCTGTTGGTTTCTGTTTGGATACGTTCCAATTTGTATGCAGATTTTTGTGTTTCTTGTGTTTTCGTTTTCAAGTGCGCTACGTCACACTTAATTCGAACATAACTGTTTCCATCCCTTTCCCAAAACCCGGCTCTAGCGAGCGTATTTTAGTTTGTGCGAATCAGGGGATTTTAGTTTGAATTATGTTTCCATCATAATTTTCTGATGCGATACATCTAGATCATCTAAACGCGCTGATGGAAACATGGCTATTGTTGATTGGCCAGATTTCACCTCCACTAGCCTATCGTGTTTCTAAAATTGATCAACCACAGTGCGGTTGAATGCCTGTCACAGTGTCTTCAGAAGAGGCAAGACATTAATCTGTGTAAAGTTGCACGGTTTTAAATGCTGATAGTTGGCCTAGCTGTTTCTCAGCTTGAAATGTTCCGAGTACAAAGAACTCAACCCAAAACAAATTAAATATTCAACACTTAACAATTTATATCCATTTATGGATGCAAACAGTAGTTTGCTCTGCCGCAGACTTTTGGGATGCACATCAAGAAGTTCTGAAATATGGCTAAAGGCAAAAGCAAGCTACTTTTTTACCAAACAAATTTCATGTCTCAGCACTGATGCAAGAAAAGAAGAAAATCATGTTTAAAGCATTTTAAAATTAATTCCTAAATACAAAATGACAAATTAGACTTTACTCTGTGGTGTTTGTGAGTCCAGTGTTTTATCTGTTTGTGAAAGGCCAAACATAAACTCTCATCTTACTGAGGCCAACCCTCCCCAGTCATATTCCAGACAGTAATATCTTCAAAACTCCAAAGCGGTGTCTGAGGACCCTGTAGAAGAATCAGAGTCATGACGAGTGTGGGATCTATTGGGATGGCTTGAATCTCACCATGTGTTCTGCCCTCCTGGGTGAAGCTTTTCACTGACAGGTGAAAAGAAGCAGCTGGTGATGTGAATGAGAGTCGACAGAAGCCTGTCAACAACATCCCCAGGCCAACAGAGGGAGTTAGCAGTGACACAGGGTGCAGCACATGGGGAACTGGTCAATATAGACCAGGAGTGAAATTATTAAATGCAGGTGTATCACAGCTGTCAAACTGTCTCTCTTGACACTGGATTTGCAATTCAGTTGTTAAAAGAGATAGATGCATAACTGCCAATGTCTGTTTAAGATGACTGGATTTTGGGTTTGATAGATTTTAGTTCTTGAATCTAAGTACAATCCAAAATGGTGTCTCAGATTTCATTATAAAGACATAGAAAAAAAGGCATCTTTGCACAATGCTGCATCATTAATGTTACTGTAGTTTCCATGGTGCCCTCCAAAAGACACAAGCTCAGCTCAGATTATATGATAATACATATGAATTACCTCTGAAGTCAAAGTGTTTGAATACAATTGTCTTTTGTATAATTGAAGCATACGCAATTACATAATTCATGATCACTGTGTCCGTGTAATGAGTAAACAATGACACCCCTAAGGAGTATCCCAAATGATAACAGATGACGATTTGATTCTGCACTTTGGTGTGCTGTTACAAGAAGTTGAGACACTTAACTGAATGTCTCGAACACAAAGAGCCTTTCAGAGATACTGTTCCTTTGTTATCCAGTCAGACTGTCACTGAGCTGATTTGATCTGAACTGACAGCCAATGTGCGCACAGCAATCACGCATAGGTCCACGGTTAAAACCACCTAGTGCAGCTCAATACAAAAAGCACCCCACAAGCCAGCATATGAAAACGCATCTTGCCACAGGCATAAATCAATTAATGCATCATTGTCAGAAGATAATTGAAGTCTTCACACAGAAGTGTCCTCAATCAGCTGCACAGAGAGTTCGCACACACCTCTAAATCTGTTCATTGATGAACAGACTGAGGAGGGGTAGACAGAGACCACAGTGGTCATCTGCCTGCCAGATTCACCATTGGCTGGACTCTTATAGCTCTGGACTTTAGTGCCTCCACACAGACATTAGTCAAAGCCTGACAACCGTTTATGTGGACAGGATATCTCAGTAAAACCTTGACAGAATGAATGCAGATTCAGTGTAAATTCACTAAGTCACTCAAGAGTGAACTGATTAACTTTTGGTGGTCAAAGGTCACAATAACAGTACAGTAGCCCCATAAATGTGTGGGAGGTGTTGGCCTTGTGAATACAATGGTGAATACAACAATTTCTGTGTCTAAAGGTCAAAGGTCAAGGTGTCTTCACGAAGCATACTGTAGGCTGCGTGAACATGGTATTGACCAAATCAAGTGTTCTGATGAAGGTATACAATGATTAGATGGTGGTTTGCTACAACTCTGATTATTTTAGCTTTGCAACTGACGATCAATACCTGAGTTAAATTTCTAAAAAAAAAAAAAAAAAAGTAGTGGAGCCCTGATTTATAAAACAAAGTACTGCAAATGACATTGTATGACACAATGCATCCATGAATGAGTACAATATATTTATCGTGAGCCTCGAGCGTTTTCCAGCAGCAGATTCATCATTTAAATTATAGGAGCTTATACATCTGCAGGCTGTAAGCCCCATCCTTATCTCACTGTAATTTAATGTTTGGTGATGGACTTGCTTAATATTTAATAACACATATGGTTTCATGAAGGCCTCAATGCAGGGAGATTTTATCCAGTATGTCCTCTTCTCAGTCCATCTCTTTCTCCCTGGGCATTTATATTGTGATGTAGGAAGATTTATCAAAGTGTCAGCTCTCAGTGCTCTCAGGCTTAGCTAGACTTAGCGGAGAGCCTATCACGCACACATGCATATGCACACACACACTAAAAAACACATTGTCGACGTCCAGTGTTATGCTGCCGTATAAATGTAAGTGGTTTTAGAAGTGATCACGGCAGTTGCAGACATATACAAAACATGGGCGCTGATGAGTGATGTATTAAAGTGGGCTTTTAAGCTATCATCTCCCTCTTCTCCCTCCACGTGCTCCATTAGCACCGTGCTGTTTAAGGTTTTATGACAAAATAATCAAAGCTGAGACAAATACACACATATGGTTACAGCAAGTGTGTGGCGTCAACACAGCTCACTGCAGAACAGCACCTTTTATGTGTTTGTAAACAGCGCTGACATGTTTTGCGGGTGGAGCCGAACCAATGGCAGAGAGTGACAGTCAGCGGTGTCAGGTGTCAGTTTATACACAGAAATATGGATTAATCAGACACACACAAAAAAGAAAAATCAGACTGCGATTATTTTAATGGTTTGTCAGCAGACGACAGGTTAAATCAGTGAATAATTGAATGGTGAGGGAGCAGAGTCTGGTCTCCCCTGTAAGACATCCTCAAACATTGTTTTGTAACACAACAATATTATGTTTGTCCCGAGGTTTCGGTTTGTGCTCATTCACAGTATAAACTAAATGTCATATCACAGCTAGAATATTACTGTATCATTGTATAAATAAGATAAGATAAGATAAGATTACACTTTATTGTCAGATCACTCTGAAATTTGTCTTGCGTCCCATGACGTCCAAGGTTTCACACAAATAATAACAACATACCAAAAACATACATTTACAAAAAAGCATAAATGTTACCCTCAAGAGTCACATTTAAAGAAAAAAACAAACTACCTCCTGAGTATATTAGCAATTCTCTATATACACTATGGGCCCTAGTTTGCTGGCGCAGCGCAGGTGGCGCAAGGTAGCGCAGCCGGTCTAATGCAAGTTTCGATCAGCGCAGCCGAGCGCAAAGTCAGATTGGAAGATTGGCAGATCGCGCTGCGCTGAGATAGGCGTGGCCGCGCAGCAGGGGGAGGCGTCACAGATTCAGCTTGGTGCAGTGGAAGTTTCGTCCGAAAATGTCCCGCCGAAGTTGCGCTGAAAGCTCGCCACCTCCAACCAGGTCTAGTCTCAGCGCAGCGCGGAGCGCAGCAGTGCAGTGCAAGTTTGGCTGACTGACCTGCAGTGCACACACGTCACCAAGACCTCACAGGCAGATCTCCACAGTTCCAGACACATTTCAATGCAATAAATATCCACAATAACCACTATTTAATGCAACTAACGGAATCAACACGTGAATTTATATCTATATAGACTGTCCCGTCACATCTGACGTCAGATCAAAGCAGAGATCAAAGGCTGTCGGTGCGTAAAGGAAACTCCACCTGAATTAACACAGCAGGGACGAACTGGCACTGAAAAGCAGCTGTGGATGTCCCAAGCAGGACTGAGGGTGGATGACTGCATGTCTCTGCCGTGTTGAGATACCACTCTGCCCTTGTGATGATCGCTTTATTTATTTACTTATTAATTCATTAACGCCAGCGACCGCATCAGGCAGCCGTAATGAAAAACAAAACACAAATCTTCATCTCTCTTAGTCCACCACCACTGCCTCGGTATCAGATAGTCAGTATATAGCCTACTACAGTATATTCAGCATCTCTATCACAGAGAAAAAAAGAGAAAAAAAGAGACGGACAGAGAGAGAGAGAGAGGAGGACAGAGAGAGAGAGAGAGAGAGAGAGAGAGAGAGAGAGAGGGAGAGAGAGAGAGAGAGCGCGTCCTTGCTGATTTCATCCACATGGTGTGTGTTTATGTTGTGATTAGTGTAGCCTACACCTCTGATCTTATACACAGGGTTTGAATAAATGTGAGTTTCTTTATTAGTTTATTAGTTGTTGTTTCTTAGATTGCGTAGGGGTTCTCAGTGTATCAGATCAATCCTGGTTAAGTATATTAGTAAACTCATTATTGGTCACTCTGAGCTCGGACCTCCGGGGAAACAGCTGTTTCCTCCGGGGAGAGGTTCGGCCTCTGGCGTCGCTGTTTCCTCCGTCCATGTCAAAGTATAAAATGACAAACTTGCAGCGCGCATCACCCGCCGCGCAGTTAAAGGTGAGGAGAGGAGCTCCTTTGATTGGTGAAGATCTGACTCGGCTGTGTCAAACCCACTCCACGCCTTTCTCTCCTCCTCCTGTCTCCCTTCCGCCCTCTCTCCTCCCTCTTTGCCGTTTGCGCCGGTGGGAGGGACGAGGGGAGGGATTGCGCTGGCGTAAGTCTGACTGCGCGGCCCACGAATCTTGCGAAATGGACCTGGGCCACACCCCGTTGGCGTGGCGAAGCTGCGCTGACGTTAGACTTCACCTGGTCGACGAAACTAGGGCCCAAGGGTTTACCATTATGAACTGGTTGTGGTTACTTATGTGACTCAATTATTGTTTTTAATTACATCATTGATTTTGCTTTTGTATATGATACGCATTGGAGACCTCATCACTCCACTGTGTCAGTGTAGTGACTTCAAGCACTAAACATCCACATTGGTTTCAAAAGGCATCTTTGACTTATAGTCGCCTATAAAAACGCTTGAAATTTAATTTCTCACCTGAAGAGACAGATTTCAAAAGGGGCCTGACACAAAAAATACCATACAATTTTTATCATTGTCAATTTAAACATACACTGAGTGAGTTCATGCACACCTCTAGGAGGTCTTATCCACAGGTGCATAGGTGAAAAAAAGGGCAGATCAAGAACAAAAGAACTTCCCGCACACTGTTAACCTGCAATAGGTATTTTACTCCTGGACAAAGCAACGTTTCAGACGATGTGACCTTCGTCAGGAAGAGTGCGGGAAGTTCTTTTGTTCTACCATTGTCAATTTGAGACATTATGACTGAATGTGATACAGCGCTTTATATTCCACAACCTCAAAAATAGTCTCTTCTAACACACATACACACACACAAGACACAGCGGCCGAGACAGCAGGTGATGAGAGAGAAAATTGAGCTGCTATGGGAGCCCAGAACAAAAGTACAAAATCGCCTTTTCTGTGGAAAATAGGACAGTGGCGTGAAGTATCGAAAAAGTGGCATAATTTAGCATGAACTGTAGCTATGGGGGTTTCTCTAAAACTGAAGGTATTTGGTGAAATGACAGCATGTGGTTTTCATGGGGCAAGGTGCAGGTGGTACATCCCCTGCACATAACCTCTGGGGGCTCTGACTCATTGCAGTGTCGACTGGCTGCAGACAGTGCAATGGCTGGACTCCAGGGAATGTTCCATTAAAGCACAATCTGCAGATTTAATGTTTCATATTTTTACACTAAAGTAACATGATATAAGATGTCAAGTAATGAGGATTAAAGCTGACAATATGTGTCATTGTTAAATTCACCTGAGTTCCTAGATTGAATAAGGATTGAATTGCTTAAGGAAATATCTAGCCTCTCAAACCAGCCTGCACACAGCATACTTGTAGCTGACTGATAAGCACAGGTTGTGAGACAGTTTTGAGCTCAACGGCAGTGTCCAGGCATTTTCAGCTTCCTTCTGCAAGAGAATTTTTTTTTCCCTACTCCATGTACAGTTAGGATTAAGTATGTACTTAACAGATTTTGGACAGATGAAGGGTAAAGAAGAAAAAAAATCACTGCTTGATTGAGCGCCCCATCAGTTCGAGTGTGACCTTGTGCAGTGGCCGCTTAGACAAGCCGAGAGGGAGATGGAGCTCTCAGCTTATGTAAGTGGTGTCACATTTGGAATTTGCTCCAATGCTAACAGGACTGGCATGGTGTGGTCCCCTCTGATGGATGATCCTGTAGCCCCTCTAGTGTGCTTGTCTTGTTGCTGAGTTTTGTGCATGTATGAAAAGGACACAACGGATAAGAGAAGTGTGTGTGCGTCTGTGTGCTTTGTCAGATATACATGTGTGCGAGAGTTGCCTGCAGACATCCAGAAGAAAGCGGAAAAATATGTTAAGGAAGGGCAGAGGAGGAGGAGGAGGGAAGAGTCAGAGAGAAGGAAGGTGACAGTGGGTGGAGAGAGATCAGACATCATGTATGATCTATGAGCGGTTATGAAATCCTCTCTATACAGCAATATTTTTCATCTGTACATCCCTTCAAGGTTCAGGGTTTAAAGAGAAGCTATGCAGGACTTTTCCCGTGGCTATGCTACATTTTTACCCAAATTAAAAAGCTCCGGAGTAATTGTGATAGTTGACTACATGACTTGTGACTTGTTACGAGTGAGAATGGAGGCTCTCTGCCTTCACCTGGCATCTCATGGCTGAAAACCAACCGTACCTGGTGACTGCCCCAGTGTCCCAGCTCTCGTTTCTGCAGCACTGTGACACAAACGCACTCTGTAACCCGCAATCTTTTGTAAATGACAGTTAAGACTACACAAACATACACATCGTAACATCGTATATGTTATATAATGTTATCCACCGCTCCATATATTGATTTTTCGTTGGCTTTGTTGTAAACAAATGCACATGACCAGGCGGAGGGTTGGCAAAACAGCGGAAAAGCGACCAGACTTGCATAGTTCCTCTTTAAAGCGGCCTCGGGCTGCCACTCAGTGAATCCACAGTGTCTACAATTCACTGGATGTATCCTTTGTATACATCCAACACTGGTTACAGTAGATGTTAAGGTTAAGTTAAAACCATCTGTAGTAACATATCTATGTAATGTTTTATTTTTTTCACAAATTGTTGGGTATGAAACAAAGCTGATCTTTATCAACTGAAAAAGAACCAATAATTCCTACTGCAGCCCCAAATGCAATGTTAAACTGTCAAAAAAACTTTATCCCTTCAAGAAAAGTAGAAAGAACTCATCAAATCATGTGACTAATGAGAACTGCTTTCTTAGCTTTAACGACTCCAGCTTTGATAGAAAGGGTTGAAACGTAATAAATCTGGCGGCACAGTTTTATCACTCATTCAAACATGGCTTTGGGGCTTCTGGGATGTCTCCGTTTTAATTATAACACATATGCACTCAGAGGCTTTCTGAGTGCTGAACTTTCGGAGGGTGATAGCATCCCATAATTTTAGATTCTCATCATTCTTCCATGATAGACATCAGGCAACTGAAAGTAAAATACAGGCTACATGCTCATCTCTTAAAATTCCCGACCCATCTTCTTAAAGCCTGTATTTCACATGTAACTACCTGACAGTTGTGCAGGGAGATCATTGGTGATACAATTGACCAGAAACCCATAATGACAAACATCCTCCTGTTTCAATGATTGAAATAAATTAGCAACACAGAATTAAAGAGTTCAATAAGTTCAAGATACAGCAAGCCTGACTGAGAGAAGAGTTTCTTGTCACAGCAGACCTGCAGACTTACATGGCAGTAAAGGTGATTAAAAGCAAACCCACCATTATCTGTCAAAGTCAGTCTTACTTCTGACCAAAAGATGTTATCACGGCATCAAGGACACAAGGCCTGTGGTGACCACAAACCTGGAGACCCAAGATACAGATAAGAAAGGAGTTTACAATGCTGTGTGATGTATTTTAAGTGTGTTAAAGCATGATGCAGCAAGAAGCAAATAGCAATTTACTGCATTAACTACATCTGCTGAGAGCTCCCAAGGCCACTGTGTAGACAAGCAGGCTGAGTCTGAGGACTTAATATGAATTATGAATATGAATACTGAATTCCACTGTTTACTGCTGCATTAGTGCCTTCCTATATTTCTGACAAACTTGCTGTGCAAATGTGCATGTGTGCTACAGGGTGTAAGTGTGTGAAAGAGAGATTTTGATCTGTACCTCTGTTTAACTGACTTAGAAATGCATCTGTTGCGGTGCACAGTGTTTTATTTAACAAGAAAGCTATAATGGGTGAGATGCTATGGGTTGCCATTAGGAGGAAGCTGGGAGTCGCCTTAATCATTTTTTCCTATATTCCCTAAAGAATGTGTTTGTAGCATGTGCAGCTATTCGTCCTTTAATGTGAGGAGCAAAATAATAAATTCTTGTAATTAAGACAGAGGGACATTAATATTTATTGAAAAAAACAACAACAAAAAAAAAAACAGGTGGTTTATTGAATCACATCTCGTTCTTTCTTACAACTTCATTTTTTGTTTTACTAACCCTTAAAACTCACTGGGATCTCATCACAATTATCTGGATGAATTTAATTGATGTGAATCACAACTGCAGAAGGCATCCTCCATTTCCCTTGGGGACTTTGTCATTTTATTCAAAAGGAAATGAAAAGCAAAACGTTCTACTTGCTCTCCACCTCAACTGCATGAAATTATCTTCTCTGTCTTAGCTGTGCCTTTCACAAAACATGAAGATGGTTAATTACATTTTAATGATTTAATGAATTGCCTAATAGAAAGCTGCTCATGTCCCCAGTAATATCTCTAAATGTGTTTAAAAATGCATGTGGCATGGACTGTTATTTCCAATTATCTGTTTCATTGACTGTGTTTTACACCCACACACCCACACACACACTGACACAACACACTGTATATCTTCCATGGCAATGAGAATATTGCTATTATGGCATGGGTGATGTATTGTGTTAATTAGATTTAGGCCTATGGTTCATATTCAGTCTCAAATGTGGGTAATAGATGTGAGCAGACTGTTGTTTTCTGGTGCCACTGATCCAACATCCAGTTTGTCACATATTAATAATATTCATACTGTACTGTGCTTACAATAGGTGGGCTGCTTAAATATCACTTTCCCACATGAGTTATGGCAATGATACATTGTGGGAACATGAGTCAGATATGTTTTTATGTGGAAGATGCTTTAGAAATGTACCATCCAAGGATTTAGTATCAAGTTGGGTGCATTGTCACCAGTTTCCCATTTAATTTCTATAAACTGAATGTGGAGGTCAAACGATAAGGGTCATCATCTCTAGATTAGCAGCGTTTTTTCTGGGGGACAAAAGTGTCCTTAGGGTATGGGGACTGAGTTGCTCTACCAAGTAATGGAGTTGGATGACTTGTAATCTCCTTCTAAAGTGAAGCTGAGCTTAGAAATGTGATTGGAGGTGGTCAGTGCAGCAGCTGCTTTTACGTGGAGCCCATAGCATACTGTGGAGATAAAGAGGGAGCTGAGGTCGGTGTGCAGCTCTCACTTTACCAGTCAATCTATACAATCAAATCATGAGCGTTGAGTGGTGACTGAAAGGATGAAATCACAAGTTAAGTGGCTGGAATGGCCCAGCTTTGTAGGGTGCCTGGCATCTTAGAGACAAGGTGGGCGTCTTGGATATCTGGGAATAAATCAGATCTTTATAAAGACATGCACTAGCGACAGGTGGTCAGTGTGTCCTGGTCTGGTATCCTGGGCACATTTAGGTGGAAAATGAGCCTGGTGATGTAAAAAATATGGAAGGATTAAATAAACTAACTCACTAACATGGGAGCGATTTGGGATCCTTGAGTTGGGCTGCAGGATACTGTGTGGGTTTTGCTAAAGTTGCAGCTGAAGGTGGCATTAAAAGCATAGATGGACTGTGAGTTGGATTGAGTGGATGAAACTGAATTCCTGTTGTTGTCATGTTAAAAGAGTTGCACCAATCAGCTTTCAGACTGCACTGAGCAGTTTGGCCCTGTAGTGGGTTGTACTTTTGTACCTGCCTTGTGCATGTGTGCTCTGCTCTGCACAGATCTCAGAGGTGAGGTACACCTGAGTGCTGTACTCTGCACTTCTCATGTTCCTCGCTCTCTCTTGCTGCCTCGTTCATGCTCTTTCATCTCCTCCATCACACTTTCTTGGATCATCTTGAAAACACTTCCCTCCTATATCTTCCTTTGCATTTAAATGTTGCTTCCTTTTTTTTGTGTGTGGTATATACAGGGAGAGAATCTGTATAAAATCAAATAACAGCGATGTTCCACAATGCTATACCATGACACACTTTTGTCACATGTTTTTAAAGGTGCTTGTGCTTCCTCTCTGTGATCAAAGTGTTTTGTGTTTGTGTGTGAGAGCGTGTGCGTGTCTAGATCACTGTGATGGCAGATCCAATACATACGCATTATTAGCACGACAGTCCCTCTCTCACACACAAACACACGGAGACAACCACGTTTCATCCACTCGGTGCTGACAGGTGTTCATTCTCACGTACACACCTGAAAGCAACTGATCCTGTTTGACCAGCAGGGGCCCTTATACACCCTGCCTCTCCCCCCTGACTTTCACTCATTCTCCTCTGTTAATCACTCTCTCCTAAACCTATTCTTCCCAGCTTTTTCATCACCCTCTTTTTCTTCCTATCTCTTCCATCCTTACATCTTTAAGTTCTATTGTCATGTTCTTCCTCCCCACTCCTGACAACTGCTTTTCTTCTCCTCACATCTTTTCAGTGCCTCCTTCCTTCCTTCTCTCCAATCCTAAAACTGTCACAAGCAGGTTGTAACGTTGCTATGTCAACCGGTGCAATACAATGCAAGTTGAACTCCTAAAATAACATATAACATAGTTATTCAAACTTACAAGTGCAAGTTGCAAGTAAATATACATTGTTCAAAGCTGTAATTTGACTCTGCATTAAAGTCAATGTGTGTGTATTTTGGTAAGTCGGTTTACCAGCTGAAAACCGCAGTGTGAATTATACAAAGACAGTTGGAGGTGGTCAATTTTTCTCCAGGGGGAAAGGGAACCCAGTAACGAGCGGGCACATGCATCAGTGAACTGAAGTATTACAGTCCTTCCAGTGTCTTGCTTGCTTTACTAAAACTGTCAAATAAATGCAGTGGCGTAGGAAGTATAATATCTCCCTTCGAAAATGTGGTACGGTACTTAGAGCAAATATACTTTATTACTTTCCATCACTGTTAATACAATTACTTAGCCCTCAGCACACATTGATTTTAATTTTCTCCAATTACCAAAGCAGCATATAATCTCTGAAAACAAAGGAGGTGACTGTAATACAAGTCAATAAGGTAAAGACTAACTTCACCACCATAGACACTTGACACAGTCTGATTATGAGTCTAAATCTAATTATAGCTACCGATACATACAGTCTCAATTTGTTCGTGTGACACACAGGAGCAGAGACTCCACTGATGAGGCTGTAAGACAGTTTGTTCAACTAGTATAAAGGTAGGGAACAGTACAATAAGCAAGTATGGCAAATATATTATAATATTTACATACCGAATTCAGGGGTTGAGACCATCCGCCCTAGAACTGATATGGTCATATGAAAATATTGTGAGAACACACATAGCCATTTGAAGGCAAAAAGGCAGAAGCAGTGAGCGAGAACATAGATGGCACAGGCAGATAACAACAGCGCTCTGGGGATGAAGCTCCCTGTGATGGACGGGAAAGTCAACGCACTCATCTTAAAAGATTGGAAACACACACCGGGAGAAATGGAAATCAGAGCAACAAAAGGGAGAATATCTCTTTTAAGGGAGCGTTAGGGAAACTCTTGAGAAAAAGGCAAATACGGGAAAGATATGCAAATAAATATACTCATGCCTGTATAAGTAGGAGTGGATTTTGGAGTGAACGACTACTGATTAAAAACTCTTTGTAAACGCCTCATATCGTAGCCTGACGCTGTTGTACTTCCCAGTTGTACCGACGTTCAAATGATTAAATTTGCATCAAAATCAGTTGATTTCAATAATTTTACTTCATAACAAACCATTCATGTTGTGTTCAATTTTGTTGACCTTTGGATACTAAATTCTTACCCTTGACCGACAAGGGAATGGTCAATGCTGTGCTGACTTCTGAGGGAACAGAGAACAGAAGAGACAGAAACAAAGGTTGCACTGGCTGCTTTCATTTAACCTTCTACTGCCAAGAGCATATGCTGCTCCACAAAAGGGGCAAGCTGTCTTTGTGAGACAGGCCTTGCTGGTGCAGATACATGTGTTGAATAAACCATATGGATTTCCCATTTGCAAACAAGTCTTTGATATCTAGCATACTCTTTATTGGATAGCTTGATATCACCTGGCAGCTGATTCAATGACTACACCTGAACTAAAAACACATTTTTTACTTGGCAAATAACTAAACTAATGAAATAATCAAACTTTAATAATAGTTTGAGTATAAGCCTGGTTTATGAGTGTATGATGCACAGGTCTCCTGTGGTGTATGTGAGTCGTGTGTTGTAAAACAGCTCGGTATTTCCACCCCAATGAGCTCCTGAACTCTGGTTAGGCTTCACACACCATGAATCCCTAAATAGTCACAACACAAAAAACATTAAATATAAGTGCACAAACAAATGAGTAAAAAGAGATTGGCTTTTAGTGCTCCTCCTGAGCACCTAATAATGATAGTGCTGATTAGTAGGTAATAAAAGATATAAAGCACAAGGCCATTACTAGGTTCATATCCCCAAGGATCACAGAAGAGGAAGACATGGGAGACCACTTCCTGTCTAACACAATGCAGAGCGATTATGGAATGTGATGCTTTTTTTTTTTTCATGAAGACCTGCTCATATGACTGAGAAGGAAATAAACATAGAAAGTGGACACCAGCAAGAGAAGCTGGAAACAGAGAGAAAGACCATGATTCCATAGAGCAAGTGATGAGTATTGTGCAGTTATAGCAAGTAATCAATACCCAAGCGGAAACTGATCAGCAAGAGCAGGATATGTGGAATATAAATGAGGAGGTGGGAAGATGAAGGGTGGGAGGAGGGGAGTGATGCTGAGCTGGATGCCTTAGAGCAGATTTCTGCTCTGTGTTTGTCACTGTTATTCCATTTAATTCAACAGTTCAATTGCACTTCATTTTATCCCCTCTCTCCTTTCCCTACCTTCCATTTTGTCTGATTCTTCCTCCTGTCTTTCCATTTCTTTACTCCCTCTATTCACCGTGAGGTGTGATAGCATTCATTTTGCAAACACTGAGATGCAACATTACAATGGTGGGTAAATGCTTGCCCTCCAGCACTGACGCGTACAACAGAGTGCTTGCAAATGGAAGACACTACAAGCTCAGTGTGTTTCTGTCCCAAGGCTGCACTCACACACAACTCCTAACTACTGCCATGAAAGCTGAGAGGCATATAGGTGCTGCAGTGGATCACATAAGCTGATACAGACCTGTGCAGGAGCATGTAATGCATCATAAACCTACGTGTAACTGACCATATGTTCATACAGATGTTAAGAAGGTCCAAAGTGTCCGCCTTGATAATTTCACATTTTCAGCATTGAGAGAGATTTTACACTATGTCTCCCTGTCCATAATCCACGCTCTCACAGAGCATGTGTCAAAGTGTACGTGCAGTGACCCTTAGCTGTTAAGTCCCAGTCCTCTCTTTCAGCTGACCTCCATTAATGTTGCACCAGTAACGCAAAGCCTACTACTTTTCAAATATTTAAGGCACAGCTCAAAAGACACACAACTTTTAGATTTCAAAAGGCTGTATCCTTCTGAGGCATTAAATGCATAGGGTCTGTGTAAGAGTGCTGTGAATAAATATCATTATATAATCTGTTAAAACACTTACTGCAGTCTCTCATTCTCATGCTCATCCTTACCCCGGCATTAACCTTGAAATGACCCTTTCGCATATGATATGTTGAAAACATTTACAAGTGACCGCGACTTTGGACAGGAGCTCTGGGGCCATTAGATAATAAAATATAAATGACACTCAAGTGCAAACAGGACTGGCTAGAGAAAAATAGCTGTATCAGGATAGGACGGCTGTTTGAGGACATTATCTTGTACATGGACCAACAGAGTTACAGGCACAGATGCTCACATCATGCGCATACAAACATACACCCACATCCGCCACCACCCCCATCCGACCCCGCACACACACGCAACACACACACATTCAGAATTTAAAATTGAAGCCATGTCTTTCCTTAAACCGAGGAAGTTACTCATGATGCATGCTGAGTAGGGTCATGAAAGGGTGTTTGAGTGCAAGTGTGAAATCTGTGAGAGGTAATGGTTATGTGCTCTTTAAGTACATGCGTGTGTGTGTGTGTGCATATGAGCGTGTGTGAGCAGCATGAGGCAGCTGCTGCCAATGGTGCTAGGTCATGAGTTGGTTTGAGGTTTTACAGCCAATATATTACATTGTTTTTTTTTTTACTGTGCCTCTTGATGAAACAACTGACTGAGTGACTGAACATCAAATAAAAATCACACAGATGATCATATTGAAGCCTTTTTGATTCATGTCTTTACCTCTTTTCTCTTTGTTCCTCTGGCTTCAATTGAGAAAAGCATGATTACATAGGCACTTCAAATGACCTATTCAACTCTCATTCACTGCAATATCAGAGCCTTTGTCTCAAAGTACAGCACAGCTCTAATCAGCAACTACAGTATTTACGCATTGAACTTCCTATGCATCCGTCAACGACTTTGACCAAGTTGGGAGTAAACAGGCACAATGTGGTTTTCAAAACTGTTGACCTATTATTTTTCCACAATCATTGTTAAACCTTGACTTCCAGTGTTTTTGCTCAATCTTGCATGCATCAAAGCCTGTAATAATTATCCATACATGGTTCTAAAATCTCTTTCAAATGTATACTTTAGGGCATTTTTTTTTGTCCCCTGCACGTTGAGAGACAGACATAAAAGTCAGGGAGCACACTGGATCATTTCTGCATCTTTTTATCAGTACATGTATCACTGTCCCTTTTTCTAAAATGTTCTCGCCTTGGGTTCTTAGCACCAGTCAGCACATCAGAAGAATTAAATTTGTTTCTGCAGTTCAACACTTGCTTCACCACAATTTGTTGCGCTCGGGGGCCGTGGCGATATTGCCTGCAACAAGAGCTTCCAGCAGCAGATTCTCTGATGAGAAATGCTGTCAAAAAGTGTTTATTTTCTGCCTGTTTTACAGTATGGGTCTTGAGTGCTCTGATAGCTTTGCATGCATATTTTTACTTCTCTCACAGTGGGTGTAGTGGCAGGGAAAAGGAGCTTAGAGTCAGGTGGCAGACTGGAAATACTGCAGCAGAAGTCGAGAGGGATTGCTCACTATAGCCTGAGTGAGTGGTGGGGGTGGCCATGACTCCAGATTGAAATAATCTTTCTGTAATGAGAGAAGGAGTGTTTGTCAATAAGTATTTTCTTTTCAATTGTTGAAGATTAAATTCATATTACTCAATGTTTTTCACTGTGACTAGGTGGCCTCTGTGGGTGTGTGTGTATGTGTGTGTGTGCGAGATGGAGATGAGGAGAGGAGAGAGGGATGCAGAGGACAGAAGAAAGAGAACAAACATGATGAGAGGTGGAAGAAAATGAAGAGAGACATGTCTTAGTATTCACACGTTGTTTACTCTGTGACTCACTGAAAACTAGACATACTCAGTGTTAGCATAATCCCACGGGATATGTTGAGGGACAACGGCAACCAGGTTTCTGGCAACAAATCAATTAGTTGGTGGGTAATATTTAAAAAGCGCAGTTCCTGAAAGAGAAAGCTCATATCTTGTGGCCCACTAAGGCAGATGGAGCCAAAGATAAAACATTCAAAGTGACCCACAGAGAGAGCGCACACAGGCCTGTCGTCATCAACAAACTCAATATTTAACACGTGCTACATGGGCAAATTCTTGGAATGTATGAGACAGGTTGTGCTTGCTATTAAGTGTATAACATGCATGGCTTGTTGTGAATGTAAAGGAAATATTTTATTTAAGTTGCGGCATGATGGTGTGTGTTTTCTGGGTAGAGTGGAAGATGAGGGTGCTGGGCTGCTTCATGTCACACATGCAGCTGTGTTCACTCACTAAAACACACACACACACTCATGGAAGCTGTGGAGGCTCAGCAGGAACGCTGACAGCTCTATACTGTCTGACTAATGATTTTTCTCCCACTTCCTACCCTGTCCTCTCTCCCTCTCCCTCTGCCATTCTCTCTGTCTCTCAGTTGTATAGCTACACCGACAACGATGTGCGGGATAAATCAGCTGTTAGCCATACGCAGGTTAAAGCTGATCCTGTTAAGCTGTTTACATGCACCTTTAAAGCCCGTGTGTGGCAACGACTCAACCTGTGAACATGAATGTCTCTGCACCGTGCTCACCCATCCACAGAGCTCTGAGGCCACCAGAATGAACCAGGGATTTACTTTGAGAAAACTCAAAGAGATTATGATGTTGTTAATTGTTAGTACATTCATGAGCTTACAGTAAAATAGAGCCATGGTAGAAAATCAAGAGACCAGTTGTTAAATATGCATGTATGATGAGCCTGTTGGTAACAGAAATGCCATGAATGCATACTTTTTTTTAAATCATACAGTTGCAGTTATTTATACAGTACTGACAATAACCACAGGAAGGGTCCAATGTCTATGACATAAGCCATTAACCAGGTTTCTTATGATTATGGTGATCTCGAAATTTAAGCCGATACTTCCGTCGCTGTCATTGCCACTCAAAGAGCAGCTGTAAGCTAAATCCGTCATATGTGCCTGTCGTGCTTTAATGTAGATTGTGCGCTGCAGCCGTGATGTGACAATTTAATGGCAACAAAGTGTGTCAAAAGCTGAGAGAGAGAAGACATTTAAGTCCTCCATCACACAAAAAAATGTGTAGGCAGATTTGAAAAGGCTTATGTCAAGAGAGTCTAACACTGAGTTTTTTTTTTGTTTTGTTTTCTTCAAACTGTGAGGTGCTACTCCTTAAGGGGGGCATCAGTGAACGTCAGGGGAGGCACAACATGAGAAAGAAAAAAACAATAGAAGTAATAATCATTAAGATATGATGAGCTATACAGACAGCAAAATGGATTGAGGCAAGTACTGTAGAAAACAGAGGAAGTACAGTTTACAGTGCACCTCCCATCAACCATAAGTATGTATCCGGTGAAAAGGTTGTTATACTTGGCACAATACAGCACAAAAAAGCAATGCTAGCCTTAGACCAATGCAGTGAAATTGCACAAATAAAGACAGTAAAAAAAAGTTGAAGTGTTTTAAAAAGACATTACATTGCAGCAAATTCAGGAAATGTATTTTATTTTGCATGTTCCACTAAATAGACTCTTAGAGCGGCACAGAGTGTGCCTTTTAATACAAGGAAACAAACCACAACATACAACAGAAGCTGTGGGATTACCAATGTTATTGCAATTCATTCCAAGGGGGACAGGGATGTCTCATGTCATCTTATGCAATAGTTGTCAAGACACTGACCTCAAAGCCATCAATGGCAACCTCATGATGTGGGAAAGTCAAGGCCTCTCTAAAGTCACGTGAATTCCCCCTTAAGGCAAAATGGATGTCTCATGTCATGGTAATCCATCCAATAGTTTAACATAACAGTCTGGGCCATAGATTTAGACTAATGAACTAGAATCATCAGTGACAACAGAATGCCTCTATCATACCTAAAAGGGAAAAAAAGACAGCAGAAACTATGAGCCAATTGACAACATTGTCCAATAATGCAATTCCCTGAACCTGTCTTTCTGAGGGAACAGACAATTGATTATACTAAGGATTAGATTAGATTAGATTAACCATTTGCAGATCTGATTAGTGTATTGATGCTGCAACAATCGTCATGGTGTTACGCATTCAATTACTGCCAATGACAAATGTTAAATCATCTCATGTCTCCAAAAGGTCACTCAGTTTAAGCTGTCGATGAAAGTCAGAGACTCACACAAATGTAATCCAAGGCAGATGGATTTGAGGTAAATTCAAATACAAACAGATACCAAAGAACCTTAACAGTGATACACTAGTCTCAATCAAGAGTTTAATAGTTGGCACACATTCAAAATCAGTAGTAATAGATACAGTCTGGGTCAAGTTTCAAAGTTACTAACAAGGAGATGAAATGTTCCCCAAAATACCCTGGAGAAAATGAGTGGCTTCAATCGCCACCAATTGTTCTTTGTTTTCAAAGCCTTGCCAATTTCTCACCAGGTATCGACTGTAGTTCACAAGCACTGAAACAAGGCTGTCTTTGTTAAATGAAGCTCTGAAGAAGTCTGTTGCATTAGATGGGGTTCTTGCTTTATTGTTGGGATGTTAGGAAAACGACTTTGTATCATGCTCATGATTTTTTATTTTTTATTTTTTGGTCATTGAGGGTTAAAATAATTATTGCTGGTCCATGTGTGCTTTCTGCTTAAAAAAATCAGATTGGCTGGAGAGGCACATAGGATCACTTCATTAGGACAGCTTGCTGCACCACAGGCCAACTGGCATCCAGTCAAAACACACACACACACAGACACACACAAATGTGCACACACACTTTTTTTTTTCTTTTTTTTTTAAAGCCGCCAACACTGTAGCCAGTGGTTGCAGGATTAAATTGTCTCAGTGTAATGATAGAGTGGAAAAGGTAGGAAAAACCTGAAGAAGCAGAGAAAAAAATGAGAGTAAAAAAACCAAGATGTATAGAGAAGGAAGAAATAACAGGAAGAGAGAGAATAATGTTATGAAGAAAGAGCAGAAGAGGTGACAATAAAATGAAAAAGAGGGAAAAATAAAGTAATACAGAGAGGATGTTGTGGGCCTGTGTGCATTTGTGTGTGTGTTTGTGTCCCCTTGGGATAGCCTGAGGATGACATTAGTGTGCCTGATGTGGAGCAACCCTGTCTCTCATTCTTCTTTAATCTCTGTGCCCTTATTTGTATGTGTGCTTTTCCCCTTCCTCCATTCACACTGTTGCTTAATACTATTCTCTTTGGTTTCTATTCCCTCTCCATCTTCCTCTGTCAGTTTTCCGTACAGACCTGTGCTTTTTGCTTTCCCGTTCACCTGAGAAACCTGTTGGCAAATGCTGCTTTGTGGTTTTCTCCTCACTGCATCAGCCCCTGCACCACTCAGCAGTGAAGTCGAAAGGTTGACCGGTGGTGCTGTAGTAGGCTGCAGCTTAACAGACTAGTCAAATCTCCATCCACCAAGTACTCTACTCTCAATCACTCATACTTGAACTATTGCTGCTGAAAGTGGTCACTCAACTGTCTGTGGCTGGCTGCTTGCAGAGTTGACTCAGTGCAGTGCTCGTGTTTCCAACTGTTAACAGGGAACAACATTGTAATTATACTTTTGAAAAGCAATACAGTGTGATTTTTGTATGATAACTTATTATTACTGTAATACAGCAGGGAGACACATTGAATGAGAGGGCTGTGATTTAACAGAATAATAATACAGTGAAAAAGAGTGAAAAGGTACACCAGAGTAAAGGGCAATAGACACCCTGGTACATTTTCCCTAGGCTGATTCAAACCTTCATGGAGTTAAATAGCGTAAGCATTAACAGGTGACAGTAACAGGGAAGGCCCAAACAAGTTTGGGCTACCAGAGGCCTGTACCACAAAGCAGGATTACTGTCTTAGCGAGGTAACTTCAGGGTTAACCCTGGCTTTCCGGTACCACGAAGCTGGATTCATTATTACCGAGGTGAGTTACCATGGTAACTTACTCTGAACGGCAAACCTGCTCCGGGTCAGGGTAGCTTTCAGGATTGATCTGAATCCACCCGCCGACCAATCACCTGTACGGGAATAATGACACGTGTCCTCTCACCGGTAACACGGAGCCCAGATAGTGAGAAGAGCGTTATATTCAGTGTGCTCTTATTTTGAAATCCTTGTACCGGGGGTTACTGTTACCAAGGAGACGGAAATAAAAGTAGTGAAGCTCCGGACAGAGTTGCGGTGATTGTATCAACTTTATGATACATTATAAAAACACATGAGTCTATCACAACAACGGATTTTCCGGGACAGATCAAGTCCGTTGGATTATCACGCTGATTATCCATACGAGAGGTAGGCTGCCGGTTCTCATGGCCCGGACTTCTGCCAATAGTTTTTTTTTTTTTTTTTTTTGAGGGTGTGTGTGTGTTTGTGTGTGTGCGTGTGTGCGCCGAGCGTCTATATGGAACAGGCTTTTATTTAATTCAGAACAAACCTTATGCTCAGCAAAGATGGAAAATATATAGTATATAATAAAATGGTTCTGTTGTTCCTGTTTAAAAGAATCAGAATAGAAGGAAAGGAGCAGAATTCATTCAATCAGCACTGATTAAACATAACGCGGGTCGGGCCACGACCACGGGCTTCTTTTTTCTTTCTTCCTCACAGGAGTGTGAGCTCCGGTGCGCTCACCTCGCTTCTCTCTGACGCGTCGGTGCTCATGGTTGTGATTGGTCAGCTGCCTTGAATCCGCCCTATACGTGCGCGTTCACAGATTCACAGCAAGACAAGCCGGGGTTGAGTTACCGAGTAGTTGATAACCAGCGTCGTGGTACCGCTGATCCGGAGTGACAGTGTTGTGGATAGGTTCAGCTGGATAGGCTGAGAGTAACCCCGGGTAGGATGAGCTCGCTTCGTGGTACAGGCCTCTGGTTAGCAGGCTAACCTAAGCAGAAACACTGACAGAAAAATACAACAGGAGAGTCGCCTAAAGGAATGGAGTAAAGGAACTGAATTCTATGTAGCATTCACATAAACTTGTAGCCTACTGCACAACTATTTATCAAAAAGGCTATTAAGCAAGGCTGACATTGGTCTTATTAAGAGGAATAAAAAGTGAATCAGCAAGCTACTTGGATGAACTAAACTACCACCACAATGATTTGGTTTTGTAAAAAAAACAAAAATCAAAAAATGCAAAAGAAAACTAAACAAAAACAAGACTGCACAAGTAATACTACTTTTAACACTGCTACCCAACACTGATCAT
Source organism: Trachurus trachurus (assembly GCF_905171665.1). Lineage (NCBI taxonomy): Eukaryota > Metazoa > Chordata > Actinopteri > Carangiformes > Carangidae > Trachurus > Trachurus trachurus. The sequence goes on along the minus strand of NC_139892.1, from coordinate 20,600,444 downwards.
GCACAGAGTGAACCCCTGTGCATTACACAAACTACATCAAACATAGGATCTGGATCTCAGAAAATGAGGTTAAATAAAAATTTTAAATATCCTTCACCAATATTTTGAAGATATTTATTTATATCAAACTAGAAGCCAATTGTCCTAGTAATCTTTGAGACACAGAAGCTCAGAAAGCAGCTGAAAAGCAAAACAAAGGACAGACACATAGATGCAGAGGGAAATGACAGAGTTAGAAAGTTTAAGCGATGTGCCGAGCCATCAGAGACACACTGAGAGAGTGAGACACGATTAGTTTAGTGTGCTGCTGTTAAGTAGAAATCTGAGGAGGAACGTATAAATAAATCATGGATCATGTTACTGTGAGGTACAGTATACTGTGCACACCAAAGACATTATGGCTGAACTGAATTACATTTTCTATAACTTTGCCCAAGGTTTGCAAAAGAGCTGGAGCTCTTGGGGTTTAGACAAAATGAAAAATACTGCAAGGCTTCATCAGATGGAGTGCTCTTCTTGTCCCTGTCAGTTCAAATGCTCCACAAATCTCCAAACTACACAGAAGAATAAGTGTTCTGGAACAGCATGACTACAGTCACAACCAGACCAAAATGAAACCGAAAAATAAATTAAAATTGAAAAAGGAAAAAAAAAATGAAGTGAGCTATTGAGCAGGTAAAAATGAAGTGCAGCTGTTGAAAGGTTTGAAAAGCTAAAAGTACAAAAAGGCAGACAGAAAATTCTGGAAAGGCATGATGCAACCACTTACCACATGCTGTTAGGAATTCAAAAGAGTCTTCACAATGTCTCACCATCGTCTTTGATTTACTGACACTCATGTGTCCTTGCAATGTCAAAATATTCAACTAAGTAGGCAAGGGCCCCTCCTCATAACTGCCTCCAAACACCCTCACATTGTTGTCAGAGCAGTACTGTCTTCATTGTGTATGTAGAGACAAATGTCGTCACACAGCCGCTGCTTGACTTCATTTTGCCAAATCGGAAACAGAGCTGCAAACTTATTTAAGTGAGAGAGATATCTGAAAATACACATTTATGATATGAGCAAAGCTTCAGTCGGCACACATTAATCCATAAATCAGTTCTTACTTGTGCTCACTACCGGAGGATTTCTGTCTACTTAGTCTCTGTCTCAGAGGCGGGCTGTGGATAGATTTTAAAGTAATTCAAACTTCTCTTCATGCATTCTCAGCTGAGCCTCCAGGGGCTGCGAACAGAGCACAGTGGGTGGCAGTCCAACATTGAGCGGGAAGAGCTCTAATACAGTGATTTCAGGCTCTTTATTTAACCTTTGGGGGGGAAATTAAGAGGAAAATAAGGGGTAAAGCTGAAATAATCTGTGGGTAACCTTGAGGAATTTGCACCAGTCTTTTTAATACTGCACATATTTAGCCTGCTGCATCTAGCACTAAAAAAAGGAAAAATAACAAAATTGCAAGCATGTCCCTCCAGTTCTCCAGTGAACATAACAGCTGAATATTACACAAGAAAGGACATTTTTAATACAACTAACCAAGTGTGTGAGCATTGATAAAGCATTGATTTGCAGGACGTAATAATAGTAATGATAGTATTAGTAAGGCTAAGATGACACAGACTGCTGTATACCTGTACTGTAATTGTGGTACCTCTCTCCTTTTCCATGTGCTCAAATTTTAAATAAGCCATCATTTTGACTGTGGCAAATAATGAGTTTGATTCCCCACCCATATTAGGTAAATACCTAATTATGGTCTCTGCCAGGATAATTGTGTTTTTGGTTGCATGTTCCAAATAGAGCTTGTATTGCATGTATGTTGATAGGGAATTATTGCAATGTGACTGGAAATCAAAAACTAGCACTGCTCAAAGACTAATTTGACATATTTTAAATTAACTAGCGTAGAGATTGAACATTTATTGGGAGAGAGAGGGAGGGAAGTTGAATCTAATCTATTACATAAAAGCCCTCCCAGCATTATTAAAATTTGTACCCTATGATCCTCCCTTTTACTTATAAAAAATAATATTCCCTTTCACTCAGTTATGAATACAGAGTTGCTAAATTATAATATTATATTATTCTTGAAAACAAGTGAGTGAATTGAACATAGGTGGGGGCTTTGTGAGTGCTGTGGGCCTTGAGCTCCACAATATTATCTCCCCACCCAAATAACAAAAGTAAATATGAATTTTATCTGTTTTTGCCATAACCAGATGTGATTCATTTTTGTTCCTTCAGCCCCTGCTCCCACATCTTCTCTCATTGATCCTTCTCTGCTAGCCTGTTGATTATGATAAGGAAAATTGATTGTCATCCGCTGCATATTGCTCCCAACACCTTTATCACCTGAGGCACACAAAATAGGCCCACAAAGAAACTGACACAAAGAAAGTACCCTGTTATATCGGGGAATGAAGGGCATTAAATCAGCTTTAATTCTGTGTTTATGCATCGAAGTAATGACCCTGTCTGAACACGCTATGACAGCAGTATTCCCTGTAGCTCAGAGTCGTGGAGTTTCATCTGAGAGCATTCAAACCAAGTCTCCTCTATACTGTACATATCTGTCCACTTGCCAAGCTTTTGAAATTAGTGACTTAATGTTTACTGGCACTCTCAGCAGGCTACTCACATCCCCGCCAACATGCATTGCTTCTTTGAGCCTGTGTTGCTTCTTTGACAAAAAAAAAGTAAGAAAGTCCTCTAGGTCAAAAGAAATGCATCAAATAGACCTATACAGCTACTGTATGCGGTATGTCTATGTAGGCTTCACAATGGCTGTGTTCTTCGTTCATTAGCTCTACAATACACATTTTCTTTTTCTTTTTTTTAAGTGGCTGACATTATCCACTGCTCTAATTTGAAAATGGCTTGAGGCTTAAGAGGTTGTCTGTGCAGAATGCACTATCAGTTAGGGTAAATTAAATGAAATTGTTGTCTTTATTGTGGGTATTGAACAGAAATCTAATCAAAAACGCACAGTGGCTGCTGTCCTTGGGCCATTTTTGTCTCCAAAGCAGGCATCATGTAGTACATATTCTACATTTTTCATCTACTGTAATGGTGCATTTAAAAAAAAAAAAAAAAAAAAAAACTCCACCCAGAACATGCAGCTTCAGAGGTGTCTCACAAGCACTTGTGTCTGAATGCTAACGCCCACAGTTTTGCAGATAAATCCCCATCGTGTTTGCTTATCACAGCCCTGAATGTGAGCCTTAGTGAATGCACTTGGTAAAATGGGGGATCTACATGTCATGCCAGAAAGCATTCAGTGAATTAATTAAAAGTTGAAAGGGCCCATGGAGAAAGAGAGGAGCAGTGAAAGAAACCGAGATAGAGACAGACTGCAATAAAAGTAGGCACAGAGGAGGACAGCAGTAAGCATAGGTCGAATTTGCCAGAAACATCCTGATTGTATCAGTTCAACCATATGACTTATTACTATTGCGAATGACCTGTTAGCTGATACATGATAGAACTGTTAACCTTTTCTCTAAAATATCCAGTTTATATTTTCATCCGTTGCAGTATTTCTTGGGGAATCTGGTAACCTTTGCAAACAGTTCCATTGAAATAGAAAAATATAAATGGTTGAGGGTGAAAAAGGAGAGAGACAAACAAGCTGAGTTGACGAGGATAAAAAAGAATGGGTGGGGGAAAGGGAGGGTGAAAAACCAACTGGAAGCATTGGATGAAACACTGAAAAACCAAATTTGCCGGTTAAATTGCACAGTAATGAGGTGCGGGTTAAGTCAAGTGTTGAGGAATGGACCACAGTATATATGATGTGTGACAGTGGCCACACCTCTCTGCAGTATAGTGTGTATGTGAATGGACGTTTTCTTATGTTTTGTTTTGTTTTATCAGTGAGGGTTGAATGGGTCATATTGCAAGTTCAGATCAGCCAGCCCCCTCACTATCACTGTAGACACACACACACACACACACACACACACACACACACACACACACACACACACACACACACACACACACACACACACACACACACACACACAGGAATGGGTTGGATAAGCATATAAATGAATGAGTGCTTAACAATGTGCAGTGGACGCTGGCAATGAGCAGGCAGGTGGGAGGAAAAGAGTGAGGGAAGAGAAGTGAGGCAAGCAGATCGAGGAGTGGGAGGAAGGAGAAATTACAGCTGTAACATGGAGGGAGGAAGGACAGACTAGAAAAATAAAGTACAAGAGAAGCCAATGACGAAATGGAGACATGGGGAGAGGGCGAAAGAAGCATATAAAAATGAAGTTTAAATTTAGACAGTAATTGTAGGATGAATTCAGATAGATAAGAAAGTGTGGAATGCACAAATGAGGGGGTAATGGACAGAGAAGGGAGCTGTGGATTGGAGGGCAGACAATTTGAGGGGGGGGGGGGGGGGGGGGGGGGGCGCAGTGATCAAGTCAGGGAAATAGAGTGACAAATGTAGAGGAGGGGAAACAGATGGAAGGGGAGAGTGCCAAATGAAGAGAGTGGTACTGAGTGATGCTGAATAGAGGGGTTGACAGGATGGAGGGAAGGGAGATGATAGCAAGGACGATTGGAGGCAATCTGGAGAGAGCAGATTCTTTATCTCAAGGTCAACCTGCAGTTGATTAGAACTGAAGAATAAAGGCCCCTCACACTGCGTAATTGGACTTCCCTTAACAAAAGTTGACGCATGTGAAAAAAGGTGATGGAATCATTGGCTGTCAGTCAAATCAATGCCTGGTTGATTTAAAGCTACAGAGATTGAGCTTTCAGAGAGGAACTATGCACGGGTTTTTACCTTAATTAAACAGCTCCGGAGTAATCGTGATGGTTAAATGAGTTGTTACAGGGAGAATCAAGGTTCTCTGTCTACTGCATCTCTTGGCTGAAAACCTTTTTTATTTATTTATTATTTAGTTTTCATTCCCAGCACCATCACCAGGTTAAAATTTCAACCAATTTAATGGCATCAAAGTGTCGATACTTGCAAAATTGGCAGTTCTCCCACCATACAACATCAGCATGTTAGCATCATCTTTTTGAGCCTTTAATCTTACTGGCGGTAGCATTTACCTCAAAGCACAATTCTGCCTAATTAGAGCCTCACAGGGTTCATAACACAGCTGTGGATTCTTTCTTAGGGTAAATAAGGTGAAGGATGATTGTAAAAGCAAAAACTGAAATCAAAAAAAGCTTCTTTTCCACAGATTTTCAAAAAATAACATTGGATTTTTTCTGTTAACAAACTATGCTGTAATTGAATAGATATATTGGATATACCACTGACAAAGATTTTATGAGACCCACTTTGCAGTGTGACATGGATTGAACCTGCAAAGTCACTGCATTTGGACAGTGTGAAACAGCCTTGAGGATTAAAAGTAAGACCTGGAGGGAAGAAAGGGACAATGGAGAGAGAGAGAGAGAGAGAGAGAGAGAGAGAGAGAGAGAGAGAGAGAGAGAGAGAGAGAGAGAGAGAGAGAGAGAGAGAGAGAAAGAGAGAGAGAGAGTAAGAAAGTGTGGAGCTGAAGATAAAATATAAACTTTCCGTTATCCGGCAAGCACCTAAAACAGGAGGACCAGTGATGATAATAAAAATAGAGATGGTGCGGAAAGTGTGAAGGAGAAAGCGGAAATTGAGAGGCAGAGGACGACGAAGCGAGGGAGACGTGATGTACTATGTTGAGAGTAAAACACAGGGTGAGACAGACAGTGAAAGAGGCCTATAGAGAGACACAATGAGACAGACAGGTGGTGGTGTTGTGTGGGAGGTGGAGAGAAAGCAATGGAGAGGTCAGTGTTAACTGCTGTGGTCTGGCTTTCTCCCCGAGACCTATCACAACCTATCAACTCACTCTGGTGGAACACACACAAGGACACAGACACACACTCACATACACGCATGCACACACACACACACACACACACACACACACACACACACACACACACACACACACACACCCAGTCCCTCCTTGGTAATGTGGACAGGCTAAATAAAGAGAAATAGAGGTGCTGTAAGTGTTCTGGGGCTGGAAAGAGGCAGGGAATGAAGAAATTGTTTCAGAAGAGAGGAGCTGGTGAAAGATCATACTTCTAAATGTGTGTGCCCATGTGATTTTGCACATGGGTGCATTGCATATGTGTGTGTGTGTGTGTGTGTGTGTGTGTGTGTGTGTGTGTGTGTGTGTGTGTGTGTGTGTGTGTGTGTGTGTGTGTGTGTGTGTGTGTGTGTGTGTGTGTGTGTGTTAAATGGAAGATAGAATCCATTTGACCAGTAAGACAATATACCACTCTGTGCACAGTTTGCTGCCAAGGTCACTGGCTCCCACAAAGTCGTCCTGACATGAACTTTGTGGGACACACAATGATCAGCTGATAGAGTCGAGGCATGAGGCTCAAATCCTTTAATACATTTCCCTGATGAACACTGAAACACAGCAACAGTGTTGTGACTTATGTGCCTCAAAATCCAAGTAATAGGTCTGAGAAGAGAAGAGAAGAGAAGAGAAGAGAAGAGAAGAGGGATTGAGAGGCATGGCTGTCAGTCATCATCAGCCATGAGGGGATGTTGGCCAGGAGGCAGGACAGAGTGATTGTGCTCTAGATACCAGCAGCCACCTGCACTCACATGCATGCCTGAACACGCATGCACACACACACACACACACACACACAAACAATCATGCATGTATGTATGTTCACACACAGAGGGCCGGATTTACTAAGATCCCAGATAGCGGGCGCTATATTGTTTGCGCCCGCTATAATATTGCGAGTTTGGTTAGTGCACGCAAAACAGGTGATCTACTAAGAGTAACCCGCTAAATGAAAACACGTGCAAACCGCAATATGTAAATGAGGGTTTTGCGCGTAGTAATCATTTCCGCCATGGAGAGACTGGACAGAGAGCTGGACGGACGAAGGGACAGAATGACATTTGATCCGATGCATACAATGACAGCATGTGTTCATCTCTCTCGCGCTCTGTTTAGATAAATAAACACAAATCGCTACAGGGCCCAACTCGTCATATAGTGACGAACAGGCAGCAGCTGCAGCCACAATCACGCACCTATAATATGTGTGTGCCGCCCATGATCCAGTGGATTAATAGATAGCTCAGGAGGGACACACGGATCTAAACGCTCTGACCACTGACCAGAGGGATCAAAGACGGGTGAAGGCAGCGGTGACGTGTCTCAGTCCGGGACCGGGACTGAGCGACAGAGCTGAGCAGCCAGGTGAGAGGAGAGGAAAGGAGAGGAGAGGAGAGGAGAGGAGAGGAGCGCACTGCAGGACAGACGTGCCCCGTGCGTAACGGCGCGTAAATGACTTTTAACACGGCTGAAAAACTGTTACAGAATTACCAAGACGTGAGGAAATGCAGAGATGTAAGATCACGGGGCTCTGGCAGGTATCAAATCAATAAACGCATACGTTTTGGCAAAGTTGTATCAGTTAGTACATGGTTTTCAGACGTGGTGAATAAAGACGCAAAAACAGCCACCGCAATCTCTTCCTGGTTTGGTAAATCACATTGCACACGCTAAATAAATCGATTTGCATCTACTCCTCCCAGTATTCTGCACGTTCTGGCTGAAACGCCCATATTTACATATTCATCAAGGCAAACACGCTAAATGGATTGCACGTGCTATTCTGCCCATGTGAGAGACGCAATCCTCGGTGCACCCGGTTAGTAGATCAGGTTCCACATGTGTTTGCGCGTGCAATCACGTTTGCACACGTTTTAATACACGCAAATCTTTAGTAAATCCGGCCCAGAGTGTTAGCTTTGAGTCAAGAGGTTTTCCAGGGTTCACTTCCTCTGGAATAGGAGGAAGTTTGGCTTCTCTCTATTGGACTTTGACTCACAGGCAACTTGATCAAACCCACTAGAGACCCACGACAGACACAAATGTGGAATAACATAGATGGTGCACGATGGCTGATGGCCAGGTTTCATTACATGAATTAATCATTCCTTTATTCATTATTAAAATAACATTACTTATCATGAGCTATTCCACCCTAATGCAAAAATCCTCCTGCTACCAAAACACAAAGATTATAGTTATTAATGGTCTTATCTAGATTTGGAAACAAATATCCTCCCCAGAGTGTATGCTGCCTATCAGAAATAATTTGTTGTTATTCTACATTTTATTTTCCCTCGGCGGACTTCAGTCTGCAAAAATGATACAGCGGCCATGCTGCTGCCACAGATTCAGAAACAGGAAAGTAAATTACAACATCAAACAGATCACCTAATCTGACTGCTTCGCGGAGCGGCTCTGTTTTAACAATAGCACAAAAGGAAAGCCGGGCGACAAATGAAATGTCTGACGAATAAAGAAAGATTGGAGGTGCTGTATTTATCAGCAGGGCTCATAGCTGTTTGGAGTTGCAACTGTTTATGGAAGGTTATTTGCTTCTATACAGCACGAGGTAGATTCTTTATGTGAGAATGGATGTACACAGATCTAAATTAAACATTGTCAGCTTATCAGTGTTGATATGTAGGATAAATGTTGAGCTATGTGTCTGTATTGGGATGTCACGGACTGTTGTCTTCATCCTCTTTCCTCATCGCTAATCCATCGCACAGCTGGGGCACTGTGTGTGCGTGTAGCAGCTGTGCGTCTGCGAGTCTGTGCTTTTGTGTTCGTCTGTGACCCTCCCTATGTCTGAGTACAACCGGAGATATATTTATTTAGAGGGTCAGAGGTTTCCATGGTGTATTAGTGGATTTTCAAAGTGTATCACATCATCATGGCTCCATGTGCTTACATTAACATGTTCTGTTTTAAAATAGAGTCATTCTAGCCTAGAAATCTAGACGCACCCTAGCGGCAGCAAATATATTTGCTCCTAGGTGGGTCTAGAAACGAGCCATAGGAACTTTTTGAGTCTCGAACACCGTTTGTGTTCACCAATCACAGCGCTCTATCTGTTTAGAGAGTCGTTGGGCGGGCTTAACGCAATGACGACATACATTTTAATTGACTTGTCAGGCTAACGTCATCCTGCTCTTTGCTCTGATTAGTCGTAGCGCTACCCTATTGCGTGCAGAGGCAGTTTGAAAGACGTTAGACTATACATTTTAATGATCTAGTCTGGCTTGTCAGGCTAGAGTCATTCAAAACAATGACAAAAACAACTCCATCTTGTAAGGTTGATCTACTATTGTGTACATCAACTTATTTACACAGATCTGTAGACATAAAGGATTAAAAACAGACTACAGAGAAAAAGGTCATTTTGTGTTGAGGGTATCAAGGGTTTCTATGGTTTTCTATGGTGTACTGTTTACTGATAATGATATGTTGGTGTTATAGTATGACGTAGTGAAAGAGTCAATACATGTACACATTTTGAAGATATTGCACATATGTCCTCTTAAAAAAACTTAACTGGTCCACAATATTTTTATTAAAAATGCATTGGCTAGAATATGGTGTGAAGTTGTTTTTTTTTCTCATTAAAAGTTTCTTTTAAAACTTCTTGGAGTTTTTCATCGACACGTTAAAGTTTGCCGATGCGTTTTTGGCCTGTGTGTATGTGTGAGAAAGCCACAGACATAATAGACCATATCCACCGTGTGTATACATTAGTGCAGTTGTACATACATGTACTAGTGTTTGTATGCTTAAGTGCATTTGGTAACATACGTGCAAGCATGGCTAGTGTCACAACATCAGAGTTGTAACACTGTGTCCAGATCTCTGTGTGCCCTGGTGCACACGCTCAACACACAAACACACAGACAAACACAAACACAGGCAGCCACATGCTTTGTGCTACTGTGAGTTAGCTGCTGTGTGTGTGTGTGTGTGTGTGTGTGTGTGTGTGTGTGTGTGTGTGTGTGTGTGTGTGTGTGTGTGTGTGTGTGTGTGTAGTAGTGCTAAAAGGCTCTGGCTGTCAGAACAGAGCTTTTAACGGTCATCACAGCAACATTTACCCACATGAAATGCTCTTTGATAGACAATTTTGCACTTCACTAATCTAGCTGGTAATTTCCAGTTTATTAGATTCATTAATGTTTTTTTTTCCATGTATTTGGCAGATAAACTGTCCTCACTCTGCTTATGCACGTGTTTCATAAGAGGAGTCCAAATGAAATCATTTTCATGAGATTCGTGCAATTTTGTTTGCTGCTTTCATGCTCTAACAATGTGTTACGTGACTGTCACTCCTCTTAGTATATTGCATTATGTTTGTATATTTATACACTGCTGGATGTATTTAAATGCACAGCTGCTTTTCTGTGGCCTACATTTTCCTCGCTCTATGTGGTTAATTCTTTTTTTTTTTTTACTTTATTTAAAATAAATAAATAATAGGCTTACATACCCAAAACCCAAACTTGAATTATCTCATCAAGGAGATTAACATTTCTAATCAAATCTAGTCTTTATAAATACCATAGTAGGTGTAATGAGGTCATTTTGAATGTTGACATTCATTTCTTCAGAGAAAAACAGATTTGAGAATTTGTTGATTAAATGTACTCATGATTAGGAAACCGGCCGTCGCCATGGCAACCAGCTTCTCTCCATGTGTCCTTAAGCAGACATCCAACAAAAGTCAGTCACTATCTTAACTTGTATCCTCTATGACAGCTGCCCTCAGCACCGATCACCTTATTCAGACATTCAAGCAGATCAGAGCCTGATAGTCACAGAGGCACCAGGAATTAACTCATGATGACTCAGGCTTCTAGATGGTTCTCCACATTGCTGCAAACATCTTAATTCTTGTTGTAATGACACATAGTAGCTATGGTTTAAGCTCAATGCCAGTTGGTAGAGTGACAGTACAACTGTAAATGGATTCAATGTATCGTTAAACGAAATAGTGATTTTTTTTAACCTACACCAGGAAGAGGGTGCTCTGCAGTTTTTCATTCCTGAGTAGATTAGTCCAACATCTTTACTCCACTCTCAACATAATTACCTCGAACCAGTTACACTGATGTGTTCAGTCACTCAAGTGGCTCCAGTGATGAGACAGCGAGGGGACAGAGAGAGGAAAGGAGACGAGTGTGTGTGTGTGTGTGCTTCAGTGTCTGTACGGCTGTGTGTGTATGTCATGTTGGGTGGACGACGAAACAGAGCAGAGCAGATGGGTTTCTAATGAGGAAACAGAATGATTCTGATAATGATGGCCAGATAATTACACTGCATCTGAAGGACGGAGGAAGGCACGGCGAGGCTGGAAGTGGTGCGGCAGATTAAAAAGAGAGTGAAATGGATGAGAGAAAGAGGAGTGCAGAGGGGTTAGGAAGAGCCAGACTCAGCTTTATCATGTGAGGAAGGGGAAGAGAGGAGGAGCAGAGGGGATGGGATGAGATGAGAGCAGGGAGCTCACAGGCCATTAAAAAATCTTTAAATATCTTTTACTGAAATATCTACACTGTAGGTCCGTAAAGGTCTTACTTGGAGTTATGTAACCATAAATACATTCCTATTTTTTCTGCTGACCTTCTCTACTGGGTACTAGACTTGAAGAACCTCTGAAAACATTTCAGGCACATTTTGAATTCATACAAACTTGTCTCTCAGAATGGATACACACTCTCATTTATTAATACCGCTGTTCACACAGACTTCACACAATCTCTGAGTGGTGCTATTTCTTAAATGCACCAGTCAGAACTTCTTTTTGTACTTACTTACTGTAATGCTTGCTTTCTCTAAAGTAAAGCAGCAAATTGCTCAAGAAACAGTTAAGTCTGGGGCGGTGTTTAGCTCACTTGGTAGAGCTGCCACCCCATGTTAATTCATCCGTAAAGGGGAGGAGTTTGAAAAAAAAAAAAGCACATAAATTCATTCACATTACATAAAAAGCAGATGAAATGCGCCATGGTAAAAGGTTGCAGTCAATGTGTAGCTGTAGTCATTACAGTGAAGCTTAGGTTAAATACAAATTGAGAAAAGTCAGTAATGGCCAGTTCCTCGCAGCAGGAAGATAACACTAATATGGATTAACAATGTCAGACTCCCGCAGAGCTAATTTCATTCCTAAAATGATGGCATCCTTTTCTTTTTCTTTCTAACTCATTTTCTGGGCTTAATTTTGTCAGAAAACAAGATACCAGTTCTGTTAGAACATGAAATATACATACCCTTTATTTTTCTGACTTCATTAAACTACAATTAATGTGCACTGAATTTAAGGCACAGCCTGTGATATAAAATGAAAGAAAATTGTTAGTTTTGATCAGTTTTAAATCATTATAAGGAAGAACAAACAATAGACAAATTCCTCTATTTGTACTGTACTGATTTTGTAATTTCAAAGTTTCATTCAGTTATTTTTTCAATTATTGGAATTCTCTAAAATAAAAGTCTCATTTAAACTGTCAATATGTTATCCATGTTTTAAATGTCTTCTTTTTTTTAAATTAATCAGTGGCAACACTGAGTTTACTTATGACCTCAGTGAGATACAGTACATAACAGTATACTGGCCCGTAGCCAAGGGGGATCGGGATAGTCCAGCCGTTCTTGCCATTACAAAGATAGAAACCTCAGTCAGTAGCCTACCAATTTAAAAAAAAAAAAAATTTTTAATCTGAAGCGGATGTTGTCTTCCCATTATATTCTTCTCAGAGTACACCAGAATGCTTCATTTACCTCTTAAAATCATAAAAAAATTCAGGGGGGACGATCCCCCAGACCCCCCCCCCCTTACAGGGGCTTACTTTATCATCATTTTCAGTTTGCAGGCACCTATGTGTTTGTGTGTGCGTATGTCTGTGTGCGTGTGCGTATGTATGTGTGTGTGTGGGTGTGAGAGAGAGAGAGAGAGAGAGAGAGAGAGAGAGAGAGAGAGAGAGAGAGAGAGAGAAAGAGATACATTTAACTACATTAAACATTATTATGATTATTGTTATGAAAAAGCTAAGACTTTTCTTTGTATAAAAAATTAATTGCATGGTGAAAATTTTGTTGTAAATGAGAGCAACAGTAAAGGATAGTGGAGGAAGAGAAACATGTGATGTCAAAGTGAAGTTATAATGGGGAAAGAAAGAAGTGTGTGCCTTTATTATTATTATTATTTATTTATTTATTTTGGGGGGGAGTCCACTTTTTGGGAAAAAAGAACCCCCCCCTCCACAAGGCTGGCTACGGGCCTGGTATAGCATGCTTATTGTCAATTGTCAAGTTTTTCACAACTTCAGAATAAAGTTCAGGTATTTCTTTTTTTTTCTGCTTCTTCTACCGACTGCTGTTTGACAAACAAATCTCCTTTGCAGTATTGTCTGACAGTGCTTTGTTTAACCTGCAGATTAGATTTGAACACATACTATTTTGACGGCTGCAGACACAATATGAAATATTTGTAGGTACAGATGCAATAATAAGTCACAAAATTGCAGAGGCGAGACAGAGAAATGAGTAAAGACAGAAATAAGGAATTAAAACTTATATAGTCTGGGGGAGAGGGTGTGAAGGAAAAAGAAGGTTGAAACAAGAAAATGAATGTTTGTTGTGGGGTGTGTTGTTTTGCTGTGGGCGCTTCTTCCCTGTTTATTTGAATCTGTCAGACGTCTGATTTTACTTTTTCATACTTTGTTTCTTTTGCTTTTATTTTCAAAGCTAGAATATATGGAAGATGTTTGGTGAAAAGCCATCTCATGCACAAGCACACACCTCACTGCTGCCCTTATGTCTGCTTTATAGTATATGCACACTTCCTTTCTTTTGTCCTTATTCATGCATATACACACACTATTCCCACTGACAGGTCATTTCGCCACAGTCACACAGCTGGGTGGAGAGATCAGATGCTAAATATAGAGACAAACTGAGCAGAATACCAAGGACTTTAAAGATCATACAATTTAGACGAGCAGTGCGACGACTCAAATGAGGCAATGAGACAGCTCTTTTCAAAGATAGGTTCATCGCTAAGGCTGGTTAATGGGAGGCTTAAAATAGGCTTAAAGAAACTCTTTGAAGAAACTTAGTTTAATTGCAAGGTTGCAAAAGTATCAGTGAAATGTCAAAAAAATTGATTGAATCTATAATTGAATAAAAATGGAAGAATGCCTTCATGTCCAATAAAAGAGAGAAGAGCATTCAAAGAGAGAAGAGCATTCAACATGTACTACATCAAGTATTTCAAGATGCTGCTAATGAGCGATGGAAGACCTGCTAGTAATTAACCCAAGTCTTAGGAGATGAAGTCACTTTAGAAAACAATCATTTAGGGAGGAGCACTCTGTGTTCTAGAGTCCGTTAAGATTAATTCCCTCATTAAACAGTGTTACGACCTTTATTGCGCTTGCCCTGCTTTGTTCCATACTCTCTTTCTAATACAGTTTTGATGCTGCACTGAATGTTGTTCTCTCATGGCTTCAGCCGTTTGTGCAGACATGCTGCGAGCTATGCTATGAAAAATAAACACCATAATTAGACATGTCTTAGAATGTAAACACACAGCATGGATTTGTCAAATTCTGGTCCTGGGCTCATGATTCAAAATCATGTCGGACTATGGCTAATACACTGATTTGTATAAACAAGTTCTTTAAGAAAAAACAGGTTGTTTTTGGAAAAAAGCAGCTGATAGATGCCATTCAAGAATTCCAATTTCACCCTCTAGACCGTGGAGCGCTGCATGAGTGGTTGAAGCACGCTAAGTGAAATGAACACAGGTTGTGTGTGAAGAGGGAAGATGTGCTCCTGATCAAAAGAGAAAGGAGGAGGCAAATGAAACACAGTTTCAACACTGTTAACTGAAGAGCATAATTTAGCAATTCAATGGGCACAAAATTTCTCTTCTATTAATGAACATGAGGACATGAATAAAGTAATTCTAGGTTACAAATTATAAATATGAGGTTATAAATTATTACTTTGATTATTTCTTTTTTCCCTCCCATAAGAATTCCCAGGCTTAAAAGATAGTTCAATTACTGGCAGGATTCTTTCTTTCTTTCTTTTTTGCCACTACACAACAGACATCCAACATTTTAAGATAGAACCCCAGGGGTCTATAAAAGCCACTCTGCCAAATTTACAGAAATTTTAGCACCTCATTGAAGTCAGAAGCACCTGCCACACAGGACTTAAACATAGCTGCAGAGACAACATATCATATCACAGTATCCCCTTGTGTATTATTGTTTTGATAGCAAGCTGCAAAACAAAGCGTCGAGCTCAAAAGCCCTGAAAAGAAGGAGAGACAATTAAACAAAAAATATAATTAACGTGGTGCTGTCACTTCATAAAAGGATGTATGTGTTTTAGCATTGTTTTGATTGAAGGGCAAAAGAGGGGGGCTATGGGGCTGCCTCTCATGAAGATAATTACTACACTAATGTCAAAATCAGACTGTTTGTGTGTCTGTTTGTGCGCAAAGGCAAACTACAGTAGTGACATGAGCACATTGCAAACATCAACTGGAACAAGCGTACATCTAGAGCAGGCCCATTCGACTAGCAGCCCATGGGCCGGATACGGCCCATTTGACATTTTTTAATGGTCGCAAGACTGCCAGTAAATTACAGTGTGTGATATAATTAAATAGATTATGGTATGAGCTACTTCAACAACGGTTCTGATCTGACTCAAAAATATCTATGTCACGTTATACTACGCATGCCTACGTGCCGGACAGGCGTGCGCTGTGATTGGTTGCTACACTTGCTCTGCACGGGGTCATGAGTCAGAGGTGAAGTTAGGCCAGCTAAGCTAACACTGCTTAGCAACATGTCGCTCTCAAAACCCAAGAAACAAAAAACTGATTTGGAAAACTGCCAGTTGCAGAGCCAATGGACGGACAAGTATTTATGTGTTTTGCGTGCTGCGACGAGTAATAAAGTGGTCTGTTTACTCTGCAACGAATGCATCTGTCATGAAAGAATACAACGTGAGGAGGCAGTTCAAGCCAAATCACAGCTCGTTTTCTGCCAGTTTTCCAGAGGGCTCAGAGGAACGTAGAAGCAAAGTAGCGTCTTTTCAACAGAGTCGAGCCACCCTCAGTTGCTTCTGCACGGAACAGGACTGGGCTATGATAGCATCCCTTTGCATAGCCTGGACACTAACCAGACAGAAGAGGCCTTTCACCGAGGCAGAGACTGTTTAAGAGACCCAGAGGACTTTGCTTTTGGTTATAAAATAGTCTCATATTAATATGGATGAATCTACATTACCCACACTTGTAAATGGGTCCATTTTCGATAAATACTATATTCTCTTGTCTATTGGTGCTGTCTGTCCCTTGTGCTCTTGCTGCTACTGTGTGTCACTGTATGTCTGGTGCTGTTGTTTTGTGCTTGCTCTTGTACTGTGATGTTGCTGTCATGTAGCTGTTGTGTCCATCATGTTATCCTGTCTTATGTCTGCTGTATGGCGAAACAGTCTCTGTCTGCACTTCTGCCCACAATGAATTTCCCTCTGGGACAATAAAGTATATCTTATCTTATCTTATCTTATCTTATAGTTATTGATATTATTTAGTGGTCGACTCACCCATCATTTCCTAGTTTCGGTTTCCCATACGCTGCCCAGCAGGTCACAACTACGACGGTATCTGATCCTCTTCAAACCTCCGACTTTCGTTCTTGATTTATGAAAACATGCTTGGCAAATGCTTTCGCTTTTGTCTGTCTTGCGCAGGTCCAAGAATTTCACTGTACTCGTGTAACAGATGTGCACTCACTCACCCATAAAGGACGTGCTAACCATCTTGCCAAGCAGTTGATAACCTCTTGGCGAAGCGGTTAGCATCGTCACCTACCGTGCAGGAGACCAGGGTTCGAACCCCACCTAGGGCAGGCTGTGAGAAACACAACGTAGAGGGCCAGATATGAACATCGGCTACACACGCAGAGGCTCATTGGAAATGTAGTGTGAAAACACTTCCCCTTGTAGTCCCTTTAAAGACTATATGCTTGCTGTCATTGATGAGGTTGTTGATGAAAAAATGAAGGAAAGGGTCACCTCATCCATTAAAAAAGTGCCTCTCTTGGACACATCAACTCTTCGCAGAGTGGAATTACTTGAAAAGGATTTCTCAAGGTAGCTTTTGGAAAACCTCAAACAAGCTGATTATTGGTTATGGTTATGTCTATCGCTGTGGATGAATCAACTGACTGTACTGACATGTACTGTCAGTTTTGTGCTTTCAAGACAAAGCTAACAATTTTCACAACAGACCTAACGACAACAGGATTGCTGCACTTTCCATGCCTGCACTCATGACACAGCACCTGAGGCATCTGTCATGACAGATTTCATGACAAAACTGACTGAGAACTTAACTGAGAGATTTGCAAAAGCACTCTTTTATTGATAAGAGCATCTTTCAGATGGAAATGGTTGATGTGCAATCCTCCTTTGCTAATTATAATATATAATTATTATTTCAAAGGAGGTTAAATCGAAAGCAACTGGACTTAGTTATTTGTTACTTAGTTACAAATAACTAAGTCCAGTTGCTTTCGATTTAACCTCCTTTGAAATACTATGACCTGGGCAAATGAGAATATGCATCGGCATATAATTATTATATATAATATTATATAATATACTTGTTAATTATTTTGTTTGTCTGTTTTTCTATTCAGCTCAAAAACATTTGACAGTGGATATGGACCTGCTTTGGTTGGTTTGGAATTGTTTATTTCATGTTGTGAACAGTCCATTTATTTTTGGTCTGATGGCTTTGTTTTGTTCATCTTGAATGAAGCATCTATATAATATGGACCTTGGTTAAAAACCTCCTTGGGCCCTAGTTTGCTAGACCGGGCGAAGTCTAAGTGCAGTGCAGCTTCGCCACGCCAACGAGCCGTGTCCAGGTCCATTTCGCAAGTTTGCTGGGCAGCGCAGTCCGACTTACGCCAGCGCAAACCCGCCCCTCGTCCCTCCTCCCGGCGCAAACGGCAAAGGGGGAGGAGAGAGGGCGGGAGGGAGACAGGAGGAGGAGAAGTGGGATTAACACAGCCGATTCGGATCTTCACCAATCAAATTAGCTCCTCTCCTCACCTTTAACTGCGCCGCGGGCGATGCGCACTGCAAGTTTGTCATTTTATACTTTGACATGGACGGAGGAGACAGCGACGCCAGAGGCCGAACCTCTCCCAGGAGGAAACAGCTGTTTTGGTCCGGAGGTCCGAGCTCAGAGTGGCCAAATAATGAGTTTACTAATATCCTTAATCAGGTTTGATCTGATACACTGAGAACCACTGCCCAGAGTAAAAAACAACAACTAATAAACTAATAAAGAAACTCATATTTATTCACACCCTGTGTAAGCAAGATGAGAGGTGTACACTAATCACAACATAAACAAACACCATGCGGGATGAAATCAGCGTAAAGGACGCTCTCTCCCCCCTCCTCTCTCTCTCTCTCTCTCCCCCCCCTCTCTCTGTCTGTCCGTCTCTTTTCTTTTTTTTCTGTGATAGAGATGCTGAGTATAGGCTATACTGACTATCTGATACCAAGGCTGTTGTGGTGGACTAAGAGAGATGATTATTTGTGTTTTGTTTTTCGTTAAGGCTGCATGACGACGTGGTCGCTAGCGCTAATGAATTAATAAGTAAATAAATAAATAAAGGGGATCATCACAATGGCACAGTGCGTATCTCAACACGGCAGAGACATGCAGTCATCCACCCTCAGTTCTGCTTTTGGGACATCCACAGCTGCTTTTCAGTGCCAGTTCATCCCTGCTGTGTTAATTCAGGTGGAGTTTCCATTACTCGTGCCGACAGCCTTTGATCTCTGCTTTGATCTGACGTCAGATGTGACGGGACAATCTATATAGATATAAATTCACATGTTGATTCCATTAGTTACATTAAATAGTGGTTATTGTGGATATTTATTGCATTGAAATGTGCCTGGAACTGTGGAAATCTGCCTGTGAGGTCTTGGTGACGTGTGTGCACTGCACGTCAGTCAGCCAAACTTCCACTGCACCTGCTGCGCTCCGCCCTGCGCTGAGAGTAGACCTGGTTGGAGGTGGCGAGCTTTCAGCGCAACCTCGGCGGGACATTTTCGCACGAAACTTCCACTGCACCAAGCTGAATCTGTGACGCCTCCCCCTGCTGCGCGGCCACGCCTATCTCAGCGCAGCGCGATCTACCAATCTGACTTTGCGCTAGGCTGCGCTGGTCGAAACTTGCATTAGACCGGCTGCGCTACCTTGCGCCACCTGCGCTGTGCCAGCAAACTAGGGCCCCTTATGTGAAAGTAATAATTGAAGTGAAAGAAATGGATACGTGTCATTTGTTATGTATCTATTATCATCAAGAGTTATTTTTTAGTCATTAGTTGACAAAAGCTCTGTGTGGCCCACGAACCCTAGATTATTTGTGTATTATTGCTGCCACTGACAGGTTTTGGGATGTGTGTTTGAGGGGGGAGAAAGAAAAATAATTGGTGAACATCTTCATTATTACCATGAGAGTTTTTTTTTTTTCAATTGCTAACAAGCGTTGGTCAAAACTGAAGTCACATAGTCAAAACTCTTACCACAATCTGCAAAACAGAAGTCCTCTCTCTCTTTTCTCAGTTAAAAGTCCACCAGCTGGAAAACACAAAACCTTTTCAAATGCTAGCACACTTTCTCCAGAACATTTTAAAACATAATCAAAACAGAATTATGAAAAACATTTAGCATTTCTGCTGCAGATAAAATATATTTTATGTAATGCTCTCTCTTGTTAGTATGTTGTAGTTCATTGTGTTTAAAGTGACAGAGTTTATTTTCCAGAGTGAGACTTGTTGCCAGTGTTGTAGATAAATGAGCTTTTTTTCATACATGTATTTAGTGTTTTGTTGGTGAGAAGCAGTTTTGGAGAGTTAACTGTTTAGCTGAGATGCATGTTGGTGATTTGAAAAAAGTAGCTATTGACCAATGCTTGTTAGCAACTCACTCTAACTCACTCAGTCTAAACTGTAATAGCTTATGGTGATCCATGTTTCACCTATGTGCAGGATGCCATGTAGAGTGTCCGTAAAAAATAATCTGCTGTCCCACTGTTGTGTCACATTGCTGTTTCATGTCTTAGTGATCAGACGCCTTTGGGCCTGTGAGTAATGATTTTCTAATAACCTGCAGCTTGTTAGCTCAGCTGGCTGGAAAACTGACTGCCAAAGTGTCTGCATCCTGTATGATGTGTGTGCTTGTGTATCTTTGTATACTTCCTACTATAATGCCATAAAAATGCAGTGTCAGTTTCAATTTGATCGTACTTTGATCCATATTGCATGAATTGTAAAAAAAAAAAAAAAAAAAAAAAAAGTGACATAATTTTTGCATCAGCGCCCACATTTCGAGGTGCCAGAAGTGTTTTCTGTGGAGGCAATGGGAATTTATATTATGTTCTGACTTCTAGGTTTCTACTAGCCATGAATGTAACACAGGTCTTGATATCTCACTCTAAAACTGATTTTACTGAAGTGTTTACAATTTTGCTTGAGATAGCGAAAAAGACAGTGGGGAAGTCAGAGTATGATTGGGGTATTATATTCGGGTTAGACACTGTGGAGATGATTGTGGGAGGGTTGAAAGTAGCATATGGACACAGACACTAATCATCTCACTAGGGCTCCTTATTTCAAGTAACACAGGCTGCAGGTAATCTAGTTCGTCTAATTCGTACAAGCTCCCCAAAACCATCTGGTCCACGGAAAAACATGTTGCCAGAAATCACTAAATCATTTTAAAATGATTTCAATCAGCCATTAGATTTAAACAGAAACTAAAGCTAACCACTGGTGTCTACCCTCCTCCTTCAGTATCTACAGTCACATTGTTTACGTTGTGTGTTTTAATTAATCCTGTAACACACAGTGTGACCGCGGTACCGACAGGGTGACACAAATGCTCATTGTTATTGTGCAGAGGGACAAAATTACAGCTGTTACTTTTGTCCCGACAGTGACTCCCGACACTAAAACTGAGTTGCTTTTATACAGAAAAGCTCTGACAACTCAAGCTGTAGGATGTGTAAGAGGACTAATTCATCTGTCTAACCATCATAACTGTGACACATACTGTAGAACTGTAAAAACAGCCGATCGATCGGAAAAAATTACAGCTCGGGTGAATACTTTCCATCATTGGAAACAGGTTCTTGAATGTAACTTGGTCAAGTAAGACATATCCTCCAGATTTGTTGTAGTTCTGTTAGGTCATGCATGCTGTACATGCTGACAAAGTTAGACATATCAGACCTGTATGGGCTTGGCTTGGTTTCGTTTCTTTCGTCGATTTGAAACTTTGGCTGCTCTGCTACTCGTTTTTTTGACGTCAATCACGTGCATACAGTACCCTCTATAATACAAGATGCAGACAGATATAATTATATATTTTTTATATTATTATTAGATGTAATTGGAAAAACACGGGCACAAAGTTAGTGGTCCAGGTATCAAGGTATAATCCGTTTTTCTGTCAAAACGAAAAAACGGAAACAGCGCATCATACACACACTACTATACTCTCATACACACACTATTATACTCATACACACACACACACACACACACACTATGCCGGTACAATCGTGTCATATTACGTGCGCACCTATCAACTGGACGTGTCACACCCACGTACTTTGACGCCTGTGCAGCAGACAGCGCCTGACGTGTAATGTAGTTTCCTCATTGACTTATAATGGCCCCCCGTTCACGCGCACGTTCACGCGCACGTTCACGCGTGATGACTGCTGCACGCCTGTAATCACACTACGCGTAGTGACCACGTGTAACATTCAGGCGTTTTTCAGTGAACGCACGCATTAACGCTTGCATGAAGCTGATTGAACATTTTTGTCAGGCGCTCACGCGTACGCGGAAAAGACGTGCACAAACTGTGTCACGCGTGACAAGAAGCTGCGTTCGTATGAAGCAGATTGTGCACGTCTGTCTGTCACTGTTTGACTAATGTTGTTAGGCGTTCACACACGCGTGCGGTCGCAGAATCTATTGCTGCGCGGCCGGAAGTTGATCTGCCCGGTGTGGGAGCGTGCCTATGTTCCCTCAGCCCTATGTTCCCTCAGCCCTATGTTCCCTCTGGACTCTCTCTACCTATCTGGACTCTGTCTATCTGGCCTGTCTAGCCTCTACCTGGTCTTTTTACTAAACTTAACCAACTCCTTTCTTCATTGCCTAAACCCAACCAATGGTGGGACCAAAGGGCTGTGGGAATAGGGCCTAATTTTCAGTGACAACAAAAGTTAGAAATGAGGGAACATAGGGCTGAGTGAACATAGGGCCTAATTTTCAGTGACGACAAAAGTTAGAAATGAGGGAACATAGGGCTGAGGGAACATAGGGCTGTGGGAACATAGGGATGACCCCCCCGGGGTGCACCACTACGTGTAACGTGACGCGTAATGTAGTTGTTCTGTGTTCCATTTTCATCCAGTAGATGGTGCAATCGATCCAATACGAGATACAGATATATAGGCTGTTGCATGACATGATTTATTTGTTCAATGAAGACAGAGAGAATAATCCGTGTCCCAGCTGGCCACAGCGGCCGGCCAGAGCCACTCTCTCCACACCTTGCGTCTGAGCCGCTGTGGGCTGTGGTCCATATGCCATCCCTCCACCAGAGTTCCCCGGGTCACGCTGCTGCTCCGCCCCGCTGACCAGGCAGCTCACAGCGGCCTCCTTCTCCAGCGCTCCACAGCGGCAGTGGCGGCTGCGGCGATGTCGCAGCCGCTGCGAGGCCGCTGTGAGCGGCCTGCTCCGCAGCGTGACCCGGGGAACTCTGGTGCAGGGATAGCATGGACCATGGAGCTCCGGCCAGGGGGTGGGGGGTGGGGCGGACGCAAGCGGGGGGTGTGGAGAGAGTTACTCCGGGACCTGGCCGCTGTGGAGCGAAGTTTCCAAATATCATAATAACAAAACAATAAAAAAAGTCAAAGACTTAATTTTCCACGTTATTCTGTTTTTGTTTTAAAACAGAATAACAACGTTGTTTTTTGTTTTTGAAACGGAAAAACGAAAGAGTTCTGTTTCTGTTTCTTTTACTTTGCTTACACATGGCCTGCAGACACAAATTTGTAAGTTAACCACGCCCCCCGCACGTAATCAGTTCATTGACAACTGCTGGGACAGCTGGAGATGTGCGTTAGGTTTGTGCACCTGAATAGCTGCAACCAGAGGCTGCAACACACTCCCGGCCGAGTTCTTTTTTTTTTTTTTTTTTTACACTTTATTAATAATTATATAGGTACTGTAACATACTGTTGAGCCATCAGGAAGGTTGAAATTGAAATATCAATGCAGAATCAGTGTCAACCATGGAACATAAAAAGACATGACATCACTGAGCCTCCTCCTGTCTATAATATAATTATCTCATGGGTCTTTTCCTTTCTCCTTTTCCTTCTCCTTTTTCTCCTCCTTCTGCTTCTGCTTCTTCTTCTTCTTCTTCTTCTTCTTCTTTTCGTCCGGCAGGCAAAGTCTGGCTCACTGCTGCCTCCCCTGGTTGACTAAAATGAAAAGGCCAACTACATTACACGTCAAGTTACGCGGAGTGGTGCGCACGGTGCAGATCAACTTTCTGCTGCGCAGCAACAAAATCTGCGACCGCACGTGTGTGTGAACGCGTAACATAATTTGTCAAACAGTGACTGACAGACATGCACACGCTGCTTCATACGTAAGCAGCTTTTGTCACGCGTGAAATACAACCTGCGCGTAACAAAGTAACCATGCGTGCACACACACACTAATATACTCTCTTACACACACTAATACTCATACACACACAATACTATACTCTCTTACACACACTATTATGAGAGCCCGTTTATGAAATAATTCATATTTATTCTCACACACACCATTATACTCATACATACACACTACTATAGACAAATTCGTCTAAATAACCGGCAGTGGAGCAGCCGCCATCACTGCGGTGACAGCTTCCTGTCAGGCATGTGTGTGGGCATTTGAATGCAAGCACCAAGAAATGGGACAAAATTTGGCACAGAAGAGGAATACGAATAAGAAATCCACACAATAATAATAGTGCCTTGGTGTGTTTCCCCCGTGGCCCTAATAAATAACCAACAGTATCATGTGAGGTCCACTACTCTGGTCCTTTGGTGAAAAATCTCTATTGCCATTAACTGTTATACATACATTCTTGGTCACCATAGGATGAATCCCACTGACTTTGATGATTCCCTTGGAATTTGATTGAGTGCTGTGAAATCAAAGACATTACTTTCCATGTCCGCCCTCAGGCTGAATTATAATCACAATCGTTCACACTACTTTGCTCTGTCACATCATTAAGTGCTATGTATAAGATAAAGGTTTAATTCTTTTAATGGATCACAGGACTGAATGTGGAGGCTTTATTATATCTATATACAGCAGCGGTTTGGTGAATGGATATATCTAAAAAACAATGTGCTAACCCTTATGCTGTTTCTCTGTTTTCCTCCTCAGGTCTTTGGATCCATCTCCTGAGGCCATCCTCTTTTCAGTCCATCTACTGTCACCACAGTTTACCTTAATGTTGACTCTTAATAAATCACACCACACCAGATAGAGGTAAGCAACGACTTTCATCCAGTTTTAACTCTATACTTTATGTTTTTTGCCCTATATGAATTTAGTGCGCTGAGGGGTACAAGATCCACTCTACTGTGAACTGTGACGCTGTTGTTCCCTTTTTTAATTATATCCAAAACATATATAAACAGTTATTGGCAATTACGTTTATTAAAACTTTAATGATCCCCTTTGGGAAATTAGACAAGTGCAGGATGTTAAATTGGGTTTTGAGTCATTAAAATGCACTTGTGCACATATACTTATCTTGCGCTGACTAGAAGCTTGTTGAATTGTAGAGAACAACTCAATATCAACAGTTCTCTAAAACGGCTTGCTTATACCTGTGGTATTTACATGTCACATCAGGTCTATGCAATTAGGTGTGTTTAAGTAAAACCTGTTCACCTGTGTGTTAGAGTGGGTAAAAAATGTATGCAGGCACCTAATGCACTTAATGCACTATAATAATGAGTTAGAGTGCACTTATTCACATGTACATGCAAATGTGTTCTTGTCTGTGTGTGTGTGTGTGTGTGTGTGTTGCCTTTCTGTGGCTGTGAGAGTGTGTGTCTGATGAAAGCACTACCGTGTCATATTAGCAGGGCTATAAGAGCAAACAGACAAGACAGGTCTGAGCACACGCTGCTATTAATACCTGAGAGATGGAAGGATGGATGGATGTAAATCAAAGAGGGATAAGCTGTTATTGTAAAGCACTCTCAAATCTGACCTGAAATTGAATTTTAAAATTTGAGAGTGTCCTGGTGGGGAGCTCATACTTGAAGGTGTTCTGAAATGGCCGTTTGTCCTGTTTGTCACGTCTCCTCCTACGAGTTTCCACAAGTTTACCCGAGTAAGGAAAAGGAATTTGATTGGTCGTTATCGAGCGGGCAGGATATTCAATGTTTGGGGCGAGACCGAGCTCAGTGTGTGTGTGACTCAGACGTTTGATTGACGGATGACGGATATAGCATTGGCTGATGAATCGTGAGCAACGTGACACATAATTCGTGTGCCTGCATTATCCAATGCGGGGAAGAAGAAAAAAACGACCCCACTTTCATCCCGGATTTACTCAAAAATAGAATTTTGCACAAAGTTTGGGCTACATCGTCCGATAGTTGAGTTATTACACTAATTTTAAGACCCACAGTGGGCTCAAATAAGATGCCTTCATGTCTAGTTCTGTCGCCCAATCAAGCTGCCATTTCTCCCGCTTGCACAACCAGAGTCTTCACCTACGTCCACGGAAAAGCCATACTCCAGTGTGGTGGATGGCAGTGTTGCTCTGGCAACATGGGTTGGGTGTCTTCACCCACGTCTGCAGAAAGGTGAAGGTGTGGGTTCAGAGAGAAGTCTGAGGAAAGGGGCTCGGACTTTCGACTTGCTAGAACCGTTTTTTTTTTTCAGGAACATCAACCCTACCTTTAAAGGGATAGTTCAACATTTTGGCAAATTGGCCCATTGCCATAATCCCTATAGTCATAGCAGTAGGTTCGTTACCTTTATTTGTCGGTGTAAGCTATTTTTAGAACGGAGGAGCGGAGCGGCAGGCTGTTCAGAGCTACACTATGGAGGCTAATGGAATTTCTTGGTTTCCCTCATCAAACTCATCAAATACAAAATCCCAAAACTCCAAAACGCTTTCGTGGACAAGTTGTGAGCTGCACAATCACCACGCTATGAGATAATAATAGAACGTTACGAGACAGAGTTGTTTTAGAGGTAAATTCATGCAAAACCGCTGATGCGCGTTGCGTTCAGGGACAGTTTTTCAGCATGCAGACTCTGTATTTACCCTGTATTTACCTCGAAAACGGCTCCGTTTCGTAACGTTCTATTATTATCTCATAGCGTGGTGATTGTGCAGGTCACAACTTGTCCACGAAAGCGTTTTGGAGTTTTGGGATTTTGTATTTGATGAGTTTGATGAGGGAAACCAAGAAATTCCATTAGCCTCCATAGTGTAGCTCTGAACAGCCTGCCGCTCCGCTCCTCCGTTCTAAAAATAGCTTACACCGACAAATAAAGGTAACGAACCTACTGCTATGACTATAGCGATTATGGCAATGGGCCAATTTGCCAAAATGTTGAACTATCCCTTTAATTGTAGAAGTGAAACCAGAGTGTTCTGTTAAGATTTTTCTTTGTTTGGTAAAGATGTAAAGAAACATACTACAAAATCCCCAGCTAATCATTTAGTTTGACACCATCAGACTCAGATTTGTTGTCATCAGAAATTACATCTTTGAAGACGCCACATTTCGCCTTCTCACAGATCTGGAGATATGGGAGATTCAATTTTTGTTTGGTTGCTACCTTGTATAAAGGCTGTTACGTTATAATCCCCCTAGGAGTAAAGTGCAACGGTTTCAAAAGTATTTTGGTTTGGCCAAATATAAACTTTAATAAAGCGCCTGGGTGCGTATCCAAGGTAGAGTTGGACAGATATTGGAGATTTCATCTTGTCAGAGCACAGCATGGTTAAACTCTGTTGACTGCTGCGAACAAAGGTCAAAACAACAAAGTATTCAAAATACTGAGACCAACATGTCCTGTCAAAGTGTCTTTATTTGTCCCAAACAGGGAAAATTGATTTGCAGCCAGGAAGATCCGCACATTCAAACACATACACAAATAGACAACACCAAATAACATGTAATATATAACGTATCATCATGGGCAGATTAAAAGGACCTACTGCAAGATAAAATATGATTAAAAGTGCCAATAATGTACACTGTACAAACAAATAAATAATAAACAGCAGGGGCCTAAAGTGCAAATGCAACAGGTTACAACAGTCATAAACAGAGACAGAAACTGTCAATCAAACTATGAATAGGCTGGAGACCTGTGACGATCAACTTTACATGGAAAACCGACACCCCAGGTGCTCAGTTATGTCTGTCTGCGTCTTTTACAGGAGTGCAGAGCATTTCTTTTTATCAGGTTTTCTTAGAAGTGTCAACAATATGTGGCCACATGGCTACTACCTAGAGAGTGGTTGTGAAGATTATACAATTACTGCAGTTAATGCTGTTCCAAACAGTCTCTGGTAGTGTAGGTGAACAATTTTCTCCAGCACTTCTGACCAGCAGTATTTTCTGTTACACCCCCCCCCCCCCCCCCCCCCCCTTTTTTTTTTGATTGTTGTCTGTTTGTACCTTTTGAGGTCTTTCTCTTTTAACCTCCTGTTACTACAAGCAGTTTATCTTTCTCTGCAGTTCAGCCATCAAAAGACACATCTCCAAATCTGCTGTGTGTGTGTGTTTGCTTCACATTGAAGTCACACTTGTGCAGTAAACACTAACTTCTGCAAGTTCAAAAGTGCTTCTTAAAGCTGATTTAAAAACCATCCCGTCTGACCTTTTACTTAAACAAAGTGCTGGTGCTCCTTTACATTATTCTCAGTTTTACATGGTCAGCTAACTGGGGTTTTGCACCATGAATAAGAACTGTTTATCCACTAGAAGAGTCAGCAATTTCCTGAATGCAGCACTCTTCTAATGGTCCTTTGGGTCATATGTTGCATTCTTTAAAATGAAAGCCTATTTAGATTAAGGTCTGTTTCTTTAGCCTATTGCTTGTGTTCCATTGTGTGTAAATCCATATTACACTGCTCGTAATTTAATGGGGGAAAAAAGGCACAGATTCTCCCGCCTGAAGTGTGCATAGATGGACGAGGTGTGTGAACTTCAGTGCAGTCAGAAGAGAGTCTATGAAGTGTAATGAAGCTCTCTCCAGTCGGCATATTACACTATATTAGCTCTGGCGTACACAACATTTTAGAAGAGGATTGAAAAGTGATTTCATTTCAGAGGTTGCAGAACAATATGTACCGCTATCTTGTTTTCTCCTTGCTTGAATCCCTTCCTGCCTTCCTCACACTGTTATATCTTCTGCCAGCACCCAGGAGGAACATCTGCCGTGAGCAGTTTATTACAGTGAATTAAATGGCAAAAAAGTTTGCAGTATGTTTGTTTATTTCACCGTGCCAACAGCTGCTAAAAAATTAGATGTTGGAATGGTTCCAACATTGATGCAGGAAACCTCAGATGACTTTTGACTTTAAAATAACTTTTCCAAGAGTTTACAATTATAAATCCTAATAACTAACTTCTTATCTGCATAATAATTTCTAAGATTTCTTAAGATTGCTCCTCTGAACTATGTGATATCTGTTACAATTCGGTCTATTTTTGTCTTTATCCCCTTGTGAAATCTTCATAGAGTACACATGTGAATAGAATAGTGTATGCAGTGTGGTATCAGAGAACTTTCAGCTTATCTTTAGATTTGTTATCTCGGAAATTGAAGGGGATTGATGTGAGAGAATTGGATATTTGAAGTCTACATCTCTAGAGCTAAAGATGCATGAGTTCATAAAGCCTAGAAAGATTGGAGTAGGTCACAGTGATTTCCTGTGTGCATGTGCGACTGCGTATGTAAGTGGGCAGATGGTTGTGTGAAGCTATACCCGTAGGGGACTCATTTTTTTACAAAAAATTCAAAAAGGAACAATTGTCAGCTTTGTCCTAAGAAAAAATCTGTTGTGTTGGAGTAGCTCTGCTGTTGCGTTTGTGCAGTGTGTTTGTCGTATGTGTGAATATATGTTTTTACTATAAGTTTGTGGATCCACAATTTGCTTGTGTGTTGTCAAGTTGCAATGGGTGGTACATGGAGTAATTTTTTCCTTTACTGCCTGTATAGTACATAGTTCATGCAGAAAATAATACTTATTTGTAAACAATCAATTGTTTTCTTAATTCAAGGACAGAGAATAACCACTGAGTGCATCTTTACTTGTTCTGATTCAGTGCTATTTTATTTGGGATCCTGCCTCCAATTTACAAGGTGGGAGTGTCGCTAAAGTGTTGTACTCTCCACACAAAGCCAGATGCAAACACTCACTCTACTTCTCTGACAGCTTTCAGCCATCCAGGTAATTGCAGTGATGTTTTCAGGGACACTAAACCAATGGAGCACATGGCGTCACTGTACGGTCATCTTATACATGTGAAGTGCTGAGAGAGCTGAGATGTTCCACAAACACCACCCACTAACCTGCTCCTCTAAAACATTACACACCTAAGCACAGGTGCACAACACACTGTACATAGTCCTTTACATCAAAAGTGCAATTGAACGCCACTCGCTGCAACTCATGTCTGTTTATTTAATGTCCTCTCCAGTTTGGCAGTCATGATGAGAGGAGACCACTTCACTGTCTTCAATAACAAAAGGAAAACTTATACAAGCACTCAATCTCCGTGGACAGGAAAGAAGTGTGAACTTTGTGATGTTATAGATTACGTATATGATGTTTTGTTGTAGGTGTCACCGTGTTGAGACAAATCTGAGCAAGGCAGTTGCACATATATCTGCAGGTCAGCCTGTGCACATTATGGCAAAATACCAAATGTGGTGCTTCTTTCTGTTCACAAATCTGCAATTTTGCGTGTGACAACATGCATTGCAGAGTCATTTTTTTTCATGCAGCTGGTTCTCCAGTGTTGACCATTCATGTGTTGAATGACATGCTCACATAGGCCAAATGTTACGAATGTTGCACCAGTCAGTATAGAAAAACCTCCTGTTCATTTTGAGTGACTGCCACCACACACACACACAAACACACACTCAGTACATTGTTTCAGATGGTCAATTTTCCTAAAGAAATGTTATTTGCCAAACAGGTGTGAGAGCCTGGAAGATCGGTTTTCCTGTCAGCTGAAGCCTGCCTCAGACTCCATACCTGAACAGCTCTCCCTTCACTAAATGCGATTACAGGCACTCCCACTGTAAGTTGCTGACTCAGTAGTGCAAATATCAATTTAATGCAGCCTGCATGCACAACTTGCAGAAAATTACAACAGTATATTGTGATTTTGATGATCATCAGAGCGGGAGAGATAAAAGGTGAAAAGCAGACATGAGTACAGAGTTGTTTTTTTTGCCTACATTACCTGTCTTCGTCCAGTGCCGGCTATAACACAAAATGTTCCCAATGCATTACATGCAATTACCAGTCTGCTTAAACCTAATTCAACTTCCTTATTGGCAATGTAAAGGAACATATTGTTAAGGAGAGCCTGATTAATAAAACAGATGTGTTCATTTGCTCCAAACAGGAGCGAAAACAAGGTATAGCTGTTGTCTACATGTGTTTTGGTGAGAGTAACCTTCCCCCAACAATGTAGGTTAATTAGTAAATGTAATGTTATTTATTCTTCGAGTTAGTTGGAACAGCCCTGCTATTGTTTTAGGGCTATACGCTGTATTGCTTAGCAACATGAATCCAGACACTGAATTAAAAGTATGCTTTTTTAAGTTTTTCATGTCTACTGATGTTTTATCATGTTTTTGCACTCAACCTCCTTTGTGATCTGACATATAACAAACATACCAGCCAACCTGGGAATTACATTTAACTTAAAATAACTTCCATCTTTGAAGAAACTGAGAGTTGACATTACAACTTAACCCACATGAACAAAATTACTTACAATGACTCCTGAATTCAACACATGAAGGTCAAATCCTGTTGTTTAATTCCAACAGAGCGGAATAATAGCTGTCACTGTTCTCTACATAAGAAATTGCGCTGTAACAACAAAAACAGGGAAAATACAAAGTCAAGTGTAGGTATTAGACCGGATGCTATGCTGAAAACATGAGTTTCACAGTGTTTCACTCTAAGTTATCATGGTATTGACAGTATTGCACAAACCATGCCATCACACAATGTGACACTAGTGATAATAATAAAATATAAATAGCTTTACTTTCCCATTGTTACTTTGCTACTGCTACTGAGAGAAAAATATGTAAATACTGTATCTCATGTATTCCAACACAACATTTATGATGCCTTCAGGAGTGCAGTATATTCTTTATTATTATACACTTTATCCAAAAGCAATTCTCAACAAATGCAAGTGTCAGAGTAAGTCAAGATTAATGACTATGCCTTGGAAATCCTTGGAATCATATCACTCACACACAATTGTTGTTGTCTATTTATGCTGTTTTCCTCACCATAATAAAATGCCATGATTGTCAGTGAAACATTCATTTGTACAGAAATAAATTAATGTGCACCTCTAATCACTGTTTTTGCCATTCCAAGGACATTTGTGTCTCATCTGATTATTGTCACAGCTCAGACCCCATCTAAGTATATTATGTAAACTCTTGTAAAGGCATAAACATTCCAGCATCTTAAGTTATTGTACTGCAACTCACATGGCACGGTAAATACCTGAATGTACAGATTTTATTCTATTCCCTTTATTTCAGATAGCTGGATCTAAACAATGCATTGGGAAACATTCCCACAATTATTCACACTTATGTGGGTGTGTATGCATCAATTGCTATAATTTCTGTCCAATCTATAGATACAAAATGGAAAATGTGTTGTGTTGTATTCATAAATACCTGCAAGGATTTGTATGTAATTCTGTCAAACACAACGTTGTCGGTCCCCGACTCAGACTGTCTCAATGACGATCATAACTTAACATATCAACAATAAAATAAAAAGAGCAAGCAACAATAGTTACTACAACACTGGACATTTTAACTTTGTTGCGATGTAAAGTGAGTCAACAATGACTCTGTTTACATGCAGTCAATAACCCTTTCGTAACCGGAATATTAGCTATAACCCAGGTTGCGCACGGCCATGTAAACACCAATAACTTTTTTGAAAAACCCGAATATGCTCATATTCCGGTTTTTAAAAACCCTGTTTTGGTTACGCTCCTCTCTGTGCATTTGTTTACAACGAAGCCGGTGAAAAATCAATAAATGGAGAGGTGGATAATGTTACATAACATATACGATGTTACGACGTGTGTGTTTGTGTAGTTTTAACCGTCATAAACAACAGATTATGGGTTATGGACAAGGGGGCAGTTGTCTGTTTGAGAAGTGAAGCTCACTTCCGCGTTCAAAAAACTGCAATCCCCTCGGCTTCCTCTGGGGGCTGGCTCCAGAAGGGAGCAACTCAAATTGAGCCCCATGTTAAAATAGCCGACTTTACAGCTTAAAAAAAAACATATTTACAGCCTGGTACATTAGATTTTTTTCGTCTCAACCGATAGTTTCTACCCCCGCACACACTCTGAGGGGGGTGAATTTTTTTTAAACTCTACCGTTTTACTGTTATTAGGTTAAAATTCTGGCCAATTAGGGCGCGGAAACGTTGAGTGACAGGTCCGGAGACCACTGCTTTGAGGCCAGTGGGCGGGTTCTCGGCCGGCCAACCGCCGCACCTCTCCAAATATGGCAAGTAAAATCCAACATGGCGCAGCTCAAACCCCCATAGTAGCGGCACAAAACAGACTCCCCCAAACCAATGGGTGACGTCACGGGTGCTACGTCCATTCTTTATACAGTCTATGGTTATGGACCACGTTTGTATTGCGGTGTGCAGAGACGAGATGTTGCAAGGTTGGTTTTCAGCCATGAGACGGCAGGTGGGAGGCAGAGAGCCTCCATTCTCACTCGTAACAAGTCATATAGTTAACGATCACAACCATCACAACTAGTCCCGAGCTTTTTAATTAAGGTAAATATGTAGCATAGCCACGGAAGAATTCCTGCTTAGTTCCTCTTTCATAAGCGGACTTGGCAACTGTGCCGGCGTGCTGTTGTTGTTGTTTTTTGGATACAGGAAGAAGAAGCTGCAATGACTCGCACTGCGTCATCACGTTCTCTGTGCGTTGAGACGTTCTCCGCACGTCGCTGTTTTGATCGTGATATCCCAATTGATTACAATTACCATGTATACGGCAAAAACCTGCCAAAAACCTCCCATGTAAATGGGTTATTCCGAATGTTTCAGAAGACTATTGACCTTAAGCTGAATATTGACTGCATGTAAACGTAATCAATGATACACTTTTGGCTGCCTCTGTTTTTAACATTGATAAAGACGGTAAATGAGTAGATGGAGCCGTGAGACTGATCCAAATGTAATTTGCTGGGTTAGCAGACAGCAGTGATCACAGTAGTGCTGAGTTGTGCAAACCCTGTTAATGGATTGATTTGACTCATTGATGAGCCAATCTTTCTTAATTTGCCACAATCAAAACATAAACCTTTAAAAACTCCAGTATTGAGTTGTTGTTTTTTAACATGTGATTTATCCGCATGATTCGATTGCGGGGCTACATTTAGCCAGAGGTCATTTTAAGGATTTTGCCCCAGGATGGTAGAACCAATTGTAGGCAAAGCCAGAAAACATACACCTTGTCCGTCTCTGATCATAATTTTTTTTTAAAAGTGAGTCCCCGTCGAATTTTTGTGACATGATTAGCCAAAACAATGATTTTGTGTTGTGCTGAGACTGAAGTGAGCTTGTTCAGTCAACAGGAACTTGCTTTATATTTTGTTTGTCAGTTGCACTGTTGTCACTGTTTGAGAGTGACTTGAGTATAATCCCTTTAAACAGAGAGATACTCTTGATGTCTGTCAGTTCACAGGGCAACATCCTGAAGAAAGGGCATCATCCCTGGAATGATAATGAAGCCCTCTTCCTCTTTCATGAGGTCTTTTTTTTTAGGGGGGGTTGGGGGGGTGGCTTTCATGCAGTGTATCTTCACTGGACACAAGTGAAGAGAGCATATTTCCTTTATTTTCAGAGAACGGATTCTGCTTCTGTATAAGATTTACCCTGAACTAAACTATCCTGCATGCTTCCTGCAGCGTCTGTGTTCACCTGCTTTCATCCCGCTGTGTGTTTATTCTGCACTGTGCCACAGCCAGTCCCATTCCAGATGTGTGTCAGGCCACCCCACCGAGCTGTGACCTTCACTAGACGGCATCTCAAGGTGCACCTTGCGTTTTACCTTTGTGCGTACTCATAGGTATGAATATACAACATGCCAGCACATCTCATGGCAAAGGTAAATAACTTAATAGATTACCCACCTAGAGACCCTAGATAAATAGGGGATCTAAATATTCTATTGAAGTTGAGAACCATGACAGCCATGTAATTCCCTAAGCTGCCTCTGAAAGCCATAATATTCATATTTCTTCATAGCAATAAAACCATATTACCATATGAAGGCCATAGGATAATATTATTATCAGCCGACTCTCTGTGTGTGCCTCTCCAGTGGCAGGAATCAGTTCAAAGCACAGCCCAAAGCATGAGTGCATGTGTGTGTGAGAGAGAGGAAGATAGTGTGTGTGTATACGTGTCTGTGCGTGTGTGTTTGTGTCTGTAACTGTGTGTGTGTGTGTGTGTGTGATCAGTTCCCTGAAGCGACAGCTGCACGCCGAGTTCCTGAATGGAGAAAGCTTCTCTGTGATGACTACTAAGTGGCACACACGTCTCTCTAACCTCTTTTCTCCTCTCCTTCTCCTTTTTCGTTCCTTTCCCTTATCTTTTGTGTTTTCCC